>NW_027361725.1:6685000-7885000 GCF_039654945.1 Dendrobates tinctorius
GTGCAGTCACTGTGTACATACATTACTGATCCTGAATTACATCCAGGATTATACTCGAGAGCTGCACTCACTATTCTGCTGGTGCAGTTACTGTGTACATACATTACATTACTGATCCTCAGATACATCCTGTATTATACTCCAGAGCTACACTCACTATTCTGCTGGTGCAGTCACTGTGTACATACATTACTGATCCTGAGTTACATCCTGTATTATACCCCAGAGCTGCACTCACTATTCTGCTGGTGCAGTCACTGTGTACATACATTACATTACTGATCCTGAGTTACATCCTGTATTATACCCCAGAGCTGCACTCACTATTCTGCTGGTGCAGTCACTGTGTACATACATTACTGATCCTGAGTTACATCCTGTATTATACCCCAGAGCTGCACTCACTATTCTGCTGGTGCAGTCACTGTGTACATACATTACTGATCCTGAGTTACAGCCTGTATTATACTCCAGAGCTACACTCACTATTCTGCTGGTGCAGTCACTGTGTACATACATTACATTACTGATCCTGAGTTACCTCCTGTATTATACCCCAGAGCTGCACTCACTATTCTGCTGGTGCAGTCACTGTGTACATACATTACATTACTGATCCTGAGTTACATCCTGTATTATACCCCAGAGCTGCACTCACTATTCTGCTGGTGCAGTAACTGCGTACGTACATTACATTACTGATCCTGAGTTACACCCTGTATTATATTCCAGAGCTGCACTCACTATTCTGCTGGTGCAGTCACTGTGTACATACATTACTGATCCTGAGTTACAGCCTGTATTATACTCCAGAGCTGCACTCACTATTCTGCTGGTACAGTCACTGTGTACATACATTACATTACTGATCCTGAGTTACATCCTGTATTCTACTCCAGAGCTGCACTCACTATTCTGCTGGTGCAGTCACTGTGTACATACATTACATTACATTACTGATCCTGAGTTACATCCTGTATTATACTCCAGAGCTACACTCACTATTCTGCTGGTGCAGTCACTGTGTACATACATTACATTACATTACTGATTCTGAGTTACATCCTGTATTATACCCCAGAGCTGCACTCACTATTCTGCTGGTGCAGTCACTGTATACATTACATTACTGATCCTGAGTTACATCCTGTATTATACCCCAGAGCTGCACTCACTATTCTGCTGGTGCAGTCACTGTGTACATACATTACATTACTGATCCTGCGTTACCTCCTGTATTATACCCCAGAGCTGCACTCACTATTCTGCTGGTGCAGTCACTGTATACATTACATTACTGATTCTGAGTTACATCCTGTATTATACTCCAGAGCTGCACTCACTATTCTGCTGGTGCAGTCATTGTGTACATACATTACAGCTTCATTCTTCGGATAATGGGGGTCCCAGCAGACACCTCTTGCCCCTCATGACAGAACAGTCTTCCAGCTGTGGACTGTCAATTTCTTACTTACTTTGCAGTAAATCACTGATCAGGTTCATCATCTCTTTTGGGGACACAGCTGCTGCGGCTCCGCTCCCCGACTTCTGAGTTTTCACTCGGCTTTTCTTTCCCATTTTGGATTGTCTCTGCAAAGAAATTAGCACAAAACTAGATTGTTTTTCATTAACGGAGGAGATGTCTGTAAGATGCCTCTCGCTGACGGGTGAGCAGGTCCACTAAGGGCGAGCGCAGACATGTAGTGGGCTTAGTTTCCCTAGGGGATCACATATCCTACTTAAAGGGTATGTACACTTACATAACAAATGCTCCCCCCATTACTCCTTTAATGCATCTAAAATACAAAATGCCTTTACACCACGTTACCTTTATTTCCTATGGAGTCTCTTAAATGAAATGCAGGTGCACCTGCAAAATAAATAATAAAATATTAGTATATTAGCAGAATAATCCAAGAATGATCATCAAGATCTAAACTGTCATCACCCACTTTTATCTAATGTGTAAATTTGCTATTGAGCCTTACAAGTAATACAAATCACCCCTATGCTGTGCACTGCAGCTCTCCCTTTTCAGGCAGGATACACACCACTAGCACAAGCTCAACAAACCATAAACTACCAGCATGTGAACCGGCAGTGAGAAAACGGAGAATATCGTGCAACTGCGGCACTGGGGGGCAACGAGCTTGGATAAAGGAAGGTCTGTGTGTTCTGGAAATGCAAAAATCATCATGTAAGAGGGAGAAGGAAAAAAAAACACTACTAGCAGAAGAATCCAGTATCATTTCAGCCTGGAAAAGCATAATTATTTTGTCACTGGCGCCATGGTAACAGAAGAAAGGGATTATTTAAATATCACAAGCGATCGCAGCACAATAACGATCAGCCATCACATTACTTTCTACGGGTGACGCAGGCTACTACTACTGCGGACAGATGGCGATGACACAAGTCAGACCCCCAGTGATCAGTAGCCCAAGCACTTCCAATTCTGGGAATATCCCTTTAGATAAGTTTCTGGCTTGACCAATATCCCGCGTCATGCTACAGAGGCTCCTTATCAGGTCAGACATTGACTTATAGGGGAGATTCCTCCACTAGGTGGCACCATCATGGGGTTTTTTCATTCTGGCAAAAGAGCATGTTATGGTCCCCATAAAGCCTCCATATTTAAAGGGCTGTAAAAGGGGTATTGATAAGCTATCCACAGGATAAGGTTAGATTGTTGTGTAGGTCCCACTGCCAAGATTCCCATCGATCTATGCAACCAGGAGCAGTGCCATCCTCTGCGCAGGAGTCAGCCAGACAGCTGTGCAGCACCCCCCCCTGCCTCACTGTGCGGCACCCCCCCCTGCCTCACTGTGCGGCACCCCCCCCTGCCTCACTGTGCGGCACCCCCCCCTGCCTCACTGTGCGGCACCCCCCCCTGCCTCACTGTGCGGCACCCCCCCCGCCTCACTGTGCGGCACCCCCCCCTGCCTCACTGTGCGGCACCCCCCCCGCCTCACTGGGCGGCACCCCCCCCCTGCCTCACTGGGCGGCACCCCCCCCTGCCTCACTGGGCGGCACCCCCCCCTGCCTCACTGGGCGGCACCCCCCCCTGCCTCACTGGGCGGCACCCCCCCCTGCCTCACTGGGCGGCACCCCCCCCTGCCTCACTGGGCGGCACCATCCCTGCCTCACTGGGCGGCACCATCCCTGCCTCTGTCTCACTGTGCAGCTGCTTCTCCCTCCTCCCTCTCCCCAATTCCAGACTTCTGGGCGATTTTATCATACTATGCACCAAAAGTCAGTCTCTCCTCTCCAAACAGATTTTATAGCATGGAGACACATGCAGGGGGCAAATGGATTCACTTTTAAACCTAAACATTTAATTTAACATAAAAAAAATCCTTTCGTAACTGGGTTTCATTTCACATTTTGCACCATTTGGTTTTCATGAGTTAAACGAGATCCTCTCAGTTTTTTTTTTTAATAACCAAAGACTACATCAAAAAAAGAGATGGAAGATCGATCTGGTCATAAATCACCTGAGAAGAGCTCAGAAAAACAGATATAGAAATCACAGACTTTCAAAATAAGTGCAAGCTCACTGACAGACTCTCAGTTAACTCATTCTGCAAAAAAACAAAAAGCCGTAAAAGCCAATAAGAGGAGACGTTAGTAAGAGAGAGAACGTATTGTACCATCGCTATAAGGACTATATAACATTGACAGGGGTGATTTGATCCTCTATTTCATACATTGCACTATCCCACTGTTATTCCAAGTGGAAACTAGAACTCATCATTGGGGGATTCCCTTCCACATGTCAAAGTACACAGGCACTAACTGACTGGGCAATGTAAAGCTGTGGGGGCCACGTGCATCCAACTGTTAGCTGTCAATTCTACATTTTCAGGAGGAATAACAGAGGATTACCAAAGTACAAAGTCCTACAGAAAAAAAATAAAAAAAGTAATTCATACTGGTTTAGCTCACAGAGACCAGGCGTGTTGGAAGATCTGACCAATCCTCTGTGGTCACACATGGGTCCAGGCTGCCTGCAGCTCGGCGTTATGCAACGACTGACAGCAGCGGTACCGACCTCTGACCACAGATCATAACTCCCAGCATGCCCTGAGAGTCATCTGCCCATACAGCTGTATTTATAAAGGTGCCACAAGGCCATCATAGCATATAAGAAATGACCTAATGTGCAGAGCAGGGAGACTACAACCTCAGCCTCTCCTGGGGGTGGGGAACTGCAAATCCCAGCACGCCCTGATATCTTCTAGAACAACCCTTCTGGGATTGCTGGGAGTTATAGCTTCCCAGCCGCTGAAGAGCCCCAGGTTTGGGAGCAATGGCTGCACCATCAGGTGCCATTATGTGCCCCCAGACATCCTCCCGGCCCACAACCCCACTGAGGTCATCAGCCATAGCAATGAATGGGCAGGAGACAGACATCGCCCATTGGCTTCTATGGGAGAAGGCCCAAGGGCACAGCAGGTGGCGCTCCTGAGCCAGCGTCCTGTGCGCGGTGCAAGCTCCTGGGTCTATTCCGCAGTGCGCAGGACGTGCAGCGTATACGGAGCGGGCGGGAGAGCTGCCAGCACTCACCTCCCGCGTCCCCCCGGTCACTCGTCACACAGCGGCCTGTGCCCGTCACCGGCTGGGGAGAATCAGCCGCAGAGTGCCGGAGAGATGGAGCAAGAGGATCCCAGCACAACCAAACCCACCCCGACAGCGCCCAGCATCACGCTGCAGCGATTGGTCAGCGGGAGACCTATGAAGCCTATGATTGGTTACATCACCCGCCTATCACTCACACCTTATAGCACTGAACATACTACATCAGTCACGTTTGGTTGTTAGTGCAACATCGCTAAAACCGCCCCTTATTCTGACGTCTTTCGCCCTGACTGGTTCGTGCCGGGCCGTGTCCTTTTTAGAGATTAAAGCAGAGGCGTGTCAACTTGTAATGACGTCACGTCGCACATTCGAATACAAGATGGCTGTCGCTGTAGTGCTGCGCTGGTAGTTTCTCCTACGGAAGCCGCTTAGTCCGAGGAGCCGTGGACTGCGGGTGAGTGTGAGTCGTCATAAGGCCTGGTATCGTTATCCACTGTAGTTTGGGCTCTTCTGGTCAACACCGCGCCATAATGGCCGAACTCCCATCTCTTCCTGACTGTACCCAGCTCCATTCATACTGACCCTTCTCCATAATCTGCTAAAATCTCACCTCTATTTGGCCACAGAGTAGGGTGGTCCATGCCCTGTGGCGCTACAAGCGCCTGCGGTCTCTGGTGGCTGAATATTGGCGCGTCCGCTTGGGGTGATTTCCCCCCCCCCCACCCCTCAGGCGCGCGTGTGTCCGCTTGGGGTGATTCCCCCCCCCTACCCCTCAGGCGCACGCGTGTCCGCTTGGGGTGATTCCCCCCCCTACCCCTCAGGCGCGCGCATGTCCGCTTGGGGTGATTCCCCCCCCTACCCCTCAGGCGCGCGCGTGTCCGCTTGGGGTGATTTCCCCCCCTACCCCTCAGGCGCGCGCGTGTCCGCTTGGGGTGATTCCCCCCCACCCCCTCAGGCGCGCGCGTGTCCGCTTGGGGTGATTCCCCCCCCACCCCCTCAGGCGCGCGCGTGTCCGCTTGGGGTGATTCCCCCCCTACCCCTCAGGCGCGCGCGTGTCCGCTTGGGGTGATTCCCCCCCACCCCTCAGGCGCGCGCGTGTCCGCTTGGGGTGATTCCCCCCCCCCCCCACCCCTCAGGCGCGCGCGTGTCCGCTTGGGGTGATTCCCCCCCCCCCCCCCACCCCTCAGGCGCGCGCGTGTCCGCTTGGGGTGATTCCCCCCCCCCTACCCCTCAGGCGCGCGCGCGTGTCCACTTGGGGTGATTCCCCCCCCCCCCTACCCCTCAGGCGCGCGCGCGTGTCCGCTTGGGGTGATTCCCCCCCCTACCCCTCAGGCGCACGCGCGTGTCCGCTTGGGGTGATTCCCCCCCCCCTACCCCTCAGGCGCGCGCACGTGTCCGCTTGGGGTGATCCCCCACCCCTCAGGCGCGCGCGCGTGTCCGCTTGGGGTGATTCCCCCCCCACCCCTCAGGCGTGCGCGCGTGTCCGCTTGGGGTGATTCCCCCCCTACCCCTCAGGCGCGCGCGCGCGTGTCCGCTTGGGGTGATTCCCCCCCTACCCCTCAGGCGCGCGCGTGTCCGCTTGGGGTGGTTCCACCCACCCCCCAGGTGCGCGCGTCCGCCTGCGGTGGTCCCCCCAGGCGGTTTGATCTCTTCTTGCTGCCTGGAAAAGTGCAGTAAGAGATCTTAAGTGGTGCTGTATTAAAACAGCTTGTAGAACGTTGGACTCTAAGGCTGCAGGAGTCAGTATTTTGTGCTGAAGTTGGGGAAACCTCTTGCTATGTTCATTGTTCAGTGATTTACATTGTTCTTAATTCATTGGTTTATTACAGACGGCAGAAAGTTCTTACATTTTGCTGATAAACTAATTGTGCACTGGGGGGTGACTGATGGTGTCTGTGGCTTTATATCTTATAGTTATCATCTGAGTCGTCTATGACAGCAGCTTTGTGTTTCCGTTCTTTGCAGGTAGTTTGGATGTTTGCAAGAATCCAATGAAGGAAAACAAGGAAAACTCGAGCCCCTCAGTGGCCTCTGGTGGCCTGGATCACGCCAAACCATGTTGGTATTGGGACAAGAAGGACCTCGCTCACACCCCCTCTCAGCAGGAAGGCCTGGACCCTGCCACCGAAGCCAGATACCGACGGGAGGGCGCCAGGTTCATATTTGATGTTGGCACAAGACTGGGACTGTATCCTTGTGTATAATCTAAAGAAGCACTCCAAACAAAAAATGCCTATACTGCGCCGCACGGGGCATGCCGTCTGCACGCTGCGCCGCAAGGGGAATGCTCTGTGCATGCCATACCACAAATAAATGTGTAAATGTGACTGATTATGTGATATATTCCGTTTCCTTATCCCTTCTGTCAGACATTATGACACTCTCGCCACCGGCATTATTTATTTCCACAGGTTCTATATGTTTCATTCATTCAAGCAATTTGCCAGATACGTAAGTTCAGCGTCTGTCACCAGGCTCTCAGGTTCTGTGCTGTTATCCTGAGATGACACCGGAGTTCTTTATTTCAGGTGACGGGCGCCTGCTGTCTCTTTCTTGCTGGAAAGGTGGAAGAAACCCCTAAGAAGTGTAAGGACATCATAAAGACGGCCCGCAGCTTGTTAAATGATGTGCAGTTCGGACAGTTCGGAGATGATCCGAAGGTGAGGAATAGGGTTAGTAGGATCCTGAGCAGACCTGGTGCAGTCTGTAGTGGTCTCTCTTGGACTAATTGATACTGCATGTAACAAGGAAATATAGTAACTTTACAAGGATCTACCGCTGTTGTGAAACTCCCAACACCAAGAAACAAAACATGAAAAAAAAACTTTGAAAGCAACATTTTATTAGATAGTCTTAAAAATATATCCTCTAAAAACAAAGGAAAGTACCGTACATATACAGTTAGGTCCATATGTATTTGACAGAGACAACATTTTTCTAATTTTGGTTCTAGACATTACCACAATGAATTTTAAACAAAACAATTCAGATGCAGTTGAAGTTCAGACTTTCAGCTTTCATTTGAGGGTATCCACATTAAATTGGATGAAGGGTTTAGGAGTTTCAGCTCCTTAACATGTGCAACCCTGTTTTTAAAGGGACTAAAAGTAATTGGACAGATTAAATAATTGTAAATAAAATGTTCATTTCTAGTACTTGGTTGAAAACCCTTTGTTGGCAATTACTGCCTGAATTCTTGAACTCATGAACATCACCAGACACTGTGTTTCCTCCTTTTTGATGCTCTGCTAGGCCTTCACTGCGGTGGTTTTCAGTTGCTGTTTGTTTGTGGGCCTTTCTGTCTGAAGTTTAGTCTTTAACAAGTGAAATGCATGCTCAATTGGGTTGAGATCAGGTCACTGACTTGGCCATTCAAGAATATTCCACTTCTTTGCTTTAATAAACTCCTGGGTTGCTTTGGCTTTGTTTTGCGTCATTGCCCATCTGTAGTATGAAACGACGACCAATCAGTTTGGCTGCATTTGGCTGGATCTGAGCACACAGTATGGCTCTGAATACCTCAGAATTCATTCGGCTGCTTCTGTTCTGTGTCACATCATCAATAAACACTAGTGATTCAGTGCCACTGGCAGCCATGCATGCCTAAGCCATCACACTGCCTCTGCCGTGTTTTACAGATGATGTGGTATGCTTTGGATCATGAGCTGTACCACGCCTTCGCCATACCTTTCTCTTTCCATCATTCTGGTAGAGGTTGATCTTGGTTTCATCTGTCCAAAGAATGTTCTTCCAGAACTGTGCTGGCTTTTTTAGATGTTTTTTTTTTTTAGCAAAGACCAGTCTAGCCTTTTTATTCTTGATGCATATGAGTGGCTTGCACCGTGCAGTGAACCCTCTGTATTTACTTTCATGCAGTCTTCTCTTTATGGTAGATTTGGATATTGATACACCTACCTCCTGGAGAGTGTTGTTCACTTGGTTGGCTGTTGTGAAGGGGTTTCTCTTCACCATGGAGACTATTGTGCGATCATCCATCACTGTTGTCTTCCGTGTGCGCCCAGGGCGTTTTGCATTGATGAGTTCACCAGTGCTTTCTTTCTCAGGATGTACCAAACTGTAGATTTTGCCACTCCTAATGTTGTAGCAATTTCCTGGATGGGTTTTTTCTTTTTTTGCAGCTTAAGGATGGCTTGTTTCACCTGCATGGAGAGCTCCTTTGACCGCATGTTTCCTTCACAGCAAAACCTTCCAAATGCAAGCACCACACCTCAAATCAACTCCAGGCCTTTTATCTGCTTAATTGAGAATGACATAACGAAGGGATTGCCCACACCTGTCCATGAAATAGCCTTAGAGTCAATTGTCCACTTTAATTTTGGTCCTTTTAAAAACAGGGTGGCACATGTTAAGGAGCTGAAACTCCTAACCCTTCATCCAATTTTAATGTCGATACCCTCAAATGAAAGCTGAAAGTTTGAACTTCAACTGCATCTGTATTGTTTTGTTTAAAATTCATTGTGGTAATGTCTAGAACCAAAATTAGAAAAATGTTGTTTCTGTCCAAATATATGGACCTAACTGTATAATTCTGCAGTTCAAAGGTACCAAGTTTCGGGATGAGGGACATGCATACAATATTTCAGGGAAAAGAAGGTAGCACCAAAATCTCTCTTTTGCCCTATAGAACCCTCCTAACTCCTGCCTTACCGTGGAGGCTGGCACACAAAAACATACTAATTGGTGCCCACTGCTCAATATAAACAGACCCTGTTCTTAAGTAGAGTTAGCAAATTTGTTCGGGTCCCTGCTTATTCGGCAAGCTATAGCGTTTGCTGTATAAGCTGCAGAGGGATCCCGGCTTCCTGGATCGTGCCAACTGATCGGTGCTGCAGCTGTATGTGTCGCGGCTGTGTCACAGCATGTGCATGTAGAGCGTGTTGGGCTCTCCACGCATGTGGTGTGGCTATGACACAGCCGCAACATATGCAGTTGTGGCGCAGATCAGCCAGAGTTGAACCAGGAAGCCGTGTTGCTTCTGCAGCTTATTCAGCAAACGCTATAGCTTGCCGTATAAGCAGGGACCCGAACAAATTCACTCAACTCTATTCTTAAGCCATTGTGCAACCTAATGATGATAAAGTGCAAAATTCCACAACATGCGAGGACATGCAGACCTATTCAGTAATACTTGTAGATAGAAATATACAGAGATTTCCGGGATGATAGTCAGTAGGGGCCTAATTAAACAGTGATGAATGTAACAGTATACACAATGGTTGCCACCCATGTGGTCACATACCAACTCACAGGGAAAATGTCCCAAAGGCCCGATCCCAGGACCTTATGCACAATATTAAACCAGCTCTAATAGAAGATGGGGACTTACCAAATCACAGTTTGGGAATCCATTGTTCCTCTTGTTATGTGTCGCCTGGTTGCTTGCACAGTCTCTTCTGAGGACTGTGGACATTACAGCAGAAAATGCAGCAAAAAAAAAAAAGTTATTCCCTGATTCTGATTTCTTCTTACATTTAGGAGGAAGTTATGGTCCTAGAGAGGATTCTTCTGCAAACCATTAAATTTGACCTACAGGTGGAGCATCCCTATCAGTTTCTACTAAAGTACGCCAAACAGTTAAAAGGTAATGAGTCTCGTCATGTAACAGAGATGGAGACGACCTGAGGATTTTCTAGTTATATTTAATTTTTTCTTTACAGCGTTTATCATGAGTCAGTTAATTTATAATTTCATAGCTCATACTTTTTTGGACCCGGCAATACCAATTTTTTTTTTTCTTATTTTTGGGTTGGAATGATGGGTTATTCAACCACTCTTTTTCACTTATACTTTATTTTATTCCAACGTATATTAATTTTATAATAAAAATTATTAATAATAACTTTTTCTAAACTATTAAGGGTCTCTAGCCTGCAATTAATGGATCTATATACTGCAACATTTCAATACTGTAGTATGTAACATAAAATGACAATGTCTTCACAGGCTGGGCATCATGGGAGTACAAAGATGGCAATTATGTTAAAAAAGACCTTGCAAGCTTTAAGCATTCTCTGCCAGTGCTGCTAAATTATAGTGGTGGCTGGTAGCCTAGAAAACGAGTATACAGTGTATCTTGCGCTCAGTCTGTGGCAAACATGACAGAAATTTTCAGAAATAATAAAAAAAAAAAAACTTTGCCATATTTGGGGACCCATACCCTGTTTTTTTTTTTTTTGTTTGTTTTTTAAGAAGGGGGTATTTAATGTTTTGAGAGTGTGGTTTTTTTTTTTTTTATATATATATATATATATATATATATATATATATATATATATATATATATATATATATATATATATATATTTTAAAATCTAAAAAGTAAATATTTTCAGAGTCCCATTAGGAGACTTTCTCCTACGCCTCATTGGGGGACACAGACAGTGGGTGTTATGCTGCTGGCCACTAGGAGGACACTAAGTAAACCAGAAAAAAGTTAGCTCCTCGCCTGCAGTATACACCCTCTCGCTGGCTGAGATTTCTCCAGTTCTTTGCTTAGTGTCTGTAGGAGGCACTTGGGTCTGGTTTCAGACCCCACCGTTTTTTATTTTATTTTTGAAATTTTCTGTAAATTTTTAGTTTTTAATTAACGGAGTGAAGGGGGCGACTGTTCCTTTCTACGGCCCGCTCTCCTCCGAACCAACAGGCAAGCATGCGGAGTATACCTCCCCGTACACTTTCCTGCGACGAATGGGGCTGATTCCTCTGACAATGGTTCCCTTACGGTCGGTACTCCACTGATATTGGGGCAAGCGCAACAGGACGAAGCACAGGAGTGCATGGAGAGGACTTGAGCAGCGCTTTTTCGGATGCCCTGAATCAGCCCCAGAGCTCTCCATCCCCCTGCCACAGTGTGGATCGATTGAGCATACCCCTTTAAGACCTCCTCCAGCTCTGCTACATCGCCCGGAGGATGAGACAAGAAGACCCCGGACAGCGACGACCTGCCTGTGCACAGGAGTGGAGGTATGGGGTCGGGTCCTGCCCCCCCCCCCCCCCCCGGTGAAGAGCTGACTTAATGTCAGTGGTGGTACGCCGGCGCTCCATCGCGACACCCCCCCCCCCGCTCTCGGCGCTCGTGTAGGCCAAAAATTTAGTCCCCTGCTTTTCCGGACTGCTAGGCCGCAATTTGAATGGCGCCGCCCCCTCCTCTTGGCACCTCTCATTACTTACGAGACGCGCAATTTTATTCTCGGGGGGGGGGGGGGGGGGCCATGTCTTCAGCTGCATGTAACCCTTTCATGAGTGCTATGCCTGCTCTGGACAGCCGGATACTGGGTAACACCACAAGGCCACCGTTTTTTCCTCCCGGGGGACCCAGCACAGGACCGGGTAAGCTGCATCTGCCCTCAGATTAAAGCTTAACCCCTTCACGGCACATTCCCTGCAGCTGCAGACAGACTCTGCCGTTAACCCTTTCAGGAGCGCTATGCCTCAATCTAAGGAGGCTAAACAGGCTGTTAAAAAGGCACACTGATTTTTTATTTTTTTTTACTGTGTACCACTTGGAAGTCTGTCTTACCCAGTGCACAGACTAATCCGTTATGCACGGACTGCGACCCGGACTGCGCCCTGACCTGCTCTCCAATGTCCCTCGCCGCTGCTGTTGACGGGCCTCCTGCGTTTAGTAACCCTGACTGGGCTGCGTCCCTGTCATGGTCGGTGGAGTCTCTGACCCAGGCAGAAAGCGTCCTTACCTCCCGCGGAGGGCTCTGGCGTCGGCCGGGAACCGTCCCCCAGCAGGGACCATACTCATCCAAGGGACGGTCAGCGCCTCAGCATCGGCGACTCATGTCTCTCGCTCGCCCTCTCCTGAGGTTCACAGCGAGCACGGCTCAGAATTCGAATCTGACACATCAGCCCCTCAGAATCTACCAACTGATCAAGAGTCGCTTGATTCTCTTATAGAATCAGTCAACAGAATTCTGTGGTTGGATGAAGAAAATATTCCCGCTCCAGCACACCCTGGCTCATTTAAGGGAACCTAGCGTGTGAGCACGTTATTTACCAGCCGTCCAGTAACATAGGGATTGGCCACATGAGCGGTTCACAGGGCAAAAGTCTACTCGGGCTAAGTACCCTTTTCATCAAGACCTAATGTAGGATTGGTTACAGTCCCCTCCGGTGGACCCTCCTGTATTGCGTTTTGCTTCTAAAATGCTCCTATCTGTTTCTGAGGGTTTCTTAGTCAGAAGCCCCTCCGTTTGTCAAATTGACTACCTTGCCCGCTCAGGTTTGTTTTTTTTTTTTGTTGTTTTTTTTTTGTTTTGTGAAGCTTCAAGAACAGCGTTTTTTTTCCATCTCTCGCGGCAATTTGGGTCACTAAGGCAATGGCCGCTTGAGTAGAAGTCTTGATTACTTCCTTCCAAGGCACCAATCTTCCTCCGGAGGCAACCACTGTCGCCAGGCAGATAATTCACGCAGCTGTCTTTGTAGTAGACGCTTCTTTTGATGCCGCCAATTGCGCGGCTCAAACTGCCGTTAATGTGATCTCCATTAAAAGATCCCTAATGGCTCCGCGGCTGGCGGGCGCGGATGCCACACCTAAAAGATCTGTCATGATCTCAGTGCAGGTTTTGACCTGCACGTCAGGGGTTAATTATTGTGGCCTCTTTGGTTCAGGCAGAGCTTTTTATTGCCCTGAGATACTCCAATCCCTGTCAGTTATACTTTTGCCTTTGGACGAGTGTTGTGACCCCTGTATGCCTGTTCGTTGTGTTATAGCTTGCTTATATGGTTCTGATCCGGTTCTGTCCCCCGTTGTGAGTTTGCCTGTTGATTCTGTACTCTATATCTGCTTCACTGGTTTCTGACTTCTTGGCTACGTCTTGACTATCCGTTCTGTTTTGCCCTTTGGTAATTGTCGTGCTATCTCGTGCTTTGACCCCGGCCTGATCTGGTTTATTTCCCTGTCTATGCCAATTAGTAACTTTGTTCCGTAGTTACCATTGTAGGAGTTTTCCTGCAGCTCCTAGCAGTCACATGCTTCAGGTCCTGTGGGTCTGAAGCACGCATCTTTTCTGCTGCTGCCCGCTCCACAGGTATCTCTGAGCACAGGTTGTCTTACTCAGGACACGCGCACTGGCTCAGTGAGCAAGTGCAGTGCGGTGTTCCTGACAAGATCGTTGTCTTCTCTCCTCTTTCAAACGGGTCATTGTTTTGGAGAGAAACTGGACCAACTCATTTCCGATACTACCGGGGGAAAAAGTAAACTCCTTCCTCAACAATAGGGGCTGTTCGGCCGTTTCGCAACCAACAGCCGACGAGTTTTCGATCTCGCAACAATTCCGGTTGGTCCTCCTCTACCTTCTCTTCCAGATCAGGTCGGTCCCCGCGCGGAGACAGAGGCTCCCAGGTCTCATACAAACCTAACTGCTCTTGGAAACCCAGGCCTAGGGCTTCTGGATCTAGGGGAGTCAAATCTCATAGATCTACCCAATGACAAGTGGTCAGGGAGCTGGTGTCCTCCGGATTCGAGAGAGAGAATTTTCTTCTCCCCCCTCCAACTCGGTTTTTCCTTTCCTCTCCCCCCAAGGAAAAAGACAAGAGCCTTCCTTCGGGCTGTTCAGGGTCTGCTAAGGGTCGGAGTCATCATTCCGGTCCCTCATCACGAAAGGTTCAGAGGATTATTTTCAAACCTTTTTGTGTTTCCAAAAATGGGCGGGACGATGTGACCCATTCTGGGTCTCAAACTGTTAAATCAGTTTGTCAGGGTACGGTGATTCTGAATGGAATCTCTCCGATCAGTTGTCGCTTTCATGGAAAAAGGAGAGTTCCAAGCATCCATCGACATCAAGGTCGCTTACCTTCATGCAATTCACAAGGAACACTTCCAGTTCGTTGCCTTGCCCTTCGGACTCGCCACCGCCCCCAGGGTCATCGCGGCTGTCATGGCCATTCTCCACTCTCGGGGAGTGGTGGTGTTACCGTATCCGGACGACCTGCTCATCAAGGGTCCGTCCCTTCCAGCCTGTGAGGAATCCATGGATAACAGTAAATACACTTTCTTGCCTGGGGTGGAAGATAAACTTTGAAAAGTCTTTCCCAAAACCGGCTCAGCAGATTCCCGCTTTAGGGATGATCTTGGACACTTCCCGCGTGTTGGTCATTCTCCCTCCAGGAGAGACCTAAGCCTTACAACGGGCAGCGTGACTGTGTTCTCACTCCATTCGTTTCGGCATGAGAGTTCTAGGAAAGTTGGTGTCAGCGATGGATGCCGTTCCATTTGCACAGTTCTACCTCTGTCCCTTACAACGTGCTGCTGTTAGGTTAGGACAAGAACCCGTTCTCCCTGGACCGTCAGATCCCTCTGTCCCTGTGGGTCAGGCAATCCCTCAGGTGGTGGACACTGAGGTCCTCCCTGACCTCCCTGAATCAAGGCAGTTTTTTGTTTTGTTTTTTTTCTCCCTGTAAGATGGTTGGTAGTAACCACAGACGCAAGTCTCCTCGGCTGGGGAGCAGTCTTTCTTCGCCACACGGCACAGGGTCACTGGTCAACCCACGAGTCAGTCTCCCCATCAACGTTTGGGAGATGCAAGCGATCAGATTAGCTCTACGGAGTTTCCACCGTCTCCTCGCAGGTCACATCAGGATCCAATCCGACAACGCCACGGCTGTAGTGTATATCAGCCGCCAGGGAGGTACCCCCAGCAGGATGGCCGTGCACGAAGCGAGTCACATCCTCCATTGGGCCGAGCGTAGAAAACTGGGCGGCAGATTTTCGCAGTCGCCAAGGCATTGTCTCAGGGGAGTGGTCTCTTCATCCGGAAGTCTTTTCAACAGACTTGTCATCGTTAGGGGACTCCGGATGTGGATCTCATGGCCTCAAGACTAAACAACAAGGTTCCTCGGTTCATTGCCCGATCGCGTGATCCATGCGCCATCGGTGCAGACGCCCTAGTTCTGCCATGGCACCGGTTCCGGCTCCCGTACATCTTTTCCGACGAAAAATTGCCACTAAACTTCAGGTCAAGACGTTCATCCTGGAAGATTCCCATGTGGCGCCTCCTTATAGAAAGGTTTTGGATTCATGGGACCTTAACCTGGTTCTCGGGGCCTTACAGGAGGCTCCTTTTGAACCGCCGCAGGACATGTCACTGTCCGTCCTCTCTTGGAAGGTGGTCTTTCTAGTGGCAATCAGATGAGTTTTTGAATTGGCAGCTCTGTCCTGCCGTTCTCCGTTCCTGAATTTTTCATCAGGAAAAGATAGTTCTCAGGACGTCCCCGTCCTTCCTGCCCAAGGTCATCTCTTCCATCTCAACGAGGGAATTGTTTTGCCTTTCCTTTTGTCCAGCACCAGTCCATCGCATTGAGAAGGCCCTCCACACCCTGGATGTGGTTAGGGCGCTGAGACGGTACATCTCGCGGACGGCTCCCTGCCACAAGTCAGATGCCCTGTTCATGCTTCCAGAGGGGCATAGGAAGGGTCTAGCCAGGTCAAAGCAACGCTAGCCAGGTGGATTTCCCTGGCGATTCAGTAGTCCTACTGTATCAGGAACGCGCCTGTCCCAGGGGTGATTGAGGCGCACTCTACCTGGTCAGTTGGCGCCTCCTCGGACATTCGGCACCAGGCCTCGGCAGAACAGGTCTGCAAGGTTGCGACTTGATCCAGCCTGCATACCTTTACAAACATTGCCTAATTTATTCTCAGGCCTCTGCGGATGCAACCTGCAATCGGCAGTACCTCACTGTTGACTCAGTGGTACATGGGGTATTAGCAGATGTATGCTTCTCACCCAGGGACTGCTTTAGGACGTCCCACTGTCTGTGTCCCCCAATGAGGCGTAGGAGAAATAGGGATTTTTGTGTACTCACCGTAAAATCCTTTTCTCCGACAAAATCATTGGAGGACACCGCTCCCACCCTGTTTAGCCTATTGGCTCACTGTAGCATTCTTAGGCTTTGACTTAGTTATGGTTATTGTTTATGCTCCTACTGCTTTTTTTCACCGAACTGGAGAAATCTCAGCCAGCGAGAGGGAGTATACTGCAGGGGAGGAGCTAACTTTTTTCTGGTTTACTTAGTGTCCTCCTAGTGGCCAGCAGCATAACACCCACTGTCTGTGTCCCCCAATGATTGGCTCAGAGAAAAGGATTTTATGGTGAGTACACAAAAATCCCTATTTTACTGTCAGTTGTATGATTGCAGGTACCATACTCCGTATTGCAGTTTATTGGAAGTACTGTAATCTCCTTTGCCTGTGGCAGGGCTTCGTAGTGGTACCAAGATGCCACAGACATATCCGCCTTTATCTAACCATTTAGATGCCACAGTCACTAATCACCACAACATCTAAGGTGTTAAACTGCAGCAGTGCACGCTCCCTCTGAAAGATGCTGGCTGTGACCTCATAGTTTTGTGACCTACACAAATCCTCAGCTTGTTGCCTCGTGCTTTCTTGTGGTCAGGGATCTCCTCCGTTACTGTCACATTCTACCAAGGGTTTGCATGCTCTGGCCGCCAGCAGTTGTCAAGCTGTAACTCCCAGAATTGCTGCCAGGGAATGCTGGGAGTTGTAGTTTCACAACAGCTGAAGAGTGTTGATCCCTGCACTAGACCTTTGGCATCTTGTCACCCATCTTTTTTTCACTTCATAAAGAATGAGAATGTAAGATCTTATAGAGAAAGGGTTAAAGCATGGGGGCCGTGCGAGGGGAGTGGTAACCGTTGCATCACTCTATCTGTTTTTTTTGTTTTCTTTATATTTTGTTCAGGAGACAAGAATAAAATCCAGAAGTTGGTGCAGATGGCATGGACGTTTGTCAATGACAGGTAGGGGCGATGCAAGTGTTAATCTGACTCCTGTTGCTGAGCTGCAAGCAGCATCGGTCCCACTCCTGACTCTGGCCTCACTTTTCACCCCTCACCCTGTGCTCTGTCTGCAGCCTCTGCACCACACTGTCCTTGCAGTGGGAGCCGGAGATTATCGCAGTCGCTGTCATGTATCTCGCTGGACGACTGTGCAAGTTTGAAATCCAGGAATGGACGTCCAAGCCCATGTCCCGGCGGTGGTGGGAGCAGTTTGTGCAGGACGTGCCTGTCGATGTACTGGAAGGTAAGTGCTATGTCTGCATCTACTCGCAAATTGCCACAGGTACGGCTCCCCTGCTGCTATTGCTGATATAATGGCAGCACTTATGGTTCATAAAATACTCTGTGCTGCAGGGGGGTTGTGCTGTTCCTTCTCCCACAAAGATACAGTCCTGTCCTCAATAATATGATCACATGAATAGTAGGATCACCTGCCGTCCTCTTGCTCCTGTGGGTCAAAGATTCCTTGAATGTTATTGAGTCATTGTCTCAAAGTAACAAAGCTTTTACTTACCTTACTGTGGTCCAGCACCGCTTCTCATCACTTCAATGGTCATTGATCAGTTGCAGTGGTAATGTCCCGTGTGCAGCACTGCAGCCAATCACTGGGCTCAGCAGCTCACGCTGTATCTTATTCGCTGCAGCATTGATGTCACCACTGCAACTGATCAATAAAGACTGGTTCAGCAATGAGAAGCATAGTTGGATCCTGGGAGGGAGAGTAAAAGCTGCTGCCTCTACATCCCACTTTTCCTGAGCATTTGAAGCAATAATCTTTGAAATGGGGAGAAATATCCATAAATCAGAGCGCAGGTAACCTTTGTGTGTTAAGAGGGGTGATAACATGAGGAAAAGTTGATACATAACATGGTAATGTAGAAAATAAGGGCAAAAGCATAATTAAATGTCAGAATATAATTGTCCCCTTTAAAAAAAAAAAAAAAAAATTAAACAACATTAATGATTGGATTTATGCAGGTAAAAATCCTGACGCAAACACGTCCTCCAATACATGCAAATGTACACAAGGGGGCAGCACAGTTCTACAAATAACACTAATCCCTCAGAGAAAATCCCCCTAAAAAATCAACTAAAAGTCATCAGAACAGCATGTACCCACAATGGTGCTAATAAAAACTACAGAACAGTCACAAAAATACAAGTCCACTGACAAAAAACTAAAGTCACGGGACTTCTTAAAAAATAAAAAGGACTTTTTATTGTATTTTTGTTTTATGAAGGTTTTTCTTTAAAAAAGAAAAAAAAAATGTTACTGTTGCTTTAATTGTGCTGAGCTGCATAATTATGCTACTAGATCAGTTTTACTGCACAGTGAACACTCGTAAGATTGGAAACCACAAAAAACACTGATAGAATTGCATTTTCTTTATCACTTCATTGGGGGACATGGGTAACCATGGGCATATGCTTCTTTAACTAGATGGCTGACACTGCGCAAGAAAATAATTTGTTCCTCCCCAGCAGTATACACCCACCAACTGGTAGAAATCTCCTCAGTTTAAGCTTCGTGTCTGTAGGAAGCAGACCTGCATATGATCCCAGATCCGTCGTCCCCCCCCCTACAGTTCTCATTGGTTTTCCTTCTTTTTTTATTATTTTTTTCCCCTATGTCTTGTTAGGTTCTTCAAGGGCAGCAGGGTGTAATTCTTCACTCTGCCTTCCCACTTGTGTGCGACCGTGAAAACAGTGTGGCATGTCCACACTGTCCCCTCGTCTCGCAAAGCAGGACCCCACCCCACTTCACTGTGTCCATGGTGATTCGTGGTGGCAGGTCCTTGCCTTTTCTTTATCGCCTTATTGGGGGACACAGATGACCATGGGTGTATGCTACTGCTGCGATGCTGTATCTGGAAAAGAAAGGGGAAATCATTAAAAAACACAACTAAAACCTGAAAAGAAAAGGATTAAATGCGGATCTGGGGAGATCCCGGTCCGCCTCCTACAGACACTAAGCACAAACTGAGGTGCTTGGTGCCTGTCGGTGGGTGTATACTGCCGGGGAGGAGCTAAGTTTCTTGTTTTGTATAGTGTCAGCCTCCTAGCAGCAGCAGCATACACCCATGGTCATCTGTCCCCCCCTAATGAAGGCTCCAAGAAAGAGATTTTACGGTAAGAACCCAAAATCCCTCTTTTTCCCACCCCAGCTCCCTTAAAATGATGGTCCCTATCCCAGGTGACCTTCCCCCTTTTCAGGGTCAACACATCCTATCCATACCAGGAAATCCCTCTTTTCTGATGCCACCCTCAAGACTAAAAAAGAAGGAATCAGGACTCCTATCAGGTACTGTCAATTTTCACAGGCAGCTTGGGTGCATCGGAGATCCCACCGATGCTCTGAGAGGCGCCATTCTCGAATTCTCCCACCCAGCCATGCTTGAAATAACGTGCTCTTATTCTTTCTCTGCCCACCCTCCTTTCAATCGTACCAGTCAGGGCGCTTATCTTCCATTTCAGCCGTCCAATCTTCGGCAACGCTCTGGCAGGTCCCTTCCTCCTCCCTTTTGTCGGCAACGCAGGCTCATAGATGTAATCTCAGCTCGGCCTGCCCGCTCTGCCCCTTCCTCTTCATGCTGTTCTGTCAGGAGACAGAACGCTGACTTCAGCAGTGCTTCTTCTGCTGCAACGCTCTACATCTGCCAGGAGCTCTCGTTGGCAAGATGCCAGCCATCAGAACGGTGCTTGCCTCACAGCCCCCAGCTCCAGTCAGTGTTCAGTCGCAGCTACTTCCCTGCAGTCCAGTCTCTTCTCTCTTGCATACCTCCACATCACAATTTGGGTGCCGCATCAGAGATTTCTCACATTTGCAGTTCATGGAAGTCATTTTTTATCATTTTACAGCTTTCCTCTTCGGCCTAGCCTCTGCCCTGAGGGTGTTCACGAAGGTGATGGCGTCTGTCATGGCCATTCTGCGCTCCAGGGGGATTGTCATTATCACTTACCTGGACGACCTCTTAATCAAGGGACCTTCTTTTCGAGACTGTTGCCACTGTTGCCAGAGTCTTCAGATTACCCTGGACATGCTGGTCTGGCTCTGCTGGATGGTCAACAAGAAAAAGACGTCGTTGATTCCAGCTCAACACATTACTTTCCTTGGAATGTCGTTGAACACCGAGCCTCGTGTCGAAGTCTTTCTCTCGGAACAGAAAAATCTTTGCTCTCCACTTGGAAGTCCGCTATCTGAAATGCTCATCCTCTCACCCCCTCCACCTCGGCATGAGTGTGGTGGGGAAAATGGTCGCCGCCATGGAGGCTGTGCCATTTGCCCAATTCCACACCCATTCACTTCAGCTGGCCCTCTTTTCAGCATGGGACAAGAAGGTGTCATCCCTTGGATTATCCCATTATCCTTCCCCCTCGTGTACATCAGTCATTAACATGGTGGACCCTCTACTTGTCTATTAGTCTCGGGTGATTCTTTTTCCCTCTCCATTGGAAGGTCGTCACGACCAACGCAAGACATCTCAGTTGGAGAGCCGTCTTTCTGCATCACACTGCCCAGGGGTGGCTGGAACTCTCGGGAAGTTGCCCTTCCTATCAATCTCCTGGAGATCAGGGCAATCTACCTCTCCCTTCTTCATTGTCAGGACATCTGGTTCGCAGTCACTCGGACATTGCCATGGCGTACATAAACACCAGGGCGTAACACGCAGCAGTTCTGACGGAAGTGTCCAGGATCCTAGTCTGGGTAAAAAATCATAACAGCATTCTTGGTGGTTCACATTCTGGGATTAGAGACCTGGGTCGCCAACTTTCTAAGTTGCCAGGATCTCTCTTCGGGCAAATGGTCACTCAACCCAGAAGTGGTCAACCAGATCTGTTAGAGGTGGGGCACCCCCGGCGTGGATTTGTTGGTGTCTCGGATGAACGCCAAGGTACCCCACTTCTTTGCCAGGTCCTATGATCTAGCAATCGGTCAGGACGCCCTGGTCCTATTGGTCTCTTGTTTTGGCTTCCATCTATCTTCCCGCCACTCCCCTTAATTCCGAGTGTCGTCAAGAAGATCAAGTCAGAGGAAGTACCCATAATTCTGGTAGCTCCAGACTGGCCCAGACGGGCCTGGTACGCAGAGCTAGTAAATATGCTCACAGATACCCCTTGGAAACTTACCCACAGTCCAGACCTCCTTTCACAGGGTCCCCTCTTCCACCAGAATTCTCGCTCGCTGAGCTTAATGGCATTGCCGTTGAGGCTGCCGTTCTGAAAGAAGCGGTGTTTTCGTCTCGGGTCATTCAGACCATGATCAGTGCGAGAGAGCCTGCGTCTTGTTCCATTTATCATAGGACCTGGAGGTTCTATTTCCGCTAGTGTGAAGACATTCAGTCTTCCAGCCATTCTGGTTTTTCTCTAGTCTGACCTCAACAACAAGAGCCTTTTAGCACTGTTAAGGGTTAAGTTTCCGCCCTCTTGATTCTGTTTCAGAAGGAACTGGTGTCTCTTCTCCAGGTCAAGACCTTCCTCAAGGGCGTTGCTGATTTGGCTCAACCTTATCAGCCTCCGGTAGATCCGTGGAACCTTCACTTGGTCCTATTGGTCTTTCAGCACTCTGTTCGAGCCCATGTGCTCAAAAAAACATACAAGAAGTTTATTAACCCCTTCATGACCCAGCCTATTTTGACCTTAATGACCAAGCCATTTTTTTGCGATTCTGACCAGTGTCCCTTTATAAGATAATAACTCTGGAACGCTTCATCGGTTCCCAGCGATTCTGAGATTTATTTTCGTGACATATTGGGCTTCATGTTAGTGGTAAATTTAGGTAGATAATTTTTGCGTTTATTTGTGAAAAAATCGGAAATTTGGCGAAAATTTTGAATGTCAAATTTTGAAGTTTTATTCTCTTAAACCAGAGTTATGTGACACAAAATAGTTACTAAATAATATTTCCCATATGTCTACTACAGCACAATTTTGGAAAAAAATTTTTTTTTTTTCTTTTTGTTAGGAAGTTATAAGGATTAAAAGTTGACTAGTGATTTCTCATTTTTACAACAAAATTTACAAAACCATTTTTTTAGGGACCACCTCACATTTGAAGTCACTTTGAGGGGTCTATATGGCAGAAAATACCCAAACGTGACACCATTCTAAAAACTGCACTCCTCAAGCTACTCAAAACTACATTCAAGAAGATTATTAACCCTTCAGGTGCTTCACAGGAACTAAGGCAACGTGGAAGGAAAAAATGAACATTTTAATTTTTCCAACAGAAATTTTCTTTTAGCATCAATTTTTTTCATTTTCACATGGGCTAAAATGGATCCTAAAATTTGTTGGGCAATTCTCCTGAGTACACTGATACCTCATATGTAGTCATAAACCACTGTTTTGGCGTACGGCAGGGTCCGGAAGGGAAGGAGCACCATTTGACTTTTTGAATGGAAAATTAGCGCCAATAGTTAGCGGACACCATGTCGCGTATGGAGAGCCCCTGTGTGCCTCAACATGGAAGCTTCCCCACAATTGACCCCATTTTGGAAACTAGACCCCCCCACCCCCAAGGAACTTATCTAGATGTGTGGTGAGCACTTTGAACTGAGTGCTTCACAGAAGTTTATAACACAGAGCCGTGAAAATAAAACATCCATTTTTTTTCCTCAAAAAATTATATTTTAGCCTGCAATTTTTTATTTTCACAAGGGTAACAGGAGAAATTGGACCACAAAAGTTGTTGTCCAGTTTGTCCTGAGTACGCTGATACCCCATATGTTGAGGTAAACCACTGTTTGGGCGCATGGCAGAGCTCGGAAGGGAGAGAGCACTATTTGACTTTTTGAACGGAAAATTGGCTGGAATCAATGGTGGCGCCATGTCATGTTTGGAGACTCCCTGATGTAACTAAATAGTGGAAACCCCTCAATGGTAACTCAACCCTAACCACAAGCCTAACCTTAATCCCAACCATAACCCTAATTCCAACCCTAACCCTAATGGAAAAATAAAATTATTTTCTTTTATTATTTGTCCCTACCTATGGGGGTGATTTTACTAATTTTTTTTATTTTGATCACTGTGATAGATCCTATCACAGTGATCAAAATGAATGTATGGAATCTGCTGCTTGGCAGATTCGATGGACGCACTGCGCATGCACCCGCCATTTTGAAAGGGGACTCAGGAGGTACCGGGGGGAGGGACGGTGATCGAGGGGAGGGGGAGCAGATAGTCGGTGGCGGGGGCCATTCGTCCCTGTCAACCATGGGGGCGGGGTCTGATCGCGGTCTCCAGCCATGTCCGGTGCTACTGCAGCATCGGCCATGGCTGGATTGTAATATTTCATTGTTTCACTTTTAACAGCCAATCGGAGCCGGTGAAGCTCAAAGCCCCCTATATCTGCGGGTCGGGTGATCGGGGTCAATCAAGTCATGACACAGCATATGCGTCATTGGTTGGATTGGCACCGACTTTCATGACGCATACGCTGTGTCACTGGTCGGGAAGGGATTTAACCCTTCAGGTGCTTCACAGGAACTGAAGCAATGTGGAAGGAAAAAATTAGCATTACATTTTTGGTGCAAAAAATAAATATCTTTATACCCAAACTTTTATTTATTTATTTTTTTAACTCAAGGGTAACTGTAAAAAATGGACCCCAAAATTTGTTGAGCAATTTCTCCTGAGTACGCCGATACCTCGTTTGTGGGAGAAATCCACTGTTTGGTCGCAGGGCAGGGCTCGGGAGGGAACGCCGTTTCACTTTTTTTTTTTTTCAATGTAAAATTTGATTGAATAATTAGCGGATGCCATGTCGTGTTTGGAGAGCCCCTGATGTGCCCAAACAGTGGAAACCCCCACAAGTGACCCCATTTTGGAAACATTAATGACAATATATTCAATATGATGACCTAGTGTTGTGCACAAGTGCTCGCACTTCAGTTTGCATCAGGTGCCTGGGTATGCACCAGATATTGCTGGTGCTCGAGTCCCCGTCCCTCATGTTTCCTGCACCCAAAAAAACCATGCGGGGATCCGCGATACTCCGTGCATACCAGAGTACCCGATGCATGCTCAAGTAGCGAGCATTTGTGCTCAACACTAGCAGTCGTATTGTAACTTTGTTTTTGTTTTTTCACTTTTGAAAAAAAAATTGATGCCCTTTTGAGCAAAAAAAAAATCCCAACCATGACTTCAAAGAATTGAAAAAAAAGTGTATTCTATATAAAATACATATATATTATAGTTATCTAACCTAAGGGGGGACTAATTTACAATTTTTTTGGGTAGCACTGGACTCCTAGGTTAATATCCCATCAAAGACAACATCTGCAAGGAGTTTGTATGTTCTCCTGGTACTCTGGTTTCCTCCCACATTTCAAAGACATACTGATAGGGAATCTAGATTGTGAGCCCTGTTGGTGACAACAATGATAATGTGTGCAAACTTAGCGCTGTGGAATTTGTTGGCGCTATATAAAAATAAAAGATTATAAATAAAAGGTTATTTTGATCACTGTGAATATTATCTATCACAGTGATCAAAATGAACCAATAAGAAATGTTTCCTATTGTTCCTGGGTACCGGCTGACATGTTTTTTTCCATAGGAAGATGACGCCAGGACGGGTCAGGAGAGCCCGGGGATGGCAGAACTACCGTGGTGGTCTCAGAATAGGGTGGGGGTGTCATTTCTCTCTCCTCTGTCTATATCCTGTCAGAAGAGAGGGAAATCATTGAGACAGTTGTCATGTTCTTTGGGGTCTCAGCTAACCTCGGTAGTCAAGACCCCGGAGACTTTCTGACTCTGGGGGGGTGCTACAGCATTATTCACGATCACTGTTTTGAAAATTGCAATGAAGGAATAAGTACCCTTAGTGGCCGCCGTTTTAATGTGCATCAACGGTCGCTAAGGGGTTAATTTTTGGACAACAAATTGTAAAATTGTCGTTTTTCTTTTAGACATTTGTCATCAGATCTTGGACCTGTATTCTCAAGGAAAGCAGCAGATGCCTCACCACGGGGCCCAGCAGCAGTCCCCACAAGTCCAAGCACAGATTGCTTCTGTGCAGCCTCTGCCGCCGTCCCTGAACATGGACGCCCAGGCAGTGCAGCAAAAAGATCCACAGCAAGCAGGAGGCCAGCAAACGAAGAAGCCTTCCCCACAGTCCAGCCCACCGAAGCAATCCAAGAGACCGCTGGTATGTTACCTTCTGACTAGACTTGGTATAGCCCCCACAAGAGGTTCTTGAGCTTGGAGAAACTCCCCGTTTTGACTTTGACTGACTAATGGTGGTTTCACGTGTCTATCATTGTGTTTGAGTTCTCATCTGCAGTGCAAAGAGAGAAAGTATGTACAGCCTATAGAAAAGGAGGAAGCAGTAAGTGCAGGATAGAAGCTGTGCAGATATTTGAGCTAAGGTCTGTTTCAGATGTCTTTGTGTCCGGTACATGTGGTGATGAAAGTTTTTCACACGTACCAGTGACACTTGCACTCGTAGACCAATTCAAGTGAATGGGTCTGTGAACATGTAAGTGTGTTTCCACAGACCGTGTGTCCTTGGGCAAAATGATCTGACATGTCAGTTTAACAGCAACACGGCCCAAAACATCCCGCACACGGGCACACTGATATCCATGTGTCATAAGTGTGGTGCGTACCAGCGCCTGGGAAGCATCAGTACAGTTAGCGCTGTTCCCCTACGCTGGGTGCTGAAGACCGCTCACATCATTCTCTCCTGCTCTGCCAGCGATCAGCGTGAGCAGGGGAGAATGAGAAGTTATATTCAACTGATAACAGCGAGAGCAGGCGGCGGCTGATGTGATTATTCATTAGCCGCCAGCTGCGCTATAAATAAATATATATGTACTTTTTTTTTTAAATAACGTGGGTTTCTCCTGTATTTTTGATAACCATCCAGGCAAAACCGACAGCTGTGGGCTTTAACCCTCAGTTGTCAGCGTTGGCAAGGCTGTTTTTTTTTTTTTTAATTATTATTTTAAAAAAATGGCATGGGGGGTCCACCTCATTTTTGACAACCAGTCTTGCAGAAAGCAGGCACATGTGGGCTGGTATTCTCAGGCTGGTAAGGGGCCATAAATATTGAACCCTCCACACTAGCTGCCCAGAAAAGGCATATTAGGTGCCCCGAATTGCCCAGCTCTTCCCACTTGCCCTGTAGCGGTGACAAGTGGGGTTCATATTTGTAGGGTTGATGTCATCTTTGCATTATCTGCAGACATCAAGCCCATGGATTAGTATTGGAGAAGCGTTTAGAAGACACTTATCCATTACTAATCCTATAGTTCTATTATAAATAAACACACAGCCAGAATAAAATCCTTTTATTTGAAATCAAAACAAATCACACTTTTCCATTTATACTTAAAAAATAATTTTATTTCTATAGTGCCGACATATTCCACAGCACTTTACATTTCAGAGGGGACTTGTGCAGACAATAGACATTACAGCATACCTATAACACATAGATCAAAACCGATACCAAGAGGAATGAGGGCCCTGCTCGCAAGCTTACAATCTGTGAGGAAAAGGGGAGACACGAAAGGTGGATGGTAACAATAGCTTTCATTGTTGGGACCAAAGTGTATGAATCGGGTGTTCCTGTAATGCTGCATAAACCAGTCATCATCATAAGTATGTAACAGTACAGACACAGAGGGCTATTAAATGCATAAAGCATGTGAGGACGTGAGGCGAGGAACCAGGTTATGGTAAAAATTTTGAATGAACAACACATGGGTAGTTAGGATAATGCGTTGAGACGGTATGCCAGTCTGAACAAATGCGTTTTTAGGGCACGCTTTAAACTGTGGGGATTAATTGTAATAACTTGGGTAGTGCATTCCAAAGAATTGGCGCAGCACGTGAAAAGTCTTGGAGACAGGAGTGGGAGGTTCTGATTATTGAGAATGTTAACCTCAGGTCATAAGTAAAACAGAGGGCAAAGGTAGGGTGCTAGACTGAGACGAGAGGAGATGTAGGGTGGTTCTGAGCCATGAAGTGCTTTGTGGTGAGGGTAATAAGTTTGTACTGGATTTTGGAGTGGATGGGAAACCAGTGTAATGACTGGCACAAGGTAGAGCCACCGGTGTAACAATTGGTGAGGAATATGATCCTGGCTGCAGCTCCAGACAGATTGGAGAGGGGAGAGTTTGGTAAAATAACAAACAAACAGTTATATCGCCCATTTCATTGAAGCCAACAACTCTTGTAATAAAACAAAATTTAAAAAAACTACCATATCCCTCACCTCTGTTGTTCTGTCCCACACTGTAATCCATGTCTGGGAATCAATAGTTTTCAACCTGGAAGGTGCTAAGATGCCACAGTCTAGGTTGAGAATCACTGAGGAATGAGCTGCTGTGAGCGCAGTATGTGACTAGCGGTGAAGTCATCGAGGTTACCTCCGGTCACTGATGCTGCATTCCCAGCAGGGCCTCTGAACTGCAGGGGACTTCAGAACCGTGAGAAAATGTCACTGAGTTTAGCTCATTGAGTTCACCTCAGATTTCTTACGCTGAACTGCGGTGAACTCAGTGACTTTATCTCACGGTGCTAAATGGGCAATAAGCATGTATAACTGTGTTTGTCACTTTTAAATATAATTGGAAAAGTGTCTTTTGTTTTGATTTCAAATAAAATACTTTATACTTTATTTACAATATAACTATAGGATTGATAATGGATTGGTGTCTTATAGACAGGGCAAGAGCCGGGCAAAGTACCAGAACTGGCGCATCTAATAGATGTGCCTTTTCTGGGTGGCTGCGGGCTGCTATGTTTAGGCTGGGGGGGTCAATATTTATCAGTCACTAGCTGTCTGCTTTAGCAAGGCTAGTTGTCTGATGGGAGTATGAGATGCAGGGAGAGGGACAAAGAAGCTTACCACGCTGAGAATGTATAGCTGAAAATTGACTAGTAGTTCCTCATGAGGGTGCCGTTTCCAATGGTGATCACAGGAAAGTAGACAAAATCTGGGAAAAAGAACCAGCACAACCATCCAAGGAAAATTTGATTTTTTTATTAAAACAAGGTTAAACCATTAGTTACAAGGCCTCCCCTTTTAATGTTTTAACCTTGTTTCAATAAATAAATTCTTCATTTGATGGGAGTAATAGTCCCATCAGCTTCCGCCTGCTCTCGCTGTTATCCGTTGAATATAACTCTCAACATTCTCTCCCCTGCTTGTGCAGATCTCAACGCGAGCTGGGGAGAATGATATGAGTGGCCTTCAGCACCAGGGAACAGCGCTGTGCTGCTGCTTCCTAGGCACAGATACTGTGGTACTGATGCGGCAAGCATTACACACACAAACACTATTTCCAAACTGGTTTTTCTGGTACTGGAAATATCAGGATGTGTGAAACTGGCCTAAAGCAGACAGCAGCACTCTGGATACAAACAGACCTCACACCCAGCCTATATTCCTTGGAGATGCACACAGATCCCACATCCATCCTATATTACTGGGACAGCCACACAGACCTCACATCTAGGATATACAGTGGGGCAAAAAAGTATTTAGTCAGTCAGCAATAGTGCAAGTTCCACCACTTAAAAAGATGAGAGGCGTCTGTAATTTACATCATAGGTAGACCTCAACTATGGGAGACAAACTGAGAAAAAAAAATCCAGAAAATCACATTGTCTGTTTTTTTTTTTTCATTTTATTTGCATATTATGTTGGAAAATAAGTATTTGGTCAGAAACAAAATTTCATCTCAATACTTTGTGATATCTCCTTTGTTGGCAATGACAGAGGTCAAACGTTTTCTGTAAGTCTTCACAAGGTTGCCACACACTGTTGTTGGTATGTTGGCCCATTCCTCCATGCAGATCTCCTCTAGAGCAGTGATGTTTTTGGCTTTTCGCTTGGCAACACGGACTTTCAACTCCCTCCAAAGGTTTTCTATAGGGTTGAGATCTGGAGACTGGCTAGGCCACTCCAGGACCTTGAAATGCTTCTTACAAAGCCACTCCTTCGTTGCCCTGGCGGTGTGCTTTGGATCATTGTCATGTTGAAAGACCCAGCCACGTTTCATCTTCAATGCCCTTGCTGATGGAAGGAGGTTTGCACTCAAAATCTCACGATACATGGCCCCATTCATTCTTTCATGTACCCGGATCAGTCGTCCTGGCCCCTTTGCAGAGAAACAGCCCCAAAGCATGATGTTTCCACCACCATGCTTTACAGTAGGTATGGTGTTTGATGGATGCAACTCAGTATTCTTTTTCCTCCAAACACGACAAGTTGTGTTTCTACCAAACAGTTCCAGTTTGGTTTCATCAGACCATAGGACATTCTCCCAAAACTCCTCTGGATCATCCAAATGCTCTCTAGCAAACTTCAGACGGGCCCGGACATGTACAGGCTTAAGCAGTGGGACACGTCTGGCACTACAGGATCTGAGTCCATGGTGGCGTAGTGTGTTACTTATGGTAGGCCTTGTTACATTGGTCCCAGCTCTCTGCAGTTCATTTACTAGGTCCCCCCGCGTGGTTCTGGGATTTTTGCTCACCGTTCTTGTGATCATTCTGACCCCACGGGGTGGGATTTTGCGTGGAGCACCAGATCGAGGGAGATTATCAGTGGTCTTGTATGTCTTCCATTTTCTAATTATTGCTCCCACAGTTGATTTCTTCACTCCAAGCTGGTTGGCTATTGCAGATTCAGTCTTCCCAGCTTGGTGCAGGGCTACAATTTTGTTTCTGGTGTCCTTTGACAGCTCTTTGGTCTTCACCATAGTGGAGTTTGGAGTCAGACTGTTTGAGGGTGTGCACAGGTGTCTTTTTATACTGATAACAAGTTTAAACAGGTGCCATTACTACAGGTAATGAGTGGAGGAAAGAGGAGACTCTTAAAGAAGAAGTTACAGGTCTGTGAGAGCCAGAAATCTTGATTGCTTGTTTCTGACCAAATACTTATTTTCCACCATAATATGCAAATAAAATGAAAAAAAAAACAGACAATGTGATTTTCTGGATTTTTTTTTTTCTCAGTTTGTCTCCCATAGTTGAGGTCTACCTATGATGTAAATTACAGACGCCTCTCATCTTTTTAAGTGGTGGAACTTGCACTATTGCTGACTGACTAAATACTTTTTTGCCCCACTGTATTACTGGGACAGACACACAAAGCTCACATCCATCCTATATTACTAGGAGAGAGACACAGACCTCACATCCAGCCTATATTACTGGGAAAGGGCTCACAAAACTCACATCCATCCTATATTACTGGGAGAGACACAGCGCTCACAACCATCCTTGATGATTAGACCAGCTACATGTCTCGACCCAAACTCCACGGCTGTGTAGGCATATATGAAGTTGTTGAATTTGGGTCAGGAAACCCACTGTAGGAGATTGGACTTTGAGTCTGTCATGTGAAAACGTCCATACAAATTAGATAGCAAGGTATCTAATGTGCTTGGCAGTTGTCTCCTCTGACCCCTCACTACATATGGCCAAACATTCATGTGCTCTCAGAAATAATAACACTAGCCTAATGGAAATATGCCTTATTTAAAGGCTATGTCAACCTTCAGACAGATTTATTCATTTATCTTATTATTTATTATTCCTCTCATCCATCCTTACTATTACTGTCAGTCACTGTCCTCTCGTCTGGCCTATAATACTGCCAGAGACACGGTCCTCTAGTCCAGCCTAAATTACTGCCAGAGACACTGACACAAGAAAAATCTAAAACTTGCATCAGACTGTAAAATGAGTCTGAAAATGAATGAAGATTACAGACAGAAATTTTAGATAGTAAAATTGTACGAAAATGGAAAGAAATCATTTATCCCTATTAAAGATGTCCATAGCCTTTATACAAGGGGCTGACTAGCAGGTGGTCCTTGATGTATAACAGGATGCAAGCAGTATATTAATGTTCCCTATCGGAATGCTGCTGAATACCGCACTGTTTTAAGTTTCTGATTGGTTATTAATGTCTTTCAGCCGACATCACCCAAAGAGGAGGGGAAAGTACAAGGTGGGTTTCTTCACCATCTGTCATTGTGTTTTTTGGTGGCCGTGACCTGATCTGCTGTGCGGTTTACATCACGTTGGCGGTACCTCGTTTTCACTTCTCCCATGTTTTTTACAGAACCATTAAATAAATTGCCTAAAATTGAGACTTCGCTTCCGCCGCTTCCTGTTTTGATCACTCCTGCAGGTAAGTCTTGTCCAGACGGCCCTTTTCACCACTGTCCTGTGTAGTCTCCCTACAGTTGACGCTTCTGATATTACATTTTGGGAAGCAATCCCTTCCCCTCCCCATACACCCAGCACCCCTCTCCTTATCATTTTGTTAATTTTGTCATGGCTTTTAATTTCTGGCTAATAGAGAGAAAACCTGTGCCACCATCTCTTGCTCCAGGGGAAGCCGATCCCGTCAGTGTCCCCGAGGCTGCAGACTTGACCAAGATCCAGATCCCTCCACCATCTCATCCAACGGTTCATCAGCCGCCGCCTCTACCACATCGGCCGCCACCGCCTCCTTCTAGTTACATAACTGGAATGTCTACAACCAACTCGTACATGTCTGGGGAGGGCTTCCAAAGTCTCCAATCTATGATGAAGACCGAAGTACCAGCTTATGGGAACATGCCGCCCGCCTACGGCCCCCCGTCACATATAGCGTATCATCCTCACGTCTATCCACCCAATCCTCCACCATCTGTACCACCACCCCCGCCACCATCTTCATTCCCCCCTCCTAACATTCCTCCTCCTACTTCAGTCTATCCCCCTCCTCCACCTACTTACAATCCCAATTATCCCCCACCCAGACTGCCCCCTACCCATACTGTACCTAACCACCCTCCTCCAGGTATTGGTTTGCCACCAGCTTCATATCCCCCTCCAACAGTGCCACCTGGGGGGCAGCCTCCTGTCCCTCCTCCGATTCCACCCCCGGGCATGCCTCCCGTTGCAGGACTCGGCCGTGCCGCCTGGATGAGATAGCATGGTATGGCGACCTATAAGGACTTGATGGGATTGATGATTGACACACGGCAAAAAAGTGCAGCCCTCATGAAAACATAACGTGACATCATCTCTTATCCCTTACTGCCAAGTGTGGGCACATGAGGTGGCATTGAATGTCTTTTGTATTCTTACAACGTGCCTGGCTGATATAACAGTATCCTGAGCTGCTGATTGGCAAGCGATTGGCAGCGCCCCACTTATGCGAGTACAGAAATCCAACCTGCGAGGGCCATATTGGCCAAGCTAAAAAAAAAAAAAAACGTATTAAAAAGCAATTTTCACTCGTGGTTGAAGCAAATATTGGCGCATTTTGCTTTTACGTTTATCTTCTTGGGTTTTTTTATTTTAATTTTTGTTTGTTTTGCTGAGATTTTGGAAGTTTTACTAATGATTGTAAATATTTTTTAATGTAAAGAGTTTAATTGTCAGCGCTCAGCCAAATCCTCAGCATCTGTCACCTCGAGATTAGTGAATAAACAAAAATCCTGGAAATCTGCGTCTTCTGTGCAAGAATGTCATTTTTTTTTTTTTTTTCCTGCCTGCTGTCTTTCTACTAAAAGTCACAAAATCACATGACAGTTAAGTCGCAGACAAGTTGCACACTTGTTTGTTGCGTGACAATTGCTGTTAACCCTAAAAGTCGCACCGCCAAGACATGGGTTTTTTAATCATGGACAGAACATTTAAGATCCGTGTTTGCATGGCTATCAATTCCCTAATATTTTCTAATTAGGACTTATGTGGACTCCAAAGCCTCAACGTTGTTCATGCAAACTGCCAGTGAAATATCTCTGGAGTCAACACGTAGCAGATTTGCTCTGGGTTCTTTTTTCAGATTGGCACTAGAGTTCACCCTTGTTAATAAAAAGGATGAACCCCATGCAAAATAAGAAATCAAATTACATGCTGCTGGGTTTAAAGGGAACCTGACCCTTTGAAAACCACTTAACCTGCAGGTAAATGGCTTATTTCCTCCCTGGAGCTGCCGGCTTTCAGTTATAGGGACGTGCATGGAGCGGGTACAGATAACGCTCATTCGCACACCCTGATTCTTTGATCGACAGCTTATGTTTCAACGAATATGTGCAGAGCAAGCTGTCAACCAAAGTGCCAGGGTGTGCTGTGCTTGGAGCCGCTGCTCACTGTACGGAGCAGTGACTAGCCTTTCCGAGAACGTCCCAGTACCTGAAAGCCACTGGCTCCTGGGATGGAATAAGTGAATTTCAGTGCCTGGCAGCATTGCCATGTTGTTTACTTGCAGATTAACGCCCTACCTGCAAGTTAATAACATTTTCCAAGGTCACAGGTTCCTTTAAATCCACAGCACATATCAAATCTTCTGCAAAACGTAGATGATACTTGTAGAAATCTCATCTACTTAGTACAGTACTGCAATGCGGATTTTCTGCAGGTACCTCCTTGCAGAAAATCTGCAGTAAATTACCAACCACGCAAACATATCCTTCCAGTCTTATGTGTTTAGTAAACATCAATGATACCTGTTACCACATTAAAAAATTTTTTTACTGTCTCTTGACCGCTTTTTCAGAGTGTCTGAACAGATAAGACGCTTACTTCTTCATGTTTGGAACTGAACTCTACCCCTCTGGGTTCTGATCATTCCTGCAGTTAGGTGGGCACGAACACATTCTAGGCTCTTTTTGAGATGCACTCTCCAAATACTTTTGTGTATTTTCTGTGGGGAGCGAAGAGTAAGATGCTGCCAAACCCATCTGTCAGTGACTTATCTGCCGGCAGAACTGAAGGACTACATCTCGCCACCCCCACCCCCCCATCCCACGCTAAAAGAGCATTGGAAGACTCCCGTATAGCTTACACAATCATCTGAAATCAGGTTTTGAAGACTTTTATGTGTATGGAGGGCGACAATACAAGTCATGGAGTGTGGGGTCCACTTCTAAGGCTTCCTTTTTTTTTTTAGAGGCGAATCTCAATGCCAGGGATCAGCAAGCCATAGTTGCCCAATCAATTTTAGTTACAATTCCAAACCAATGTTTTTTGTTTTGTTTTTTTACAATGCCACTGTCAACTCTTATCTCTAGACAAGGAGGGACCAGATCCAAATTCTTTCTGGTCTATTGTTCATCATATTCTAGATATTACAGTCCTCCACCCTGTTCATCTTCATGGCTTGAATTATGTAAGTGCCGTCATTCCATGAGTCAATAAAAATGGATTGTGAACCAGGAAGTCTTCAGCGAGATTTCTCTACAATGATGAAATCCATTTATAGATCTGTTTGCTAATGGGAGTTAATGGGAAATGCAAGGCAAGCTTCCATGAAGCACACCGGAACCATGGGTAAAGTCTGCGAAAACTAAGTTGTTCCTTCCCAGCAGGCTACATCTGGTCTACTGCCATCAAGAATAAAAATAAATAAATGGTGCCTACAGTGAGACATTATGGTGGCAGTGTCCTTATGTGGGACAAATCAGTGTTGCTGGTATCAGGGACTACATGTCATTGATGAGCTCATTAATTTACAAAGGTACTGCTCAAATCATGGAGGTCACACAAAATACTTGATGTAGTAGTGTTTGATGTGAGGTGTACTCATTTTTGGATCAATTCATTTGAATAAAATTGAAGATTTTGTAATGACGGTTACATTATTAACCTTAGTTTCATGTTCTTGGTTAAAATAAGTTCTATGACACTCAGTCTTATAAAAAGTTTGGAATTTGTTCTTATATTCAGTGCTGTTATCTATATGCTGACTTTTGAATTTGTGTTTCTTTCTGTTTGTCAAGATAACACAGACTTTTATTCGTATAAGCCTGTAATATTGACTTGTAAGTTGACATTTGATGTAACATATTGTGCTGTTGTCTTGCATAACTAGAGACACAGGTTAATTGAACAATGATATTTGCTGATATGTTCATTACACATTGTCCAGGCCAGCTTGTGTGTTGACTTGCAAACATTGAAGGATAAACTATGAATAAACAGTGCGAGTTAACCTCATCACATCTTCCCCTTTACCTCTGGATGCTGGTATGAGGGACAGTTGTTAACTATAAAAAGAGATTATGCGCCTCTGTAATATCAGACAGATATACATCCAGACAGCCAAGAAATCCAAAGAACCAGAGATTCTTAAGAAGACAGCAGTCAAGACATCATTGCCCCATCACAAGGGACACATTTGACATTCTACAGGATGCCAGCTTAGGGGACCATGGCCCCGGCTGAAAGAATACAGATCCGCTTCAGTGACCATCACTGAACCATGGCTACATTTGTGGTAGTCAGGATTTTGACCCACCAGTCACCTGAGCTCCATGGATATGTTCAGTGAAGCCAGGTTGTGACCCTCTGGTCACCTGTCATTGTACCTCAATAGACTGTCATTTTCCTAAGATTGTCATTACCTCCTCTTTGTGTGTGCCACATGTGGGGAGAAGTCAGCCCTGGAAGCTCTGAAGTCTCAGCTGGTCTTATCCCGGTGAGTCAGTGAAAGGGTGAGACTGTAATTTTGCACCTTGGGTATTTTGCTGGGACTGTTCTACATGTCATTTGCCTGTTTTGTGGTTTAATAAAGTATTGTCACATTGTTTTACAATCACCCTGTGTTGTCTTAGTTCTACGCCCATGGTAAAAGGCGAGCGGGCTTTCAGTGGGATGATCCCTGGTCCATGTGGTTTCGGCTAGTGGACTAGGCACCTGCTGCACCCTTCCCCCGTGTCTCCACATTTCTGCTGAGCACTGTATATTTTAGACATCCAATACATGCACACACTATATACATGGTATATCTTTATTGATAAGAAAAATGAAATGGAAAATTGTAAAAAATTTAAAAAATCATAATATATCAATACAGTATATAAAGTGGGGATCTCTATAAACCAATAATCGTCAGGTCTGTGGATCACCGCTATCTGGAGAAGGGAGAAGGAAGCTGATCCTGAAAATATCACCCTGCCTGCACTGAAGCATGGTGGGGTTCTTCTGATTGGGGATAATGAGTCTCTTTCGAAATTTAAATCAATAAACTGGTTGGATGTGTCGGTCGCGTACTTTTCTTTTTTTTTACCTGCCCATAGGTATTGGGAGTCATATTGATAAACGAGCCATCCGTTACGTCTCAGCAGCGTGGTAGCATAGTGGTTAATCCTGCTATCTTGCAATGCTGGGGTCCTTAGTTTAACTCTGACCAAAGGCAATGAGATTCCACCTTAGATGTACTTTAGAAATTAAAATCAGTGCAAAGTGGTCCTGTTCTTCATTTTTATGAAATACCCCATAGGTGCTGGGAGTCATTCTGATGACTTAGCCAGCAGGTTGCTCTTGTGAAGTACAGTGGCTTGATAGTTTGTGCTATTGTGTGTTGACTCAGAACTATGATGACACTTAGGTTTTCTATTTCAAGACCTTCCCATAGGTGCTGGGAGTCATATTCATGACTTAGGCCTCATATTCACTGGCGATAAAATCGGACGATTGCAATCCGATTTTTAATCGGATTGCACTCTGATCAATGTTAGTGAATGGGTGGCATCTCACTTGCCATTTTTTTCTCATCCAAAATCGGACTGAGAAAAAAATCGCAGCATGCTGCGACTTGCTGCGATTTCCGCCAATGCAAGTCAATGGGTGCGATTAAAATAACGGACCATCCGTTTTCAATGGATACATCACCATTCTGTGGTATAGAACACTGTAAACAGTCGTGTAAATGACTGTAGAAAAAGAGTGGCTGCGAAGAAAACAGATGGAAAGATTAAAAATCGCATAGCACTCCACCCTTTTTTACAGTCCAGAAATCGGACCGTTTTTATAATCGCCAGTGGGTATGAGGCCTCAGCCAGAGGTTAGCTCTTTGGTAGTGCAGTGGCTCAGTGGTTAGTGCTGGTGCTTAGTTTGAGCCTAATGAGGGTTAATGTGATTTTACCTCTCAGCCACATCATTGAAATCCGAGCTGGAACCTGCTCTTCCTCTTCATGATTTGTCTGTGGTGCTGATAGTCATGTTGATGTCCTAGCCATCAGGTGACTGCCGGGTAGCACAGTAGCTCAGTGGTTAGCTTTGCTGATGTTGGGATCCTTAGTTCAATGCTGACTGATGTTCAGGGGCCTTCACCTTTCTGGGATCCTGCTCTCCCTTTTCACGACCGTCCCATAGTAGCTGAGAGCCATACTGATAACTCAACCCAAGGATAATCTTCAACCTGCACAATAGGTTAGTGGTTATCTCCAAAGCTTTACAGCTCTGGGGACCTTAGTTCAACTCATGTTGTGACATCTTGGAAAGGGGCTGGATCTTCTTTTTTGACAGCTGTCCTTTGGTGCTGGTAGTCATATTGATGACCTAGGGATCAGACAACTCCCAGCAGCTTAGTGCTTAGCTCTGCTGCCTAGCAATGCTGGGGTCCTTTTTAGTTCAGTTCTGACCATGGGCAATGAGGTTCCACCTAAGGTGAGCTATTGAAATCAGTAAGTGCAAAGTGGTACTGTCCTTCCTTTTCATGCCCTGCCCACAGGTGCTGGGAGTCATATTGTTGACTATTAGCCAGAGGTTAGCTATCAAGCTCAGTGGAAAGCACTGGTGCTTTGCAGCATGGAAGTCCTGGGTTCAAATCCCTCCATGGTTGACATCTGCAAAGTGTTTGTATGCTCTCCTTGTGTGGGCTGCTCCAAAGACATACAGGTATGGGGGCCAGTGATGGGAGTGCTGTGCCAAATAATGGTGATCCCTGCATCAATGGCTTGTGTATCATCCAAGAGCAACACTGCTAGGTGGATGCTTGCCTGTCCACTTCATTGGGCAAGCATCCTGAGGAGTCAATGTCCTGATGCAATTAGAAAGCAGTTGATTGTAATTAATTTGTTTATAGTCAGCTCAGTTGCCAAAGAGAACTAAAAAAAAATGCCCTTTTTGCATTAAGTTTCCCCTTCTTGCCTCATTATCTATTTTCCATAACCTAACGATTAATTTCCCTCAGCTTCCTTACCCTCTTAACAGGCAAGCTGCCTCTTTCCCCATAGATGTGCAAGCCCTTAATACAGGAAACACCATCCTTTACCATAGCAGTCACTAAAGCCCAGAGAGACCACACAAACTCCTTGCAGATGTCATCCATGAGGATGCCCTTCCTCAGAATTGAACTAAGAACTCAAGCATAGCAAGGCAGGAGAGCTAACCACTAAGCTACCATGCTGCTGGGAATTACCTGATGGCTAGGTCATCAATATCACCATCAGCAACAACTGACAGATGATGAAAAGGAAGAGCAAGTCCCATTTGCTGGATTCTACTTGTATCAGGTCATCCAATAAGGACACACTCAGGATCCTTACCCAATGAAGGGCCCAACCTTCCCCATAAGCCCTTGATACATGTAACGCCTTCATTTGCCACAGCACTTTCAGTGGAGCAAGGACAGAGAGTCACTCAAACACAGGGAGAACATAAAAACTCCTTGCAGATGGCATCCATGGTGAGATTTGAACCCAGGACTCCCATACTGCAAAGCCACCGTGCTGCTCGAGAGCCAATTTATGGCTAAGTCATCAATATAGCTTTGGGTCAGCAATAGCAATGCAGGCTACTCAGCAGCAAATCGCTTCAGGGGCTAAGTCCCTCCATCACTCTACTGGACATGCTCAAGAGACGATCTCCCATTAGAGATCGGGAGTCACATGCCCAGGTCCTTCTCGTGATCTGATTGGTCCATCTCAGGGATCTGGAAGGTCCCGGCTATAAAAGGTTCGCATGGCCGCTCGGCCATGCGCTAGTATAGACTCTAGTGGCTAACTGTGTGAATGACTCATTAACATACCCGCCCTCTGATATTACGAGTGTGTATAGGGGACTTAGGTTTAGAGTCAGCACCAGCCAGTGGCAAGCTACAGCCACAATAGCATCCTCCACAGTGCTAGCGTCCGACAGTGCGCCTGCTACCGGGCATTGTCGATTAGCGGCAGTGTCTGTAGCCGCGCTACAGTCTGCAGCTCCTCTTTGCGTCCGCAGTAGAGACGCCGCACGTACGGTAGATCTAGACGGACGCTGACCCTCTGCTTAGGGCCCAGCTCCTGTGACCATATACCTTACGTGCACTTCTCTGAGACCTGTGACGTTAACAGGCTCAGCCTTTTGTGTTTAGCACTTAGGCGTCTCTGTGAATAAACAGAGATCGCTCAGAGCACCCGGGTGACGTTCAACCCGCGTGCGTTATACCTCCATATTGTACGTCCGCCATTATCTAGCAGCAGTGTTAACACCTTCTGCACGGTGGACCCCGGGCGGCGAACGCACTTTACGTTATTTAATATTTAGTGCGTTCCGCCGTCCCTAACATAAAAGCGCCAGGGTCTGGCTAGTAATGGCGGACCAGCAGCAGCTACTGCAGTACATTCGGCAGCTGGAGGGCAGGTTGGCTACTCTCGTGAGTGCCACCTCAGCTGCAAAGTTTACTGAGGCTCAGAGGCTGTCCCATGTGTGTCCACGTCCAAGCCTGCGCCGACAGTTTCCCGCCTCCCATTGCCCGATAAATTTTCTGGCGACAGCGCCTCCTGAAGGGGTTTCGTGAGCCAATGCTCTATCCAGCTTGAGTTACTGGCCGCATGATTCCCTACAGAACGGGCTAAGGTGGGGATTATCGTTTCCCTTCTGTCGGACAGGGCGTTGGAGTGGGCCACACCACTGTGGGAGCGTGGTGACCCAGAGGTTCGGACTGCTGCCCAGTTCTTAACATCCCTAAAGCAGGTCTTCTTGGGGCCACGGGTCACTCACGACACCTCTCTCCAGCTACTAGCGTTAACTCAGGGATCCCTCTCGGTCAGCCAGTACGCCTTCCGTTTCCGGACACTGGCTTCCGAGCTGGAATGGTCTGATAAAACCCTCATCCCTGTGTTCTGGAGAGGTTTGGCGGAGCATGTTAAGGATGCTCTAGCTACCAGAGAGGTTCCCGTAAGTCTGGAAGAGCTGATTGCCATTTCCACCCGCATCGATCTCCGTTTTTCAGAGCGCGGGCTGGAGCGTGCTCAATCTAGACGGAAGGTTAGCTTGGCTCCCAACCTCTTTGAACCTCTAGAACCACCCGAGCCAGAGAGTTTATCTCCAGAGCCCATGGAGGTGTCCCGCGCCGGTCTCAAGACGCGTCTGGCACAAAGCTCCACACGCTCTTACCAGTGTCAACAGTCTGGTCACCTGGCTAACAGGTGTTCACAGCGGCCGAAAAAACAATCGCATCCACTAGTAATTGGTGGGGGTCTATTCGCTATGGAGACCTTCTCCCCCAAACCGGCGCTCCAAGAGACGTTAGATAGCGGTGATTCCTCTTGGGAGGTACAGGTCACGGTGGATTCCGGGGCAGAAAGGAACTTTATGTCTTCGTCCTTCGCCCAACAGCACGCTATCCTGTTGGTACCACTTCCTCACCCAGTGCCCATCAGGGTGATCAACAGGGCGACCTTGTCATCCCAGAGTACCCACCAAACAGCACCCCTTAGGCTCTCAATTTTACCGTCTCACCAGGAGATGCTTTCCCTACTCATTATGCCAGAGGGCATCGATCAGGTGATCCTCGGGGTTCCCTGGCTCCGTTGCCATTCCCCTCATATAGAGTGGTCCTCGGGGAGAATACTGGGATGGAGCAAAAACTGTGTGGGAAGGTGCATGGGGGGAAGCATCCAAGTAGCCTCTGTGGAGGTGCCTGCGGATTACTGTATCCCTTGCCGGTGGCAAACCGGGCAATGGAGGTTCGTGACAGTTTGAGTCGCACCCCGCATGCCACTCAAGCCTTTAAAGAGAGAATGAAGATGCCCGCCGACACACATCGGCGCCCTGCTCCAATTTCTGCTCCAGGCGACTTAGCCAACCCCGACGCCGTCACGTGTCCCATCTCAAACCTGTTCACATGTCCCGGTTTTCCGAGTCATCTGCCGGGACATCAGACTTGTCTTCGAATGAGTCTGAGGCCTATGCCTCTGTGGGACACAAGGTGGTATATGGCAAAAAAATTTTTTTGATGGATTGTAAGGCTCAGGGGGGAGGGGGCCCTAGGAGGGGGGGTAATGTTAGGCGTCGGGTTCCTGCAGCGGCTCAACAGGAATCCAGAGCCTCACATTCTGCGGTCTCCCATTATCTATCAACCGCAGAGGAGATTGCTCAGCAGTCCCAGCGTCCCAGACGCTCTGCCCAGTCCTGCTCTGTGGGTCTGACAGTTGCTGCCACCTTTGGGTCAGCAATAGCAATGCAGGCTGCTCAGCAGCAAATCGCTCCAGAGGCTAAGTCCCTCCGTCGCTCTACTGGACATGCTCACAAAACGATCTCCCATTAGACATCGGGAGTCCATCTCAGGGATCTGGAAGCTTCCGGAAGGTCCCGGCTATAAAAGGTTCGGCCATGCGCTAGTATAGACTCTAGTGGCTGTGTGAATGATGATGGATGCATGTACCTGCGAATGACTCATTAAGATCCCCTCCCTCTGATATTACGAGTGTGTATAGGGACTTAGGTTTAGAGTCAGCACCAGCCAGTGGCAAGCTACAGCCACAATAGCATCCTCCACAGTGCTAGCGTCCGATAATGCCCGGTAGCAGGTGCACTGTCGATTAACGGCAGTGTCTGTCGCCGCGCTGCAGTCTGCAGCTCCTCTTTGCGTCCGCAGTAGCGACGCCGCACGCACGGTAGGTCTAGACCAGGGGTCCCCAACCGCCGGTCCGCGGCCCAGCACCGGGCCGCTGCAGTGCCCTTGCCGGTCCGCGGACACAAGGGGAGCCAGGGGCGGTCAGTGGCGTAGCGGGGGCTGGGGCGGCGTGTGTAGCGGCGGCAGGGAGCGATCCAAGCAGCTCCGCTGCCTGCAAGAGGGAATAGCAGGAGCGGAGCTGCAAGGACCCCTCCAGCTTCCTGCCCGCCGCCCGCGCTTCCTGTCTGACACAGAGAGGAGCGCTGCTGTGTCAGAGCGAGGAAGCGCGGGCGGCGGGCAGGTGAGAGGAGAGAGGTGGTGTCTGTGTGTATGTATAATATGTATAATGTGTACGTGTGTATGTATGTGTGTGTGTGTGTGTGTGTGTGTCTGTGTGTGTGTGTGTCTGTGTGTGTGTGTCTGTGTGTGTGTGTGTGTGTGTGTGTGTGTTGGTCTGTGTTTGTGTAGCCTGGCCCTGGAGGAGATGGGGACATGAGGAGAAGGCCATGAGGGAAGTGATGGAGAGACAGCAGTGATGGGGTGAAGGGAATGATGGGGAGAGGGGAGTGATAGGGAGAAGGGAGTGATGGGGTGAAGGCAATGATGGGGAGAAGGGAGTGATGGGGTGAAGGTAATGATGGGGAGAAGGGAGTGATGGGGTGAAGGTAATGATGGGGAGAGGGGAGTGATGGGGAGAAGGGAGTGATGGGGAGAAGGGAGTGATGGGGAGAAGGCAATGATGGGGTGAGGGGAGTGATGGGCTGAAGGCAATGATGGGGAGAAGGGAGTGATGGGGTGAAGGCAATGATGGGGAGAAGGGAGTGATGGGGTGAAGGCAATGATGGGGAGAAGGGAGTGATGGGGTGAAGGCATTGATGGGGAGAGGGGAGTGATGGGGTGAAGGCAATGATGGGGAGAAGGGAGTGATGGGGTGAAGGCAATGATGGGGAGAGGGGAGTGATGGGGTGAAGGCAATGATGGGGAGAAGGGAGTGATGGGGTGAAGGCAATGATGGGGAGAGGGGAGTGATGGGGTGAAGGCAATGATGGGGAGAAGGGAGTGATGGGGTCAAGGCAATGATGGGGAGAAGGGAGTGATGGGGTGAAGGCAATGATGGGGTGAGGGCAATGATGGGGTGAAGGCAATGATGGGGTGAAGGCAATGATGGGGAGAAGGGAGTGATGGGGTGAAGGCAATGATGGGGTGAAGGCAATGATGGGGAGAGGGGAGTGATGGGGTGAAGGCAATGATGGGGAGAGGGGAGTGATGGGGTGAAGGCAATGATGGGGAGAAGGGGGTGATGGAGCACTCATTCAAAACCTATGGTGAGTTGAGTCACATTATAAATGTTATTTAATTATAAGTATGCACTGCTACACTACAACCGTGTCCATAGCCCCGCCCCCTTATGACCAAAGCCCCGCCCCTGCCACACCTCCATCCCCGCCCTGCCGGGCCATGGAAGAATGGTCTTGCTTGAAACCGGTCCCTGGTGCAAAAAAGGTTGGGGACCACTGGTCTAGACGGACGCTGACCCTCTGCTTAGGGCCCAGCTCCTGTGACCATATACCGTACGTGCACTTCTCTGAGACCTGTGACGTTAACAGGCTCAGCCTGTTTAGCACTTAGGCGTCTCTGTGAATAAACAAAGATCGCTCAGCTCACCCGGGTGACGTTCAACCCGTGTGCGTTATACTGCCATATTGTACGACCGCCATTATCTAGCAGCAGTGTTAACACCTTCTGCACGGTGGACCCAGGCGGCGAACGCACTTTACGTTATTTACCGTAATATTTAGTGCATTCCGCCGTCCCTAACACACAGAGACTGATGCTGATTCTGTGGTCAAACTTCATCCTCACTCACAATTACTTTGAATTTGATAACATTTACAGGAGACTGGCACAGCCATGGGAAGTAACATGGCTCCACAATATGCACATCTTCTTATGGCCAAGATTGAAAGTGACTTTAGCCTCTTGTCCCATCAGGCCTCTGACCTATTACTATTACACTGACAATATTTAATTATCTGGACAGAGCCTGAGCAACAGCTGAAGACGTTCCATGAACATTTTAATAACTTTCATTTCACCATCAACTTCACACTCTAGTACTCCTGTACGGAAACTAACTTTTTGGACACCATAATTAAGCTACAGAACAATGAAATAAAGATATCCCTGTATTGGAAGCCAATCAACAATCCAACATACATTATATGGGACAGTTTTCATCCAAAACACATAAAAACCTCTATTGTCTACAGTCCAGCCATCCAATACAATCTTATATGTTCCAACCCCATTGATAGAGACCAACACCTTGGTCGCCTCAGAAAGACCTTTTTGAATAAGGGATAAAATCCACAAACAACTGAAAATCAGATTTAAAAAACCACGAGAATATCAAGGAATCATCTCCTACATTACAAAACTAAAGAAGAAGCCACAAGTGCCTTTAGTAGTCACCTACAATCCAAATCTGGAGATGCTAAAGGGAGCTGCATGGAAATTACAGCCGTTATTACAAAAAGATGTTTGATTACATTCTATATTTACAGACCCCCCCATTACTGTGTTTTAGGCAGCCCCCAAATCTAAGAAGCATCATTGTCAGAAGCTCCCTGTCCTCTTCAACAGCTGGAACCTTTCCCTGCAACCAGAAAAAATATAAAGACAATGTACAAGATAAATATCTCAGGTACTCTCACCTGCACCCCAACTAATGTGGTGTACTAAATTATATCTACCAAATGTCCAACTGGAGGGATTTGATTGTGGGGGAGACAGGACAAAAGCTTAGAACAAGGATGAATTGTTATTGCCACACAATAAAATAAAAAAGAATAGATCTACCTGTGGCCAAATATCTGTAGTCCTGATCACAGCATCATGGGCATGAAATTGCTGGTATTGAAAGGTAACTTCAAATCTCAGAGAGACAGAAGAGTCTGAGATACAAGCTTATGACAACCTGTGACACATTCAGAGCAGGAATGAATTTGTCTCATGGATTTACCGTATGTCTTTTTACATCAACTAAGGAATGTTTTCCTCAGACCTTGTGGGGGCATCACAACCCTGGACCAGACCTCAACCAGAGGATAATACAACTTTCACACTCCTCATCTATGAACTGCTCCAAAATTTACTCCCACAACTGCTTTCTCGCCGTCCACATTGATCGTTCTTCAAATCACTTGCCTCATTACTGCATTATTCTATGTCCGGTTGTGGATAAATATGTGACTCTTCTGATTTTGTAACACTAAGCCTCATGAAGAGACCTGAGTAGTCTCCTAAGTTTCTATTTGTTACCAACTTTTCAGTTATCCATTAAAAAGGTATCAACCATTGACAACTCTCAATTTTTTTTTTCTATTTAATGGCTAACACAGTACAAAGATATATTTTTCCTCCTTTTCAAGTGACCCTGGGTCTCAGTGGAGTGTCATTCTTACTAGCCCTTTTTTCAGTTGTGATACCTTTTTTATCTGCTTTCTGACTACACATGATTGCTATACCAGACACGAAAACGTACTGTATTCTCCTTGAATGATAAGAATCCTCAAACAACCTAAGAATACGAGCTTGAGAAATATGTTTTGTAGAAGAGCAGCACTCCACAAAAGTTTACAACCCTTGGGCCCCTTGACTCATTGTCCCAGGTTTGGCCCCTCTGATGTTAACTTGGTTTACACTAATGTATAATGGTTCATAATTGGACCTGCCATCCTGGTGAAGGTCCAGCCTGTGACTTTTGTATATATTTAAGTCCTCAGGATCTTATCTTGATCCCTTTTTAAAGTGATTGTGGATCGTAAAATTTACTGTCCATACAGTAGTGTCCGTCACTCTTGTGCTGTCATTGATTCACGGAAAACATTATGGGGTAGTGCAATTTTAACATCACCTCTGTGGTGTCCTCCGGGTCAACCCCCTCCTCCAACCTTTCACCCCCTCCACCTGAGGGAATCTCTCTCCCTTTTCACCTCTTCCTCACTACTCCTTTCTTGTCTTTTCCTCACTTTGCTCCTCAGTACTGTGAGGATGGCATTTATTCTTAATTATCCATACGTATTATTTCAGTAGGCCCATGAACATGAGCTAGAGTTCATGTGAGAATGAATGCTGACTCTTATTATCAACTGAATTAATTTTCAATGGCTGTCATTTGTTTAATGGCTGCGGATTAGCTATTGTATATATCCTAGTATTAGTATTGCAGTCCTAGTATTGTACTACTATCTTTAGGCAAGAAAGGCACAGGATAGGTGAGCAATGTTTGTTAATATGTTGATGACCCATTGGTGCTCTGCAATACGAAGGACAATCTAAGCATTTTGTTTGAAAACTTCAGCAGCATCTTCCCCCAAGTCTGTGGTGGAATGACTGAATGAGAAGTTGTGACCTATAAAAAGGAGGATCTGCCTGTGTTTAGAGAGACTCTATATTACAGCAGCCATGGCATCGTGGCTGCAACCGAAGAAAGTCAGAGCTGCTTCACTGACCATCACTGAACCCTCAAAGACTTTTACAGAACCAGGGTGGGACAATCAGTTCACCTGGCCTCGTACATCAATGGGCTGTCAGCTTCCTAAGCTTATCTCTCGGTGAGTCCGCGACAAAACTGGTTTGCCACTGTTGGGGGTAGTCGGCCCTGGAAGCCTCAAAGTTGCAGCTGCTCTAATCCAGCAAGCCAGCGGAAGGGTGAGACTCTGTAAAGTGCACCATCTTGGGTAATTGATGGGACTGCTCTATATGTTATTGCTTGTTGGTGTTCAATAAATTATTGCCACACTGTTTCACCCTCACCCTGTGTTATTTGAATAGTGTTATGCCCACAGTAAAAGGACAGCGGGCGTTCAGTGAGATGATCCCTGGTCCATGCGGTCTCAAGCCAGCGAACGAGAGTACCCACTGACCCCCCCCATGTCTTCTCAAGTACAAACACTAACATTACCTCCTGTGACATTACACATAGGAGCTCTGTAGATAATAGAGAAAATATTCAGGTAACTCACTGATGACATCTCCAATTAAAAAATACCTTTTTTTCATCAAGTGCAAACTGCAATAAATTCCTGCAGCCAGAACTCGTCACTGCAAAATGTAAAACATCTATGGCTGATCACTTGTAGAGTGCCCTCCGCAGTCTTCCCCCCACTTTATCAGATAATTTTTTATTCAACAAATAAATCAAATACAACTTACGACAATAAGCCATACAGTTATTCCCCCCGCTTTTAGACTGTGCTGGATGAAAATCAAAATTGAATCGTGCCACCCTGGTGTCCCGAACAGACAGTGTCCCCAAATATAAAATACATTACGGGAGTGATCTCCCTCTTTGTAACCACCAGCAGTAGAAATGTCATCCCTTATGGCACCCTAACAAAAGTAATGCTCTTTCCCCTGTGTCCCCCATACAGTAGGAACATTTCTGCCCTGAAATAACAGCGTCCATCTTATGTGCCCTGTTAGGTGCACCACTCACATTTTGTCCCCAATGAATGGCATTACTAATGCCCCATTGTTATTCTATACTGTAGTATTCCCCTTTTGGCCCTCATTTTGGAGCAGTATATGGGGGCATTATACTTGTAATGTCCCCCATTGTGTTCCTCTTCACTATGCTGTCCAGATGTCAGCTGCTGGGCCTCTGGATGTGCGCCCCCTGACTATAATGGTAGGCACCGATTCAGCAGACTATATAAGCCACTGTATTTATCTGTACTATAGTGGCTTATGTAGAAAAAACCAAAAGCAAAACACAAAACAAATATCCTGGAATAAAAAAGTAAAAAAATATATTGCAAAAATTGCATGAAGGTAGTAATAATAAGGGTATTTAGTTAACATAATTTTGATCAAAATAATGTAGAAGCCATCCCGCCACGTCACGGCAACCCTTGTGGGACAGTCCTAACTCTTGTATTTAAAACCTTTCCACTTGTCAAGTGACGTAAATGTGAACAAGGACAGAGGGACTGAACCACCAGTAATAGTATAGGCCAGACAGGATGGATTTTCCAACTCAGAAACAGGGCGGTCACACCCTTATATGCACAGAATGCACAATGAAACAAATGAGAAACTGGGTCTGAGCAGAAAAAGTAAATTAATGTGCATGCAAAATGTAATTGCATATGAACACATGACCTTTACACAGAGAAAACCAAAAGCAAAACACAAAACAAATATCCTGGAATAAAAAAGTAAAAAAATATATTGCAAAAATTGCATGAAGGTAGTAATAATAGTAATAATAAGGGTATTTAGTTAACATAATTTTGATCAAAATAATGTAGAAGCCATCCCGCCACGTCACGGCAACCCTTGTGGGACAGTCCTAACTCTTGTATTTAAAACCTTTCCACTTGTCAAGTGACGTAAATGTGAACAAGGACAGAGGGACTGAACCACCAGTAATAGTATAGGCCAGACAGGATGGATTTTCCAACTCAGAAACAGGGCGGTCACACCCTTATATGCACAGAATGCACAATGAAACAAATGAGAAACTGGGTCTGAGCAGAAAAAGTAAATTAATGTGCATGCAAAATGTAATTGCATATGAACACATGACCTTTACACAGAGAAAACCAAAAGCAAAACACAAAACAAATATCCTGGAATAAAAAAGTAAAAAAATATATTGCAAAAATTGCATGAAGGTAGTAATAATAGTAATAATAAGGGTATTTAGTTAACATAATTTTGATCAAAATAATGTAGAAGCCATCCCGCCACGTCACGGCAACCCTTGTGGGACAGTCCTAACTCTTGTATTTAAAAGAAGGGTTGCCGTGACGTGGCGGGATGGCTTCTACATTATTTTGATCAAAATTATGTTAACCAAATACCCTTTTTATTACTATTATTACTACCTTCATGCAATTTTTGCAATATATTTTTTTACTTTTTTATTCCAGGATATTTGTTTTGTGTTTTGCTTTTGGTTTTCTCTGTGTAAAGGTCATGTGTTCATATGCAATTACATTTTGCATGCACATTAATTTACTTTTTCTGCTCAGACCCAGTTTCTCATTTGTTTCATTGTGCATTCTGTGCATATAAGGGTGTGACCGCCCTGTTTCTGAGTTGGAAAATCCATCCTGTCTGGCCTATACTATTACTGGTGGTTCAGTCCCTCTGTCCTTGTTCACATTTACGTCACATTTTGTCACTTGACAAGTGGAAAGGTTTTAAATACAAGAGTTAGGACTGTCCCACAAGGGTTGCCGTGACGTGGCGGGATGGCTTCTACATTATTTTGATCAAAATTATGTTAACTAAATACCCTTATTATTACTATTATTACTACCTTCATGCAATTTTTGCAATATATTTTTTTACTTTTTTATTCCAGGATATTTGTTTTGTGTTTTGCTTTTGGTTTTCTCTGTGTAAAGGTCATGTGTTCATATGCAATTACATTTTGCATGCACATTAATTTACTTTTTCTGCTCAGACCCAGTTTCTCATTTGTTTCATTGTGCATTCTGTGCATATAAGGGTGTGACCGCCCTGTTTCTGAGTTGGAAAATCCATCCTGTCTGGCCTATACTATTACTGGTGGTTCAGTCCCTCTCTCCTTGTTCACATTTACGTCACTTGACAAGTGGAAAGGTTTTAAATACAAGAGTTAGGACTGTCCCACAAGGGTTGCCGTGACGTGGCGGGATGGCTTCTACATTATTTTGATCAAAATTATGTTAACTAAATACCCTTATTATTACTATTATTACTACCTTCATGCAATTTTTGCAATATATTTTTTTACTTTTTTATTCCAGGATATTTGTTTTGTGTTTTGCTTTTGGTTTTCTCTGTGTAAAGGTCATGTGTTCATATGCAATTACATTTTGCATGCACATTAATTTACTTTTTCTGCTCAGACCCAGTTTCTCATTTGTTTCAATGTGCATTCTGTGCATATAAGGGTGTGACCGCCCTGTTTCTGAGTTGGAAAATCCATCCTGTCTGGCCTATACTATTACTGGTGGTTCAGTCCCTCTGTCCTTGTTCACATTTACGTCACTTGACAAGTGGAAAGGTTTTAAATACAAGAGTTAGGACTGTCCCACAAGGGTTGCCGTGACGTGGCGGGATGGCTTCTACATTATTTTGATCAAAATTATGTTAACTAAATACCCTTATTATTACTATTATTACTACCTTCATGCAATTTTTGCAATATATTTTTTTACTTTTTTATTCCAGGATATTTGTTTTGTGTTTTGCTTTTGGTTTTCTCTGTGTAAAGGTCATGTGTTCATATGCAATTACATTTTGCATGCACATTAATTTACTTTTTCTGCTCAGACCCAGTTTCTCATTTGTTTCAATGTGCATTCTGTGCATATAAGGGTGTGACCGCCCTGTTTCTGAGTTGGAAAATCCATCCTGTCTGGCCTATACTATTACTGGTGGTTCAGTCCCTCTGTCCTTGTTCACATTTACGTCACTTGACAAGTGGAAAGGTTTTAAATACAAGAGTTAGGACTGTCCCACAAGGGTTGCCGTGACGTGGCGGGATGGCTTCTACATTATTTTGATCAAAATTATGTTAACTAAATACCCTTATTATTACTATTATTACTACCTTCATGCAATTTTTGCAATATATTTTTTTACTTTTTTATTCCAGGATATTTGTTTTGTGTTTTGCTTTTGGTTTTCTCTGTGTAAAGGTCATGTGTTCATATGCAATTACATTTTGCATGCACATTAATTTACTTTTTCTGCTCAGACCCAGTTTCCCCTATAGTGGCTTATGTGATGTTTTTCTCTCTAGCCCAGGCCACCAAGACTACTGCCGGTCACAACGTATCTTTAGCACCCTCGCGCACAGTTTTCCCATGCTTACTATGCCCCTTGATGATTGCTTATGTGTCCTTCAGGTTTCATCTGTTATATGTAATGGTGGAGAAATGACACGTGACAATTCACATATACACAGGTTTTTATATGCCGACATTAAATGAATATATTCTCTACATAATCTAGAACAGCATCGTAACAAAATAGAGATCCGTCAACTTTATATACAGAAATTTAGGAGGAAAAAAACAAACTTATTTTGGTCTTTACATGGATAGAAATCTACAAGTTCCTGAAAAGTTTTACATTTGTTTTGTTCTTTTTTTTTCTCCTAATACAAATATTGATCAGAATAAAAAGCAATGAAGCAGCTACAATGATGGAAAGTTCATAAAACGCGGGGAGAGGAGCTGAGCCTCATCTTCTATACAAAAATATCCTGATTTGTTCTCATCCCATTAAATAAAAATCCTTGTTACAAAATTAGAATCCAGTGTTTAATACTAATGGGGTCTAGTTTATGGTGCCCATCCTAAGGCCCCTGCTGCGAAACCCCCCGATCTGAGCTCCAGGATAGTGGTCTATTGCTGGAGGTATCAGAGACGCCTCCATACCAACTATGTATCTACTGTACACAAATCTGCCATACATCTATATACATCGTATTGCGTCTCCAGCTTATGGATTGACCTGTAGTCTCCATATATACATCAGTCCTTTATTTCAAGTGCTTCCGACACCTTTAGCTTCACTCGCGTCTTTTTACAAGGGTCCTTTAAACTGGTTTCCAGAAAGGTGCTGCCTGATCGAAGGCTTAGAATTTGCCGCGTCTCCAAGTTTCCTCCAAACGACCTGTAGAAGAATCATATTAGCATTATATGTAAGATTTTTTTTTTCTTCACAATTGTTAATTCGGCACAAAAAATGCATGCAAAATGATTACTTCTACTTCCTTATTCCTGTTCTTATAGGGATGTCTTGAGGAAGACAGCACCTATGGGCAGAGGAGGTTTCTGCAAACACCCCAAACTCATTCACTAATTTTCCCCTGCAGCTAGGAGGGGTCTTCACTCACAATGGGGTCATACTGCATAGGAGAGATTTCTATACTTCACAATCATTTCTTGTTTGAGGCTGCAAAATGGGAGAAAAATCTTGTTGTTGTTTTTTTTTTTTTTAATATCACATATCCAGTAAGGAGATATTTGCAATCAAAGTATTTGGCACTTAAGTTAACTTTTGTTAAGTCCAAATGGGTGTTATCAGAGTTTTCACTGTGGGCGTGTACTTCTTCTCCCTGTATGAATTGTCCAATCATAAACAGACTACAGAATAAAAAGAACACACCCCTACCATAGCTTAGAGCAGGTTTCTGAGAGCAAGATCTAATGATCTCCTGGTCTCACCTCCTGCATGATTAGAACGTTCTGGGAAGAGCACAGACTACTCACACCTTTCAGATAAGGTTCCTGTGGCTGGATAGGGCAGAACAGCTCAGTTTATCTGTGTCACATTACAAACCCTTCCATCAGGTCTCCTCCCATAGCACTGTCACCTCTGTTGTACTTCCCGTCATGAGATGAGTCACATTTATGCCTGTTTGTGCTCCCAGCAATTTTTGAGCACAAATATGATTTCTCTCTAGACAGGCAAAGTACAACAGAGGTAATTGAGCTATGAGAGGAAAAGAGCTGATAGAAGGGTTTGTGACACAGATACACTCAGCTGTGCTGCTCCATCCTCCACACAAGGATCATATCTAAAAGGCGTGAATCATCTTTGGTCTTCCCAGGGCTTTCTAATCATGCAGGAGGAGAGACCAGGACATCAAAGATACAGCCTTACACCTCACATACCCAGAAACTCAAACTTTGGAGGGGAACATGTTCTTTTTCTGCTGTTTTGATTGGAGATGAGGGAGAGGGAGAGAGAATATGTGCCAGACTAAAAACCGCTGCTGCAGATCTGCAAAAAGAATTGACATGCTGTGGAAAACCGCTGCAAATCTGCGTGGATTTTTCTACACCATTTGCACAGCAATTCTTAATTTACCATTGACCAACATTGGCTGTGGACTACACTGCGGATTTGATGCAATTCCGAGCATCCAAAAACGTTGTGGATCTGCATCAGAATCCGCAATGTGTGCACATAGCCTTACTGCTGTGAACTCATTAAAAAAAGACAACAAATCTGAAATCCATAGTTGTGGATATTTGTAGATAATACCAGTTCATGCTTTTTCTACATAGAAATTGACAAATTGGTAATTGGTAAATAAGATGAGAAAGCTTGGGCTAGGGGAAAATGTGTGGAGATGGGTAGGTAGCTGGCACAGTGATAGAAAACAAAGAGTGGTTATTAATGGTGCATACTCAGATTGGGCCAGGGTTACTAGTGGGGTACCACAGGGTTCTGTATTGGGCCCCCTACTATTTAATATATTTATTAATGATCTAGTGGATGGCTTACACAGTAAAATATCAGTATTTGCAGATGATACAAAACTATGTAAGGTAGTTAACACAAAGGAGGACAGTTTGCAACTACAGACATATTTGAGTAAATTGGAGAATTGGGCTGAAAAATGGCAAATGAGGTTTAACACAGATAAGTGTAAGGTTATGCACATGGGAAGGAGAAACAGATGCTACAATTACTTACTAAATGGGAAACTGCTGGGGAAATCAGACATGGAAAAAGACTTAGGCATCTTAGTCAATAAGAAGCTAAATTGGAGTGCCCAGTGTCAGGCAGCTGCCACCAAAGCAAATAGGGTCATGGGATGCATTAGAAGAGGTCTGGGGACACGAGATGAAAACATAATTCTCCCTCTGTACAAATCACTCGTCAGACCACACTTGGAGTATTGTGTGCAATTTTGGACGCCGGTGCTCAAGAAAGACATTACTGAACGTGAAAGGGTTCAAAGGCGGGCTACTAAAATGATAAATGGAGTTGGTTCACTACAATACCCAGAAAGGTTATCAAAATTAGGTCTATTTACTCTAGAAAAGAGAAGACTTAGGGGAGACTTAATATATATGTACAAGTATATCAGAGGGCAATACAGAGATCTCTCCAATAAACTGTTTGTACCAAGGACTGTGACAAGAACAAGGGGGCATTCTCTTCGTTTGGAGGAAAGACAATTTCTGCACCAGCATAGAAGAAGGTTCTTCACGGTAAGAGCAGTGAGGCTCTGGAATTCTCTTCCTGAGGAAGTGGTGATGGCCAACTCACCGAATGAATTTAAGAAAGGAATGGATGCTTTTTTTGTGAGTAACAGTATAGAAGGTTATGAATAACAGAATATTATAGGTAGATGGTTGACCCAGCTTAGGGGAAGGAATTTTTTTTCCCTATGGAGAATATTGGCTTCTACTCTGTGGGATTTTTGCCTTCCACAGGATCAACAATGCAGAACAGCTGCACTAAAAATAGGCTGAACTAGATGGACATAAGGTCTTCCTTCAGCCTTCAAAACTATGTTACTATGTTAAATTAATGTGAATTTTAAAACTTGCACTGCAAATCAAATTCTGTGCAGAAAATGTTGGCATCCACGTTGTGCTGCACTTCCTAACAGTGAAAATTTTGCCTTTTTAAATTGTCAACCAAATTTCATCAATGAATGTTTGTCACTATGACAAAATTTTTTCTATAAATTTACGTTAGAAGTCATTACCTAACTGTCACCACTAGGTGTCACTGTTGCTATTGAATTGTTTGGTAATTGTGTACCTAGTGCAGAAGAAGCAATTCTTAAAGGGAACCGGTCACGTCCAGAAACCTTATTTATCTGCGGATATTGGGACAATCTGCTGGTAAATAGTGTTCAAATCCTGTGCTGCACTGTATAGTGATCGATAACTGTAAACAAGAAGCTACAGGGAGGATGTATCTCAATTTTCTCCCTGTAGCCACTGCTCCCCTAACCTATACATTGTTTTAATGCTATTTACCTGCTTTTATTTAGCAGGAGACTGCAAAGTAAGGGATCTAGCCCATTTCTGCTCTCACTGAAAAGCTTGATGGAGGTGAGTTTCATTGCTCCTTACACTTGGTGTTAGTGCTGTGTGGTGGCCATTGTTGCTGTGGCTTTGTGATGGTGGGGCGGCGCGGTCTGGAGTCATAAGGACTCGGTCTTGCAGCGTGGGTGCTGTGAGACACCAGGCCATCTGCCCTGCCGCTGCATTGCCGCTGTGGCTGTGGTCGGTGCACGGCTCTGCTTCGTGGGAACGATGGGGACTACTTTCATTTGGTGCTAGTGCTGTATGGTGGCCATTGCTGCTGTGGTTTTGTGCTGGTGGGGCGGAACGGTCTGGAGACACCGGGCTGTCTGGCCTATTGGTGCATTGCCGCTGTGGCGGTGGTCGTGGCACGGCTCCGCTCCGTTAGGGCGGTAGGACCCACTACGATGTATGCCATGACATGGCAGTGGGCTTCATACAGTCTGATCAGAATGTTAAACTAAGAACCTCATGTTCGGTTATATATAAATTTTTGCCCAGCGGCATTAGATCATTATATGATTTATGGAGGTGCTGCCCATGCTCTTTTCTTTGGTGTTACCTGCAGATTACTCCTACATCTCCAGGTAAATAGCGTTTCCGGACAACCCAGGCTCCCTTTAAAGGGGTATTCCATTACAATGTTATCACCTATGCATAGGGTGATAACTTCCAGATCTGAGGTGGTCTAACTACTGAGGCCCCCATTGATCGCCGGAACGAGCACAATTGTCCAATATAGAAATATTCAACTGCTGCTCCATTCAGGCAGGTGCCAAGTTTCATGCTTTTTTGATCAGCGGGGGTCTAAAAACCCACCTGATCTGTATGTAAGCCCTTTAGGATACACTTCTAATGCCTGGAAAATCCCTTTAAGATACACATGGAATAATAATTTGCACTTTTTTTATGGGCACTGCGATAAATGTGAACTGGGAGGGGAAATCTAATGATGCTCTACAGTAGAAGAGTCACAAAATTGTCTTGAGGTGGAAACGTTACTTTTTTCAGACCCCTGTTATTAATGAACAATTAGTGACAATTCTCTAGAAATTTTTAAGAGCAAAATGATATCCTCTGATAGGCCAGGGACGTGGTGGGGTCCGAGTACTCAGAGACCCCCGCTCTGCCCCTCCAGGAGAGCCATAGACTAATATACTAATAGAATTTCCAAATATAGTTGCCTTCAGGCAACTTCGGCCACCAAATATTAGGACGGTAATGTCACCAATTATCCTGGCAGCACAAAGTTCTCCCCCCAAGGTAAGAAAATTGTCAGATATGATTCATCCACAAAACACGGAAACATCGAGGCTTCGTCTGCTCCAGAAGTTTCCTGCGGAGCGGCATCTTCCCAGCAGGACTAAAATATCGAACAATGTTACCGAGTCCGTGAGCGGCAGGAATCCCGGCGAGATTAAAGGAATCTGCTCCAAAAAATGGCCTCCTACATTATTCTCAGCATTAACCCTTTATCTACTACTCAAACCCTAATGATGTGGTCTGTGTGCTCCACAATGATCTAACCAATTATTGTAGACACGTACTGCAAATGTCAGGACGATTTCACTACTAATATTAATGGCTTGGCAGTCTAGGTGAGCGTACACCAATAAAAATGATACCAGTCTCGTGGTAATCCGATGTGCCAGTGCTGAGAAATGAAGCTTTGATGCCATATACAAATTAGCCTGGATTCGCATTTGGGGAGTGTTTAAATTCACAAAACATGGACACACCCACACTACACTTCCAGGCTAATTTGCATGTCGCTTCAAAGCCCGATTTCTCAGCGCTGATTCATCAGATTACTCAAGACAGGCGTCATTTTTATTGGTGAACAAAGACCTATTCAGCCGTATCATTAATATTATTATTATGATGCATTTATATAGCGCCCTTTATTCCATGGCGCTTTACATGTGAAAAGGGGAAATAAAGACAAGTATAGTAAACGTGTAAGACAAGGGACACACAAGTACATAAGGAGAGGGGACCCTGCCTGCGAGGGCTCGCAATCTACAATATCTTGATAAAGGCAGCGAAACGCGCGTCGGTGGCGGCGGGCTCGGGTCCTGGTTGACACAACATGGGTAAGCACTATGCTTGAATGATCCATATTACTCCAGCGTTTTTTTCTCATGCACATGCAAAGGACATTGCTGGTAGAGTAGGATTTAAATATGTACCCTGTTCCTTGTGTCCATGATCACTGTAGTGCTTCGCACATTTTTTATAAAGTGACCTTGGCCATCACTACCTGATCCTTAAGTGTGTATATGGATGTACTGTTATTTACATGATATATATTTAATAAAATTTGTATTTTTTTAATATCAATATGGACTTTTTACTCTTATGTAGTCTTCTGGTTTTCAGTATCATAGAATCGTAAAGATGGAAGGGACCTACTGGGCCATCTGGTCCAACCCCCTGCTCAAAGCAGGATTCACTAAATCATCCCAGACAGATGTCTGTCCAGACTCTGTTTGAAGACTTCCATTGAAGGAGAATTCACCACCTCTCGTGGCAGCCTGTTCCACTCATTGATCACTCTGTCAAAAAAAAAATTTCTAATATCTAATCTGTGTCTCCTCCCATTCAGTTTCATCCCATTGCTTCTAGTCTTTCCTTGTGCAAATGAGAATAAAGATGATCTAGAATTGCATTTGCCTTTTTTGCTGCTGCATCACACTGTTGACTCATATTCAGTCTGTGATCTATTAGTATACCCAAGTCTTTTTCACATGTGCTCTTGCTTAGCCTTATTCCTCCCATTCTGTATATGCTTTTTTTCATTTTTATTGCCAAGATGTAGTACTTTGCATTTTTCCCTGTTAAAAACCATTCTGTTAAAAACCATTCTGTTATCGTTAATATCAGTAGTAACACTGACTCCTGACAGGATTCCTTTAAAGGGCAAAATGTATTCATAATAGTGATTACAGGCACGTCTTAAATTTGGAACAGTGAAAAAAAAAAAGGGAAAAAAAAAAAAATTATGGAAGAAAATGAGTCCCATAGAAAATATCATTTCCTTCTTATGTATCTTATGTACACAGAATTTTTTTAATTAGTAACACCCTGACTGTCCCATTCTTAGAAATATCCAATCAGTTCCCCAAAGTAGATCCCAACCCGGAGAGGTCGTTCTTACGTTGCACATTTCTCGCACAATCGCCTTTTCCTTCTCGCTCAGATCTTCCTCAAAGCTGTCGGGAGCTTGTCTGTCAAGGTTTTCATGCACCTCCAGAACCTGCCCAAAAGAAAATCTGCTGGTTAGAAGTAATCTTCAGCAATGGTTAAAGTATGACTGTGAGGAAAAATGGAAAATAGAAGTGCAGTACCCTGAACCAAATAATGCAAAAATTCTGCTATAGCGGGACTGGGGCAGCAAACCTCGACCCCATGGACCGGGGCCGCAAACCTCGACCCCATGGACCGGGGCCGCAAACCTCGACCCCATGGACCGGGGCCGCAAACCTCGACCCCATGGACCGGGGCCGCAAACCTCGACCCCATGGACCGGGGCCGCAAACCTCGACCCCATGGACCGGGGCCGCAAACCTCGACCCCATGGACCGGGGCCGCAAACCTCGACCCCATGGACCGGGGCCGCAAACCTCGACCCCATGGACCGGGGCAGCAAACCTCGACCCCATGGACCGGGGCAGCAAACCTCGACCCCATGGACCGGGGCAGCAAACCTCGACCCCATGGACCGGGGCAGCAAACCTCGACCCCATGGACCGGGGCAGCAAACCGCGACTCCATGGACCGGGGCAGCAAACCGCGACTCCATGGACCGGGGCAGCAAACCGCGACTCCATGGACCGGGGCAGCAAACCGCGACTCCATGGACCGGGGCAGCAAACCGCGACTCCATGGACCGGGGCAGCAAACCTCGAACTAGATGGACAGGAGCAACAAATGATTGCATTTCATAGACCCAAGTTTCTGGTCTCCTTATGTTGCCCTTTGGAAACGCTTTTTCACAAATAGTCTCTACATTATTAAAGGAGGTCAGTTACACACCTAGTGAAGGGGGGTTAGTAAAATACTGGCCTGGAAGAGATACATGTTTTTGTTACAATTAGTTATTTACAAATAACAGCCACATAAAGAAAAGAAAACAAGATGTTTACAAATATCGTTACTTGTAGCATAAGAAACAATTAACTCTTACTGGCTAGGATTTTAGTATGTTCATAACTCCCTCTCCGATTTCTGCATTGGATAGTTATTATAATAAAATAATTTGTTGTGACGTTTTGCTTTTCCTACAGTTTGGTCATTTTTCAATAAGAGGTCATTAAAAAAAAATTAAAAAAAAAAAAAAAAAAAGGTTTAATGACTTGTAAGGTTACCTTCATAGCATGTACCACAGCTTCCGGCTTCTGCACTACTGGGATGTATCCGGCGGGTGCAGTGGACGATGGATCAGCTATTATCCGCCCTGTGCCCTAAAAAAAAACATATGAAAATTAGGTTGTGATGTATTGGGAGATTTGCCATTTGTGTTCCCATTGTCCTGTTAAACAGGTGAACATTTTGGATTTATAGAGAGAGGAAGTCATACTCTGACGATGTCCCCAAATCAGTATTGTGGGGTTATTCTATCCATATCTCTGAAGTGCTGAGTCCTTGGTAACATTTCTGTAGAATTTGCCCTTTTGTTCATTCAGATTCCAAAACATCCTTGGGTTAAAAGAGATGGGAAAACGTGTTTGTGTGTAATTAGGACTCATTCTAGTGGATGGGAATGAGGTCTAACACCGGAGTAATACACTTTCGGAGAAGAATTTTTTTATTTATTTATTTATTTTTTTTACTATTCCTGGAGCAACCTCTTAATCTGGAAAAGGAAACATCTGCAACAACTGCAATTTCTGCTGTAGCATACGATGAGTGTCGTGGAGGAGTCCTGGCACAGAGGGAGGTGAGATCTGCATATAAGAGCAGCAGGATTACTGACATACAGAGGAAGCGTCGTGCGACATATCTGTACAGACAATAAGAGAAGAGGACGGCGAGGGAAACCACATCATTGTAGTTGGAATATCCACAGGTAGTATAAATGGACGGATCACTGCAGTCACCACCTATAAGAAGGGGCTGATAAGAAAGTGGAGTACAGGCAGAAGATATACCCAGTATATAAGGAACCCGGGCAGCCCCAGAGAAGAGTGAACCACATATGCCGAGATGACAGTCCTCTATTAAAGGGAGAGTATCAGAAAATGACATATTTGTTAAATCAAGTTTTTGTCTTTTATTTGTGTTGGAAAAAATAAAAATACAATTAGAAAAACAGCAATTTTCACACTGGTCACTAGGGTTGTATCAGACTTGTGCTTCCAGCTCTTTACAGAAAACGTTTCAGAAGTCTTAATAACATCACAGAAAAAATTACAGAAAGATCTCTATATACAGTACATAACACAGAATCCACCATTCACAATAGATGGTGTCACAGCTCACCTCCTCCTCCTGTACAATGACTGATAACACCTCTATATACAGTAGATAATACAGGATCCACCATTCACAATAGGTGGTGTCACAGCTCACCTCCTCCTCCTCCTGTACAATGACTGATAACACCTCTGTATACAGTAGATAACACAGGATCCACCATTCACAATAGGTTATATCACAGCTCACCTCCTCCTTCTGTGCAATGACTGATAAAACCTCTATATACAGTAGATAACACAGGATCCACCATTCACAATAGGTGATGTCACAGCTCACCTCCTCCTGTACAATGACTGATAACACCTCTGTATACAGTAGATAACACAGGATCCACCATTCACAATAGGTTATATCACAGCTCACCTCCTCCTTCTGTGCAATGACTGATAAAACCTCTATGTACAGTAGATAATACAGGATCCACCATTCACAATAGGTGGTGTCACAGCTCACCTCCTCCTCCTCCTGTACAATGACTGATAACACCTCTATATACAGTAGATAACACAGAATCCACCATTCACAATAGGTGATGTCACAGCTCACCTCCTCCTGTACAATGACTGATAACACCTCTGTATACAGTAGATAACACAGGATCCACCATTCACAATAGGTTATATCACAGCTCACCTCCTCCTTCTGTGCAATGACTGATAAAACCTCTATGTACAGTAGATAACACAGGATCCACTATTATATTCTCTTGGATCTCTCTGCAGCATTCAACACTGTGGATCATCAGCTCCTCCTCACTATGCTCTGTTCCATTGGCCTCAAGGATACCGTTCTCTCCTGGTTCTCCTCCTATCTCTCTGACCGCTCCTTTACTGTATCTTTTGCCGATTCCTCCTCCTCTCACCTTCCCCTTACTGTTGGGGTCCCCCAAGGATCGGTTCTAGGCGCCCTCCTCTTCTCCTTGTACACTGCCCCTATTGGTCAAACAATCAGTAGATTTGGTTTCCAGTACCATCTCTATGCTGATGACACCCAATTATACGCTTCTTCTCCTGACATCACACCAGCCTTTCTAGAAAACACCGGCGATTGTCTAAACGCTGTGTCTAATATCATGTCCTCACTATATCTGAAACTGAACCTGTCAAAGACTGAACTCCTTGTGTTTCCTCCCGCTACTAATGTACCTATACCCGACATTGCCATTTCTGTGTGTGGTTCCACTATTACTCCCCAGCAACAGGCCCGCTGTCTTGGGGTCATACTTGATTCCGAGCATTCCTTTGCCCCCCACATTCGATCACTGGCTCGCTCTTGTCATCTGCACCTCAAAAACATTTCTAGAATTCGACCTTTTCTTACTTTGGACTCTGCAAAAACTCTTACTGTTTCTCTTATTCATTCTCGTCTCGACTATTGTAACTCTCTTCTAATCGGTCTCCCTCTTACCAAACTCTCCCCTCTCAAATCTATCTTGAATGCTGCAGCCAGGATCATATTCCTCACCAATCGTTACACCGATGCCTCTACCTTGTGCCAGTCATTACACTGGCTACCCATCCACTCCAGAATTCAGTATAAACTTATTACCCTCACCCACAAAGCCCTCCATGGCTCAGCACCACCCTACATCTCCTCCCTTGTTTCAGTATACCACCCTACCCACGCCCTCCATTCTGCTGATGACCTGAGGTTAGCATCCTCAATAGTCAGAACCTCCCACTCCCGTCTCCAAGACTTTACACGTGCCGCGCCAATTCTTTGGAATGCACTTCCCAGGTCAATACGATTAGTCCCCAATCACCACAATTTTAAGCGTGCCCTGAAAACGCATTTATTCAGACTGGCCTATCGCCTCAACACATTAACCTAATCTATCCCTGTGTGGCAGAGCCAAAAGTTTTACCATAACCAGATTTCCCGCATCATGTTCCCACATGCTTTATGCATCCATTAGCCCTCTGTGTCTGTACTGTTACACACTTAACATTATGGCTGGTCCATACAATCAGGGCAACTGTTACCACCCACCTTTCGTGTCTACCTCTTTCCTCATAGACTGTAAGCTTGCGAGCAGGGCCCTCATTCCTCTTGGTATTTGTTATAATCTACTGTATGTGTTATTGTTATGCTGTAATGTCTATTGTCTGTACAAATCCCCTCTGAAATGTAAAGTGCTGCGGAATATGTCGGCGCTATAGAAATAAAATTTATTATTATTATTATTCACAATAAGTGATGTCACAGCTCACCTCCTCCTCCTGTACAATGACTAATAACACCTCCATATACAATAGGTAACACAGGATCCACCAATCACAAAAGGTGATGTCATAGCTCACCTCTGCCTCCTCTTGTACAATGACTGGTAACTCCTCTACATGCAGTAGGTAACACATGATTCACAATTCACAATAAATACCAATACTCACCTCCTCCTCCTCTCCTGCACAATGACCTTTGTACACCCTTATTAAATACTTCAATACAAAAGGGTCTGTTGATTGCTGCTAATGTGCATGTAAATTTCCAGAAACAACTGGAAGTAGTGTATAAAAACCTAGTGGTCAGTGTGACAACTGCAACATTTTGGTTGTTGGTTTTATTTCTATATAGATTGGGTAACTTCATTATTCATATAGCGAGCAAATTGCTTTTACAACATACATGTAATATAAAAGCCTGACTTAAAGGTGTTGTCCAGGCTTGGGGTAAAAAACTGCAGTTACAATGTGACCACAGACTTGTGAAACCTCACAGTGCACACTGTTAGGATTCTCCGGCATCGGACGAGTGCAGACATGTGACCATAAGTGTGCGATTTGCATACTTCCGGCCACATTCCAACTAGAAGTGTACTGAGCGAGACCTTTCATGTCTAGTCGACATGTGACTCCATGTATAAAAATCACATACTAGCGGTCACACGACCACCCATCGCTGATGGCAACGGAAAAGCCTGACAGAATGCACTCTGCGCAGGATTAGGATTAACAAGTCTCCAGTGACGTAACATGACGGCAGGCTTGTACTCATCTTTCAAGGGAATGTGTCATCAGAACATGATCTACTGTTTAATATTGCGATTTTCCATGGGCCCCTCAATGTCCGTGCACCATGCACCGATTCTCGCTCAGCTCGTGTTGGGCTTACGTTTGTATACAGATGCCAACCTAAAGAAGCAGAGCTGCAGTATAAATCTGCTATATAACACTGATCGTCATACTAAGGGCCGCCATTGATGTCATATATGGTGCAATGCTAAGGAACGGCATATCCTAACACCAAGCACCCGCATCAATGATGTCATGAGCAGAGATGCAGCACCGGACCTGGGCAAGAGTCGCTAAAGTAACATTCATGACATTTAAGCCGCATCTACAAGAATTTCCATTGACGTGGGATATAAATAGCTTTGGGTCTGCAGCATTTTCCGGAATATTGCTTCACCCTGCGCATGTTACTATTAGATCGGATGAGCGGAGGTAACCGGATACGGCCTCTGTCATTTACTTTGATTATTCAGGTTTATAGCAGCTAGAACACATAATATACAAACCTAGAAGATGCGCACTGCTGAATAATAGCCAAAGCCATAGAATAATTTATCACAATTTTTTTTTCTAACATATAAAAGTCTGTTTGACAAAGGATCCTCTTTACTAAAAATACAAGAACACTAAATTCTTATTATAAGATGCACTATATTACCATAAGAATTGGCCACTAGGGGCAGTGCGGTTTTATTTATCTCATCCCTTTAAGCCACAATATTTATCCGGCGGCTCCCCTGAGATGCAGATGAGGACACCGCTCTCCTGAGCACTAGGCACGCTGAGCTTTTATTACATCAAACCATTACACGGTATCTAAAGTGCTATTTGTACATCCCGGAGAAGCACTATCCAGCAGCGGATATGTACAATATCGCAGCTGACGGCCTCCTGGAGCCGCTGTAAAGAGCGATATAATCTTGGACTTGTGCAGAGTAGATGAGACGATCAAATTAAAACCTCCAAGATAAAGTGTCCATCTTTTAGTGTTTTACTGAATATTACAATTTGAGAGCTGAAATTTGAAAGGTTCGTACAGGTAACAATTACAATTTTACTCTGGTAAAGCTTTGAAGTATAAGGCTCAGGGTCACTATGTACAAGAAAATAACTACAATAATACTGCCCCCTATGTACAAGAATATAACTACTATTATACTGCTCCTATGTACAAGAATATAACTACTATACTACTGCTCCCTATATACAAGACTATAACTACTATAACACTGCACCTATGTACAAGAATATAACTACTATAATACTGCCCCCTATGTACAAGAATATAACTACTATTATACTGCTCGCTATGTACAAGAATATAACTACTATACTACTGCTCCCTATATACAAGACTATAACTACTATAATAGTGCTCATATGTACAAGAATATAACTACTATTATACTGCTCCCTATGTACAAGAATATAACTACTATACTACTGCTCCCTATATACAAGACTATAACTACTATAATACTGCACCTATGTACAAGAATATAACTACTATAATACTGCCCCCTATGTACAAGAATATAACTACTATTATACTGCTCGCTATATACAAGAATATAACTACTATACTACTGCTCCCTATATACAAGACTATAACTACTATAATACTGCTCATATGTACAAGAATATAACTACTATAATACTGCCCCCTATGTACAAGAATATAACTACTATTATACTGCTCGCTATGTACAAGAATATAACTACTATACTACTGCTCCCTATATACAAGACTATAACTACTATAATACTGCTCATATGTACAAGAATATAACTACTATAATACTGCCCCCTATGTACAAGAATATAACTATATAATACTGCTCCCTATATACAAGACTATAACTACTATAATACTGCACCTATGTACAAGAATATAACTACTATAATACTGCCCCCTATGTACAAGAATATAACTAATATTGTACTGCTCCCTATGTACAAGAATATAACTACTATAATACTTTTCCTATGTACAAGAATATAACTACTATAATACTGCTCCCTATGTACAAGAATATAACTACTATAATACTGCCCCCTATGTACAAGAATATAACTACTATTGCACTGCTCCCTATGTACAAGAATATAACTACTATAATACTTTTCCTATGTACAAGAATATAACTACTATAATACTGCTCCCTATGTACAAGAATATAACTACTATAATACTGCTCCCTATGTACATGAATATAACTACTATAATACTGCTCCTTTATACAAGAATATAACTACTATAACACTGCTCCTATATACAAGAATATAACTACTATAATACTGCTCCCTATATACAAAACTATAACTACTATAATACTGCTCCCTATCTACAAGACTATAACTACTATAATACTGCACCCATGTACAAGAATATAACTACTATAATACAGCCCCCTATGTACAAGAATATAACTACTATTATACTGCTCCCTATGTACAAGAATATAACTACTATAATACTGCTCCCTATATACAAGACTATAGCTACTATAATACTGCACCTATGTACAAGAATATAACTACTATAAAACTGCCCCTATGTACAAGAATATAACTACTATAATACTGCTCCTATGTACAAGAATATAACTACTATAATACTGCTCCTATGTACAAGAATATAACTACTATTATACTGCTCCCTATGGTCAAGAATATAACTACAATAATACTGCTCCTATGTACAAGAATATAACAACTATAATACTGCCCCTATGTACAAGAATATAACTACTATAATACTGCTCCTATACACAAGAATATAACTACTATAATACTGTCCCTATATACAAGAATATAACTACTATAATACTGCTCCTATATACAAGAATATAACTACTATAATACTGCCCCTATGTACAAGAATATAACTACTATAATACTGCTCCTATGTACAAGAATATAACTAATATAATACTGCTCCTATGTACAAGAATATAACTACTATAATACTGCTCCTATACACAAGAATATAACTACTATAATACTGTCCCTATATACAAGAATATAACTACTATAATACTGCTCCTATATACAAGAATATAACTACTATTATACTGCTCGCTATGTACAAGAATATAACTACTATACTACTGCTCCCTATATACAAGACTATAACTACTATAATACTGCTCATATGTACAAGAATATAACTACTATAATACTGCTCCTATGTACAAGAATATAACTACTATAATACTGCTCCTATGTACAAGAATATAACTACTATTATACTGCTCCCTATGGTCAAGAATATAACTACAATAATACTGCTCCTATGTACAAGAATATAACAACTATAATACTGCCCCTATGTACAAGAATATAACTACTATAATACTGCTCCCTATATACAAGAATATAACTACTATAATACTGTCCCTATATACAAGAATATAACTACTATAATACTGCTCCTATATACAAGAATATAACTACTATAATACTGCCCCTATGTACAAGAATATAACTACTATAATACTGCTCCTATGTACAAGAATATAACTACTATAATACTGCCCCTATGTACAAGAATATAACTACTATAATACTGCTCCTATACACAAGAATATAACTACTATAATACTGTCCCTATATACAAGAATATAACTACTATAATACTGCTCCTATATACAAGAATATAACTACTATAATACTGCCCCTATGTACAAGAATATAACTACTATAATACTGCTCCTATGTACAAGAATATAACTAATATAATACTGCTCCTATGTACAAGAATATAACTACTATAATACTGCTCCTATACACAAGAATAGAACTACTATAATACTGTCCCTATATACAAGAATATAACTACTATAATACTGCTCCTATATACAAGAATATAACTACTATTATACTGCTCGCTATGTACAAGAATATAACTACTATACTACTGCTCCCTATATACAAGACTATAACTACTATAATACTGCTCATATGTACAAGAATATAACTACTATAATACTGCTCCTATGTACAAGAATATAACTACTATAATACTGCTCCTATGTACAAGAATATAACTACTATTATACTGCTCCCTATGGTCAAGAATATAACTACAATAATACTGCTCCTATGTACAAGAATATAACAACTATAATACTGCCCCTATGTACAAGAATATAACTACTATAATACTGCTCCTATACACAAGAATATAACTACTATAATACTGTCCCTATATACAAGAATATAACTACTATAATACTGCTCCTATATACAAGAATATAACTACTATAATACTGCCCCTATGTACAAGAATATAACTACTATAATACTGCTCCTATGTACAAGAATATAACTACTATAATACTGCCCCTATGTACAAGAATATAACTACTATAATACTGCTCCTATACACAAGAATATAACTACTATAATACTGTCCCTATATACAAGAATATAACTACTATAATACTGCTCCTCTATACAAGAATATAACTACTATTATACTGCTCGCTATGTACAAGAATATAACTACTATACTACTGCTCCCTATATACAAGACTATAACTACTATAATACTGCTCATATGTACAAGAATATAACTACTATAATACTGCCCCCTATGTACAAGAATATAACTATATAATACTGCTCCCTATATACAAGACTATAACTACTATAATACTGCACCTATGTACAAGAATATAACTAATATAATACTGCCCCCTATGTACAAGAATATAACTACTATTGTACTGCTCCCTATGTACAAGAATATAACTACTATAATACTTTTCCTATGTACAAGAATATAACTACTATAATACTGCTCCCTATATACAAGAATATAACTACTATAATACTGCTCCCTATGTACAAGAATATAACTACTATAATACTGCCCCCTATGTACAAGAATATAACTACTATTGTACTGCTCCCTATGTACAAGAATATAACTACTATAATACTTTTCCTATGTACAAGAATATAACTACTATAATACTGCTCCCTATGTACAAGAATATAACTACTATAATACTGCTCCCTATGTACATGAATATAACTACTATAATACTGCTCCTTTATACAAGAATATAACTACTATAACACTGCTCCTATATACAAGAATATAACTACTATAATACTGCTCCCTATATACAAAACTATAACTACTATAATACTGCTCCCTATCTACAAGACTATAACTACTATAATACTGCACCCATGTACAAGAATATAACTACTATAATACAGCCCCCTATGTACAAGAATATAACTACTATTATACTGCTCCCTATGTACAAGAATATAACTACTATAATACTGCTCCCTATATACAAGACTATAGCTACTATAATACTGCACCTATGTACAAGAATATAACTACTATAAAACTGCCCCTATGTACAAGAATATAACTACTATAATACTGCTCCTATGTACAAGAATATAACTACTATAATACTGCTCCTATGTACAAGAATATAACTACTATTATACTGCTCCCTATGGTCAAGAATATAACTACAATAATACTGCTCCTATGTACAAGAATATAACAACTATAATACTGCCCCTATGTACAAGAATATAACTACTATAATACTGCTCCTATACACAAGAATATAACTACTATAATACTGTCCCTATATACAAGAATATAACTACTATAATACTGCTCCTATATACAAGAATATAACTACTATAATACTGCCCCTATGTACAAGAATATAACTACTATAATACTGCTCCTATGTACAAGAATATAACTAATATAATACTGCTCCTATGTACAAGAATATAACTACTATAATACTGCTCCTATACACAAGAATATAACTACTATAATACTGTCCCTATATACAAGAATATAACTACTATAATACTGCTCCTATATACAAGAATATAACTACTATAATACTGCCCCTATGTACAAGAATATAACTACTATAATACTGCCCCTATATACAAGAATATAACTAATATAATACTGCTCCTATGTACAAGAATATAACTACTATAATACTACCCATATGTACAAGAATATAACTACTATAATACTGCCCCTATATACAAGAATATAACTACTATAATACTGCTCCTATACACAAGAATATAACTACTATAATACTGTCCCTATATACAAGAATATAACTACTATAATACTGCTCCTATATACAAGAATATAACTACTATAATACTGCCCCTATGTACAAGAATATAACTACTATAATACTGCCCCTATATACAAGAATATAACTAATATAATACTGCTCCTATGTACAAGAATATAACTACTATAATACTACCCATATGTACAAGAATATAACTACTATAATACTGCCCCTATATACAAGAATATAACTACTATAATACTGCCCCTATATACAAGAATATAACTACTATAATACTGCTCCTATCAGGGCTGTGGAGTCAGTAAGCCACAGTTGCGACTCCGACTCCTGGATTTTATCAGGCTCCGGCTCCGACTCCGGCTCCTTCATAAATGGCCAATTCATAACAACAAATTTACTGTTGTAAAATATTAAACATCGTGCTTCTTCAGTTTCTCACCATCATATAAGCAATCAGACCACTTAGAGCAAAAACTACATTAGAATACAATTAGAATATAGCAAATAACTTTTATAAACTTTTCTAAACTGTAAGTAAATATGCAATAAACACTTTTATGCAATTAATAAGAAGAAATCTATAAATTTGTCCTCAGAAAAAGTATTGCCTCTGTCAGATCCTCCTTCATGGATGCCTTCAAATCTGATCTAATTATTTTGAGAGCAGAGAACAACCTCTCTACACTAACTTGTGTTGGTGGCAAAGCAGTAACCACTCGGGCAACATCTCTGACAACGTCAGGATACAGAGGAATCGCTTGTTGCACTGTTATTTTTGATGAACGGTCAAATTTCTCAATTTCTTTTAGTGCACATGAAAAATACTGCTGAAATGTACTGGCTGTGTTCCTTGATGGGGATGACTCTTCTTCTATGCGGGAACGCTTTGCACGGTCCTTGTGATCCAAATATTTTTTTAAATTAAATTCATCAGTTGATGATGAGGGTGAAGATGTGGCAGGACGACCAAATTCTTCTTGTTCCTCCTGACTGTTCTGCAACCCTTTCATCCTTACTGCTATTTCAAACAGAGCTTCTTTTCCTTTACTTAGCTGTTGATCATCTAGAAGAATCCGATGCATTGGGTCTACATAAACAGCTGCCAAAAGAATGTTATTTTGTAATAGTAGCTCCTCTCTCCGTTTCATTGATGTAGCAATGCAACTTGCAATTAACCCTCCTCTTTGGGACAGGCGAAACATCAGGTTCTTCCACTCCTTTAAGAAAATACCTGGAGTTAAGTCCTCTGCTTGTAATTTTTTAGTCACTGTAAATGGGTGCTCTAGCAATTTTTCCAGCTCAGTCACCTGATTCCACTGACTTTCATTTAGCGTCAGTTGAGGGTTAGCCATGTCTACAAGAAAGGTTTTCAGTTCAACCAAGCGCTGAATCATTAAGTAAGTACTGCCCCATCGTGTGGCTTGATCAATAATTGCCCCTTTTCCAGCACGTCTCTTCAAAATTGAGTCAACTTTAGGGGTTCTGGCAACAGTAGCCAATTTTCTCACCTTGCCAATCAGTGCAGCAGCATGTCCTTCTTGCAGACTCCCTCTTATAGCCAGCTGTAGCGTATGCACAACACAGCGCATGTGATGAATGAAAGAACATATTGACACAGTTTCAACAAGATCATCTAGACTATCATGTTGCTGTTCATCTGAAGCAACTTCAGTTTGCTCCTCAGTTACAATACTGTGTTCCTCTATTTCAAACATTTCTGTGTCTGTGGACCCAGAATGTTCTTCTAGCTGCTGGTCACCATAATTACTCTCATTCATTAGCTTAATAGTACTTATCATATTTGAAGCTTTGTCAGTTACGACAGAACTTGCTCTTTTTTAAGTTCATAGTCTTGCAGAACCTTTTCCACCAAGACCTGGAGAAACTCACTGGTGTGATGAGCTTTGGTGTCTTTTACTGCCAATGTCTTGGTAACTATTTCATTTTTGTCACAAACAAATCGGACATTGATGGCAAAATAGTTCACTCTGTGACGTGTGCAGGCATCCATTTTAAGAAACAGAAAGCGTCCCTTGAGAGTTTTTTTAAGTTCTTCCTTTTGTTTAAAAGCTTCTTCGATTACTAATTTTCTAATACTCTCTCTCCAGAGAAACACCAAGCTTGCTGGCCATTTCCCCATTCAGACACATAAAAGCTGGTCGTGAAAATAATGAAATAGGCACACTATCCTTTACAACAAGCTCTATGATCTGTTTTTTAAATGTATCTACTGTCATTGTCACAGTAACTTTGTCACTGACAAAATATCTTGCAACTGGTGGCTGCAAAGTTCTCTGCTCCTTTGTTTGGCTGGAAGAGCTGGGCACTGGTTCATTGGTTTGGATGCAGTCTTTCTCATCCACTGCTTTCAGTACTTCTGGATGAAAGCGCTGTAAATGTCTCTTTAGATTAGAAGCTCTGGTAGGAGCATTTTTATCTTTGCCTGAATATGCACTCATCTTGGCTTCACAGCATTTGTTTTCGTCTGGATCATTTGTCATACACTGACAGACATAATGTTTTCTATCTTGAGTGATGGTGAAATGTTCAAATACAGCTGATTTAATGTGATGCTTCTTTGACATTCTCAGGTTTTTAATTCTGCATTCACAATCCAAATGACAATTGTTTTTCCTAAAAACAATTGTACAAAATTATTGCCAGGTCGTACAACTGATATAGTGGTCAGTAATACTGTTATTATTCCTCATGTACTCACAGTTAACTGATGCAAAGTTTGTTGAAAGGATAATACTTGTTACAGTCTTCCTCTTCTGAGTAGCAGGCAGCTGTGAGATGCTTGGAAGACGCACACCTAGTATGATCTAGTCTAGAGGAGGAGCTTTACTACTAAGAATTTGCAACACATTTTCACTTTCAGTTTCATACATTGTAAGTAGGGGGGTTGGGGCAGCATGAGGTTAACCAAGTATAAGAATAGATAAGGGCTGTGGAGAACAGTGACACACAAGTAGTAAGAAATGTCTCTATCTCCAGCAGAACTGCTTATCACTGTTTTTCATAGTTTGATAGAACATATATATTTGAGTAACATTTATAAAATTCATATGAAAGTTCAATTATGAAATATTAATACATTTTTTTTTAAAGCTGGAGTCGGAGTCGGTACATTTCTACCGACTCCAACCAAAACTAACTCCGACTCCGACTCCACGACTCCGACTCCACAGCCCTGACTCCTATGTACAAGAATATAACTACTATAATACTGCTCCTATGTACAAGAATATAACTACTATAATACTGCCTCCTAGCTGTGAGGTTGTGTGTTTGTAGCTCTCCTGATGTCTGGAGCAAGCCCAGGGGGAGGCCACCCTGGGCGGGGTAACTCCCCAAGCAAGGCCCAGGCTTCCAGGCCTACACTTGGAAGTAACGCTCAAGTTGTGTCTAAGGCAGATGCAAGTCCCAAAGTTGTTTCTGAGGGAAAGAAAGCTCAGAATGGAAGTAGCAGCAGCAGCAGCAAGAAAGATGAAGCTGTGAAAGTGCAAAAAGTAACGGAACAAGGAAAAGCCATGGCTGTGGGTAAGAAAGTTCCAGTTAAGCAGTCGGCGAGCCAAGGCAAGCAGAGTGAAGGACAACTAGGAGAAATCCAAAAGAAATCTACTGGTGAGAAGCTGAATGGAGGAAAGCAGCCTGCAGCTCAGGAGCTGCCATCACCATCTTCAGGTGTGCAGCTGACTCCCAGCAGACAGAGGAGAACCTCACTGGAGAGACAGACACTCCAGGAGACCCTGCAGCAGAAGCATGTGGTGGCCAGCATGGCGAGCTCTGGGCGCACAAGGTCGCAGTCAGGTGGCAGCAGTAAAAGTGCTGTGGAGCCTGGAACCACGAAACCAGCGGTGGTGAAAGTTAAGGAGACGTCTGGTTTCAAGCATCCAGGGACATTGCTGAAAGCAGGATCCCAGGAGGAGACGCCATGTGCACCTGAGCTTCAGGTCGCAGAGGAGATCCCAGGACTGGTCAAGAGGCTTGGTGAGTTACAGCAGCACAAAGACTTGCTGCAGAAACAGATAGACATGGGCTATAATGTAAAGGCTGCTAATCCTGGTGGAGATCACACCTTTTATGATTAGACTCTGAACATGCTTGCTATACAGCTGGCAAAAGTGGTGACTGACATGGACTGTGTCCTAGAGAAGATGGGGCCCCTGGCAGAGACTTATAGGAACCAGGAACTGTTTATGTCACACAAGCAGGACTCTGCAGGTTCCAGCTCAGACATTGTCCCAGGTGGGCCCCAGAAGCCGGTGCGGCCAGTGCTGCAGCCTGCAAGTTTCTGCTTCCAAAAGGGTCAAATACTGCAGCAGCCTGTGGCAGACCCCAAGCAGCAGCATGTTATGCAGATTCCAGCAGGTGTACCACAAGTCTCAGAATGCCCAGCACAGCAGCCTGCAGCAGATTCCAAGCAGCAGCATGGACTGCACTTCCCAGCAGAGGGACTACTAGTCTCAGAATGCCAAGCACAACAGTTGGGCAGTGGACATGTGCCGGTCATTTCTGATGGTGCCCAGCAGGGCTCTGATGCTGGGGATAACCGCACTGTATCTGAGGGGTCGGGGGCTTGGGGGAGCACAGTATCTTTGGTGGACGCTGCACAGTCTGATAATGACATTGATGCTGATGATAACAATGTGCATGATAATGTCTGTGATTTCCCCCCTTTAATTTCAAGCACACAAGGTTTGGCTGCCCCTCCTGCTGCAGACCTTCATCCCGTCAGTCAACCCAATGTGACCCCGCACGGTCCCCCCAGTAATGCCTGGAGTCGTGGTGCTCCGTCCTTTACCTCTGGTACCAATTATACAGGCCAGGCGTTTAAACGTAGAAACGTTGTGCGTTTCCGGCACAGAGGTGCCAAGGAGGACCTACCAGACAGGAGGTTTGTCATCAGGGAGCTCTTGTGCCACCAGATGGGGTTTGTGCCAGTCAGCATCCTGGCAGTGATTAATCTTCCAGACAGGCAGGACTATGATGTCAGCTTTAAGCTCATGTCTGACCTGGACAGATTCTGGTCTAGTTTCCCCAAGTTTAGAGACACGGAGGGCTGGAGTAAGTTCAGCTTTATTCCTATCTCTAAGCCAGATACCATTACTGTTAGTGTCATCTTCTGGAATGAGTCTGTTCCCCCGCAGGACATTGTGGTGTGGCTCCGGAGGCATTGTGACCTGGTCTCTGACCTCACCAAAAGCAGAGACAGTGATGGGATCTGGACGGGAGGGTTGCGGGTTTTGGTGAAACTGCGCCAATGCAATAACATCACTGCCCACTTACCCAACTCCTTCTTTATTGGGAGGGAGAGGGGTGTGTGTTTCTATCCTGGGCAGCCTCGTAAGTGCTTTAAATGTGGCAAGGCAAGTCACCTGGCAAACACCTGTACTGTGGTGAAGTGCAGCCTGTGTGGGGAGGTCAGCCATCTAGCTGCAGACTGCCAGAACATCAGGTGCAACCTCTGTGGGAAGATCGGTCACCCTCACAGGGACTGTCCAGACGCCTGGCACAACATCTGTAAGGACTTTCCTGACGAGGACTTGGTGGCAGGGGCAGAGATTCTGGAGGAGGCAGCTTTACTGTCAGGGGAAATACTGACCAGACCAGAGGTCCACCAGGGGTCTACTCAGCTAACACCAGAGCAGCAGGGTTCAGAGAGAGAACAGGGGAGTATGGAGGTTGTACCTCAGGGGCAGCGGTCACAGGAAGACATTACTTCAGTGCTACCATCTGTGTCTGAGGAGAATAGCAATAATCAGAAAAGGAAGAAAAAGGACAAGGCCTCCCGTAAACCTGAGGGGTATGACACTGGCCAAGGAGCCGGGAAGAAATTCCAAAATTCTGCAGGTGTAATGGTCGTATCTAACAGGTTTGATGTTCTGTCTGAGTCTGACGGCGATTTTGAAGATGACCTTATAAGAATTGACGCAGAGTGTGATAGGGACGTAGAGGACTGTCCTCCGCCAAAGCGGAAGCCCTTACCTGAGGGCACTCGGGTAGAGTCTGAGATGGAGACCGGTGGTGAACAGAATAACTCCGACTCAGATCTGTGACGCTGTCAACCAGATAGTGTCCAAACTCAGATAGGGAAAATCATTAGGAGAAATTAGGAAATGTTAAGATAGTGAAGGATGAGTCACTGGGTAGGAATATGATGAGCTCTGTTTGTAAAGTGTTTTTTTTTTTTTTTTCCTCTCTCCTCAAACTAGGAGTATGGACTCTAAGTTAATTTGATATGTATAAACTGGATATGTAATGAATGTATGTACAATCCTAGTGAATTCAGTTTTGTATTATTGGAGGAATGTTATTTGTATTTGTTTGGTTTTTACAATAAAAATTGCCCCTATATACAAGAATATAACTACTATAATACTGCCCCTATGTACAAGAATATAACTACTATAATACTGTCCCTATGTACAAGAATATAACTACTATAATACTGCTCCTATATACAAGAATATAACTACTATAATACTGTCCCTATATACAAGAATATAACTACTAAAATACTGTCCCTATATACAAGAATATAACTACTATAATACTGTCCCTATAGACAAGAATAGAACTACTATAATACTGTCCCTATATACAAGAATATAACTACTATAATACTGTCCCTATATACAAGAATATAACTATTATAATACTGTCCCTATATACAAGAATATAACTACTATAATACTGTCCTTATATACAAGAATATAGCTACTATAATACTGCTCCTATATACAAGAATATAACTACTATAATACTGCTCCTATATACAAGAATATAACTACTATAATACTGCACCTATGTACAAGAATATAACTAACATAATACTGTCCCTATATACAAGAATATAACTACTATAATACTGCTCCTATATACAAGAATATAACTACTATAATACTGCCCCTATATACAAGAATATAACTATTATAATACTGCCCCATATACAAAAATATAACTACTATAATACTGTCCCTATATACAAGAATATAACTACTATAATACTGCCCCTATGTACAAGAATATAACTACTATAATACTGCTCCTATAGAGATTCAAGATTCAAAGAAGCTTTATTGGCACGACTAAATACACATTAGTTTTGCCAAAGCAGGTGTACAAAAGGGAATAGGGATAGGGACTGTAGGGATGTTGGGAAGGGGCTGTAGGAAAGGTGGATGGGGCAGATCCAGGATGGGGCTATAGAAGTCCATGGCATAGGGAAGGTGGATGGGGGCATGGGGGCTGATCCAGGATGAGGCTATAGAAGTCCATGGCATAGGGAAGGTGGATGGGGGATTGGGGCATATCCAGGGTGGGTGCCATAGAAGTCCATGGCATATCATAGTTCTCTTTCTCGCAGTCTATGGCATTCGCTCACATATTGCGCTGCTATCTCCACTGCTCTCTCTTCTTCCCCCAGCAGGATGTATGTTTTCTCTTCCTCCTTCATGGTGGTGAAATCCGGGAAGAGATGTGAGAGTCTCCTGAAGTGTGTGTCCCTCACTGCTGAGTACTTGGAGCAGTGTAGCAGGAAGTGGGTCTCATCCTCCAGGGCCTCCTGGTCACAGTGTTGGCACAGTCTTTCCTCCCTGGGCTTGTAGCTCTGCCTGTGTCGGCCGGATTCGATGGCCAGACTGAGAGCACTGAGTCTATACCGGCTCAGGATCTTGCGGTCTTTGTACAAGAATATAACTACTATAATACTGCTCCTATATACAAGAATATAACTACTATAATACTGCTCCTATATACAAGAATATAACTACTATAATAGTGCCCCTATATACAAGAATATAACTATTATAATACTGCCCCATATACAAAAATATAACTACTATAATACTGCCCTCTATGTACAAGAATATAACTACTATAATACTGCACCCATATACAAGAATATAACTACTATAATACTGCCCCTATGTACAAGAATATAACTACTATAATACTGCCCTCTATGTACAAGAATATAACTACTATAATACTGCTCCTATATACAAGAATATAACTACTATAATACTGCTCCTATATACAAGAATATAACTACTATAATACTGCTCCTATATACAAGAATATAACTACTATAATACTGCCCCTATATACAAGAATATAACTATTATAATACTGCCCCATATATAAAAATATAACTACTATAATACTGCCCTCTATGTACAAGAATATAACTACTATAATACTGCACCCATATACAAGAATATAACTACTATAATACTGGAGGAAGAAAAAAAAAAGTGATCCAGCTGGAGACGGAGGCGGCTGCAATTTACAAAGCTTTATTGGACAACTTAAAAATATGTTGGTTCTTTAAAAATTTCTTATAGCAAACACCAAGCACACCAGTGAAGATCTTCACTGGTGTGCTTGGTGTTTGCTATAAGAAATTTTTAAAGAACCGACATATTTTTAAGTTGTCCAATAAAGCTTTGTAAATTGCAGCCGCCTCCGTCTCCAGCTGGATCACTTTTTTTTCTTCCTCTTGCTCCTAATTCATGTGGATGCTCACCACAGTCCGTGCTGGGCGTTGGCAGGCTTGGGGATTGCTTTGCAGACGGGTAAGCTGACTACAACTTTTTTTTTTACTTACTATAATACTGCTCCTATGTACAAGAATATAACTACTATAATACTGCTCCTATGTACAAGAATATAACTACTATAATACTGCCCCGTATGTACAAGAATATAACTACTATAATCTTTTTACTTAAAAACTGGCAACCATATATTACAAAAATGTTACATTAAAATCTCAAAGCAATAAATAGTAAAGGAGATAAATATTGTATTGTTACATCACTTAAACAATAGCATTAGCAAACATTGACAAATCCCGATACATGGATGTTCCTCCAGGTCACATTCCATGGGTTCCCCTTTATATCCTTCTTATATACGGCCTTGAGACTTTCTAGGATCTTATACCTGACAGTATCACAGGACAGGACTTCCTTATTGATGAGCAGGCAGCACCGCGCACACCACAGATGGTAGATGGTCACCACATTTATTATATACAGAGAGCTTCTGTCATACGCCCTGAGCTCAGGCTGGAAGTCTCCGTACAGCAGCTGACCATACGACTGTCCCACCAGGTGCGGTAACTTTAGGGACAAGGACACAGACTCCCACACCTGCATACTGAAGGGGCACTCTAACAGCATATGGTCCATCGTCTCCAGTATATGGGGACACTCCTCTCTGGGACAGGATCTGTCTGATACATTCCTGCACTTTAGATTATCTCTAACGTACATTTTACCATGGAGCGCCAGCCACGCTACGTCTCTCATATGAGGGGGAACTCTGGTATCTAGCATGTTTTTTACAGCCCATTTTACATCCAGACTCGGAGAGCCCCTCAGTTGTACCTGGACACTGAAGTGAGATGACAGGACATTCTTATACAGCTCTTTCCTACTGAGCTGCTTGACGTCATCATACAAGATCCTCCATCTGACGACCTTACTTATTATGTGGACACCATACCAAGAAACATTATTCTTTACGTCCTGAGATTCTCTTGATGGGGTCCCCTACCGACCACACAGACACAAACTGCTGGATCTGGCTCTTAAACAAGACCATGGCACCTTCTCTGAATTCTTACAAAACGAAAAATTCTTCATGAGAAACAAAAGATTAAAGAAGAGCTCCAGACAAGGCATGGCGAGACCACCATCCTTATGAGGGAGATAAACAATGTTTCTCCTGACCACATTCACCCTGTTGCCCCACAAGAAGTGAAAGAAGACATTGGTAAGTCTGGAGAGCAACGTATCTGGCAGCGGGAACACCACACTGATATAGAGGAACAGCGGGAGCAGGAAGGTCTTCAGCAGGCGGATCTTCTCCAGATATGTCAGCTTCCAGTGTCTCCAGCTCTGCACCTTCCGCTCACACACCACCAGCTTCTCCTCCCAGTTCACCTTCCCATCATCTACAGCACCAAACACAACTCCCAAAATCTTTATCTGATCCTGAACTGTTCTGAAGGGCACAGAGAAGACCTCACGGTCACTCCCCAGCCACAACGCCTCGCTCTTCTCCATGTTCACAGAGGAGTTAGATACATTGGAGACGGCTGTGATCTCCTGCTGTAGAGCCACATAGTCATCTCTAGAAGACGCTACAACCGACACATCGTCCGCATAGGCACAGAACTTTACCTAGTCCATCATACTCTGCAGGTGGCACCTCAGACCTGTAAAATCTCTATGATACTGCAGTTTTCTGAGGAAAGGATCCAGACTGAAAACATACAACAATGGGCTGAGAGGACAGCCCTGCCTCACCCCTGACATGATCGCAAAGGGCTCGGCCAAGTGACCATTAATCAGCAGCAGGCTTATAGCTTCCTCACACAGAAGTCGCAGCCACTGCACAAACCGCATCGGGAGGCCATACTGTAACAACACCTAATACAGGTAATCATGATGGACTCTATCAAAGGCTTTACTCTGGTCTAAGTCCACAATATACGCCCCCACATGGTGCTGCTTCATGTACGTCACGGCTTCTCTCACCAACAACGAGTCCTCTATCGTCCGACCCTTCACACCACACATCTGGTTGGCGATAAGCTCACCCGTCACCTCACTCAACCGATAATACAAGATCTTGGCCAGAATTTTATAATCTGTGTTTAGTAAAGACAATGGACGCCAGTTCTTTATATCTTTTAGATTTCCTTTCTTTGCCAGGAGAACCAGAACAGATTTATACTGGGACGGTAGAAGCTTTCCTGCAGAGAGGCAATCGTTATAGACCTGCACCAGGTCCGGAGCTAATAAGTCCCTGAACTCTCTATAAAACTCGCTGGTCAGGCCGTCCAGCCCCGGGCTCTTGTTTGCCTTTAAGGAGTCAACGCTCTTCTTTACCTCCTCCTCAGTTATGGGACCGGCCATACTATCTGCCTGTGTGGGGTCTAAAGTTGGTAGGGACACCACCTTCAGGTAGGCATTAATGTCTTCCTTATCGATATGAGCCCCTTTATACAGATCTCTATAATAATCAGCAATGATCTTGTGGACTTTCTTCTGCTCTGACTGCTCCACCCCGTTCTCATCCAACAAACCAGTGATGAGCGTCTTACTGATCCTATTTTTTACAGGCAATAAAAGGATCTGGGTTACGAACGCCCCAATTATCAAACTGTCCCTTCGTCTTGAGAGACTTGAGGCGATCGTACTGCAGCTCCCTCATTTGCTGCTTTATGTGGCTGACGCTCCGTCTATCCACCTTCTCACCACCATTCATCCTGCTATAAAGTCGGCTCAGCTGCAGTCTCAGGGCAGAGTATCTCATATAATCCATATTACTATGTCTCCTGGCTGCTCGTATAATAAACTGCCTGATGTCACTTTTCATGGTCTCCCACCACTCAGCTGTGTCATCACACATACATTGGGTGGTCCTACGATCATTATAGAAGGCGGTGAAAGCCTCTCTGAACCGTGGATCTTGGATCACGGAGCTATTCACCTTCCAGTACTCCTTTCCACAGACCACAGCTTTGGCCAGATCCAGCGTCACGCTCACCATGCAATGGTCAGAGAACTCCAGAGGGCTGATCCTGTACTGAGAGTATCTCACCGCTCTCTTTATATACACCCGGTCTATTCTGCTGGCATTACCACCCTTATGGTATGTATACGTCTTACTGGTATGGTGGGAACCATAGGGGTCTACTAGATGGGCCTGCTGGACTATATTATTAAGAAACGTCTCATCATATCTCAGTTTCTTGTGACTGCTGGATCTATCCACATTACAAGACACATTACTAAAATCCCTACACAATATAAACACTTTAGAGGTAAAGCAATATGGCTTCATATGGTCAAACAGTTCCCTCCGCTCTTTCCTGGTCTGCGGAGCATAAATGTTTACTGCTCTATAATGGATGGAGTCCAGTATAAAGTCCAGCATCAGACAGCGGCCTGGACAGATCTCTAGGACTCTGTCCACTTGGACATCCATGGTATTAAAGAGGATTCCGACACCATCATTCCTCTCCAGCCTGAAGGACCAGAATGATGGACCTAATCTCCAGTCTCTCTTGGCTGCATACACATGGGCACTGCATTTCAGATACATCTCCTGTAAGAAGACGACGTCAGATTTCTCATCAGACAATCGCTGGTAGATCGCCTGCCGCCGGCTACCAGTCCTCACACTGTTCACACTAATGGAGTTTATTCTCAGCCGCATCCTGATCACTTAGACTTTCTGGTCTTCTTCCTCCTTCCACTGCTGTCACCTGCAGCGCCCCATCTCTTCGTGGACACGGGAGGATCAGGATCCACCTCATCAGAGACATTTTCTGTGATGCATGAAGAACCTTGCTCCATTTTTGCCTCTTCTTTGTCTTCTCCCAGTACATTGTAACATCCTGGACTTATCGCCAGCACTGGAGGCTCAGAGATTTTCTGGACTCTTGTGATTTTCCTGGAGGAATCCACAAAGGCTTTTTTCCTTTTTATGGTCATAAAACCTTCCTCATCCACGCTGGACACTGCGGACAGTTTATCTGCTTCTACAGATGTACTAGGCTGAAGCTTGGATGGTTTGGTGACAGGTTTTCTGGACACCTTAGTGACTAGTATTTTAGGTCTTAGTTTAGTAGCTGACCATTGCTTAGGTCTTACTTTACTGGATGATGGTGGTTTAGCTCTGGCTGGTGGTACTTTATGTGTTTCTTCAGTGGCTGGTGGTCCTAGTAGTGCAGCATCCATCAATATTATTATCAGACTCTGGAGCAGGCTCACTGTTACTGTGACTTATCACCTCATCAGTGCCAGCTTCTTGGACAACATCTGCTCCTCTTGTGGTATCTTTTTCCATAATTTCCAAGGAGGTCTGGCCATTATATTTATTATGCTCTGCATGAGGGCAATCACGAAATGTATGTCCGGGTCCTGAGCACAGGTTACAGATGACGGTTCCTGTGCATTTGTCCTTTGTATGCCCGAACTGTCCACACAATGAGCACGTGATACGAGAGCAGTTTATGGCGAGGTGCCTGCCCCCACATCCATGGCACAGATGTGGCTGACCAGGGTAGTAGCATATCCCCCTCTCTGAGCCCAGGTAGAAGGAGTGCGGCAGATGTGTGGTTACACCATTCTCTTGCAGAAGCTGGATTTTCACAGAATATCCTACATTCCATATTTTCTCCTCATCATAGATCTTCTGGGGATGACTTCTCACCATGCACTGCCGGCTCAACCAGTGCTGCAGATCCGCCAGCGCCACCACCTCAGACTGAAACAGGACAGTGACTGTTATTTCCTGCGGCGACAGCTGGATACAATGGAGATGATCCCAGATCTCATCTTCTCTAGTGTCATTATAGATGTTCCAGAACATATCCAGATCACACTGGAGCTTAAAGCTGATGTCATAGATCAGGGCGTAGACCTCAGATGCCTTAAACTTCATAAAGTCTTTCAGAAGAACTTTTCCAATATATATTCTGCATGGGATTTTCTCCTCTGGTTCTGTATACTTTATCCTGACTGCATTCCTCCTCTGAGGTGGAGGGTTATCTAGTCTTGTGACATTGGAGAACAAATCTCCTGAATTGATGTTGGTCAGCAGATGGGTCAGTGCTGGAGTTTTCTGCAGCCAGAGGTGAATTAGTGCTGGAGGCTTCCCCAGCCACAGGTGGAACAGTGCTGGAGGTTTCCCCAGTCACAGGTGGATTAGTGCTGGAGGTTTCCCCAGTCACAGGTGGATTAGTGCTGGAAATCTCCACCACTGCAGGAGGATCAGTGCTGGAGCTCTCCACAGCCCCATGATCACTGACACGTGTTTGTGCTGAAAAAACGCCCAGATCCACTACTGATTGTTGCTCAATGTGGTCTTCATTCATTGACGTGGAGGGTTCAGAGTCCATTACCACTGACGGTTCAGAGTCCATTATTACTGCAGTGTGATCTCTATTCACTGACATGGAAAGTTCAGAGTCCATTATAATGTTTGTATCTGTTGCAGACATACATTCACTAGCACCAGTGAGCGGGGTCCCATTCACTAGCACCAGTGAGCGGGGTCCCATTCACTAGCACCAGTGAGCGGGGTCCCATTCACTAGCACCAGTGAGCGGGGTCCCATTCACTAGCACCAGTGAGCGGGGTCCCATTCACTAGCACCAGTGAGCGGGGTCCCATTCACTAGCACCAGTGAGCGGGGTCCCATTCACTAGCACCAGTGAGCGGGGTCCCATTCACTAGCACCAGTGAGCGGGGTCCCATTCACTAGCACCAGTGAGCGGGGTCCCATTCACTAGCACCAGTGAGCGGGGTCCCATTCACTAGCACCAGTGAGCGGGGTCCCATTCACTAGCACCAGTGAGCGGGGTCCCATTCACTAGCACCAGTGAGCGGGGTCCCATTCACTAGCACCAGTGAGCGGGGTCCCATTCACTAGCACCAGTGAGCGGGGTCCCATTCACTAGCACCAGTGAGCGGGGTCCCATTCACTAGCACCAGTGAGCGGGGTCCCATTCACTAGCACCAGTGAGCGGGGTCCCATTCACTAGCACCAGTGAGCGGGGTCCCATTCACTAGCACCAGTGAGCGGGGTCCCATTCACTAGCACCAGTGAGAGGGGTCCCACTCACAGCACCGAGCGGGGTCCCACTCACAGCACCGAGCGGGGTCCCACTCACAGCACCGAGCGGGGTCCCACTCACAGCACCGAGCGGGATCTCGCACACAGTGTCAGTACAGGGGGCACTTACGGTGTCAACACAGGGGGCATTTACCTCATCACTCACAGGAGCTGAGCTCCCTTCATTGCTGCACACAGAGGGCACTGCAGTTAACCCCTCGGTTGCTGACACTTTCCTCTGCAGCGCTCCCAGCAGCGTCTGCTGCCTCAGACCCCTCACATCATGCGGCTGATATTCGTGCTGCATTTCTTACCAGACATCCTTGCTCCACATCGTGCACAATTTTATATTTAATGTCCTTATTACTAATGGAGTGTTTTCTATTCTCCTTCTGGGCTCTGGCTCCCCTCTTTTTCTCCATAGCCCAAGTTTCCTTTCTGGGTACAGAGTTTACATGTTTGTCCAGGTTTCCTTTCCGAATGTCCAGCTCTCGTCTGCAAACATCCAGGCTCTCACATTTCATCAGTTTTATCTTTGGATTTGAATTTCAGCCTTTAATTTGCTGATTTGCATTTCCAGCTTAAAAATGCTTTGCCTTGTAACTTTACCACTCAATTCAGCAACATAACAAGCAGGTTTAGAAGACTCACCAGCCACCATGTCCAGCTTTCCATTACCATGAGGTCCATGCCGGCAGGCCACACTCCAGGCTAGGGGCTTTCCCTGGTTCATCAGCCCAGCTTCCCTCCCCTCCACCTGGGTCAGAAGCAATGCCTCCGCCCTGCTGGGAGCTCACAAACACACGTCTATCCTCTCCTATGGACAAGAATATAACTACTATAATACTGCCCCTATGTACAAGAATATAACTACTATAATACTGCTCCCTATATACAAGAATATAACTACTATAATACTGCTCCCTATGTACAAGAATATAACTACTATAATACTGCTCCCTATTGCTCCCTATATACAAGAACATAACTACTATAATACTGTCCCTATGTACAAGAATATAACTACTATAATACTGCCCCTATGTACAAGACTATAACTACTATAATACTGCTCCTATGTACAAGAATATAACTACTATAATACTGCCCCCTATGTACAGGAATATAACTACTATAATACTGCTCCTATGTACAGGAATATAACTACTATTATACTGCTCCCTATGTACAAGAATATAACTACTATAATACTGCCACCTATGAACAAGAATATAACTACTATAATACTGCCCCCTATGTACAAGAATATAACTACTATAATACTGCCACCTATGTACAAGAATATAACTACTATAATACTGCTCATATGTACAGGAATATGACTAGTATAATACTGCCCCTATGTACAGAAATATAGCTACTATAATACTGCCCCTGTGTACAAGAATATAACTACTATAATACTGCCCCTATGTACAGGAATATAACTACTATAAGGCTGAGTTCACACGTTTTTTTCGCGTTTCCGCGGCGGTTTTAACTGCGCGATTTTGCAGCGAAAACGCGAAAAATAAGCATCCCATGCATTCCTATGGGATTCCGCAATGCTGTGCTAATGCTGCGGTTTTTACCGCGGCGGAATCGCTTCGCGGTAAAAAACGCAGCATGCTCATTAATTTTGCGGAATCGCGGCGATCCCGCATCCATAGGAATGCATTGTTCCGCTTACTTCCCGCATGTGGCTGTGTACACCATGCGAAAAGTAAGCAGAACAATTGCGGATGGTACCCACGGTCCGGAGGAGAGGAGACTGTCCTCCGGGCTTTGGGTACCATATCCCTGTAAAAAATAGAATTTAAAATAAAAAATGGTGTTATTCTTACCTTCCGACGTCCCGCGCAGCCTTCCTGCCTCTCTCCACGCTCTCGTTCCCAGTAATCCTTTGCGAAAATGCCCGCGATGGCGTCCGTTCTCGCGGGATCGCGAAGTCTCGCGGTCATCGCGAATGATCGCGAGACGTCGCGATCCTGCGAGAACGGACGTCATCGCGGGCATTTTCGCAAAGGATTACTGGGAATGGGAGCGTGGAGAGAGGCGGGAAGGCTGCGCGGGACGCCGGAAGGTAAGAATAACACCATTTTTTATTTTTTTTTTATTATTTTTTACATTTTATCTTTTACTACTGATGCTGCATAGGCGGCCTCAGTAGTAAAAAGTTGGTCACACTTGTCAAACACTATGTTTGACGAGTGTGACCAACCTGTCAATTAGTTCTCCAAGCGATGCTACAGATCGCTTGGAAAACGTTAGCATTTTGCAAGCTAATTACGCTTGCAAAATGCTAGTTTTTCCGCGGGAAAATCGCGGGAATTTAAAATGTGATTTTCCCGCGGAATGGAATTCCGGAACTCTCGCGGTAATTTCCGCGAGAGTTCCGCTACGTGTTAGGCTGGTTTCTCATTTGCGTTAAAACAACGCTGCGCCCTGCGTCGTTAAGCCCCGCCCCGAGCCGGCTCCCTGCCCGCCCCATCCGGGATCACCGCCTACTTTCGCATTTGCACGCATGCGATCGGCGCACCCTATCTTTAGCATAGGGCGCGCCGATCATGCGCTGCCAGTGTGAAAGTAGCGTGCTGCGCACTTTTGACGGTGCGCCGTGCGCGCCGAAATGCAGCATGATCGGCGCACCCTATGCTAAAGATAGGGTGCGCCGATCGCATGCGTGCAAATGCGAAAGTAGGCGGTGATCCCGGATGGGGCGGGCAGGGAGCCGGCTCGGGGCGGGGCTTAACGACGCAGCGTTGTTTTAACGCAAATGTGAAACCAGCCTTAACTTAGCTTAATACTGCACCTACAGCGTCGGACTGGCCCACCGGAGAACCGGTGGATTCTCCGGTGGGCCCTGGCATCTGGTGGGCCCTGGCACCTGCAGGCATACAGGGCCAGCAGTTGCCTAGGGCCCCCGCTGCTCCAGGGGCCCCCAGCCAGTGGTGTGTCGCACACCATGCAGCTGCTATGGGGGCCCCTGCCAGCGGAGCAGCAGCGGGTGTCAGAAGGCAGGAGCCCCTGTCCCCGCTGCTAAAGAGAAATGAATATTCACTGCGAAGCAGTGAATCTCATTTCAGGTCTCCACACCCCCAGAGGCCCCGCCCCCAGCCCAGTAAGCTGCTCTGCAGACTACAGCTGTAAATCAGGGCCGGCGCCGCCCTCAGTCCTCTCTGCTCCTGGCTCACAGCCAGTGCGCGATGACGTCACTACATCGCGCACCCGCTGTGTGTCTGGCAGAGGGGGCAGCTCCTGACACTGAAGCCGGCTGCCGGAATCAGCGTGGGAGCGAGGAGGAGAGGTGAGTATTGTGTTTTGTTTTGTTTTTTATATCTCTCTCGCTCTCTCTCTATCTATATCTCTCTCTCTCTTATATCTATCTATCTTTCTATCTCTATTATCTATATCTATCTATCTCTATATCTATCTCTATCTATTATCTATATCTATCTATTTCTATATCTATCTCTATCTATCGCTCTATCTTTATATCTATCTTTCTATCTCTACATCTATCTCTATATCTTTCTATATATATATCTCTATATCTATCGATTATGTCTACCTATCTCTATATCTATTATCTCTATATTTTATCTATCTAGCTACCATCTATATCTATCTATCTTTATCTATATATATCTCTATCTAATATCTATATCTATCTATCTCTATACCTATCTATTTATCTATCCGTTATCTATCTCTATATCTTTTCTCTGTATCTATCTATCTCTATATCTATATCTCTAGCTATCTATCGCTCTATCTCTATATCTATCTCTATCTTTATATCTATATCTATATATCTATCTATCTATCTATCTCTATATCTATTTCTCTCTATATCTATCTCTATATCTCTCTCTATAGCTATCTATCTATATATCTCTATCTATCTCTATATCTATCTCTCTGTATATCTATCTATCGCTCTATCTCTATATCTATCTTTCTATCTCTATATCTATATATCTATCTATCTTTCTCTATCTATTTATCTCTATATTATTTATCTCTATATCTATTTATTCTCTATATCAAGCATTTCTCACCTACTGTGTCCCCCCATTTCCTTGTAGATTGTAAGCTTGCGAGCAGGGACCTCACTCCTAATGTCACTGTTTGTATTGTCTTAACTTGTATTGAATTTATTGTCTGTACATATCCCCGCTTAATTGTAAAGTGCTGCGGAATATGTTGGCGCTATATAAATAAAAATTATTATTATTATTATTATATCTTTTCTCTGTATCTATCTCTCTCTATATATATCTATTATCTCTATATCTATATCTATTTCTCTCTATATCTATCTATCTATTTATCTCTATATCTATCTATCTTTCTATCTCTATATCTATCTCTATATCTATCTATCTATCTTTCTCTATCTATTTATCTCTATCTATTATCTATCTCTATCTATCGCTCTATCTCTATATCTATCTTTCTATCTCTACATCTATCTTTCTATCTATCTCTATATCTATCTATATCTATATCTATCTATTATGTCTATCTATCTAGCTATCTCTATTATCTATATCTACCTATCTCTATATCTTTCTATCTTACTCTATCTCTATATCTATCTGTTATCTCTATATTTATTATCTATCTTTATCTATCTCTATCTATTTATCGATCTCTGTATCTATCTCTCTCTATATCTATCTCTCTCTATCTACCGCTCTCTCTATCTCTATCTATCTTTATATCTATATCTATCTATCTCTATATCTATCTATTATCTCTATATCTATCTACCTATCTATCTCTATATCTATCTCTATATCTATATCTGTTTCTCTCTATATCTATCTCTATATCTCTCTCTCTATAGCTATCTATATATTATCTCTATATCTATCTATCTATATATTATCTCTATATCTATCTATCTATCTCTATATCTATCTATCTATCTCTATATCTATCTATCTCTATATCTATCTGTTATCTCTATATCCATATCTATTTCTATATCTATCTATCTCTATATCTATCTATCTATCTATCTATCTATCTCTATATCTATCTTTCTATCTAACACTATATCTCTATATCTATCTATCTCTATCTCTCTTTATCTATCTATTGATCTATCCATCTATCTCTATATCTATCTCTATATCTATCTATATCTATCTATTATGTCTATCTATCTAGCTATCTCTATTATCTATATCTACCTATCTGTATATCTTTCTATCTTACTCTATCTCTATATCTATCTGTTATCTCTATATTTATTATCTATCTTTATCTATCTCTATCTATTATCTATATCTATATCTCTCTCTATCTATTTATCGATCTCTGTATCTATCTCTCTCTATATCTATCTCTCTCTATCTACCGCTCTCTCTATCTCTATCTATCTTTATATCTATATCTATCTATCTATCTCTATATCTATCTATTATCTCTATATCTATCTACTTATCTATCTCTATATCTATCTCTATATCTATATCTGTTTCTCTCTATATCTATCTCTATATCTCTCTCTCTATAGCTATCTATATATTATCTCTATATCTATCTATCTATATATTATCTCTATATCTATCTATCTATCTATCTATCTCTATATCTATCTATCTCTATATCTATCTGTTATCTCTATATCCATATCTATTTCTATATATATCTATCTATCTATCTCTATATCTATCTTTCTATCTAACACTATATCTCTATATCTATCTATCTCTATCTCTATCTCTCTTTATCTATCTATCTATTGATCTATCCATCTATCTCTATATCTATCTCTATATCTATCTATTATCTCTATTATCTATATCTATCTATCCATCTAGCTATCTCTATCTCTATCTATCTTTCTAACTCTATATCTATCTCTATACATATCTTTATATCTAGCTATTATCTCTATATCTATCTCTATATCTATCTTTCTATATCTATCTGTCTCTATATCTATCTATCTATCTCTATATCTAATATCTCTATATCTATCTATCTCTATATATATCTCTATATCTATTTTTATTTATAGCCATCTATCTATATATATTTATCTCTATATCTATCTATATATGTCTATATTATTATTATTATATCTGTATATCTCTATCTATTATCTATCTCTCTATATCTTTCTATCTATCCATTATCTATTTTCTATCTATCTCTATATCTATCTACCTATCGATCTATCTATCTATCTATATTTCTTTCTATATCTATCTTTATATCTATCTCTATCTATCTCTATCTATCTCTATGAATCTTTCTATCTATATCTATCCATTATCTACTTTCTATCCATTATCAACTATCTATATCTATCTATTTCTACATCTATCTTTCTATCTATATCTATCTAACTCTATATCTATATATCTATATAGCATTATACCCTATGAGGGGGTGCATTATTCCCTATGAGGGGGGCAGTATTATACCCTATGAGGGGGCAGCATTATACCCTATGAGGAGGCAGCATTATACCCTATGAGGAGGCAGCATTATACCCTATGAGGAGGGCAGCATTATTCCCTATGAGGGGGCGGTATTATACCCTATGAGGGGGGGAGTATTATACCCTATGAGGGGGCAGCATTATACCCTATGAGGGGGTGCATTATTCCCTATGAGGGGGTGCATTATTCCCTATGAGGGGGGCAGTATTATACCCTATGAGGGGGGCAGTATTATACCCTATGAGGGGTGCATTATACCCTATGAGGGGGGCAGTATTATACCCTATGAGGGGGGCAGTATTATACCCTATGAGGGGGGCAGTATTATACCCTATGAGGGGGTGCATTATACCCTATGAGGGGGTGCATTATACCCTATGAGGGGGTACATTATACCCTATGAGGGGGTGCATTATACCCTATGAGGGGGGCTGTATTATATTCTATGAGATGGCTGCATTATATTCTATGAGATGGCTGCATTATATTCTATGAGGGGTCTACATTATATTCTATGAGGGGGCTGCTTTATATTCTATGAGGGGGCTACCCCAACTCCTGCTACATAATTAAGACATGTACAACCTTATATTATACCCGGATATTAGCGTGTTTTACCGCACAATTGGTGGTCTGGTATTTAACTCTATGCAGCTACATAGTGGGCCCCAAGAATGATTTTCTCTGGTGGGCCCAAGGTGTTCCAGTCCGACGCTGTGCACCTATGTACAGGAATATAACAAGTATAATACTGCCCCTATGTACAGGAATGTAACTAATATAATACTGCCCCTATGTACAAGAATAACTACTATAATACTGCCCTCTATGTACAAAAATATAACTACTATATACTGCCCCTATGTACAATAATATAACTACTATAATACTCCTCCTATGTATAAGACTATAACTACTATAATACTCCTCCTATGTATAAGAATATAACTGCTATAATACTCCTCCTATGTACAAGAATATAACTGCTATAATACTGCCCCCTATGTACAGGAATATAACTACTATAATACTGCACCTATGTACGGGAATATAACTAGTTTAATACTGCCCCTATGTACAAGAATATAACTACTATAATACTGCCCCCCTATGTACAAGAAAATAACTACTATAATACTGCCACCTATGTACAAGAATATAACCACTATAATACTGCCCGTATGTACAAGAATATAACCACTATAATACTGCCCCCTATGTACAAGAATATAACTACTATAATACTGCCACCTATGTACAGGAATATGACTAGTATAATACTGCCCCTATGTACAGGAATATAGCTACTATAATACTGCCCCTATGTACAAGAATATAACCACTATAATACTGCCCGTATGTACAAGAATATAACTACTATAATACTGCTCCCTATGTACAAGAATATAACTACTATAATACTGCCCGTATGTACAAGAATATAACTACTATAATACTGCTCCCTATGTACAGGAATATAGCTACTATAATACTGCCCCTATGTACAAGAATATAACTACTATAATACTGCTCCATATGTACAGGAATATAACTAGTATAATACTGCCCCTATGTACAAGAATAACTACTATAATACTGCCCTCTATGTACAAAACTATAACTACTATATACTGCCCCTATGTACAAGAATATAACTATTATAATACTCCTCCTATGTATAAGAATATAACTGCTATAATACTCCTCCTATGTACAATAATATAACTACTACAATACTGCTCCCTATGTACCACTACTAAAATATAACTACTATAATACACTTCCCCCCAGAATTAGATCACCTTTAGTAGAATATCTTACAGAACTTGAGAACCTTCTATGAACCTGGACTAGCCAAAAAATAAACCAGATGATATCATATACATTCTCAAGCTGCAAATTAGGTAGGCCTTTGGGGATGAAGTGTTATAAATATTCATGCCTTTGCTCTGTTTAGGGGCATAAATCCGTCTCTATTGTACCTACTTATAAATATTCATCTCGATACAGGAGAGAATGGAGATCCGTCTTTTCCAGCTACACACACGCATTTAGGTCTTGTCACCAATAAATGAGAGCGAGTTGAGGGGGTTACTCACATTCTGCAGGGGCTCCTGGTACTGAGACAGCGATGACAGCTGGGATTCTGAGTGGTACGGAGATAAGCCTTTCCGTAATGTCCTTAACTCGTTATGGCTGGAATGCTGAAAATCAGAAGAAACGTCTGAGCAGAAGCAGAAGTTCTACACTCAGGCCAACATTTCATCAACATATTTCAAAACTGTTTGTATCACGAAACACAATGTTTATGTACAGTATAGGTAATCGTATATATTTCAGGATCGAGAAAAATGCTGTAGACATTAAGAGCCACTACCATCCAATGACTCAACTTGGCACCCAAGAATTTTCAAACAAATAACTCTTAAAAGTCATGAAAAATAGAGCGAAATTAATTTTTTGACTAGTTGGCCCGGTGTAATGTGTTAGTACTAACACATGATATGCATATGACATACGTAGGATCTTCCAGCTACATAATTATGGTGGACTTGCTTGGCTTGAACCTTATCAAAAAGTCACTCATCATATTCCAGGTAGGTGGCCACACAATTGACACTAAAAATCCAACCATTATAGGTCACGTTCAGGTTTATGGGACCAAGGCATGTGGCTATAAAAAAAAGAATAACATAGAATGAATGGAAGCTAATAATAACAATATTCGGAAATCTTATAGTTGAAAATCTGTCCATCAAATCCTGGCATAGTTACAGACTTTGGTGTAACCTACTCAGACAGGGGGAACCAACAGAGCGAAAGAAGCAATTTTGAGGTCTCCATGGAGCTGTCAATCTTAATATTTGTGGCCCCAAAACGGTGAAAAGTGTTATCCATCATCAACCATCACAGATAAGAGATGATCAACTGAAAAGGTCCCTCCATAACACAGGAATGTATTACAATATACTTAGATTTTAGGTTTCAGATATTTTTGAGTCAATATCTTCCCAAGGGTTCTCTACTACAAGTAATATTCACCTAATTCTCTAGATCCACCTGGTGATCCATAGTTATTACGATAATCATTTGCCTGTCAGGTCCCATTGATAATGGATTAAGGAGATATATATATATCTATTGTGGTGTAGTGACCACTGTGTCCGCTAGGGGGCGCTGTGTGGATGTCCCAGGAGAGAGGATGAGTGGCAGGATGCTGAATGATCGTTATGTATCCCAAGGTAGGTGGCCTTGGGACGGAAGCTTGAATATGTGTGTTGATCAGCAGAGGTACTGCTGAGCTTTCGTTACACTGTGTCAGGGAGAGCTTTCCAGGTAGCTGGTGAGACGGGCAGGGCCAGCTACCTACAAACCCATCTAGGGGCGGTGTCTAAAACGACATAGTAAAGTGTATGAATGCTTGACGGACCTGTGATGAGGTCATAGCCATGTGATCCGGTGGGCGTGGCTACGGACCATATAAGGGGGCCAGCAGAGGTCACATGAGGGAATGCTTGGACCCGATTGGTCCGTATGGAAGGTCTCGTGCAGGGAGATGTGTCTGTCTTCCTAACAGCACGTGTGGACGCTGTGTTTAATGGCTGCAAGTGCTTGAGAGTTCCCAGGGGAGGGAATGGACGTCTGCAGTGTGGTGAAGCAACCATGATTTAACCTGGCCACGGGGTGAGATAACTGTGAGGCTAGAGAGCCTGCGTATTGGACACTGCATAACCTGTGTGACTACAGTGTTCACAAAGTGGAGCTCTGTCATTGACGCTATGCTGTTGTATATGAACTTTCTGTTGCTGTTCATGGTTTATGATGCTTAATAAACCGCATGGACTGTTGGAGTTATATGACAAACCCGTGCCGGACCTGGTTATTTGGCTGCCTAGCGAGTGTCCCCTACCTGAAAAACAAGCGCTACCTTACACTATCTATCTATAGATATATATACATATATAAATATATATATACATATATATACACTCACTGGCCACTTTATTAGGTACACCTGTCCAACTGTGTGTTAAGACTTAATTTCTAATCAGCCAATCACATGGCGGCAACTCAGTGCATTTAGGCATGTAGACATGGTCAAGACAATCTCCTGCAGTTCAAACCGAGCATCAGTATGGGGAAGAAAGGTGATTTGAGTGCCTTTGAACGTGGCATGATTGTTGGTGCCAGAAGGGCTGGTCTGAGAATTTCAGAAACTGCTGATCTACTGGGATTTTCACGCACAACCATCTCTAGGGTTTACAGAGAATGGTCCGAAAAAGAAAAAAAATCCAGTGAGCGGCAGTTCTGTGGCCGGAAATGCCATGTTGATGCCAGAGGTCAGAGGAGAATGGGCAGACTGGTTCGAGCTGATAGAAAGGCAACAGTGACTCAAATTGCCACCCGTTACAACCAAGGTAGGCAGAAGAGCATCTCTGAACGCACAGTGCGTCGAACTTTGAGGCAGATGGGCTACAGCAGCAGAAGACCACACTGGGTACCACTCCTCTCAGCTAAGAACAGGAAACTGAGGCTACAATTTGCACAAGCTCATCGAAATTGGACAGTAGAAGATTGGAAAAACGTTGCCTGGTCTGATGAGTCTCGATTTCTGCTGCGACATTCGGATGGTAGGGTCAGAATTTGGCGTAAACAACATGAAAGCATGGATCCATCCTGCCTTGTATCAACGGTTCAGGCTGGTGGTGGTGGTGTCATGGTGTGGGGAATTTTTTCTGGGCACTCTTTGGGCCCCTTGGTACCAATTGAGCATCGTTGCAACGCCACAGCCTACCTGAGTATTGTTGCTGACCATGTCCATCCCTTTATGACCACAATGTACCCAACATCTGATGGCTACTTTCAGCAGGATAATGCGCCATGTCATAAAGCTCGAATCATCTCAGATTGGTTTCTTGAACATGACAATGAGTTTACTGTACTCAAATGGCCTCCTCAGTCACCAGATCTCAATCCAATAGAGCATCTTTGGGATGTGGTGGAACGGGAGATTCGCATCAGGGATGTGCAGCCGACAAATCTGCGCCAACTGTGTGATGCCATCATGTCAATATGGTCCAAAATCTCTGAGGAATGCTTCCAGCACCTTGTTGAATCTCTGCCACGAAGAATTGAGGCAGTTCTGAAGGCAAAAGGGGGTCCAACCCCTTACTAGCATGGTGTACCTAATAAAGTGGCCAGTGAGTGTATATACATACTGTATATATATACACAAATAGATACTGTATACATTTCAGAAGCAAGGTAACCGTATTGTGTTATAAGGGTAAGAACAAACCACTATGTGTGGACAGTCCAAAAAATATATAAAGACAATGGGACTAGAATATGTATAAAAAATTATTTAATCTTTAATAAATCCGATTTAGGCAATCATAAAATTATGTAAAAGCAAGTGCCAATGGCATACCGAAAAAGAATTATACAATCACAATATACATGAATATGATCATTCATGAGGACTGTCAAATAAGATGTATAGCAATGTAATAGTATATCTCCATATCACACACAGATATTTATAAAGGATTAAGTGCATAAAGGTATAAACAATATGTGAACTAAAAATTATATATAACCAATTACCACATACCGCAGCAGAGTGATTCTACCCACAATTAGGTTGTAAACTAGTATAAAAGTCCATGTTACTAATATGCCATAGTGGTGAACAAACCTATAACACAGTGTATAACCATATAATAATACTCAAAACTGTGTGAACCAATATAAATATTGCATACCCGTAGTGTGGAGACAGCCTCAAGGTAATGCCCGGCACTCCCTAATTTTATGATTGCCTAAATCGGATTTATTAAAGATTAAATACTTTTTTATACATATTCTAGTCCCATTGTCTTTATATATTTTTTGGATTGTCCACACATAGTGGTTTGTTCTTACGATAGTATCGAATGGTTTCCATTCAAATCTATGACATACAAGGAGTAATTTAATATGTGTATTATTTGATTCTATATTATTTTATTATGTAAAGATTGGTACAATATTTTGTTATTCTCCTACTGTGGTGTCTATTTTGTTACTAATCAACTGTGTTATAAGGGTGTAGTTTCTCCTCCTCACACATATATACATTGCCCCCTTTATTGAAACAGACATGTCCTTTGTGCACTTTTAATCCTTTTTATTTGGCAGGTTGAGTCCAAGTCATCACCAACAAGTATAGAGGATGCCCGATCTAATTATGACACCTGTCACATGGGGAAGGATTAAGGAAGATCACAGGACAGGGTGGATTTTCTATAACTTTAATTAAGCCCTTCCACTCTTTTGAAAACCAGTCGTAAAACTGGAAGGAGCACCTGTCCAAGGGGGCGTATAAACACCACATAACCTAACCCCAAAGATTTCCTTCCCACCTCTCATAAACTTCTCAGATATTCTCTATTATATTACATCACATACTACAGAATGTCCAGAACACCTTCAAGGACTAATCCTCATATAACAGATAAGATCTGTGAGTCGGAAGGTGACACATACTGAACACACACAGAGGAAATATTATATGAATCCTCTTCTATGTAGGAACAAGTATGACAGATGACGCAAGTTACCTCCTAGACCATCCCTTATGGTCACCATACATTCATTCCAGGACATGAGACCACTTCCCTCCTGATACTAAGTCATACATCCATAGACACATCCCAGGACATGGGACTACTTTCTTCCTGATACAAGGTCTTGCCTCCAGAGATACATCCCAGGACATGGGACTACTTCCCTCCTGAAACAACATACATCCATAGACACATCCCAGGACATGGGACCACTTCCCTCCTGATACAAGGTCATGCCTCCAGAGAATCATCCCATGACAGAGGATTATTTCCCTACAGATATAAGGTCATGAATTTACCAGACACGCTTATCTAAAGACCTATCCCTGAAAAGAGCATACATTGCCCTCTGGGAAAAAGACTTAGGATACAAATTCACACAATCACAAATAGACCATATCTATACGCATTCGCACAGCCCAACGAGCTGCGTGAAAACCCAAGAAAACGCTTTTAAAATAGTTACACGATGGTACATTACACCGGCACAGACTTGTATCTGGCGGTCGGGAGCTAGGGCTAGGTGTTGGCGTTGCGAGGAAGAGGGGGGTGACTACCTTCACACATGGTGGACTTGCCCTGTCCTCCGACCCTTTTGGGCAGCAACAGAGAAATTCATCAGAGATATCGCAGAGTCCCCAGTGTCGCTGACACCCGAGACGGCTCTGCTGAACCTCCCCATATACTTCAAACAAAAGAAGGCTCCCACCTTAGTCCACAATATTATAGCTGTGGCCAAACTCCTAATCCCGACTTACTGGAGTACAACCCAGATACCCACTTCTCATCAACTGCTGACAAAAATTGACCAACTATATTGTATGGCCGAGACTGTTGCCTCACTGAACCATACACAGTTATCTTTTGAAGAGAACTGGCGCTCTTGGATTAAGTATAGATCTACCCTCAAGCCTCTACAAGTATGAATATTTGATTAACTGGAAACTTGGTCTGTGATGTTTCCGAACACTTACCCTCTCTCTCTCTATCTCTCCTCTACTCCCCCCCCCCCCCGCCTCTTTCTTTCCCCCATTTTCTTTACGGCTCTCATCCCCCCTCATCTCTATTGTTAGTTCTACTCTTTCAGAAATGAAAATATTTTGCATTATGCTAAATGTTTTACACCATTAAAATCCATGTTACCTTAAATTGGTTATTTCTATGTGGTGTGTAGGAAGTCACTCTGGTAGGCAATAGCTGGGCGGCAGTAACGAGGCAACACACAGGCATAAAGTCCAATTCCAGTGGTTTTAATGTCACTAAGTAACCAGCAGCCTAACAAAACATAAGGAAAACCAAACACATACTCCAGCTTGGAGAACCACTGGTCCCAGACTCACCCCTTGCACAGGACGGGCGTAACTAAGCGGCTGCCAGGTCCTGCGGCATCCGCCATGTGTCATTCCCGGGGTTCTTCCGAGTCTTGCTGCTATAGTCCTGCAGCATGGGGAACCTGTATACAAGTTTCAGGCTGAGTCCACACAAGTTCCTGTAGCTTCCAGAAACACACTCACACTGTGGTAATTACCAACCTCCATTACATAGGGCCTAACCCCTCCCACCAGTGAGGTAGACACCACATGGGCTGATCTCGTGACCCTGACATCATCGCAGGTCCCGTCTTTAGGGAAAAACCCGGCCAAACATTAATCTGCTGGGAGAAACATATCTTCCATCCAGTAAAACACTCTTTACTGTACCACAGGTGTTATCATCTTTTGATTACTCAATAAAAAGATCATTGAAAAGAAAGGAAAAGATATAAGGTCATAACTCCACGTACACTTTCCAGGAAGTGGGATAATCACCCAAAGGAGAAAAGACCATGCTACCATAACTTATGGGGCTACTGCCATCCTGAAATCTATTCATGCCATTTCACACCCATCCTGGGTCACGGGGATCGCTTCCCATCTAAAACCAGTTCAAGGCACCATAGACCCATCCCAGAACATGGGACCATTTCCCTACTGTTACAAGGTCATGACTCCATAGAAATATCTCAGGACATAGGACAACTTTCCTCCTGATACAAGTTCATACCTTTATAGAAACTTCCCAGGACATGAGACCAATTCTCTCCTGATACAAGGTCATAAATCCATTGAAACATCCCAGGACATAGCATCAATTCCCTTCAGATACAAGATCATGCATCCAGATACACATCACAAGAAATAGATAAATCATCCTAAAGGCAAAGGATCAGGTCACCGTACATGATGGGGCCACATCCCTCCTGATATCTATTCATGCCATTTTACCCTCATCCTAGGCCATGAGGCTCACTTCAAACCTAAAACCAGTTCATGCCATCATACACCCATCCGTTGACATGTATCTATTCTATAATGATAGCAGATCATAGCATATTACAACACACAAGACATGGGTCCACTTCCCTCAGAATATCACCTGATGCCACCATACACTCATCAAAGGAAATGGAGCCCACTGCCCTCCTTGTAGCCCTCATGTTTTTATTCACTGACTAGATGGTGGCCCGATTCTAATGAATCGGGTATTCTAGAATATGTATGTAGTTTATTTATGAAGTTTTAATAATAATGCAATAATGCACCCCCCAATCCTGATATGCATGGTCCTCTCACCCCCCAATCCTGATATGCATGGTACCCCTCCCCCCATCCTGGTATGCATGGTCCCCTCACCCCCCAATCCTGATATGCATGGTCCCCTCACCCCACAATCCTGGAATGCATGGTCCTCTCACCCTCCAATCCTGGTATGCATGGTCCTCTCAACCCTCTTTCCTGGTAAACATGGTCCCCTCACCCCCCTTTCCTGGTATGCTTGGTCCCCCTCACCCCCCTTTCCTGGTATGCATGGTCCCGTCACCCCCATTTCATGGTATGCATGGTCCCCTCATACTCCAATCCTGATATGCATGGTCCCCTCACCCCCAATCCTGATATGCATGGTCCTCTCACCCCCCAATCCTGACATGCATGGTACCCCTCACCCCCCTTTCCTGGTATGTATGGTCCCCTCACCCCCCCCCTTTCCTGGTATGCATGGTCCCGTCACCCCTCTATCCTGGTATGCATGGCCCCCTCACCTCTCTTTCCTGGTATGCATGGTCCCGTCACCCCCCTTTCCTGGTATGCATGGTCCTCTCACCTCCCTTTCCTGGTAAGCATGGTCCCCCTCACCCCCCTTTGCTAGTATGTATGGTCACCCTCACCCCCCTTTCCTGGTATGCATGGTCCCCCTCCCTCCCCCCCATTGCTGGTATGCATGGTCCCCCTCACCCCCTTTGCTGGTAAGTATGGTCACCCTCACCCCCCTTTCCTGGTATGCATGGTCCCCCTCCCCCCCATTGCTGGTATGCATGGTCCCCCTCACCCCATTGCTGGTATGCATGGTCCCTCTCCCCCCATTGCTGGAATGCATGGCCCCCCTCCCCCCCATTGCTGGTATGCATGGTCCCCCTTCCCCCACATTGCTGGTATGCATGGTCCCCCTCCCCCCCCATTGCTGGTATGCATGGACCCCCACACCCCCCTTTGCTGGTATGTATGGTCACCCTCACCCCCCTTTCCTGGTATGCATGGTCCTCCTCATCCCCCTTTCCCGGTATGCGTGGTCTCTGTTAAAAAAAAAAAAAAAAAGTTATATACTCACCTTCTGACAGCCTCCGATCTTTCCACGCGCCCAGCCTCGCGGTCCCAGTAAAGCATTGTGCGAAACACCGCTGATGACGTCGCACTCTCCGGTCTAAGGCACAAGGCATTACTGGGACCGCGAGGCCGGGCGCGTGGAAAGAAGATCGGAGGCCTTCGGAAGGTGAGAATAACATTTTTTTTATTTTAATTCTCTTTCCTACAGATCAAGGCCTGCTGCCCCATTGAGCGCTGCGCCCGCCGCTGATTGGTTGCGGCTGCAGCGGCAGGCGCAGCTTACCGTTACAAACAGCTGCGCCTGCGACCCACGATTTCGGTTACAGACAGACATGATAAGGCGTTTATATATACAGATAAGAGGACATGGCACTCACTTCCTTCCTGGGTTCTATTCTATCTCACCACCCCTATTCCAGGACACGATCTTGATCATCTTGACACTTTTTTTTTTCTCCTAGCGGGAGAGACAGAGAGCACAGTCTGCTGCTTGGCCCAACTGACTTGAGTCAAAACCAGCAGAAGAAGCTAGAGCCCCTGTCCTCTACGTGTCGTTCAGCATATAGGAGTCTACATGTCACAACAAACCAGTAGCATAACAAACCTTGTGGGCCCCAATTTCCAACAGGTTCCCTGAACTATCACAGATCTTTAATATTATTGGTCCTCTCAGATGGGCCAAAGGGACCTTTTGGTTCCCCATAGGCTCCAGGACATGGGGGTAACTTCAACCTCTGCACCTATTATAGTTATGGCCCTGTAACCAATCCAGAAACCAGACATCAAAGTGTCCCGCAACCGATCGGTCTTCCCTTAGCGTTGTGGTGCTTGCAAAGATGGGGAGAGCTGCGCACATACTCAGCATCTATGATTAAGGGAGATAGGGACAAGTTCCCTAGCTGTGGCCCCCAAATAAGTGAGCCCAATATAAGACACAAAAATGCCTCTGTAGTACTTATAACCTTAGAAATATGGCAGCTGCATGAGAAGATAATGAAAAGCAAAGCCATAATTCCATGATAACACATAATATAGACACTCTGATGATATTTAATAGATTCAGTCCGATATTCTGCCAACATACACATTTTCTTCCTACTTACGAGGAAATTAAGTTATTAGCACTAATTGGAAGAAGCGAGAAAACGTTCTGGAGTTGATGAGAACATTGATTCTTTGTATGCATTTATTAATTAGGGTTTATATAAGATTCTTACATAAAGGAAGAACGCTGCATCATCTCAGAAGGATGATAAATTTGATCTTTTTTTAGTAGAAGTATGGTGAGTTCTACAATATAGTTAGCTCTACGCAAAACTATACTCAGAAAGGCAGCACTCTGCCGAAACCGTAGACATTACAGTATTGATGCAACCCTTGCAGTGTATTTTTATTATTGTGGGCTTGTGAAAACCCCACAGTCCATGTATAGGTGCACAGTACACCTGTTGGTTATGAGACGCGTCCAGCCTGTTAAACCAAAAACTGATGCACACATGCTGATTGTTTTGAATCACATGTATCAGGAGGAAAGTGGAATCAAGTTCATACCACATACAACCATCCCAAGTCTTCGAGCTCATTCTCTTCAGATCACAATTCATGCCACCATACACCCATCCCAAGACATGTGGCCCATTCTCTCCTGATATAAGCTCAAACCACCATACTCCTATCTCAAGACTTGGAGGTCACTCCCTCCTGATTCCAGGTCATGGCACCATACACCCATCCCAAGACTTGGAGGCCATTCCCTCCTGATCCCAGTTCATGCCACCATACACCTATCTCAAGACATGGAGCCCATTCTCTCCTGATCCTAGTTCATGCCACCATACAACCAAACCAAGACATGGAACCCATTGTCTCCTGGTACAAGTTCATGTCACCATACATCCAATTCAATACATGGGGCCCATTTCCTCCAGATCCCAATTCATGTCACCATACACCCATCCCAAGAGTAGGAGCTCATTCTTTCCTGATCCTAGTTCATGCCACAATATACCCATTCCTTTCTGTTCCCAGTTCATGTGATTATTAGCTCACTTCTATTCTTTTATTGGTGCCCACCATCCCATACCATTTGCCGCTTCCTAAAACCAGAAGTTTGAAACAGTTTAATTCTGAAAACCTCCAAAATAAAAATCATATGAAAATACCCTGCCAATATATAAAGGTTCTAATGAGCGTTTTTTTAAAAACAAAAAAACAAAAACCACTTATGACTGCTGAGTTTATCTTTGCATATATACCGAGTCCACCTGCTTTGGAGACAAAGAAATCAGACTGTTGGGTCGTGTGCATTTGCTAATCCCCTACATATGGGTTACACAGAAGACATGAGGCCCGCTCTTATGTCAGGAGCAGCTGTCATCTTCAGCATCTCAGGTCATAATCCTGGGCTCCTGGTATCAATGCGTCAAGCCTCCACCAGCACAGCCATTGTCTGTCACCTGTACCCTGGGGCAGAAGAGGGCTGTGGGGCTTCAACACGTTCTCCTGACCTAGAGGAGATGTCAGGTGCGTGACCGGTGTGGTTACAGATCTCCAGACCTTGACAGGAAGAATTCTAATTCCTATTCTTGGAAATGAAAACAATAGAAAAATCGGCAAGGTCCAACAATAGAGTTTCAATTGTTTCCCAGATCTGAGCACCCACCACTTACCCCAAAAGGCCATAATTCTAGTCCGAGCTCATTTAATTAATAAAATCCATTATCCTCCTTTGTAAATTAATACTTAGTACATAGAAATTGGGATTATATGTTCAGGGTGCGTGCAGTGAAAGCTGTGGCCATTAAATGCTTTCTCTTCTGTAAACCCATAACGCAGATAGAAAGAGACAACTCCGGACTTTGCGGGATGAATGTGCTCTATTTTCAGGCATAGGAGGTTGATCCAATAATAAGTGTTTGAAGCAGAAGTAATGTGGTGCTATGGTAATAGTCCTCTCTGCCTACTGCCAAACTTCACGTGCAATCAAATCACTTTTCTCTCTCCTTGCCAGGCAAAGCGGAAGATTCTTCAATCCACTCGTCCTAACTAAAACGAGGAAGAGGCCGAAGCTCGGGAGATAATGGGATTCTGTGCAAGAGATTCTATAGACCCCATGGACCCAGAGCTTCATTTAAACGATAGCACACTGAATGCCCTAGCTTCAGTGGATTATTAGGACCCTTTATGTCATAGATGTGACTCATAGTTTCATTGGACATACAGGGGCACAGTATACTATAGAATTAACCCCCCAGTCTCACCTTTTTACTATATAGTCAACAATATTGTATCATGTGAAAGACTACAGGTGAACTCCATGTTATTGGCCCCTAGGTTCACTGGACCTATAGGACACATTAGGTCTCTTTCACACTTCCGTTTGTCACCATCAGTCGAAATCCGGCGTTTTGGTCAAAAATCGGATCCGACATTTTGCTTGGCGGATCCATTTTTTTTCCCATTGAGTTGCATTACCGGCAGATCTCTCTCTCTCTCAGTTTCATTGCACCTATAGGACACTTTATACCATATAATTGACCCATAGGTTCAACAAATAAGACACTGTAGACCATACATCTGACCTGTTCCATTGTTTCTATGGTCCTATAGGACACTATACACTATATGGTAGACCCATAGCTTCAGTGGACTTCCAAGTAACAGTAAGTTATTGTGCTGACCCATAGTTTCAGTGGACCTATAGAATACTATATCTAAGGAGTAGCAAGAGTGGACACTCTGGGTCACGGTACCGGGATACCTGGGGTGAGCTGGCCAGGTAGTGCCGACCCCTATACAGGGACCATTAGGAGCAGGCCCGAAGGAGTCGAATACCGCGACAGCTGATACCAAGAGGGACGGCTCAAGTGCGGATGAGACAAACAAGGCAGAGGGTCAGGAGCGACTGGCGTCAGGAGTAACCGGAGTCAGGAGTGGCCGGAGTCAGGAGTGGCCGGAGTCAGGAGTGACTAGACGGGGCCAGAGTACCGTACGGAAGGCACACGATAATCAGGCGCCTCCATGAGGAAGGAGCCGCCTGATATACCCTGTGCTGGAGCTTGATTGGTAATCGCTCCACAGGGCTGGTGCAGAAGGGGTTAAGTGAGGGGAAGAGTGCCCGCCCTTGGCCCGGGACAGAAGCAGAGGAGGAGGAGGAAGCCATGTGCAGAGCTGCAGGACGGGAATCCGTGGGTGCCGCGCGGCGGCTGTAGCGGTGAGCAGGGAGCCGAGGGGAGACCCCGGGAGCAGGAGCAGGCAGAGGAGGACCCGGCATGACAGGTGACGCCGGCCCCGACCTGACAGGCGGCACCGGTGTGACACTATACATATCATAGGTTCACCTATTGTGGGCTCACTGAAACTATGACTGTCCCATAGGCTTAGAGAAACTATGGGTATGCCCTATGGCAATGAGTTTCTCATAGGTGCACAAACTATTGCTAAACCTTTTATATACAGTGTATAGGGTCACTGAAACTATGAATGAACCCGTACGGCACACAGCACTCTACAGGTCTACTGAAAGGGGACCTATGGATGCTCCTACAGGGCCACAGTAACTGCAGATGAACCCTATGGTATAGTGTGTCTCATAAGTCCACGGTATGTATACATGGCACATTGCTAATGACCCAAAGTTTTTGGGGACCTATAGAACGCAATCATTGAGTTGACCTATAAGACTGTTTTGATGGACCTATATAACACTATATGCTATAGGGCTGAGCTATCGGAAATTGTACGCTATATCATGGACCCATACAGTAGAGATGTGTGTATCTTGGAAGGCCATGGAGATGCTACTTGCAGCCGGTGTACCCCGGGCACTACTTACAAACACATCAGGAACCTACAGTTGTAGCGCCGGCATCCTTATGCCCCATTACCCAATGTCGCTGATTTGTGAACGTCTGCCTTCGGATATGTGCAGCCCCTCGCTGCAACAATATAACTGCATCCCGAATTATCACTGCTGGGTCTAGCATCCCTGGACACAGGGATGAGCGGACATGATGGATGGCTTATTAGGATGGCGCCATAAGACATGACACAAGCCGGTTAATGTAAAACACTAAGAACCGCTCCGTGGGCAATTTATGATTTAATTACCCCATTTCTGAAAAGGAGGGGTACAAACCTTTCCCAGCCACATGTAATCCCCCCTGGAGGCAGATGGGACCACTGGTTAATTATCTATACACCTCGATGACCTTCCTACAGTCCATAAAGAGAGACATCAACAATCACAGCTCCGTTCCTGTTAGCCGCATGAAATATGGCAGGAGACCCCCCCGCTGTGTCTCACGTCACCACCCTAATGAATCACAACATCATGCGGATCATTACGGAGCACCGCCATTTATCTAATTATTACGTCAATAATGCCGCCGGCTGCAAAACAGACCAGACAAAAAAAATCATGATTAAGCCCTTTATAAGGGGTGAACGACAAAATGGAGTTCTTCCTGTTCATCGAGAACCTCTATTAAAGGCTGATTATTTTTTTTTTATATAAATGCACTACAAAGAATTATTTTTACAAATTAGCTTACATTACAAATGTTGCACCATTTTCCTCGTGTTGCACCGTGTATTGGTGACTGTAGAATGAATTAACTGAAAAACAGTCAGCGAGTTCTTTCTGACTGGAGTATGTAATCATTTCATCTGTCATTGTCTGAGTGTCTCTGAGGATTTATGACCACAGAACACAAGAAAATTCTATTTAAGGGCTTCCCTGCATATTCCCTGCATATTCCAACCATGCAAAAAAAAAAAAACTTTCCATATTCCATACACTGACGGCAAACAGTGATCTTGAAAGTAACGAGACGAAGTATTGTAGAAAGTTGCAAATTTTCATTATAGATGACCTATGCAACAGAACTAGTGGCGGAAAGTTCCGCTCGGCTGATAGATAAAAGTACAATGCCCTTGTGACGCAGAAGAAGCAGGGACATGTCTTAAGACCTTTCGCTATCTGGAAGAAAATCTTCAGCACTGAGTCGCCATTTAAAAGCAATTATTCAAACAATTACAAGGGCCATTAGGGCAAAATTATCTAAAAGAAATTAGATGAGATACAAAGAAAAAACAAATCAATTTTCATGGGTTTAATTAAAGCACTCCCTAAAAGCGATCACACGCTGATGAATGCGTCGGACGCATCGCTACCACGTCCTAATGTGAATGTCAGATTATTTTTTTTATTACCTGCGTCAGAAGTTTATTGTCGTCTTCAAGGAGCTTCACTTTGGTCTCTAGTTGTCGGATGTAGTTGGAAGATGGATCTAGAACAAAACAAAAAGAAAAATTAGATTGTAGTAATTATGGCCTGGAAGGCTTCATGACTCATTTTCCATCAAGAAGGGGCATGTAAAGCTGGAGTCACACATAGCGACTTACCAGCGATCCCGACAACGATATCAACGTGTCAGGATCGCTGGTAAGTCGCTATGTGATCGCTGGTGAGCTGTCAAACAGACAGCTTCACCAGCGATCAGCCCGGCATCTCTGTGTTCGTTAGCGCTGATGCCATATCCCTGTAAAAAAATAGAATTAAAATAAAAAATATTGTTATTCTCACCTTCCGACGTCCCACGCAGCCATCCCGCCTCTCTCCCCGGTCCGGTCCCAGTAATCCTTTGCGAGAATGACACGGTCTCGCGGCAGCGCGACGTCTCGCGGTCATTCGTGCAAAGGATCACTGGGACCGGGAGCGTGGAGAGAGGCGGGATGGCTGCACGGGACGTCGGAAGGTGAGAATAACAATATTTTTTAATTTTTTTTATTATTTTTTACACCTGATCGCTGGTCTCCCGCCTGTCACACGCAGCGATGTGTGCTGGCCAGCGGGAGATCAGCGACAAAAGAAATGTCCAGAGGTTTCTTGCAGCGATCAGTGATACCGGCAGGGGGGCCGGTCGCTGATCGCTGTCACACACAGCGATCTCGCTGGTGAGATCGCTGTTGTGTCACAAAAGTTGTGACTCAGCAGCGATCTCAGTAGCGAGATTGCTATGTGTGACTCCCGCTTAAGTTGGGGATGGTAATTGCATCCAAATTTTAGCTGCATCCAACCTAACTGAGCACTGATAACAACTTTATTATTGACCCACAGACTATCTAAAGAGAAAAAGTCACTTGCCAGAAAAGTGTATTCCTTTTAATCTGGTGTAAATGGCACCATTCTCCTGAATCTGGTGCTGTTTTTCTTTTGTTCCTGCGCCTCTCCGTTCCTGAGATATGGCCCTTTCTTCCATGTATATAAATCTGGTCTTAGTCAAGTAGGTGTGCTCCTCATGAACATGCCCACAAGTCAGAGGTGAGGACCACGCCCACTTGCCAATAAGTCTAGGATTTATATACAGGGAAGAGGGTCCGTATCTCAGGAACAGAAAAGCACAGGAACAAAAGAAAAACATTGCTGGAGTCAGGAGAACAGTGGGAGCTAAGCCATATAAAAAAATGGTGTAGTAGGTCCTTTACAGTAGCCTTTCAGAAGCTTCAAAACGCAGGACTCCAAAGAGTTTACACATGGCAGTCCCTGACTGCAGAGTCTTTATGAAAGTGATTTCTGATCTGGACTCATGGTTACAACCAAGTTATCAGCCATTGGAAGTGGTCCTATGTCATCTTAGACAGAATAAGGGTGGTCTTCCTTTTTTGGACCACCTCACCAGATTGAAAAATTGTATCTCAGAAGGATCAACTTACTTATTTTCAAACTTCTGATTAGGTAATACACAGTCATGCAATTAAAAAAGAACATTATGAGGTTGCTCTCTTACAATAGATCTTTCCACCATCAAGTTCTTGATGGTCTCCGCTGAAGTTTCGGTACAACTCCACTGTCCCACTTATCCCAGTCCTGAAATTCCTGAGCTTAAAGGGCTAAGACAGTCAAAATAATCTTCTAACAGGTGATGGATACATGTGAGAAGCTCTCATGGCTTATAAAGTTGGGTAGTGAGAACTCTTTGTATACAGAACCAAATGTTGGCCCTAAAATCACATAATTATTCACAACATCAGAACTTTGAGGGATATCTGTCAGCAGGATCTACCCTCCAAAGCCATCTATATGAGCATGTAGGTCATAGGAACCTGAATAAAATGATACCTTGATATCTGCAATCTCATGTTTTGTTCCAGAGTAATCTATATTATTCTTAATATGTAAATGAGCCGTATATATATACCACAGTTCCCTGTTACAGCATTGCCAGAAGCCCGTTATGGGACGCTTATATCTATCTAATCTACACTGAATCATCACTGTAAGGTTTGACAAAGACCAGGGACATGGTCGAAACGTGGCCTACCTTATGAAATACCTTGTACTGCAGTGAAACGATTTTTCTGTATTTTGTGCTCAAAATAAACTTCTTTCTGCAAATCATACAAGACTTTGAGTGCGACTGTTTTCCCTTTGGATCACGGTCAATGGATTAATTCCACGTTCAGTCTGCACCTACCCTGCGAGAGTGCGCGTCTTTCCTTTCTCATGTGACAAGGTCCCAACGACCGCCGAGGTTGTTATACGGATCGCCGGATCGTTGAGGAGATCTGCCTGTTTGACAGCTTACTAGCGACCATGTAGCGACGCACCAGAGATCCTTACCAGGTCGTATCGTTGTCGGGATCGCTGGTGTCTCGCTAAGTGAAACGGGACCCTTACCCTCTAAATGCTTTTATGACCTCCAAAATTAGCACCATGATGCTTTGTGCAGGTTTTCTCCCCTGTGGACTTGGCTGACTGTGGTCACATTATTCCTGGGAGGGAGGAAAGTCCTGGGAATATTTCAGCTAATAATCTCCGACCCCATCCTCGCAGTGCGGCACTTTGTTCTTATCCTTTGTCCTTATTGCAGGAGAGGCGGAGAAGGGTCAATATATTTATTTTAAAGGGAGGAATGGATTCTGAAATATACGGAAATGAAACAGTCCAAACTATTGTATAATCACGACATGAAACTACAACGCTGCACCTTTATGCTGTGGCTGCCGTGACGTGGAGGAGATGTATGCAGCCAACCAGTGCTCTGCTGACTCCCAAACTCCTCTGGTATAACATCAGCACAAACACTGAGTCGGCACCTTCATGGCTGAGCAGCTAGCTGCACACAGCCTTACATCACCATGCACAGCGTCGGATGAAGTGGTGTAAAGCCGCCACCACTGGACTCTGGAGGAGACGTGTTCTGTGCAGTGACGGATCGCACTTCTCTAATGGAGGAATCAGGGTTTGGTTACTTCAGGAAAACATTACCCCCTGACTGCATTGTGCCCACTGTACAGTTTAATAGTCCTTCACTAATATCTATATCGAAGCATAATGATCTCAGCTTGTCAAGACTCCAGTCCCTTTGAAAGCATTGGTAACACAAGGCAATGAATATCTTGTGGCGGTATTAATGCTGGAGTCAGGGAGATGGCTCTGATGATAGATGGGTTGTCGGTGCCTTATATCACACTCCACATCCTGGTTCCAAAAGGGACAGTAAATCTCTTCAACAAGAAAGCAGTCAGGTCCACAGTGACAGGACAAGAGAGAGGCTGTAAAACCTGCGAGAAATACTGAGCGGTGCGGTGGTCTTCATGTTTTATATTGACCCTGACATTAAATGGGAAATAATTATAATTGGGGAAATAATTACAATGATATTGTCTAAAGCAGACCTAGGCAAAGTGCGGAACGAGACAGCCGTGAGGCTGGAAACCTGAGGTCCGCGGGCTGCACAGTGCCCGCACGCCCGCTGTCTCCCGCAGTCAGCACTAGTGGAGGAGGGGTCTCCAGCCACTTCCTCCACCAATCAGCGTGTGAAACAGCTGACGCGATGACATCATGTCATCGCGTCAGCTGTGAACCGCCGGAGAGTCAGCGCTCCGGAGGCAGAGGCAGAAGGTGAGTATGTGGTGTTTTTTTGTTTTTTTTCATGGGGGTGAACATGGGGATTCTATGGGGGTGGACACGGGGATTCTATGGGGGTGACAGCACATGGGGATTCTATGGGGCTGACAGCACATGGGGATTCTATGGGCGTGACAGTCGCACATGAGGATTCTATGGGCATGGCAACACATGGGGATTCTATGGGGGTGGACATGGGGATTCTATGGGGGAGAACATGGGGATTCTATGGGGGTGACAGCACATGGGGATTTTATAGGGGTGATAGCACATGGGGATTCTATGGGGATGACAGCACATGGGGATTCTATGGGGGTGACAGCACATGGAGATCCTATGGGGATGACGCGCAGAACATGGGGATTCTATGGGGGTGATAGCACATGGGGATTTTATAGGGGTGATAGCACATGGGGATTCTATGGGGATGATAGCACATGGGGATTCTGTGGGCATGACAGCACATGGGGATTCTGTGGGCATGACAGCACATGGGGATTCTATGGAGATGACGCGCAGAACATGGGGATTACTAGGGGGGTGACGCGCAGCACGTGGAGATTCTACGGGGGTAACGTGCAGCACATGGGGATTCCATGGGGATGACATGAAGCACATGGGGATTCTATGGGGGTGACATGCAGCACATGGGGATTCTATGGGGGTGACATGCAGCACATGGGGATTCTATGGGGGTGACGTGCAGCACATGGGGATTCTATGGGGGTGACATGCAGCACATGGGGATTCTATGGGGATGACGTGCAGCACATGGGAAGGCTATGGGGGTGACGTACAGCACATGGGGATTCTATGAGGGTGACGTGCAGCACATGGGGATTCTATGGGGGTGACGTGCAGCACATGGGGATTCTATGGGGGTGACGTGCAGCACATGGAGAGGCTATGGGAGTGACGTGCACATGCTGCACATGGGGAGGCTATGGGGGTGACATGCTGCACATGGGGAGGCTATGGGAAGGCTGTATACTGTCATGCAGTATATGGGAAGGCTGCGTGGGGCTCATGCAGTATATATGGAAGCCGTGTGGGGCTCATGCAATATATGGGGAGTCTGTGTGGGGTTCAATCAGTATATGGGGAGGCTGTAGGGGTCTCATGCAGTATATGGGAGGCTGTGTGGGGCCTCATTCAGTATGTGGAGAGACTGTAGGGCTCATGCTGTATATAAGAAGGCTGTGTGGGGCCTCATGCAGTATATGGGGAAACTGGGGCTCATGCAGTACATGGGGAAGCTGTGTAGGGCTAATGCAGTACATGGGGAGGCTGTGTGGGGCTCATGCAGTACATTGGGAGGCTGTGTGGGGCTCATGCTGTACATGGGGAGGCAGTGTGGGGCTCATGCAGTACATTTGTACATTGGGAGACTGTGTGGGGCTCATGCTTTATATAGGGAGGCTGTGTGGGGCTCATGCTGTACATGGGGAGGCAGTGTGGGGCTCATGCTCTATATGGGGAGGCAGTGTGGGGCTCATGCAGTACATTGGGAGACTGTGTGGGGCTCATGCTGTATATAGGGAGGCTGTGTGGGGCTCATGCTGTACATGGGGAGGCAGTGTGGGGCTCATGCTGCATATGGGGAGGCAGTGTGGGGCTCATGCTGTACAAAGGGAGGCTGTGTGGGGCTCACGCCGTATATAGGGAGGCTGTGTGGGGCTCATTCCGCATATGTAGTAGGCTGTGCGAAGTTCATGATGTATATAAGGGGCTGTGGGGGGGGGTTAAAGATATATAGGGGGTGTCAGCATACTTAATTCTGCTCAATATTATGTGATACAATGAATATTAATAAATTAATATTGAGTAGAATTAATTTCAAGCTATTGGTTCGGCCCTCCATAACAAACAGTCATGGTCTCTCTTGTTGCCCCTCGGGAAAATAAATTGCCCACTCCTGGAGCGCCAATATGGTGATGTCCCCTAAAATTGTGTTGCAGAGGGTCCGATGGGTGCCTAAAAGGAAGCCCACAGTGTTTCAAACCATTTAAAATTGCACTGTTCAAGATTGTGTAAGGCGGCCAGGGTGGTAGTCGTGGCAACTGGCTGTTCTGTTCCCACACCCTGGCGCCTCACAGATGAAACAACAAGTCCTTTCAGCTCTGCATGAGGTACTGTACTCACTTCAGATGCTGGAGTTTCCACCAGCCCTGTTACTTCAGCCTCTGATGCATAAGTCCCATAAATCACTCTGTACTCCATGTTCTTGTGCAACAGTGTAACTTTACTTAACATTAAAACAGTCTTTATTTTGGCAGCTCACATCACATACAGAGTCATCTTCATTTCTTTCGCTGTCATCCGGACAGGCCCTGATCTTACTTAGCAGCTTCCTCTGCCTGGCAATCCCGGCCATATCTTTTAGACAGTCCATGTCCCTCCTGTTCTTTCCCGTCACCAGCTCCTTATCAGCCCCTTGTCCGGCTCCAGTGGGAAGAGGTGCAAGGAACGCTTCCACTGCGGCTTCCGCCCCGGTCAAAGCCCCCCGGATCCTAATTGGGGATGGTCCTATCGAGCTGGTGCCCATCTGCACTGTTCGCTGCCTGGGGCCCCTTACTGTTTCAACAGCTTTATCCCTATGGCTAATCACTCTGCTCACTCGACCTGCTGTTGGGTAGGCTGCCCAGGCTTCTGAACACAACCAGGAAGCAACCCAACTACAAGTCCCTGCTCTATGCTACCACACTACTGCCCTACACTACCTAAGTTCCTATTCTATTCCTATCCTACAGACAGTACATAACATCACAATATGTAAACATTACACACCACCTCCTCACCTCTCCCCCTGTCTGTCGATGTTCCTCAAGGCTCAGTCCTAGGACCCCTACTCTTCTCCATCTACACCTTCGGCCTGGGACAGCTCAAAGAATCCCACGGCTTGCTGTATCACCTCTACGCCGATGACACGCAGATCTACCTATCTGGACCTGACCTCACCTCCTTACTAACCAAAATTCCACAATGTCTATCTGCTATTTCAGCCTTCTTTTCTGCTCGCTTTCTCAAACTGAACATGTACAAAACAGAATTCATCATCTTTCCCCCATCTCACTCTACCCCTCCACCAGACCTATCCATCAATGTCAATGGCTGCTCGCTTTCCCCAGTCCCACACGCTCGGTGCCTTGGGGTGATGCTCGACTCTGCCCTCTCTTTCAAACCACATATCCAAGCTCTTGTCTCCTCCTCCGGATCCGCGCTTTCCTCAACCATGAAACCACAAAAACACTAGTGCACGCCCTTATCATCTCCAGCCTCAACTACTGCGACCTCCTACTCTCTGGTCTCCCCTCCAGCACTCTGGCACCACTTCAGTCCATCCTACACTCTGCTGCCCGACTAATCCACCTGTCCCCCGGCTATTCCCCAGCCTCCCCCCTATGCCAGGCCCTTCACTGGATTCCTATTGTCCAGAGGCTCCAGTTCAAAACCCTACATACAAAGCCATCCATAACCTGTCTCCTCCATACATCTGTGACATGGTCTCCCGCTACGTACCCGCACACAAACTTCGATCCTCTCAAGATCTCCTTCTCTTCTCCCCCCTCATCTCTTCTTCCCACAACCGCATAGAAGACTTCTCCCGTGCCTCCCCCATACTTTGCCTCAACACATCAGACTCTCACCAACAACAGAAAGCTTCAAGAAGCACCTGAAGACTCAACTGTTCCGCCAAGCCTACAGCCTGCAATGATCCTCAGTCTACTGAACCACCGCACAACCAGCTCGACCCTCTCCTAGTGTATCCTCACCTATCCCTGTAGACTGTGAGCCCTCGCGGGCAGGGTTCTCTCTCCTTTTGTACTTGTGTGTCCCTTGCCTTACACATGTTTATTGTACTTGTCTATATTTCCCCTTTTCACATGTAAAGCGCCATGCAATAAATGGCGCTATATAAATGTATAATAATTGCATATTACATCAATAACATTAGAAGACCCACTTATATTAATAAGCCATGAGGTGCCACAGACTGTGTGAACAGCGCCCGAGAGAGAGAAGGCATGTGAGGTTCCCCAAAACCTCCTTACACTTGAAAAACAGTTCAGCAGTGATTGAAGCTGGTTTTGATCGCTGCTGTTAGAGGTAGGTGCCAGCTGTATAACACAACCAGCACCTGCATTGTATGAAGAAGGCTCCATTCCTGGTCCAAACATCCGCACCCAACCTGGGCCACTCATATACCCAACCATCCCCTTTGATGTAATTAACATGACCTGCTAACTCATGCAATGGGATAAGCATTAGTTAAATGTAGCCTTCATGCAATGACTAAAATGCAAAAAAATCAATAGCTATCCCATAGCCACTAATGATAGGAGCCCTCATCCATCCTGCACTGACACTTTGATATCAGGAGGGAGCCTTCCATGACTATGGGTGAAGGTTGGGTCGCTTATTACCCACGTGTCGCTGGTGCTGATCGCTGGTGAAACTGCCTGTTTGGCAGCTCACCAGCGATCATGTAGAGACACACCAGAGATCCTGACAAGGTCATATCGTTGTCAGGATCGCTGGTGCATCGCTATGTGTGACAGGCCCTAAGACCGATTCTCCATAAAGTAGAGAGTATTCCCAATGGCGACAGAGGAGGATTTGTGTCCTCCTGGGAATGTTATCCTGACCTTTATGTTATCTATGATCCTATTCCCATCTCTTCTGATCATGAAGACCACCCATTAGGAAAGAAAAAACAATCTTGTTGATTTATGGTCTGAGGGGTTCTGTATCTACATTGGAGATAATGGAGAGTCAGGTCTAGGTTTGGCTTATTTGGTCCTTGAGTTATGCTGATGGCTTAGTCGTAAAATTAATAGAGGGACAAGCTCAAACACAAAAAGAAAAATTAACCCCAGCTACCTCTGATATCCACACCCCCACAGAGACCTCCAGAGGCACCCCTGCTTCACACCCCTCACCTGAGACCCAGACAGTCTTTCTCAATTAGAAAGAGACTTTGTACAATTTAAGGAGGAACATCTAAGAAACCTTGGTGACAGAAATGTAAATGACCAAGTAATTAATGAGAAAAACAAACTGAAAATGTGGATGCAGGTCGACTCTGCGGGAAATAAGAGGCGCCATGTGTGAACAGCAGCAAGAAAATGCCAGAATGAGACAGGAAATAGAAAAGCTAAAACCACAGACACCTCTAAATCTGAGTCAGGTGGGGGCCATGGAATCAAGGAGGAGTGCAGATGAGATGACCTCCACTGGCCAGGAGGCAGAGAGGCCAAATAACCCCAACAATATGAATGAACCTGAAACTAATAAAAGTGAACCAGAAATCAGATCCATAGAAGAGACGTAAACCTGCAACCAGCAAAATCTCCAGCACAGACCCCCAGCATCATTCACATAACCCACCGATGACAACACAAAGTCCTGATACCGTCCTAATAATAAACTACCAAGGACAACAAAACTTAAATTCCAAGACCGCAAAATCATTCTGTCATCTCTGACCCCAAGAAAGAATATATCCAGTAAAACCATACAGAGCATCAACATGGACTTGACCACAAGAATAAAGTCAGAGCCAGACATGACCCTGGAACAACACCCCTCCATAAATCACCATCACCTGTATGACAGCAAGCATCTGAAAAAGGGGTCAGCCTTCTGGCCAAAGAGCTGAAGGCCATTGTATTAAACAGACCTCAGACCTGAATCCAACAGCAACCAAAATCCCATGAAAATACCCCCAACAATGAAAAGGCAGGAACCCCAAATTTATCACAGGGAACTGGAAACAAAGCCCTTCACCCAAAATGGGGCCATCAGAGGAGGCGACCACCATGGAGGGGAACACCGGCCTCACATGCAGAGCAGAGATATGCAGAGCAAGATGAGGAGATGAAGCAGTTTGTACATTAAACTAATGTTACTGGATGGAACCAACATCTTTAATAAACCAGTCAGAAATCCGGTGTATCAATAGGAAAAAGTCAGCTCATCACTCCAGAAGTCCGATGCACAGATACTTGCAGTCTACAGGAAATAGCCAAGAAGGAGAAGCCAAGAGAAGCCAAGAAGGAGAAATATCCAGCATCCGAATCTTCAGTAAAATATAACATTTCCATAGATATAAAAGTCGCAGCCATGTGCAAGGGACACATGGGCAAACGGGTTTCAGAATGAGATCCTTAATCATTCAAATCGGGGGGCAGGGGGTGAAGAAGCAGGGCGAAAGATGCGCGTCGGGGCAGAGGGACGGGACTCCCACTCCATCTTTAGTCACACCGCCAGGATCCAGGTAATGGCATTTTTGACCATTCACTTTTCATATTATGCCACTGTGCTTTATTGCTTCTAGGCACAAGAGGTTCAGCTTAAAACAGTTATGTATATTAGAGCTTCTATTAGGAGACATGCTGAGTGTTGTTGCAATGCTGGGCTACACATGCTTGAGATACCAACTATGGTATTAGGACTGTAATTTTGCATTTACACCAGGATATTGCTAAATTGTTAGTGTGTGAGCTGCAATCCATATACCATCTGTAGACTATTAAAAGTTGGTGATGAATTAGGTTGTGGACTACAGCATATGACACACATTTTTCATTTGGTTTGTTAGTTTTTTGGACCTCTTTGTAATCAATTTTTAGGTGGTCATTTTTGCCATTTACTAGGCAGCAATTGTTATAATATTTGGAGTCTTATGTCCCTCCTTTCCTTATTATGGACCTTTCTTTAATTATTTTATTTATATCATCTTTGATTCAATAAAGATTTGATTTTTTAATGCATATCCAGTTTTACTCCATTTTCTTGGTATGTCATACTGACTGAAGATATTCTCATTTATAAAGTCCTCTACTCTCTAGAGGGTTTATGGGTCTGGTCTGGGGGTCTATTACTTTATGGGCCTGCTCTATGGGTCTCTATTAGTTAAGAGGTCTCCCTAAGATAAAGGGGGTCTGGTTTGGAGATCTTAGTTTTGGGGGGTTTTGTCTATGGCATCTACCGTATTCGGAAGACCTGTCGATTAGTTTAGCGGGGCCTGGTCTGGGGGGGGTCTATATCAATTTAGGGGGGCCTGGTCTAGGAGTATCTTAGTTTAGAAGGGCTAGTCTGGGAAACTAATAGTTCAGGGGGTCTAGTCTGGAGTCTGGTTTCAGGATCTCTTAGATTAAGGGGTCTAGTCAGGGGTACTCTTATTTTAGAGAGGATCTGGTCTCTGGCCTTTTCTGGGGTCTGTATTTGAGCAGAATGACTACTAATCTGAAGTCTGTATTTGTTTAAGGGGTCCACATTTATTTTGGAGCCTGATCTCGTTTCACAATTCACTTTGAAGGGGGCCGTATGCATTATCTTGGGGTGGTAATATGTGCACCACCCTGTATGTAAAGGGATAATAAGCAGAGTACACATTGAGGAGGCTATAGACCCTTCTGACGCAAAATATTGTGCCGTATCGGACGCCTCGTCCTAGGAAACCATTGCGTGTCTATGATTAGACTCCGTTTGCCCTAATTACAATTCTCTCTTTCTATGTTTCTCATTTCTAAGCATAAATGTTACATATAATGTCACAATATTCCGTGAGAACCGAACAATCCAGAAATGAAAAAGGACAAATATCCAAACCATAAAGTGTGACACTGACTACGAGAGCGCCCACACCAGGGAACATGGTGCATGGATGTATTATCGCTGTCAGTTGCCCCCGCAAGGAAAAAGGGGGTCCGGGGGGTTCTCACCTCATAGATGATACACCCCCGAGCCAGGCATTTTCAAGTAACACGTTTAGAAATTTAAAAGGTGGACAACCTCTTTAAACCTCACAATACTGTACCTCCTGGGACGGGGGTGACATTGTCCCCATTAAATTATAATTTGCATACCACAGGCAAAAAAAAAAATGGAGAAAGCTCACCTACAACACAAGACACAGACATTGGGGTGAAATATCAACATGTACGCGTGACAGAAATAGGGGGCGACACAACCCCCTTTTGCCAGAAGGCATTAAGAAAGGTGTGGAAATCAAAAGACACTTGGATAAAGATGAGAGATTCTGGGAATTTCACAAAACAGGTAAAACAGGAAAAACATGGAACCCATGGCCCGGGCAACAAACAGATTGTGTGTCTAGGAGAGAAATGCGTCACAAGAACACAAACTGTAAAACAGAAAGACGACAACACAAAAAATAAATAAAAGAAAAGAAAAAAATAAAAAATAAATAAAAGAACGTGCTAAAGACCGCAACAACAAATACGGATATAAAGTGAAAAGGATATGACTGGTTAATGTGACAACACCGCAGCACTTCCTACACACCAGTCTCCATGTAAATGATACTTCTCGTCATATGTATCGCAAGATATTAAAGGGATATTACCATCTTCAAGACACTATCACAGCATGCAGTAGGTGTAATAATAATATTAACAGATACCTCCAATTAGAAATGTAGTATAGTTCTTCTGATTAGCTATATTGCGTACCCCAAGTGCAGGGCATTGCAGTAGCTTGGGTATCCATGGTTGTAAAACAGTCAGCTAGCGCCTTTTGAGGTCGTCTATTGTGGATTTTGCTGTGTGCTTAGAATCATTATCCATTTGTAGAAGCTATCCTCTTTTCAACTTCTGCTTTTTTTCACAGATGGTGTTATGTTTGTTGAAATTTCATTGAATCTATTCTGTCGTCTACCCGCAAAATGCTCTCCCGTTCCACTGGCTGCAACTCAACCCCAAAGCGTGATTGATCCACTCCCACGCTTAATGGTTGATGAGATGTTCTTTTCCTGAAATTTTGTGCCCTTTTTTCTAAACACATACCTTTGATCATTATGGCCAAAGAGTTCTATTTTAAACTCATCAGTCCACAGGACATGTTTCCAAAATGCATTAGGCTTATTTAGATGTTCTTTTACATTCTTCTGACACTGAAATTTTTTAGAGAGGACACATGAGAGGTTTTCTTCTGATGACTCTTCCATAAAGGCCATATTTGTGCGGGTGTCTCTGCAGTAGAACATTGTATCACAACTCCAACTTAATCTTTCTGATGGTCTTTTGCAGTCAAGCGGGGATTCTGGTTTGTCTCTCTAGCAATCATATGAGCAGTTTTCCGTGAAATTTTGCTTGGTCTTCCAGACCTTATCTTGACCTCCTATTCTTGTTAACTGCTATTTCTTAACTACATTTCAAACTGAGGAAAGAGCAACTTGAAAACGTTTTGCTATCTTCTTATAGCCTTTTCCTGCTTTGTGGGCCTCCACCAGTTTCATTTTCAGAGTGCTAGGCAACTGCTTAAAAGAACCCATGGCTGCTGTTTTTTGGTACAAGATTAGAGGAGATTAGGTTTTTATTAAGCTGGGAAATATGCACCATTTGGCCATTCCTAACGATGATGGTGAACAAGCCATAATCTTAACAGGTTAATTAAAGTCTGAAACCTTGGTCAAAGTTATCTGAGCACAGAAATCTCCAAGGGTGCCCAAACTTTAACTTTGGCTCATTTTCCTTTTTGCAATTTTTAAAACAAAAAAGTCAATATTTTTCTTTTTGCCTAATATACAAAGGAAATGTGTCATCTGTAACTTTTAGGCCTTTTAGAGATCATTTCATCTTCAACTTACTTAACTGTTCACAATAACAGTAATTTTAAACCAGGAGTGCCCAAACTTTTACATTCCACTGTACTACATATTGGGATAGGATCTTGTAGATGGGAATACCCCTTTAACGATGTTGAGCCAGGAAGGATGGGGTTTCAACGTGGCCATCGTGACTGATAGGAAGCCAAATGGGACTAGAGGGGCATTTACATCGGTCGATTATTGGGAACAAGAACTCCTAGGACTACACTCCTAAAAACCCACCAACCTGTAAAAAAGCGAAAAAATGGCAAGCAGCACTCAATAGCAACTTTTACGCACTTATGTATTTACTGTCCCATTGTGAACAGGTGCCAAAGTTTCGGCTCAAGAGCAAGTGAGGCCACTTTTTTTTGTTCTTGCTCTGATAGATAGGATGTATCCGGTAGCGCGCCGCTCCTCTGCTGTGAAGCCTGCTTGTTCAGATCAGCGGCATAGTCTCACCACTGGTCCAGAGTGCTGTCCTCTGCTTCACAACTGCACTCACTAGCACGCACTCTTTTGCTTAGGAAACTGGCCACCACTAATAGACTGCAGAAGTGTCTGGTAACCAGTGGCGTAGCAACTGTTTGTGGCGCCCGGGGCGGTCGAAAAATTTGCCGCCCCTTTGGTCGTTGATAATTCGGAAGCATCCGAAGAGCCCACACTACACTCAAAGATCTAATTTTTAGTCTGCTACTAACTCTGCTATTATTTCTAAATTTCTAGACTTTCAACTTCTTGCAGTTCTCTATATGTATTAGCTTGATGATGCTGGATGAAGACCTAATGGCTTTTTTTAATACTAATTTTTAATAATGTGACAGAAAAAAAAACAGAAAGTACAAATTATTTTGGCGGACAGGGGGCGGACACTGACAGCTTGGGGTCCCTGTGCAAGAAATGTGTCCGGGCCCCCCTCCTTTTATGGCGTCAAAGCTACGTGTGTGTATATATACATATATATATAGATTATTGATGTTATATAGCCACACACACACACATACAGGTATATATTACATAGTCTCCTTTATTATGTATATCCCAATCCCCCACACCCCTCATTGTCCTCCTCCCTTCGCATCCCATTATTGTCCTCTCCCCCACCTCCATCATTTTCTTCTCCACCACTATCTTTGCTTTCTCCCCCACCACTCCCATCATTGCCCATTCCACCACCTCCATCATTTCCTCCTCCACCACCCCCATTTATTGCCCTTTCCACCACCACCATCATTGCATTCTCACCCACAACCCCATCATTGCCCTCTCGACATCACCCCATCATTGTCTTCTCCCCATCACTGCCTTCTCCATCACCCCATCACTGCCTTCTCCCCATCACTCCCATCATTGCCTGCTCCATCACCCCATCACTCCCATCATTGTCTGCTCCATCACCCCATCATTGCCTGCTCCATCACCCCCATCATTGCCTGCTCCATCACGCCATCACTCCCATCACTGCCTTCTCCATCACCCCATCACTGCCTTCTCCATCACCCCATCACTGCCTTCTCCATCACCCCCATCATTGCCTGCTCCATCACCCCATCACTCCCATCATTGCCTTCTCCATCACCCCATCACTGCCTTCTCCATCACCCCATCACTGCCTTCTCCATCACCCCATCACTGCCTGCTCCATCACCCCCATCATTGCCTGCTCCATCACCATCACTCCCATCATTGTCTGCTCCATCACCCCATCACTGCCTGCTCCATCACTCCCATCATTGTCTGCTCCATCACCCCATCATTGCCTGCTCCATCACCCCATCATTGCCTGCTCCATCACCCCATCATTGTCTGCTCCATCACCCCATCATTGTCTGATCCATCACCCCATCATTGTCTGCTCCATCACCCCCATCACTGCCTGCTCCATCACCCCCATCACTGCCTGCTCCATCACTGCCTGCTCCATCACCCCCATCACTGCCTTCTCCATCACCCCCATCATTGTCTGCTCCTTCACCCCATCACTGCCTTCTAGACCATCACTCCCATCACTGCCTGCTCCATCATACACACAGACATACACACAGACATACACACACAGAGACATACATACATACACACATACATACACACAAGACACCACCTCTCTCCTCTCACCTGTCCGCAGCATCGCCAGCGCTTCCTCCCTCACACAGCAGCGGCCGCTGAATGATGACGTCATTCAGCGGCGCTCCTCTGTGTGAAACAGGAAGCGCGGCCTCCGGGCAGGAAGCAGGACGGACCCTTGCCGCTCCGTTCCTGCTATTCACTCTTGCAGGCAGCGGAGCTGCCGTGATCGCATCGCTCCCTGCCCGCCGCTGCACTACACTGCAGGGTGGAATTGCTGCTGCCGCGCCGCCCCCACACACATGCCGCCTGGGCCGGACCGCCCCCCCCCCCCCCCACGCTACGCCAGTGCTGGTAACTTTGGCAACTAGCAATAAAGCATATAAAAAAATCCCTCCATTTTTGAGAACAGAGAGAAATTTTAATAAAAGGTAAACTGCAACATTCCTTGCTTTTACAAGCACTTTGCAATTTTACCCATTTAACAATAGGACACAACCCCTTCAAAGAAAACTGGACTCTGGGATGATCGTCGGTTACAGGCGGGTTTTAGGGGTGTGATTTTTTTTTTTAGGCACTTCTCATTGCGGAGATTCCAGAATTAAGAGAATGAGGTAGATGGTTCACAGAATGAAGGAATGGACATGTCTTATATCAACTGGGACACTGTAGGTAGGATGGAGACACCAGGAAGTTGGCGAAGATCTGAGGTGCGAGGCTCGTGCTGCCTCTGCTAATGCGCTCACTATAGTAATCATATGACTCATCTGGAAAATATTAGAACACTTCTCTTATGTTCAAGACCGATCAAAGGAGACGCCCATGCAAGAAGATTGCTATTAGGAATGTGGGAAAATGAGAAGGTGACATTCTTAAAGATTAGAGCTGAGGATTCTGGGTAATCCGGAGTTCTGAATTACCCCCCACCGACCTCCCCAAATAATGTTCTCTTTTGTAATATTAATGGTAATCATAATCAGACTATTATCAGAATAATTAACTTAGTAGTCAGTTATATACAGATAGATAATAGATAGATAGATAACAGATAAATAGATAGATAATAGATAAATAAATAGATAGACATTGACAAACTCAGCTCTACTTCATCAGTCGTTAGATCCAGACCCCACCACTACGCTACTGTTTGCCTATCACTTCCAGTTGTGCCATATAACAAACTCAATTCTGCAAATCTGCTAAAAATTAAATACAGTGCTCCCCCCACCACCCAATTCATCATTTTTTTTCTTGATTACTCTTGTTTGTTAAATAGAGGCAAAATCAAAGATGTGGATTTTATTTGACTCTCGCTTCTCCGCGGCCTTTTAGATTAAAAAAAGTCACGTGATCATTTAAAATGTCGCACATTCGCTTTCAACTTTGCCAAAGAAAAAAAATGAATACAGATTTTGCGCTCCACTAAAGTACTGGAGCAAAGATGCAAAAACGAAGAATTCAGTAAAAACATCTGGGTGTTGAAAACCAAATCCATAATATGAGCATAAAAAAATAAATAATAAAGCAGCGAGTGACTTTACACCTACAAATGAAAATAACTAATAAGTTCAAAATAAAAAAGAATTCGCTTTTGGAACCATTTTTGAGCAAGAAAAAGGCGCAAAAACAACTAAGGAATCAAAGCCAGTGATGAGTTGTAGCCAAGTACGAAGGGTTAACATGACGCCCAGCCGTCTCATACTCACACCATTAAGCCTCTTTGTGTCCCTCATGCTACTTTAATCCAGTCAACATGTGGCGGCACCGAGTCACATGACCCAGCGGCTCAGCCAAGCCGATTACTGGCCCCTGGTAGTCAAGTCTAGGGTACTGTGGTCATTGTCTGCCCGCATGCCCTCACCACCTGTAACTGCTAATACATTGGTGGGGATAAGCTCTCGCTTGGTGAAGCACAAACTCATTAAGTGCGTCCCGCTGCATGGACTCCTGGGGCAGAAAATAATATTATGTTAGCACAATTATAACCATAAAAATCAGAGCCTGGTGCAAATTATCGTGTCGCCTCTGCGACAAACACTAGCTATGTATTGGGCTCGATTACGTACACCAGGAAATAACAATTGGCTCAGATTTGCTTAAACCGTGTGTTGATTTGTCCATCTGTAACTTCAACTGCGAATTTATGAATTGACAACTGGGCGTGATCGCTCCCATTGTTAATAGGGCGTGCCTACACAGTCTGCACTGATTGGACGGTCAACATGTGTGAGCAGACCCTTACTGATGAGAGGAGGAGCAACGCAGAGATTTCTATTTATTCATATATTTCCAGGTGGAAATACAGAGGAATTGGGCCCTGCAGATTTCTATACGGGTCCTGAATTATTATTTCCTATTTATTAAACCATACTTCCAACTTTGTAAAAGTGGCATCTGGTGGAGGAGCGCTGCGCATGCCGTGTGAGGTTTATTAGGCTGTGACAATATCCATCTTAAAGGCGATGACCACCGTTCCTGTAACCCACCCACTACATACCCAAACTCTGCCCCTTTCATGGTTCTGGACCAACTTTTTTTTTAAACGAGGGTCCAGAAGAATCCTTTCATAAGTTCTGGTTTTCATCTATTCAAAACAGCTATCCATCCACCTACGCTTTACATCCATCTCTCAGACTTATACAATATCTATCCAACCATTAATTCATTAATCCATCCATCTGTCTATTTATCCATCCACCCGCCCACCCATCCATCAACCCATCCATCTGTCCATTCATTCACCTATCTTTCGACCCAACCATCCACCCATTCAACCATCTATCTGCACACTTAGCCATCCATTTATCTGTTCATCCATCTTTCTGCTCATCCATCCATCCATCTATCTGCCCATCCATCTATCCGTCCATTGATCCATCTATCCATCATCTATCTACCTGCCTAAACATTCACCTATCAGCCCATCCAACCATCTATCTATCCGCCCGTCCATCTATCTGCCCTTCGATCCGTTTATCCACGAATTTATCCATCAACCTGCCTAACCATTCATCTATCAGCCCATCCGTCTAACCATCTATCTATCCACCCATCTATCCATCCATCTATTCCCGCATGCATCCATCTATCCGCCCACCAATCCATCCATTTGCCCATCCATCTATTGATCAGCCCATCCTTCCATCTATCGGCCCATCCATTCATCTATCGGCCCATCCATCATCCATCCATCGATTTATCTGCTCGTCCATCCATCCGTCCATGTATCTGCAGAGATCTCCACTTTTCCGGTGATTCTCCTGAACATTCTGGTTGGGTTGGCCTGTATGTAGTAAATCAGAGAGATCCTGTACTTGAAGTAAACGTAACACGGCCTTTCTGCCATTTTGAGCGTGGCTCCAATGTTTGTGACAATACTATAGGTGACATCTTTAATTCTTCTCACTTCTATGCTCTTTATGACCCTCCATTTCTTCAGCAGCGGGAAACAACCAACATGGCCGCCACTATCCAGCTTTCCTGAATGGTCTCCAATGGCAACATTCAGGATGGTGAAGGCTTCTGACTGGATGTGGAGAATTTTTTACATGAGATATCAGACGAGTTCTCTGAAGAATTAATATTATAGTCATCTCTCTATTTGTTTTACAGGAAATGTCGGAAACATGTAATTTATGAGGTAAATATTGTGTTCCCGCTACTTAGTGCAAGCAGAAAGGCGACAGTGTAATTATATGCCGCGTCGATTAATGAAACCTCATTGTACAAAGCGGCTAATTACTGTGTGTACTGACGACGCCAGGTCTCTATGCAAATGGTTTACTGATCAGAGAGCGGAGAGGCAACATGGCGGCCGCAGGAGTGAGAGAGAAACAGCCAGATCTCCAGAAGGAAGGGACAATTGTTGACTGTCTAATTATCGACACAAATATCTATCTAATTATCTATGTGTCCATCTTTATGTCTATCAATAGACAGAAATCATGTATGGATACATAGATTGTCATGTATCGATAAACACATAATTAGATATACTCAGACAGACATATCTATCCATTCATCCATAGATAGATAGTTGCGTACAAAATTAGACAGTCGACAACATAGACAGATAAATGGACAGATGGTTTTCTATCTATATTATACCTATAACCCCTAATTTTATCTAGATTTTTATGTGTTTATTAATTGATAAAAATGAAATAGACAGACACATAGATAATTATGAACAGTTATCCGACAATCTATTGATACTTGTCTATATCAATTCTATCTATTATCGTCTATTATCTATCATCTACTGTATCTATTATCTATGTAAAATCTATATCGATCTAATATCTATGTATATAGTATCTATCTATTTACATTTAGGCACCCCCGATTCATCACTTTTCTTTATTGACTTGTGGTTTTCAATACCGTTTTTTGCCGCCAAAAGCTTCAATATTGCGCACATGCTTCATGAATAAATTCTTTTTTTCTCTTTGACCCGTTATCTGTCTTGCAAAATGAATCATAAATTGCCCTAAAATGACTGGTGTACATAAAATCACTCCAAGAAGGGAGCCTGTAGTACATCTGCGCCAAATGTTGCCTTTTTTAAAAAGAAAAATAATAAATAAATAATATGCATTTAATGATTCTGTCTAAACTAACTGGAACAGCTACATTGCCATACAAATCAGAAAACTAACAAAGCAAAAAAAAGACAACTTTACAAAAGGTGCAAATTGTTTGAAGAATTTGACGCAATCAAAAAGGCAGTAATTGAGATGTCATCCAAAAAACTGGCAGAAATGCAATGATTAATAAAGACACAATTATGGACAGTGATCTGTCCATCAACTGATACATGGACACACACTGTAGATAATTAGGTATACACATATAAAAGATAACCAACCATCTGTATATAAACAGTCATCTAATGATCTATCTATATGTATAATTATCTATGTGTCTCTCCATCCATCTATCCATGTACAGTACATTATGCCCACAATCGCCCTCTCCTGTCCTCGTGGCATCACTGGCATCAGCTTGTGGAGAAGTCACTTTCCTCGGCTGTCGATCACGCCTGATTTATCACTGGTGCAAGGGCAGGTTGGTTGACTTGGCATCTCCCCAACTGTGCCATGGGCAAGGAGGAGTTTTCACTCCTATGTCACAATGATGAATTATCCATCTGACAGAAGAGGGACAAACAAGAGTAGACACCATGCTGACTGCTGACGCAGCTTCATAGAAAGTGGCGCTGGATCCCACAAGGTCCCTTATAGCTATGCTCGCTGTACCCATCATATAATGTGATAAGATAATATAATAGTGCAACGCAACACAATCCCTCCATGTAAACCCAATGCATTCAGATCACTTCAATCTCAATTATCATTATTTTTTACTTGGGTTACTTTTGAATATGTCCCTAAAAATTATTCCTATACAGTGCCCAAATTTTATTCTATATGGTGGCTAAATCAAAATAAATAAAGTGCTATGCTATACATAATACTGCTAAGTAGTGCACTGCTCAAATAGAACGGCCATATGGTGCTCAAAAAACACTGGCATGTAGAAATAAAATAACACAGCCATATAGTGCTCAAATAATACCGCAATATAGTGCTCAAATAACACCGTTATATAGGGCATAAAGAACACTACCATATAAGAACACCGCCACACAATGCTCAAATAACAGCGCCACAGTGTGCTCCAAGAATACTGCCATCTCATGATTAAATAATACTGATATATTATGGCCAATAACACTGCCTTATAGCACTCAAATAACACAATCATATAGTGCACAGAGAACACTATCACATAGTGCTCAAATAACACTGTCAAATGGTGCTCAAAGAACACTGCCACATAGTGCTCAAATAATACTGTCATAAAGTGATTTAAAAACACTGCCATCTAGTGTTCAACAACACAGACATGTATAATCAAATACTGACATATAGTGCTGAAACAACACTGCTATTTAGCCACAATGTATCAATGTTATTTGAGCATTATATGTCAGTGTTATTTGATCATTGTAATCAGTATTAGCTGAGAGCTAAATATCAGTATATGAGCAGAATATAACATCACCATAAAAGTGCCTAAATACTACTGCCATATAATTCTTAAATAACACCGCCATATAGTGCTCAATAATTATGTTAATATAGCCGCCATTGTACCTATACAATAAGTACAGATGTACATCAGAGAAAGCAGCAATCCTTAGGTTACAGAGATCTAGATTCTAGACTGTGGATTTGGGTAATTCTGAGAATTTCTGGCTCATTCAGATCCTGAATAATACAAGGTTTTGTCTGCACAAGAATCTGCTGGCAGTCACCGGAGCCGGTCACCCCGAGCTGCATCACCCTGTAAGTGATACCTGTAACGTATCTGGTGAGCCACAAACCAACCTGCACTGCCATCAGCAGCAGGATCATGTACTTGGACATTCTGCATATTATTTTTGCAGCTTTACAACCCTGCAATCTATCAGTTACTGGGGGGCCTCCAGCAGCCAGGGGCTTCCTCATTGTGCTTGGTACTCGCATACCTCCCAACTTTTGAAGAAGGGAAAGAGGGACAAAGGCTGTGGCGCACCGCGGCAAGTTTTAGGCCATGCCCCGACCACACCCATGTCCATGCCCCAGCCGCACCCATTTAGCACTGCTGATCACACTGACTGGTACTGAGGGCACAGTGGCTGGCATTATGGGCACAGTGGCTGGTACTGTTGGCACACTGACTGGTATTGAGGAAAAGAAAGAACAGATATAGAAAAAAGAAAACAGAGAGCGAAAGAAAGAACAGAGAGAAAAAGAAAGAGGGGAAAGAAACAGAACAGAGAAAGAGAAATAAAGAGGGGAAAGAAAGAACAGAGAAAGAAAGAACAGAGAGAAAGAAAGAGGGGACAGAAAAAAAACAGAGAGAGAGAAAGAACAGAGAGAAATAAAGAGTGGAAAGAAAGAGAACAGAGAGAAAGAAATAACAGAGAAAGAAAGGAAGAAGAGAGAGAAAGAACAGAGAAAGAAAGATTAGAGAAAGAATAAGATTAGAGAGAGAAATAATAAGATTAGAGAGAGAAAAAAAGAGGGGAAAGAAAGAAGAAAGAGAGAGAAAGAGGGGAAAGAAAGAAACAGAGAAAGAAAGAACAGAGAGAAAGAAAGAGGGGAGAGAGAGAAAAAAAGAAAGAGGGGAACGATAGAAAGAACAGAAAGGGAGAGAGAAAGAAAGAGGGGAAAGAAAGAACAGAGAGAGAAATAAAGAAAGAAAGAGAAAGAAAGAAAGGGAAAGAAAGAATGAACAGAGAGAAAGAACAGAGAAAGAGAAAGAGGGGAAAGAACGAAATAAAGAGAATGAAAGAGAAAAGAGGGGAAAGAGAGAAAGAACAGAGAGAGAAGAAAGAACAGAGAAGGAAACAGGGGACAGAAAAAAGAACAGAGAAAGAAAGAGGGGAAAGAAAGAACAGAGAAAAAAGGAAGAAAAAGAACAGAGAGAGAGAAAAAGAAAGAGGGGAAAGAGAGAAAGCACAGAAAGGGAGAGAGAAAGAAAGGGGCGAAACAAGAACAGAGCGAGAAAGAAAGAAAGAAGGTGAAAGAAAGAATGAACAGAGAGAGAGAGAACAGAGAGAGAGAAAGAACAGAGAGAAAGAAAGAGGGGAAAGAAATAACAAAGAGAGAAAGAAAGAGAGAAAGAGGGGAAAGAGAGAGGGAAAGAACAGAGAGAGAGAAGAAAGAACAGAGAGAAGGAAAGTGGGAATAACCGAGACATGGTTAGATGAAAGCTATGACTGGGCAGTTAACTTACAGGGTTACAGTCTGTTTAGAAAGGATCGTAAAAATCGGAGTGGAGGAGGGGTTCGTCTTTATGTAAAGTCTTGTCTAAAGTCCACTTTAAGGGAAGATATTAGCGAAGGGAATGAGGATGTCGAGTCCATATGGGTCGAAATACATGGAGGGAAAAATAGTAACAAAATTTTCTTTGGGGTCTGTTACAAACCCCCAAATATAACAGAAATCATGGAAAGTTTACTATTAAGGCAGATAGATGAAGCTGCAACCCATAATGAAGTCCTTGTTATGGGGGACTTTAACTACCTGGATATTAACTGGGAAACAGAGATCTGCGAAACCCATAAAGGCAACAGGTTTCTGCTAATAGCCAAGAATAATTATCTTTCACGATTGGTGCAGAATCCAACCAGAGGAGCAGCACTTTTAGACCTAATACTATCTAACAGACCTGACAGAACAAATCTGCAGGTTGTTGGGCATCTAGGAAATAGCGACCACAATATTGTACAGTTTCACTTGTCTTTCGCTAGGGGGACATGTCAGGGAGTCACAAAAACACTGAACTTTAGGAAGGGAAAGTTTGACCAGCTTAGAGATGCCCTTAATCTGGTAGACTGGGACAATGTCCTCAGAAATAAGAATACAGAAAATAAATGGGAAATGTTTAAGAACATCCTAAATAGGCACTGTAAGCGGTTTATACCTTGTGGGAATAAAAGGACAAGAAATTGGGTTTTTCCTATGTGGCTAAACAAAAAAGTAAGAGGGGCAATTAACAGTAAAAAGAAAGCATTTAAACTACTAAAGCAGGATGGCACCGTTGAAGCTCTAAAATACTATAAGGAGAAAAATTCTTTATATAAAAACATAATTAAAGCTGCCAAAAAGGAAACAGAGAATCACATTGCTAAGGAGAGTAAAACTAATCCCAAGCTGTTCTTCAACTATATCAATAGTAAAAGAATCAAAAGTGAAAGTGTAGACCCATTAAAAAATTGTGAGGGAAGTATGGTTGTAGATGATGAGGAAAAAGCTAATATATTAAACACCTTCTTATCCACAGTATTCACGGTGGAAAATGAAATGCTAGGTGAAATGCCGAGAGACAAAGAAAACCCTATATTAAGGGTCACCAACCTAACCCAAGAACAGGTGCAAAACCGGCTAAATAAGATTAAAATTGATAAATCTCCGGGTCTGGATGGCATACACCCACGAGTACTAAGAGAACTAAGTAATGTAATAGACGGGCCTATGGGATGGTGGTTATGTATGATGGGTATATGGGCACAGGACTATGGGATGGAGGATAATTATAATTTGTTATAACTAACCACAGTTAGTTACTATGCCCGGGCAGCGCCGGGCTCTTCAGCTGGTTTCTTATATTTAGAGACTCTATAGCGACGGGGTCTGTTCCACAGGACTGGCGCATAGCAAATGTGGTACCAATATTCAAAAAGGGCGCTAAAAGTGAACCTGGAAATTATAGGCCAGTAAGTCTAACCTCTATTGTTGGTAAAATATTTGAAGGGTTTCTGAGGGATGTTATTCTGGATTATCTCAATGAGAATAACTGTTTAACGCCATATCAGCATGGGTTTATGAGGAATCGCTCCTGTCAAACCAATCTAATCAGTTTTTATGAAGAGGTAAGCTATATACTGGGCCAAGGTGAGTCATTAGATGTGGTATATCTTGATTTTTCCAAAGCGTTTGATACCGTGCCACACAAGAGGTTGGTACACAAAATGAGAATGCAGGGTCTGGGGGAAAATGTGTGTAAGTGGGTAAGTAACTGGCTTAGTGATAGAAAGCAGAGGGTGGTTCTAAATGGTATATTCTCTAACTGGGTCGCTGTGACCAGTGGGGTACCGCAGGGGTCAGTGTTGGGACCTATTCTCTTCAACATATTTATTAACGATCTGGTAGAAGGTTTGCACAGTAAAATATCGATATTTGCAGATGATACAAAACTATGTAAAGCAGTCAATACAAGAGAAGATAGTATTCTGCTACAGATGGATCTGGATAAGTTGGGAACTTGGGCCGAAAGGTGGCAGATGCAGTTTAACAATGATTAATGTAAGGTTATACACATGGGGACAGAAAAAGAACAGAGAGAAAGAAAGAGGGGAAAGAAAGAACAGAGAAAGAAAGGAAGAAAAAGAACAGAGAGAAAAAGGAAAGAGGGGAAAGAAAGAACAGAGAGAGAAAGAAAGAAAGAACAGAGAGAGAGAAAGAGAAAGAAAGAATAGAAAGAGAAAGAACAGAGAGAGAGGGAGGAAAGAAAGAAAAAACAGAGAGAGAAAGAAAGGAGAAAGAACAGAGAAAGGAAGAACAGAGAGAGGGAAAGGAAGAACAGAGAGAGTAAGAAAAAGGGGAAAGAACAGAGAGAGAGAAAGGAAAAGGGGAAAGAAAGAAAGAAAGAAGAGAGAGTGAGAAAGAAACAGAGAGGGAAAGAAATATTCTATAAAGATACTATAGCAGTCCGGCTCACATTGTAGTGCCCACCTGAGCCTCCTGATGCAGGACATATCATGATCCGCTCACATGGCCGGCATCCCCGAGTCCAAGGTAATCCCGCTGTCCGCGCTGTCGGAGGACACGGTGATGGATCTGAAGCATTCCCTGAAGTGCTTCCATAGTTCCGTCACAATCTCCACCCGAAATTACCTCATTTCCGCTCAGCTTCCAGCACTTCCGGTGGAACGTCACATGCGAATTTTAAAGTGCTCCTCGGGGCTCCGCCATGTACGCCTGTGTCCACGGGAAAAGTAATCTCCCGGCCGGGGCAGTCTCAAAATCAGGACTGTCCTGCTGGATCCGGAATGGTTGGGAGGTATGAATGCTTCCCACCATACACCTTGTACACGCATAGCTCCGCACACCTCACACACACGGTTCCGCTTTGTATGCCTCGTACACACATGGCTCCGTTCCGTACACTTCGCGCACACAAATGGCTCCACTCCGGAAACCTCATACACATGCGGCTCTGCTGTGTACACCTTGTGCACACGCAGCCACGCTCTGTACACCTTGTACACCCATGGCTCCAGTCTGTAAACCTTGCACACACGCAGCTCCATTCTGCTCTGTACACACACGGCTCCGTTTGGAAGCCCCGCGCACACGCGGCTCCGCTTCATGCACACGCGGCTCTGCTCAGCTCCGTAAACACACGGCTCAGCTCCGTACACTTTGTACACACAGGGCTCCACTCCGTACGCCTCGCACACACACGGCTCCGCTCCGTACACCTCATACACACGTTGCTGCGCTCCGTATGCCTCGCACACTCACGGCTCCGCTCCGTACGCCTCGTACACACGCGCTCCGCTGCATACACACATGGTTCCGCTCCATTCACGCTGTAAACCCCGCCTGATCCCACACATAAACTTCACCTCATCCAGCACCATGACAACCAGCACAGCAGAGTCCTGCAGACATGGAGGCCCCTGGTCATGTGACCCCTGACTCCTCCCCTCCTGTGACCTCATCACAGGTCCTTTGCGCACAGAACACACAGCCCAGCCACATCATTGCAGGCTGCGGTGGATCTGTCTGAGACGGGGAGGATGGGGTCGGTGCATGGAGGGCGTGGCGGCTCAGTGAAATGCGGGAAAAATAGCGTCCCAAGCAGGACACGGGTGGGGGGGTCAAAAATGGGACTGTGCCGCGAGAATCGGGATGGTTGGGAGCTATGTACTCGTCCTGTCCACCCTGTAGAACTAAGGGTCACTCAGGTCCATTTTCCACTCTTCCTGTCGAGTCAAGGATTGATTTTCACCCTCTTTCTTCATGTCTGTCTTCCTCCATTGTATGCATGGCCTTAATCAGGGCTGCCACTAGGAATTTCTGGGCCCCATACTGGCAAAATTTTCGGGTCGCTCTTCAGACTCCACCCAGGCTCCACCCCAGCCCCGCCTCCACCCCAGCCCCGCCTCCAAAACTGTCCACAATCCCACCGCTCTTTCTTGGAAAAACTGCACTTCTCACAAATCACACATTAACGGTTCCCATCACCAGATCACACATATAGCCAGCAGCTTTTGTCTTGGCCAATAGATTTTTTTAAGCCACAACCATGACACGGTAGACTCTTTTGGCCGGTTCCTACACTACTCTAACCTATTAAACATCTGTTAAAATATCCAATACAATTTAGGTATATTTTTATTTATTTTTCAGTTTTTGACGAATAACATTACATACGGGGACAAATACCATCGCACCATGACCAGACCACATATTACCACCACACAGTGACCAAATAATAGCACATACAAGGAACAAATATCACCACACCATGTCCAGATCACATATTACCACCACAGTGACCGAATAATATCACATACAAGGGACAAATACCACCGCACCATGTCCAAACCACATTACCACCACATGGTGACCAATAATACCACATACAAGGAACAAATACCACCACAACATGCCCAGACCACATATTACCACTACACATTGACCAAATAATAGCACATACAAGGAACAAATACCGTCACACCATGGCCGGACAACATATTACCACCACATAGTGACTGAACACTACAATACTGATCAGTAATAAATAACACAATACTAATATCACCATAAGTAGCATTATACACAGGAGATCTGTACTTCATGTGCAGTGTCTGTGTACAGGTAATACAGTGATAACCGGTGACATTATACACAGGAACTCTGTATATAGTGTCAGTGTACAGGTAATAGTGATCACAGTGACATTATACACAGGAACTCTGTATATTGTGTATAGTGTAAAGGTAATACAGTGATCACTGGTGACATTGTACACAGGACCGCTGTATATAGTATACAGTGTATAGTGTCAAAGTACAGGTAACACACTGACTCACCAGTGACGTCTCTAGGTGAAGTCCTTCAGCTTCACTTTTCATCTTCACCCAGCAGACCGCCATCACTTCTTCCAGCCCGGGCTCATCTCTGCAGGAAATAACAGTTATCTAGAGCACCGCTTGCAGAACACATTACTTATTTTTTTCCCAAATTCTAAACTACACCAGATGAAGAAAAAAGGCGACATACAGTTGTGGCCAAAAGTATTGACACCCCTGCAATTCTGTCAGATAATACTCAGTTTCTTCCTGAAAATGATTGCAAACACAAATTCTTTGGTATTATTATCTTCATTTGTCTTAAATGAAAAAACACAAAAAGAATTGTCCTAAAGCCAAATTGGATATAATTCCACACCAAACATAAAAAAAGAGGGTGGACAAAAGTATTGGCACTGTTAGAAAAATCATGTGATGCTTCTCTAATTTGTGTAGTTAACAGCACCTGTAACTTACCTGTGGCACCTAACAGGTGTTGGCAATAACTAAATCACACTTGCAGCCAGTTGACATGGATTAAAGTTGACTCAACCTCTGTCCTGTGTCCTTGTGTGTACCACATTGAGCATGGAGAAAAGAAAGAAGACCAAAGAACTGTCTGAGGACTTGAGAAACCAAATTGTGAGGAAGCATGAGCAATCTCAAGGCTACAAGTCCATCTCCAAAGACCTGAATGTTCCTGTGTCTACCGTGCGCAGTGTCATCAAGAAGTTTAAAGCCCATGGCACTGTGGCTAACCTCCCTAGATGTGGACGGAAAAGAAAAATTGACAAGAGATTTCAATGCAAGATTGTGCGGATGTTGGATAAAGAACCTCGACTAACATCCAAACAAGTTCAAGCTGCCCTGCAGTCTGAGGGTACAACAGTGTCAACCCGTACTATCCGTCGGCGTCTGAATGAAAAGGGACTGTATGGTAGGAGACCCAGGAAGACCCCACTTCTTACCCCGAGACATAAAAAAGCCAGGCTGGAGTTTGCCAAAACTTACCTGAAAAAGCCTAAAACGTTTTGGAAGAATGTTCTCTGGTCAGATAAGACAAAAGTAGAGCTTTTTGGGCAAAGGCATCAACATAGAGTTTACAGGAGGAAAAAAAGGCATTCAAAGAAAAGAACACGGTCCCTACAGTCAAACATGGCGGAGGTTCCCTGATGTTTTGGGGTTGCTTTGCTGCCTCTGGCACTGGACTGCTTGACCGTGTGCATGGCATTATGAAGTCTGAAGACTACCAACAAATTTTGCAGCATAATGTAGGGCCCAGTGTGTGAAAGCTGGGTCTCCCTCAGAGGTCATGGGTCTTCCAGCAGGACAATGACCCAAAACACACTTCAAACAGCACTAGAAAATGGTTTGAGAGAAAGCACTGGAGACTTCAAAAGGTGGCCAGCAACGAGTCCAGACCTGAATCCCATAGAACACCTGAGGAGAGATCTAAAAATGGCAGTTTGGAGAAGGCACCCTTCAAATATCAGGGACCTGGAGCAGTTTGCCAAAGAAGAATGGTCTAAAATTCCAGCAGAGCATTGTAAGAAACTCATTGATGGTTACCGGAAGCGGCTGGTTGCAGTTATTTTGGCTAAAGGTTGTGCAACCAAGTATTAGGCTGAGGGTGCCAATACTTTTGTCTGGCCCATTTTTGGAGTTTTGTGTGAAATGATCAATGTTTTGCTTTTTGCTTCATTCTCTTTTGTGTTTTTTCATTTAAGACAAATTAAATGAAGATAATAATACCAAAGAATTTGTGTTTGTAATCATTTTCAGGAAGAAACTGAGTATTATCTGACTGAATTGCAGGGGTGTCAATACTTTTGGCCACAACTGTATGTTCTCCCATCTTGCCCTCATGAATATCCATCTTGCCCCATGTGATGTCCCATCTTGCCCCATCTGTCCCATGATCTTGCCCCATCGTATTTATCCTGTCCCATGATCCTGCACCATCTGTCTCCATCCTGCCCCATGATCATAACCCATCTGTCTCCATCTTGCCCCATTTGTCTCCATCCTGCCCCATATTCCTGCCCCAGCTCTCTTCATCCTGACCCCTGTCTCCATTCTGCCCCCTGTGTCTCCCATCCTGCCTCGTGTCTCCCATCTTGCCCCCATGTCTCCAATCCTGCCCCCATGTCTCCAATCCTGCCCCCTGCCTCTATTCTGCCCCTTGTCTCCATTCTGCCCCGTGTCTCCCAATCTGCCCCATTATCCTACCCCATCTGTCTCCATCCTGCTCCATGATCCTGCACCATCTGTCTTCATCCTGCCCCATGGTCCATGTGTCTCCATCCTACCTGTGAAACATATTGCGGCTTGCTGCTTTCAATAAGAATAATAAAAAAAAACCTTTCTCCTTACCTGGCCGCGCTCCTGTGGCGATGATCCCTCTAGGCGTTTCAAGCGTGCAATTGCGGGCGAATGACAATGACGTCATATGCTGGCGACGTGCGCGCTGACGTCAGCTGCCAGCCTCAGATTGGTTGGCGGCTTTAACTATTGCCGTGCGGGCCCGCACGGCAATAGAGTAACTGAACCTGCGTCTCGGACCCTGATGGCGGCCCTGGCCTTACTCCAGGAGATTCTGGCAGACAGTAAGTGACACTGACAGATGTCTGCTGTAAGTATGGGCTGCTTTCTCCATTCACAGAATACAGGCTGCACCAGGAGGGCAATACAGAAAAACTAAAATTCCTGGGCAAGAATTGGGTAACTCAGGTATCAGGTTACAATTTACAACATGGATTTTATGTCCCAGCGTGGAGTTTTGCATTAATGCTTCTGCATCCCCCCAAAAAAAAGTTATCCCTTATCTTAGGGGATACCTAGCTGATCGCTGGAGGTTGAACTGCTGGGACCCTCCAGGAATCTGAAGAATGCTGCCCTGGAGAAATGGTCCAGAAGAAAGTGGAGGTGCACAAGCATGGCCATTCATGGTCTACGGGACTGCTCAGCACAGCGCTCAGTTATTTCTGCCAGTCTAAAAGACAACTAATGGAGGTCGAACATGCTCACCTCCCCCCATTCAGATTGCCCGATTCTTAGGGCTCCGTCACAGATAGCGACGCACCAGCGATCCCGACAACGACATTACCTTGTCAGGATCGCTGTTGTGTCGATACATGATCGCTGGTGAGCTGCCAAACAGGCAGCTTCACTAGCGATCAGCACCAGGAGGGTAGCAAGTGATGCACGTCGCTTAGTTACCCACTGTGTACCTTAGTTACCAGCGTGCTGATGCAGGGAGCTGGTAACCAAGGTACACATCGGGTTTCTAAGCAGCGCGCGGCACTTAGAATCCCGATGTTTACCTTGGTTACCAGCTCCCTGCATCAGCACGCTGGTAACTAAGATATTCATCGGGTTTCTAAGCGCTGCGCGCCGCTTAGAGACCCGACGTTTACCTTAGTTACCAGCGCGCTGATTGCTGATCGCTGGTCTCCCGCCTGTCACACGCAGCGATGCATGCTAGCCAGCGGGAGACCAGTGATCAAATAAATGTCCTGGCTATTCCAGGACGATCAGCGATAACAGGCAGGGGGGCCGGTCGCTGGTCAGGGTCACACACAGCAATCTCGCTGGTGAGATCGATGTTGCGTCACAAAACTTGTGACTCAGCAGATCGCTAAGTGTGACGGGGGCTTTAGGCTCACACAGCTCCGTTTCCAGGATTGCTGGGGGTCCCAGTAGTCAGACTTCCAGCGATAAACAAGTTATTCCCGATCCAATGGCAAGGGGATAACATGATTTTTTTGTGAATATCTCTTTAAAGGGAACCTGTCATCCCCCCCCAGGGCGTTTTTCAGTTTAAGAGCCACCTTCAGCAGCACTAAGGCTGCATTCTGTGAAGGTGGCTCTTCTTTTTCTGATGCCTAGTAACGCCGAAATAAAGACTTTTATAACTAGCTCCTCATACATGTAATGTATCCCATAGGTATGATGTGTAAGAAAAACTGTGTGCACTACCCGAGAGGGTACCGTGGTAGGATCCCACACCATATAGTATATGATGAACAACTAGGCACTCAACTTAGAGAGATGCCTTTGGTGTTTATTTAGTGCAGTCCAAAATAAAACGTTTCGGCCACATCCAGCCTTTGCCAATTACAGACTGCTTAAAAGTGTTGTGGATTCATGGGAATCCTAATTATTTAAGGCAGGTCACATCTCTGTTAATGTGAATTTGTAGCCTTGGGGGTACTGTTGCATAAAGCCCCGCAGTGTGAATACATCATAACACACTGTGGAGCGGTATCTGGGGCCTACACAACACGCAGGCTCATTAGCCTGATTTCGGTTCTCGGGCAGCGCGCACTGCGCATGCCCGAGAACTCTTGTCACAGCGCAGGCGCCGACATTCAAAACAAGAGGAGGCAGCGACGCACAGGGGCATCATGATGGACAGATGGTGGGCGGCGCCGAGACGCAGGACAGGCATGATGGACGGATGGTAGGCGGCTGATACAGCGGGACACACCATACCTATGGGACACATTACAGGTATGAGGAGCTATTTATAAAAGTCGATATTTCAGCGTTACTAGGGGTCAGAAAAAAAAGAGCCACCTTCACAGAATGCAGCCTTAGTGCTGCTGAAGGTGGCTCTTTAATTGAAAAATGCCCAGGGGGGTGACAGGATCCCTTTAAATATTTATATAATAAGAAGGGTACTGAAACTGCATGGGAGTATGTTAGATTCCCTGTAACAAGCAGAGATCTGGAAATTTGAAATAAATCACAATGTATCAATCTGGGTAAATCCTCTTTGATCTACAAACAGCAGCTGTTACATTTAAAGAGGTATTCCTATCTAAAGAGGGGCTGGCATTTTGCCACCGGACTTCTGACACCATGGCTGATCCTAACAATGGAGGGGATGCATTGATGGATGGGGCTGATCGCAGTTCCCTGCACAAAGTCTGAGAAATGTGGAAGGTGGCGCAGCGGCACTGACTTTGTTCACGGTTCAGCTCCATGAAGTTGCTGTGTAGAGATAGCGAGAACAGAGGTTATTACAATCAGCCCCTTACACAGGGGGGACGCTCTTCAGAGACTCATGTGACATATTACACCGCCAGGAGTCTACATCACTGTCATCTACAATGTGTCCCAGAACAATGGATGACACGAATGGCGGTGTTATCTCCTTGTAATGGCCGCAGGTGGGTTTTTTGAGGATCAGTGTTGTGGCCTGATAGATCTCAATGATTGCACCCATAGCAATCAACTTCAAGGGGTCAAATTCCCTACAGCGCCCCCACAGGAGAAATTATTCATTACATAAGTCCTATTGAAAACAATCGGTTACTTGTGGAAGAGTGGGTCCTCCAGAGAATTCATCATTGCACATATTCTTCAGTCTAGCTAATATTGACAGGATCCTTCATATTTCACTCTCATTAATGAAAAATTAATATGGCTTGTAAAAACAAATTTTCTAAACCAGACATCTCTCATAAGCAAGTGAATCTAGGGTTAACTTGTAGGGCAATATTGTTTTCCTTCCAAAGACGCCCTCTGTAAGGCCAGTTTCACATGTCCTCATATTTCCGGTACCAGAAAAAAAACAGTACAGGAGATATCAGTGTCCATGTGTGTAATCAGTAACCCACGTACCGGCGCCTGGAAGGCAGCAGTACAATTAGCGCTGTTCCCCGGCACAGAGTGCTACGCTGCATTTTTTTTTTCATTATTTAGATAAATAACTTTAAAAAAAAACAGCGTAGTGACCTGTCTATTCTTGATAACCAGCCTTGCAGAAGCTGAAAGTTGCAGCCAGCAGCTGTCAGCTTTCCATGGCTGGTTATCAAAAATACAGGGGGACCCACGCCAGTTTTTTATTTATTTATAGCGCAGACGGTGACTGATTAATACTCCCATCAGCTGTCACCTGCTCTCAGTGTTATTAGCGGCAGCAGGCATAGACTGATCGGAGTAGTAGTCCCATCAGCTGCCACCGCCTCTCGCTCTAATCAGTTGAATATAACTCATCATTCTCTCCTGCTCGTGCTTATCGCCGACAGAGCAGGAGAGAATTATGAGAGACATCTTCAGTGCCCAGCGCCGAGGAACAGCGTTAACTGCCCTGCTGCTTCCCAGGCGCCAATAAGTGTGACACTTATGACATCCCTGTGTGTCATATGCGTGCACGTGTGCGGGACGTTTTGTGGCTAGTGCTGCTGTTAAAAAACGGACATGTCAGTGTATTTTGCCCACGGATACACAGTCCATGGAAACACACTGACATGCACAGACCCATTCACTTGAATGGGTCTACATGTGTAAGTGTCTCCGGTACATGTGAAAACTGTCACCACATGTCCCCGAGATACTGGTCTTAAAGAGGCCTAAAAAGGATTTTCCATCTGACAATCAGCTGCAAGTAATTAGTTTCCCTACAGCATCCCCACAGGAGAAATGAAGCATTACATAATTTCTATTGTAATCAATGGTTTGTCTGTGTAATGCTGGGTCCTCCAGACCATTCACATTTGTATAGATTTTTCATTTCAGCTAATATTGACGGGGTCCTCTATGTTTGACACTCATTAACGCAGAATTAGTAAGGTTTTTAAAAGTACAATTTCTAAACCAGGCATCCCTTATAAGAAAGTAAATCTGGGGCTAACTTTTGGGGTAATATTGGTTTCTTTCCAAAGATGCCCTTTGTAAAATAAAGGATTTACCATCTGATAATCAACTGCAAGTAATTGATTTCCCTACAGTGCCTCAACAGCAGAAGTGAAGTATTACACAGGTCACATGAGTTGTCTAATGCATGGACATGCTTGGCCCTCCGGAGCAAGAGAGACTTTGTAGCTTCTCTCCATTAGAGAAGTACTCCTAATTTTTTAAATTAAACTATAAAAATCCTTATAAAAAGGAATTAAATCCAGGGCTAGCTTGTAGCAGAATTTTGGGGGTCATTTTTTGCCTTCCCACCCACGTTGCCTTCATCACCTCTGTAAGGATTTCCCATGTACAGCTTTTATTACATTGGTTTATTTTTTCTCTCCCTTTGTTTAGTGTCGCCTGGCTCAGTTTATTTTTTCCTGACCCTGGATATGACACGGACCTGCTGTGCTTTACGCTTTTACTATAAGGAGGCTGCAATGAGGTCAACACAAATAAACAGCTCCCATTGCTTAGATACAAACTCAGAAAATAAGCAAACAATGCAAAGTGTTGTTTTTAAAAGTTGCAAAAGACAACAAAAAAAAATAAAGTAAAGTAATCTGGGCGTATTATCTCTATAATAAAGCCCTATAATAGCTGGGCACAAAGAGCAGAGACAGCACGAAAACAGCACTGTGTGATTTGTAACGAATGGCGATTTTACTGCTCCCCATTATTTAAGGTATCTCTGCTCTCCGCCTGCCGCCTCATTGAAGTAATGGCCCCACATTTATCTCTTAATGTGTTCTTTGGCATCATTTTGCTATGTTCCTTTCCTGATAAATCTGTGCCGGCTCAGGCGAACCAGCCAGGAAAGAAGGACGACCCATAAATAAAGAATTTTATGGGCTAATTAGCAGAACATCTGCATTTTCATCGTTGTGCCGCTTTCAGCTCTAAATAAGAGACATTTCTAGAACATTTCAGATCAGATCCTAGAAAGACCTGTCTCATCCAAATATGACAAGGCTCGAAGGCTGCCCCCCAGATGGCGGATTTAGTATTCCAAAAAAACAATGCCGTAACAGGCCCTAAATACAGAAATTAAATACAAACATAACAATGATGGCAACCCAATGGCAAAAATGGTGACAGAGGTTGTCCGGGACTATTATCTCATAGGTAGGATAGCTTGACTCCCAGCACCCCAAACAATCCACTATTACTAGGTCACGCTGAAAGTACACAATCAGTGCGCTGTGTAGTGGTCATTCTCAGGTACTGCAGTTCACATCACATTCACTTTAAGAGGAGCAGAGCTGCAGTACCTTGAATGGCCACTACACAGCGTATGGAGCAGGGGTGAAAAAAGTTCCACTATCAGAAAATGGCCTACCAAAGCCACACCCTTTCTATGCGGATAGGGCAGAGGGGAGAGGCTTCTGCTGAAGCCAGATTAGGAGGAGGGCAGAAGTGTATCTATCTATCTATCTATCTATCTATCTATCTATCTATCTATATATATATATATATATATATATATATATATATATATATATATATATGTAGTAAGACAGAGTTTACTGCAATATATATATAGTAAGACAGAGTTTACTGCATGTGTTGGGGGACACTCGCTTGACAACGGGATAAAAGCACACAGGAAAGGTTTTCTCACAAAAACATTCTATTTTGGTTTATTCAGGCCTCATAAACTGCTGTAGGCCATGCTACACATCACAGACCTCACATAGTCCATAGCACTTCCTAAAATACGGCTTTAACTCGCAGTCCCAAAACATACCGCACTTCTTTGTCCAGTTACCGTGGGCGACCGTACGCCGAACAGTTCATTAATGTCCACGGAACACAACAGGCACCAACGTACGACATTAAGTTTCAGTCTCTAAACATGCTGGACCTTACTCCGTCCAGTTACCATGGGTGACCGCACAGTTCATTAACATCCATGGAACATCATAGGCACTAACAGTCTGTTCCAATAGCAGATGCTTGTCTGCCCATAATCCCCTTGTCTGAAGTTACCTTAAAGGAGCTCCTGTTCCACACGCTGAATCCTTGTCAGTCCTCTCTCCCGGGGAAACTGCCTTACTGGGATCACTATCTCAGCAGATGCCTTGAGACAAGGGCAATCCCGACATTCCAGACCGTCAGAAGGTCTGTAGCTTCCCCAATGCAGTGCCGTCACAGACTCTGCACACACACATGGTCTCCCCCCTGTGCTCTTCAGGAATCCAGTCCCCATGTGGGACCTTCCAACACAGCGACCATGCAGGTCCATGGCCTCTCCATGTAATATCCAGGATGTCCGTCCACTCACAGAACTGCCCAACACACAGGCCTTCAGGTCCATGGCCTCTCCATGTGCTCTTCAGGAATCTGGTCCTACTCCCAGGACCTTCCAACACCACATCTCAGTACCAATGCTTTCTGGCTGTTTTGTTGTGCTTTCACACTTGTGGTAGCATGAGACAGACTCTACAACACACACAAGTGGCTCAGGTAGTGCAGCTCATCCAGGATGGCACATCAATGCGAGCTGTGGCAAGAATGTATGCTGTGTCTGTCAGCGTAGTGTCCAGAGGCTGGAGGCACTGCCAGGAGACAGGCCAGTACACCAGGAGACGTAGAGGGGGCCATACGAGGGCAGCAACCCAGCAGCAGGACCGCTACCTCAGCCTTTGTGCAAGGAGGAGCACTGCCAGAGCCCTGCAAAATGACCCAAATGTGTATGTGTCTGAACAAATGGTTAAAAACCAACTCCATGAGGATGGTCTGAGTGCCCGACGTCCACAGATGGGGGTTGTGCTCACAACCCAACACCGTGCGGCCCCCCCAAACAAATGCCTCCTCACACCATGTCACGCCGTCTCTGCATACTCACCCGGCCATCACTCCCACGCCGCAGCCCCTCGCCGCCCGACAGCCACGGCAGTCACCTCTGACAGGCGCGCGGCCGACGGCGTCCTTGCATGCAATGCGCATGCGCCATAGACGGCGGCCACGCCTCCCTTCTGCTTCTTGTGCTCCGGCTATGCCCTGACCCGGAAGCACCCCCCAGACCAATGGCAGACCAGACAGGAGCATATCAGGCCGCTTCCCCCTGAGGGAGGCGCCTGATCATTGTGTTTCCTAGCACACTGGGCCTCGCTTCATCATGTGCTCTCTGCAGTCCTGTGCTAGTCTGCTCTCTGCAGCAGCCTCTCAGTCCTGTTATCTGAGTTCCCTGCTGTATTCCGCAGTTCTGCCTCCGGTGCTCCCTCCGTCCTACTCCTGCCGTCCTACTCCAGTCCTGCCTCCAGTGTTCCTGTTCCATCCTGCTCCACTCCTGCCGGCCTACTCCAGTCCTTTCTCCGGTGTTTCTGTTCCATCCTGCTCCAGTCCTGCCATCCTACTCCAGTCCTGCCTCCGGTGTTCCAGTTCCATCCTGCTCCAGTCCTTCCGTCCTCCTCTAATCCTGTCTCCTCTGTTCCTGATCCAGCCATCCCTCCACGTTCCACTCTACTGTCTTACTCCATTCCTATCCCCTGTGTTCCAGCTCTGTCCTGTCATCTACTCTTCAGTTCCACAATCCTACTCCAGTCCATCCTGAGCCGCCCCTCTCGGTACCGACTACCGTGGTACTCGAACCCCTGGCCCTGCTCCTAATAGTCCCTGTATTGGGGTCGGTTTCACCTGGCAGCTCGCCCGGGGCCCCTCGGTGCCACGGCCCAGAGGGTCCACTCCTGGCTCCAGACCAGCCACGCTAACACACCATTACTGACCCACTGCCAAACCGGACATGCTGAAGGATGTTGCAGGCAGCAGATCGCTCTCCACGGCGTCTCCAGTCTCTGTCACATGTGCTCAGTGTGAACTTGCTTTCATCTGTGAAGAGTATAGGGCGGCAGTGGCGAATTTGCCAATCCTGGTGTTCTGTGGCAAATGCCACGCATCCTGCACGGTGTTGGGCTGTGAGCACAATCCCCATCTGTGGACATTGGGCCCTCAGACCATCCTCATGGAGTCGGTTTCTAACCGTTTGTGCAGACACATGCCCATTTGTGGCCGGCTGGAGGTCATTTTTCAGGGCTCTGGCAGTGTTCCTCCTTGCACAAAGGCTGAGGTAGCGGTCCTGCTGCTGGGTTGCTGCCCTCCTATGACCCCCTACAAGTCTCCTGGTATACTGGCCTGTTTCCTGGCAGCGCCTCCAGCCTCTGGACACTATGCTGACAGACACAGCAAACCTTCTTGCCACAGCTGGCATTGATGTGTCATCCTGGATGAGCTGCACTACCTGAGCCACTTGTGTGGGTTGTAGAGTCCATCTCATGCTACCACGAGTGTGAAAGCACAACAAAACATCAGCCAGAAAGCAATGGTACTGAGATGTGGTCTGTGGTCCCCACCTGCAGAGCCACTCCTTTATTGAGGGTGTCTTGATAACTGCCAATAATTTCCATCTGTTGTCTAGTCCATTTGATCGTCAATCAGTGCTGCTTCCTAAGTGGACAGTTTGATTTCACAGAAGTTTGACTTACTTGGAGTTATATTCTGTTGTTTAAGTGTTCCCTTTATTTTTTTGAGCAGTGTGTATGTATATATATATATATATATATATATATATATATATATATATATATATATATATATTTATAATATAATATATACATACAGTTCTGGCCAAAAGTATTGACTCCCCTGCAAGTCTGTCAGATAATACTCAGTTTCTTCCTGAAAATGATTGCAAACACAAATTCGTTGGTATTATTATCTTCATTTAATTTGTCGTAAATGAAAAAACACAAAAAGAATTGTCCTAAAGCCAAATTGGATATAATTCCACACCAAACATAAAAAAGAGGGTGGACAAAAGTATTGGCACTGTTCGAAAAATCATGTGATGCTTCTCTAATTTGTGCAATTAACAGCACCTGTAACTTACCTGTGGCACCTAACAGGTGTTGGCAATAACTAAATCACACTTGCAGCCAGTTGACATGGATTAAAGTTGACTCAACCTCTGTCCTGTGTCCTTGTGTGTACCACATTGAGCATGGAGAAAAGAAAGAAGACCAAAGAACTGTCTGAGGACTTGAGAAACCAAATTGTGAGGAAGCATGAGCAATCTCAAGGCTACAAATCCATCTCCAAAGACCTGAATGTTCCTGTGTCTACCGTGCGCAGTGTCATTAAGAAGTTTAAAGCCCATGGCACTGTGGCTAACCTCCCTAGACGTGGACGGAAAAGAAAAATTGACAAGAGATTTCAACGCAAGATTGTGCGGATGTTGGATAAAGAACCTCGACTAACATCCAAACAAGTTCAAGCTGCCCTGCAGTCTGAGGGTACAACAGTGTCAACCCGTACTATCCGTCGGCGTCTGAATGAAAAGGGACTGTATGGTAGGAGACCTAGGAGGACCCCACTTCTTACCCCGAGACATAAAAAAGCTAGGCTGGAGTTTGCCAAAACTTACCTGAAAAAGCCTAAAACGTTTTGGAAGAATGTTCTCTGGTCAGATGAGACAAAAGTTGAGCTTTTTGTGCAAAGGCATCAACATAGAGTTTACAGTAGAAAAAAAGGAGGCATTCAAAGAAAAGAACACGGTCCCTACAGTCAAACATGGCGGAAGTTCCCTGATGTTTTGGGGTTGCTTTGCTGCCTCTGGCACTGGACTGCTTGACTGTGTGCATGGCATTATGAAGTCTGAAGACTACCAACAAATTTTGCAGCATAATGTAGGGCCCAGTGTGAGAAAGCTGGGTCTCCCTCAGAGGTCTTGGGTCTTCCAGCAGGACAATGACCCAAATCACACTTCAAAAAGCACTAGAAAATGGTTTGAGAGAAAGCACTGGAGACTTCTAAGGTGGCCAGCAATTAGTTCAGACCTGAATCCCATAGAACACCTGTGGAGAGATCTAAAAATGGCAGTTTGGAGAAGGCACACTTCAAATATCAGGGACCTGGAGCAGTTTGCCAAAGAAGAATGGTCTAAAATTCCAGCAGAGCATTGTAAGAAACTCATTGATGGATACCGGAAGCGGTTGGTCGCAGTTATTTTGGCTAAAGGTTGTGTAACCAAGTATTAGGCTGAGGGTGCCAATACTTTTGTCTGGCCCATTTTTGGAGTTTTGTGTGAAATGATCAATGTTTTGCTTCATTCTCTTTTGTGTTTTTTCATTTAAGACAAATTAAATGAAGATAATAATACCAAAGAATTTGTGTTTGCAATCATTTTCAGGAAGAAACTGAGTATTATCTGACAGAATTGCAGGGGAGTCAATACTTTTGGCCACAACTGCATATATATATATATATATATATATATATATATATATATATATATATATATATATGTATATATGTATATATATTGTATATACACATACAGTTCTGGCAAAAATTAAGAGACCACTTTCAAATATTCAGTTTGTCTGATTTTTCTCTTTATAGGTACATTTTGGAGTAAAATGTAAATTGTTCTTTTAGTCTATAAACTTCTGACAACATGTCTCCAAATTTCCAAGCAATAAATTTTGTATTTTTTTTTCTGACAAAGTTAAATGGTCAAAATTTAAAAAGACGGTGCTTTCAGACCTCAAATGATGCAAAGAAAACAAGTTCATAATCACTTAGAAACAACAATACTAATGTTTTAACTCAGGAAGAGTTCTGAAATCAATATTTTCTGGAATAACCACGATTTTTAAAAACAGCTTTCATGCGTCTTGGTATGCTTTCCACCAGTCTTTCCACTGCTTCTGGCGCAAAAATGTAAGCAGTTCTTCTTTGTTTGATGGCTTGTGACTATCCATCTTCCTCTTAATTACATTCCAGAGGTTTTCAATTGGGTTCAAGTCTGGAGATTGGGATCGACTTGACAGGGATTTGATGTGGTGGTCCTTCATTCACACATTGATTGACCTAGCTGTGTGGCATGGCGCATTGTCCTGCTGGAAAAAACAGACCTCCGAGTTGGGGAACATTGCTTGAACAGAAGGAATCAACTGTTTTCCAGGATAACCTTGCATGCGGCTTGATTCAAACGTCCTTCGAAAAGATTAATCTGCCCAATTCCAGCCTTGCTGAAGCATCCACAGATCATTACCAATCCTCCACCAAATTTCACAGTGGGTGCAAGACACTGTGGCATGTACGCCTCTCCAGGTCTCCGTCTAACTATTAGACGACCAGGTGTTAAACAAAGCTGAAAATTAGACTCATCAGAGAAGATTACCTTACTCCAGTCCTCTATGGTCCTATTACTATGGTCTTTGGCAAACTTCAGCCTGGCTCTCCTTTGCGTCTCATTGATGAAAGGCTTTTTTCTAGCTTTACATGACTTGAGCCCTGCCTCTAGGAGCCTGTTACGAACTGTTCTTGCCATGCACTTCACCCCAGCTGCCATTTGCCATTCCTTTTGTAGGTTACTTGATGTCATCCTGCGGTTGCTGAGTGACATTCGAATAAGATGATGGTCATCCTGGTCAGTGGAGAGTCGTTTTCGCCTCTGCTGGTCTGTAGCTTTGTTGTCCCCAATGTCTGCTGCTTGACCTTGTTGTAATTGACTGCCGTCTTAGAAATTTTAAGGATGGAGGCAACATGACGCTCACTGTATCCCTCTGCTAGTAAAGCCAGACTTGAGCCCTTCTTTTTCTCACTCAAGCCTTTTCTTTTCACCTCCTTTGGCATGGTTAAAAGTTATTTTTTCGTTCCTATTACTTTTGAGATATTACTAGCACTTGTTTTGCCATCCAGCTTGTCCTATTGAAAGAGGATTGTGAAAACCACAGCAGGTTTTTTATACTTTCCTTCTTTAAATAAGATTTGGTTCAGGTGATCACCTAATCAGAAGCACATTAAGTAGAATGAGGTGTCCTCTGGTTGGAATTCACCTGACGCTGGAATGGAATGGCTGTCAGACATGTAGAGAAGCTGATTTTTATAAAACTGTGCAGTGGTCTCTTAATTTGTGCCAGAGCTGTAAAGTTATATATATAATTTCAAGTGAAGACTGAAAATGAATATAGAATTTTTTTTCTGTTTTCATATGAAACAGAATTAGATAGAATACCGTACTTTTCATGTTAGGAGGCATTTTCCATTTCAGCACCCGGTCATTCAGATCTTTAAAGACTTAAACTGGCAGTGGGCTCTTGAGCATCCTAGGCCACATACATATTTGCCTAATGTTGGCTGTACTCACGGATATTGAAGGATTCAGCCAAGACTTTAATGTTTTTGGAGGTGCTGGCAACGGATGTCGTTCCGGCATGTCCAATTTCGGACTGCCAATCACTGTGTTCTACCGGAGACAAGTCACCGACTGAAATGCCTGTCAGTGGCTTTTTCATAGAGAACACAGGATCACCCGATCAAACAAGTTTTGCTGTGTATGGGAGAGATGCCTACTGGCCAAATGATCAGCCGGCAGGCATCTAATATGTATTGCTGGTCATACTACCCCTAATGAGCGTGAAAAAGAAAATGGAGTCTGAACTGAGAAAGTAAGTTAATGTGTATGCACAATGTAAGTGCATATTAAAACATGACCATTACACAGAGAAAACAAAAACCACAAATATCCTAAAATAAAAAATTAAAAAATAAACTGCAAATAATGCATAAAGGTAATAATAATAATAATAAGGGTATTTAGTAAACATAATTTTGATCAAAAGAATGTACAAGCAATCTTGCCACGTCACGGCAACTCTTGTGGGACAGTCCTAACTCTTGTATTTAAAACTTTTCCACTTGCCAAGTGACATAAATGTGAACAAGGACAGAGGGACTGAACCACTAGTAATAGTATAGGCCAGACAGGATGGATTTTCCAACTCAGAAACAGGGTGGTCACACCCTTATATGCACAGAATGCACAATGAAATTAATTTAAAAAAAAAACGTTTTTAAATACAAGAGTTAGGACTGTCCCATAAGGGTTGCTGTGACGTGGTGGGATGGCTTGTACATTCTTTTGATCAAAATTATGTTTACTAAATACCCTTATTATTATTACCTTTATGCATTATTTGCAGTTTATTTTTTAATTTTTTATTTTAGGATATTTGTGTTTTTTGTTTTCCCTAATGAGCGTGGATGAGTATTATGAGCCTGAAGATGTCTCAGTATTTTAGAAAGAAATATTGGACGGATTGAAAAACATATTTCAATCAACTGAGAAATAAAAAAGGACTTTGTCCATCCTTCTTCTCAGATACAATGTATCTAATAGAAACTTCTCAACAATCAGGTGGTAGCCCCCCTACAGAATCAGACATCAGGAGAACACAATCCACGGCCATTCATTGTGGGCAGCACACAGCCCACTGTTCATCATCCAGCGCAAATCTATAGGTGTGAAGACTTATCAGCTCTCATTCACAAATTCCACCATTCCCAAACATTACACCCCCTCCCGTCAAGGGTAAACTATCCGAGGAAGGGCAGAATGAACTTATTCTGCATATTAGTCAAATCTCCTAGGAGATGATAGAAGAGGTTAACCTCTGAGCGAGGGGGCAAATATCTATTCACAGAAACACAGCGCCGAAATGTAGTGGAGGCTCCGAGATAATCTGGGAAACTCATTACACTGATCACAGAGAGATGTGAGACCCCACAGTGGACGAGAGAAACCCCCTCGGGTGTCTCCGGCCTGCAAACTGGCGTTACACCAGACAATCTCCCATCTGTACAATGTCTATTACATTTCTATCTCCGCTATCACTTTTCTATCCATCGTTCTCTCATATCACAGATCTCTCTAATTCCTATCCATCAATCACAGATCTCTCTAATTCCTATCCATCAATCACAGATCTCTCTAATTCCTATCCATCAATCACAGATCTCTCTAATTCCTATCCATCAATCACAGATCTCTCTAATTTCTATCCATCAATCACAGATCTCTCTAATTCCTATCCATCAATCACAGATCTCTCTAATTCCTATCCATCAATCACAGATCTCTCTAATTTCTATCCATCAATCACAGATCTCTCTAATTCCTATCCATCAATCACAGATCTCTCTAATTTCTATCCATCAATCACAGATCTCTCTAATTCCTATCCATCAATCACAGATCTCTCTAATTTCTATCCATCAATCACAGATCTCTCTAATTTCTATCCATCAATCACAGATCTCTCGAGCCGTCATATTTATCTTCCTATCCAATCTCTCTATCCACTTATCACAGATCTCGCTAATTCCTATCCATCAATCACAGATCTCGCTAATTTCTATTTCTTTCTCTCATCACACAGATATGCTATTCTTGGATATATCTATCCAAGTATTATCTATCCCATATCTGTATATCTCATCTATCTATATACCTACCTATCATTCCGTGTCCTAATTATCTATGCATGTCGTGTCTATCCATCTGTCTGACATCTTGCTCATATCTATCCATCTATGACTTATTTATCCATGCCCTATCCATCCATTTATTCTTCTCCTATCTATATATCTGTTCATGTCCTATCTATCGATCCATCTATCCACATCCTATCAATTAACTATCTATTTATCTATTATCTATCTAGCATCTATCTATCATCGATTTATTATTTACCTATTATCTATCTATAATCTATTATTTATCTATTATATTTCTCATATCTATCTCATATCTATTATCTATTTATCTAATATCTATCTATTATCTAATATCTATTATCTATTTATCTATCTATTATCTATTTATCCACTATTTATCTATTATCTATCTTTTATCTATCTATCATCTATTATCTATCTATTTATTGATTATCTATCTATTTTTCCACCTCTTGTCACTCTAGGTGAATAGGATTAGTTCTTTTGTACTTTTCTCATTATTACCAGACATTTCCTGCTTTGCAAGGCTTCTAGTATGATCCGATATAACCCTGGGTAGACTGTAAGATGGCAGCGCTGTGAGAGCCGCTATTCTCAGTCTAGCGGTAAATGCCCCATCCGCCATCTGCGAGGAGGTGCCAAAAATGCCCACAGTACCCTCTTGATGCCCGGCGTCATCAATATAGGACTGGCATGGTAAGCTAGTGCCGGTGTTGGCCGTGGTCCTGCAGATCCCCCCACAGGGCGATGGGATGTATCATCCCCAGCTAATCCCGGTCTCTCAGAGATGCAGGCAGTCATTCTCAGGTCTCTTTGTCCGCCGCACAATGGCACGGCACAGATGGCACGGATGTGTGAATCGCATGCCTTGCACTAATTGTTCATTTTCGCCAGAGACAGCGGGAATCTTGGAAACACGCAGACAAGACTGTGCGTCCACAAATGATCCAGAGATGGCGGCATCTGCTCCTATCCAGGCCCTTGACCGAGCTTGGCTCAGAGTGGGCACTAAATTACGCGCGCCATGTCACATCGCCTCTGCTTCCTATTCAGCACCTTATCAAAGACTTCGGTGGGAAACCATCAGCAGCGTGTTCACAAGACACACTCACAAGAACACAATGGATGACTTCGGGTGACGCTGGCCCATGTGCACTGACTCATGTCCCTCCACCCCGTGTACTTGGCTTTAGTTTTTGTGAGGGGGGCACGGACTTTTAATGAACTTTCCTGCTCCACCAGCTAACTTGGCAGAATAAAAATGGTAAAGGCCAAAAGGGGCGACAGCTTTCACATGGAGGATCGCCGGGGGGCGTCCGAAGCCCAGACGCTGCTCACTGCACTGAAGAAAGTAAAAGGGATATGAAAAATTAGTGTTTATGGGAAATGTCATTTGTTTTAATCACATTTTAAATCAAGATTGGTCTTTGTAATAAAAAAAAGTAGGAAATCATATTTACATTCGCCTCTAAGTTTAATTTAAGACCTTATGCCCTGTTTGTCAAATGGGAATTGTCAGAAATAGTTTTATTCAGACCCTTTGAAAGCAGCATAAGCTGGGCATGCTCTTATCAAATCAGGTTATTGAGAAGGGAAGAGGAGGAGGTGAGCTGAGACGCCACCTATTGTAAATGGTGGATCCTGTGTTACCTACTGTATATAGAGGTGTTATCAGTCATTGTACAGGAGGAGGTGAGCTGTGACATCATCTATTGTGAATGGTGGATCCTGTGTTATCTACTGTATACAGAGGTGTTATCAATCATTGTACAGGAGGGGAGGAGGTGAGCTGTGATAACACCTATCATGGTGGATCCTGTTTTATCTACAGTATATAGAGGTCTTATTGTAGTTTTGTCAGTGATGATCATGAGACTACTTAAAACTCATCTGTAAAGAACAAGAAGTGTGAATCTAGTATTAGGTCTAGTAGCTAGAGTGAAAATTATTAGATTTCTCTTTTGTTTAATATAGACTGTGACAAGGAAATTTTAAAAATAATTTAACATTCCCTTTAAGTGCTTCGGGGCACCAAAAGGCTCCCATTTGAAGTGGTTGGTGCATAATCCCTGGTATTCAGTGGTTATGCAGTATCCAGTTCAGTAGTTTTGAACCAAAGGGTTTAACAGTCCAGCAATGTGGAGGGATTATTCACGTTTTCAGTGCCCCAATCCCTGCAGTCCTGCGGCTTATTTCCCTAAGGCCAGGGTCATACTAGCGTATGGCATCCGATGCGAGAGCATCAGATGCAATATGCTACTGACCCTTGGCTCCTGCTCTGCTGCGAGCGGGAGCTGAGTGTCATGCGTCTGTGCTCCAAGCTTCTCGCACAGCTGCGGAGGAGGCAGAGAAACTAATTTCTCCATCTCCTTCATTGCCGGGGTCAGCGCATATCGCATAGCACTCGGATAATTAGTTTACAAGATGAGCTCAATTAAAGGAAAACTACTTAAGAATGATGTTCCACCTCATTAAGCAGGGCACAGGTTTCAAGGAATTTAGGAAAGAAAAAGGACCTCTCTGCTGCTGAAAAGCATCAAATAGTGCAATGCCTTGGTCAAAAGATGAAAACATTAGATATTTCCCAAAAACTTAAACGTGATCATCGTACTGTTAAGAGATTTGTGGTTGATTCTGAGCACAGACATGTTTGTGCTGATAAAGGCAGAATGAGGAAGGTTTCTGCCAGGCAAGTTCATCGGATTAAGAGAGTGGCTGTTAAAAAGCCATTACAAACCAGCAAACAGATATTTAAAGCTGCTGGTGCCTCTGGAGTCCCTCGAACCTCAAGGTGTAGGATCCTTCAAAGGCTTGCTGTGGTGCATAAATCTGCTATTCGGCCACCCCTAAACAGTGTTCATAAGCAGAAATGGTTGCAGTGGGCCCAGACATACATGAAGACTAATTTTCAAACAGTCTTGTTTACTGATGAGTGTCGAGCAACCCTGGATGGTCCAGATGGATGGAGTAGTGGATGGTTGGTGGATGCCCACCATGTCCCAACAAGGCTGCGACGTCAGCAAGGAGGTGGAAGAGTCATGTTTTGGGCCGGAATCATGGGGAAACAGCTGGTAGGGCTCTTTAAGGTTCCTGAAGGTGTGAAAATGACCTCTGCAAAGTACTGTATATAGAGTTTCTGACTGACAGCTGTCTTCCATGGTATAAAAAGCAGAAACGTGCCTTCAGGAACAAAATCCTCTTCATGCATGACAATGCACCATCTCATGCTGCAAAAAATACCTCTGAGTCATTGACTGCTATGGGCATAAAAGGAGATAAACTCATGGCGTGTCCACCATCTTTCCCTGACCTCAACCCTATAGAGAACCTTTGGAGTATCATCAAACAAAAGATGTATGTTGGTGGAAGACAGTTCACATCAAAACAGCAGCTCTGGGAGGCAAATTCTGACTTCATGCAAATAAATCCAAGCAGAAACTCTCCAAAAACTCACAAGTTCAATGGATGCAAGAATTGTGAAGGTGACATCAATGGGTTCCTATGTTAACATGTAACTTGGCCTGTTAGGATGTTTTGAAGTTAAATAGCTTTTTTGTTCTGTGAATGTGACCTCCTAATGCTGCAAATTCCACAAATGAGCATTTTCAGTTCTTTAAAACATATCAAATGTTTAGAAATTCTACTGTGCCTAATAATTTGGAATAGTGCAATTTGAGTTTTTAGTCATTTTGGAGATTATACTGTTTTTATTGGGAGGTTTCTTCAATAAAATTTGATGTATACTCTAACCGGTGATGACTTTTATTAGACAGACTGTCATTTGTACCGACTATTTAGGAAAATCAGAGAAAAATATAATTTGCTTAATAATTTGGAACACAGTGTATATGGGTGCGAGTGAGCCGAGACTCGATCAAGTATCGGTGACAATCGCAGTGTGCTGTGATTTCACTCGTACCCTGAAAACAGCCGAGAAAAAAACGGTGATGAGAGCTGCCCCATAGATGAATACTGGCCTGATGTTTTATCGCATAGCAGTCGTCCGTATTCATTGCTAGTGTGATCCCGGCCTAATTCTTAGTGTTCAGTTTATGGAAGTCACATGTTTGGTGCCACAGTCCTGAATGCTTTTCAGCAATTTTCCATGGCAGAGAAATTTCAAAGGCCCCAATTCAAAATCTGTAATGGGCCCCCAATTACCACGAGCCATTTATGCTAGTGGGAGTCTTCTAAGTGGCAGAGCGTCTTTTGGACTCTTCTTACCCCAGAGCTCGGGTGCGACTTCTGCCTCTGCTGCGTCCTTGTCTGGCATTTGACACAAATGGTTAAATATAATGATAAAACCCTTAATTCCTTTCCATGTCAGCCGGTATATTACCCAAATTCATCCATCAGTAACAAACTATAGACGTATCCATCGATTCCAGGAGCAATCTGGAGAAATCTCATTACAGCCAACTGCCTCCGACCCCTTGCCCTTGAGTCAGCCACGAGGTTGCAACCAGCGAGTCAAAACTTCATTAAGAAGCAATTTTTACAATTTGTGCAAAAGTTGAAGTTGCAGAAAACTTTTAGAGGTTGCCATGTCTTTGAGCGCGGGAAGGAATCAAGGCAAATTAACAGTGGGATCCAACTTCACAGTCTGCGCGGAGCCTTAGAAGGATTAGGCTTCTCGAGTGACTGGAATGAAAAAGCAGTGTGAGGGCGGCTTTCAAGCCGTGTCTTCTATTCACAGCACAAATTTATTTTTGCAGCAAGGATGACCTGCCGCAGTCTAGACCCCCTTCCCACCCACCCTCAACAAGTCAACTTTTCTTTTTCATTTACAAAAAGCTACAAAATGCTCATTAAAAAGGAAGACCCTGGCTAAGCAACGCGTGCGGCTGAAGACTTCGGCGGCAAGGAATAATGATCGCCGGGAAATAAACGGAAGGCAGGAGGTTATGGGAGCGAGATGGATACCGAAATGGTTCCACTAATCTTGCGGAGAGAGTAAAAGGTCATCAGAAACCGTAACAGTCCACCAATCTCCGCGCACCGTGCCGTTGTGCACGGCCAGTTTCTGACAGCTCGGATAGAGGAAACGCTAACTCAACCGATGCTCCGCCGTCGAAGACTTTCATTGATTTCACAAAAAGAATTGAAAAAAAAATTTCCTTCGCTTCCGGATTATTCTTGGGAGTTCCGTGGAATGTTACGTTTAAGAGTTAATGATTTCCAGTCCTGGTGCAAGTCACTCAGACCTTTGTGTAACCCATATGGTCGTCATTACGTCTATCTGAACAGACTGCAGAAAATTCTACATGTGTATACAGAATTTATTTCGGCCTCCATGCTCTAGGCATATCTTTGGCTCAGGACGACCTCTGCAAAATCAATGTGACCGTTTTATATCTCCAAGGGCCGCACTGGATGCCAGGTAACCACATGGCGACGTACCAGGCAGGCAGTAGTGAGAAGTTGTCAAATACTTTCCAAAAGTTAAAATTTTGGCAAGACAATATTATGTATGGAACAAATAAGTAGAAGGGGTTGTGAAAATCCCATCCAAAAGTGTGAGGTCCTAAAAAAACAAGTTTGGCACGTGAAATTTTGGCAAGTATGATGTAGGCAACATGGGTTTCATAATGCACACAGTTCGGTATCCTATAGTCTAGAACGTTTTTGGGCACAGAAATGTAAAATTTGAGAAGAGGAAATCTGAAGGTTCTTTAATCTTTACCCTTTTGCTGTGCCATCTGATAATCCAGAAAATTTGATAATCCAGCATGTGCATGGCCACATAAGGCTCTACCACAAAAGAGCAACTATAATCAGAAAGGGCGACTGACAAGATCAAAAAACGGCAGTATAAGAAAAAAAAAAGAGATAAGCGGCAGGGGACATGTAGGAGCGACTGTTCTCTGAAACATTGACATGACAGCTCCTTTGCTTGCACTGGCTGAATCTCTATTTTCTTTTCTTATATAAAGTTCCCATTAAATCTTTGCTCTCAGATCTGCAGCTCCCTGGAATTTCAATTTGAAATTGGATTTTCAATTCTTTCCACTTTGCAAAGAGTAAAAGCAAAAATACAGAAAGTCAGCACCCAACTGTGATCACTTCAGCTCCACTCACTGCATGGAGCGCAGACTTAACCCTTTCCGCAGCCTCCTGATTTATTTGCTCTAATCTTAATACTCTTTGTTTATACATTATTTCAAGCTTTGGGCTTTACCTCATTCAATAGTAAGCTCTATTGTTTACTTTCAGGGGATTAAAATCTGTTCTAGTCAAATGATAGACACAGGGGCAAGAGTTGTACTATAATAGGATCACACCTCCCTTATAAGCTAGTGATCCTTTAATAGGACAAGGTAATTGCAGGTCTGTGCTAGGACTTTATTTACATTCCCTTACTTATCCTGTTTTATCCTCCAGAGCTGCACTCATTATTCTGCTGGTGCTGTCACTGTGCACATAGATTACATTACTGATCCTGAGTTACATCCTGTATTATACCCCAGAGCTGCACTCACTATTCTGCTGGTGCAGTCACTGTGCACATACATTACATTACTGATCCTGAGTTACATCCTGTATTATACCCCAGAGCTGCATTTACTATTCTGCTGGTGCAGTCACTGTGTACATACATTATATTATGATACAGGAAAGATGTATATCTTTGTACCGTGTTAGCCAGTAGATAGAAAAATATTCCGAATTGAGAGTCCTCAGTGGTTGATACCTTTTAATGGCTTAGGCCGGAGTCACACTACAGTCTTGCAAGCTCTGGCACCGGCACTCCGGAGCGGAGCGTGCAGCTCCATGTATTGCTGTGCGGCTGCACGCTCCGCTCCAGAGTGCCGGCGCCAGAGCTTGGTTTTAACCTGCGAGACTCGGCCGTATTTCGCTGTGTGTGATCCCGGCATAACTGAAAAGATGGTAAGACATTGCAAGCTTTCGAGACTACTCAGGTCTCTTCATCAGGCATAGACTAATACAAAATCTGAAGGGTCACATATTTATACACAACACAGCACAGAAAAAATGCATTAGATGAGACAAGTGACGCGTCACTTGTCTCATCTAATGCATTTTTTCTGTGCTGTGTTGTGTATAAATATGTGACCCTTCAGATTTTGTATTAGTCTATGCCTGATGAAGAGACCTGAGTAGTCTCGAAAGCTTGCAATGTCTTACCATCTTTTCAGTTAGCCATTAAAAGGTATCAACCACTGAGGACTCTCAATTCTGATTATTTTTCTACATTACATTACTGATCCTAAGTTACATCCTGTATTATAATCCAGAGCTGCACTCACTATTCTGCTGGTGCAGTCACTGTGTACATACATTACATTACTGATCCTGAGTTACTTCCTGTATTATACTCCAGAGCTGCACTCACTATTCTGCTGGTGCAGTCACTGTATACATACATTACATTACTGATCCTGAGTTACTTCCTGTATTATACTCCAGAGCTGCACTCACTATTCTGCTGGTGCAGTCACTGTGTACATACATTACTTATCCTGCATTCTCTCTGGTGCTATGAATCCACACAGTTGAGGCGATGTCTCTGATGACTAAGTGCTCGGTAAGTCTGCTGTGTGAGAAGTCATGTCGTAACACTCACAAATATTTATGTAAACATTTCTGTACAGGAATGTGTAAATTGTCATATCCCCGGGGGACAGTATTCACCTTTGCTCTTTGTACTTCCTCCTCCTCCCTCCTATTTAGGAAGTGCAATGATTATAGTTGTCACTTGGCAAACTTTGATGCTTTAGGGGAAGAATAACCCCATTTATCCCATCACTACCCTTTTCTTTCACAGACTTTTGTGCTGCCCAATATTCATATACTCAACTTTGACATATGTCGTTTCAGATATTATTTCTTTCGCGGGTGCAGACATTTATTGCATTTTATAGGGGGGGGGGAAATATTTTTTTATACATTTTTTTGGAGTCCCCCTTAGATTGGCTTCTGTTCTTGCATACACAAATTGTTTGCTATACAGGCAGCCATTCATTATGGCGGACATGTAACACCACAGTTCCCTTGTAGAGGCGCTGCAGGATAAGTGCTTGGCTGTTCCTGGCTTCCCCAGGCAAGTATTCGCCAAGAGAAGGACCCACTGTGATTGGGTGATTGAGGTTGTCTTAAAGGGATATTCCAGTCTGCAAAAATTATGGTGTTGCTGTGCTCGGAAAACCCAAAAATAACTTGAATCTGACCAAAGTAATAATAAATCAAAAATCTATGAAAATGAACAAATACAAATCAGACATTGCTTTTCAACCATGCTTACACAGAATAAAAAAAAATAAAACTCATGAAATAAGCCTGGACAGAATTGATGGTACTCCTGAAAATAATGTGACAAAAGGGACATGTTAAATCAAGGTGTGTCCACTAATTAGCATCTCAGGTGTCTACAATCTTGGAATCAGTGAGTAGGCCTGTATAGAGGGCTACAGATACTCACTGTGCTGTTTGGTGACATGGTGTGTATCACACTCAACATGGACCAGAGGAAGCGAAGGAAAGAGTTGTCTCAGGAGATTAGAAAGAAAATTATAGACAAACATGTAAAAGGTAAAAGTTATTAGACCATCTCCAAGCAGCTTGATGTTCCTGTGACTACAGTTGCACAGATTATTCAGAAATTTAAACTCCATGGGACTGTAGCCAACCTCCCTGGACGTGGCCGCAGGAGGAAAATTGATGACAAATCAAAGAGTCGGATAATACGAATGGTAACAAAAGAGCTCAGAAAAACTTCTAAACAGATTAAAGGTGAACTTCAAGCTCAAAGAACATCAGTGTCAGATCGCACCATCGGTCGTCGTATGAGCCAAAGAGGACTTCATGGGAAACGACCAAGGAGGACACCATTGTTGAAAAAAAATCTTAAAAAGCCAGACTGGAATTTTCCAAACTACATGTTGACAAGCCACAAAGCTTCTGGGAGAATGTCCTATGGACAGATGAGACAAAAATGGAACTTTTTGGCAAGGCACATCAGCTCTATGTTCATAGATGGAAAAATGAAGAATATCAAGAAAAGAACGCTGTCCCTACTGTGAAACATGGAGGAGGCTCTGTTATGTTCTGGGGCTGCTTTGCTGCATCTGGCACAGGGTGTCAAGAATCTGTGCAGGGTACATTGAAATCTCAAGACTATCAAGAAATTCTAGAGAGAAATGTGCTGCCCAGTGTCAGAAAGCTTGGCCTCAGTCGCAAGTCATGGGTCCTGCAACAGGATAATGCCCCAAAACACACAGCTAAAAACACCCAATAATGGCTAAGAGGAAAACATTGGACTATTCTGAAGTGGCCTTCTAGGAGCCCTGACCCAAATCCTATTGATCATCTTTGGAAAGTGCTGAAACATTCCGTCTGGAAAAGGCAACCTTCAAACACGAGACAACTGGAGCAGTTTGCTCTTGAGGAGTGGGCCAGAATACCTGTCGAGTGGTGCAGAAGTCTCATTGACAGTTACAGGAATCGTTTGATTGTAGTGATTATCTCAAAAGGTTGTACAACAAAATATTAACTTAGTACCATCATTTCTGTCCAGGCCTATTTCATGAGTTCTATTTTTTTTTAAATTCTGTGGAAGCATGGTTGAAAAGCAATGTCTGACTTTCATTTGTTCATTTTCATAGATTTTTGATTTATTACGTTTGTCAGATTCAAGTTATTTCTGTCACCATTGTGTGTTTTTCTGTCATTAAACAAGGGGTACCAACAATTTTGACCACGTGTGTACCTCTATTAGGAGTATTAGTATTGAATAGGAGGGCATGGCACATTCAGAACATTCCTTTAAGACAGAGGTCTCAAACACGCGGCCCGAGGGGCCCCTGAGGCAGGCATCTGTAGCCCACGGTGCACCACATGTCTCACTCCCTGAGGCAGGGGGAAGGCGTGCATTCGGGAGCGTGCGATCTGCGATGGCTGTTCTGTGTGCACACTCTGCACAGGACCTGGGATGAGGTCACAGGAGGGGGAGGAGTCAGGGGTCACATGATCAGGGGTCTCCGTGTATGCAAGACGCTGCTGTCTGTGCTGGTTGTCATGGTGCTGGCTGAAGGTAAGTTTATGTGTGGGGTCAGGAGGGGTTAACAGGGTGGATGTAGCAGAGCCGTGTGTGTACGGAGCAGAGCCGTGTGTGTACAGAGCCGCGCCGTGTGTGTACAGAGCCGCATGTGAACGAGGTGTATGGAGTGGAGCCGTGTGTGTACGAGGTGTGTGGAGCTGTGTGTGTACGAGGTGTACAGAGCGGAGCTGTGTGTGTACGAGGTGTACGGAGCGGAGCCGTGTGTGTACAGAACGGAGCAGAGCCGTGTGTTTACGGAGCGAAGCCATGTGTGTACGAGGTGTACGGAGCAGAGCTGCGTGTGTACGAGGTGTACGGAGCAGAGCTGCGTGTGTACGAGGTGTACGGAGCGGAGCCGTGTGTGTACGAGGTGTACGGAGCGGAGCCGTGTGTGTACGAGGTGTACGGAGCGGAGCCGTGTGTGTACGAGGTGTACGGAGCGGAGCCGTGTGTGTACGAGGTGTACGGAGCGGAGCCGTGTGTGTACGAGGTGTACGGAGCAGAGCTGCGTGTGTACGAGGTGTACGGAGTGGAGCCGTGTGTGTACGAGGTGTACGTAGCGGAGCCGTGTGTGTACAGAACGGAGCAGAGCCGTGTGTGTACGGAGCGGAGCCATGTGTGTACGAGGTGTACGGAGCAGAGCTGCGTGTGTACGAGGTGTACGGAGTGGAGCCGTGTGTGTACGAGGTGTACGGAGCGGAGCCATGTGTGTAGGAGGTGTACAGAGCGGAGTCGTGTGTGTACAGAACGGAGCAGAGCCGTGTGTGTACGAGGTGTACGGAGCAGAGCTGCGTGTGTACGAGGTGTACGGAGTGGAGCCGTGTGTGTACTAGGTGTACGGAGCGGAGCCGTGTGTGTACAGAACGGAGCAGAGCCGTGTGTGTACGGAGCGGAGCCATGTGTGTACGAGGTGTACGGAGCAGAGCTGCGTGTGTACGAGGTGTACGGAGTGGAGCCGCGTGTGTACGAGGTGTACGGAGCGGAGCCGTGTGTGTACGAGGTGTACGGAGCGGAGCCGTGTGTGTACAGAACGGAGCAGAGCCGTGTGTGTACGAGGTGTACGGAGCAGAGCTGCGTGTGTACGAGGTGTACGGAGTGGAGCCGTGTGTGTACGAGGTGTACGGAGCGGAGCCGTGTGTGTACAGAACGGAGCAGAGCCGTGTGTGTATGGAGCGGAGCCATGTGTGTACGAGGTGTACGGAGCAGAGCTGCGTGTGTACGAGGTGTACGGAGTGGAGCCGTGTGTGTACGAGGTGTACGGAGCGGAGCCGTGTGTGTACGAGGTGTACAGAGCGGAGCCGTGTGTGTACAGAACGGAGCAGAGCCGTGTGTGTACGGAGCGGAGCCGTGTGTGTACGAGGTGTACGGAGTGGAGCCGTGCGTGTACGAGGTGTACGGAGCGGAGCCGCGTGTGTACGAGGTGTATGGAGTGGAGCCATGTGTGTACGAGGTGTACGGAGCCATGTGTATATGAGGTGTACAGAGTGGAGCCCTGTGTGTTCAAAATGGAGCGGAGCAGTGTGTGTACGAGGTGTACGGAGCAGAGCCGTGTGTGTACGAGGTGTACGGAGCGGAGCCGCGTATGTACGGAGCGGAGCCGCGTGTGTACGGAGCAGAGCCGCGTGTGTACGGAGCAGAGCCGCGTGTGTACGGAGCAGAGCCGCGTGTGTACGGAGCAGAGCCGCGTGTGTACGGAGCAGAGCCGCGTGTGTACGGAGCAGAGCCGCGTGTGTATGAGGTGTACGGAGCGGAGCCGTGTGTGTACGAGGTGTATGGAGCGGAGCCGTGGGTGTACGGAGCGGAGCCGTGTGTGTACGAGGTGTACAGAGCGGAGCCGTGTGTGTACGAGGTGTACGGAGTGGAGCCATGTGTGTACGAGGTGTACGGAGCGGAGCCGTGTGTGTACGAGGTGTACGGAGCAGAGCTGCGTGTGTACGAGGTGTACGGAGTGGAGCCGCGTGTGTACGAGGTGTACGGAGCGGAGCCGTGTGTGTACGAGGTGTACGGAGCGGAGCCGTGTGTGTACAGAACGGAGCAGAGCCGTGTGTGTACGAGGTGTACGGAGCAGAGCTGCGTGTGTACGAGGTGTACGGAGTGGAGCCGTGTGTGTACGAGGTGTACGGAGCGGAGCCGTGTGTGTACAGAACGGAGCAGAGCCGTGTGTGTACGGAGCGGAGCCATGTGTGTACGAGGTGTACGGAGCAGAGCTGCGTGTGTACGAGGTGTACGGAGTGGAGCCGTGTGTGTACGAGGTGTACGGAGCGGAGCCGTGTGTGTACGAGGTGTACAGAGCGGAGCCGTGTGTGTACAGAACGGAGCAGAGCCGTGTGTGTACGGAGCGGAGCCGTGTGTGTACGAGGTGTACGGAGTGGAGCCGTGCGTGTACGAGGTGTACGGAGCGGAGCCGCGTGTACGAGGTGTACGGAGCGGAGCCGCGTGTGTACGAGGTGTATGGAGTGGAGCCATGTGTGTACGAGGTGTACGGAGCCATGTGTATATGAGGTGTACAGATGGAGCCCTGTGTGTTCAAAATGGAGCGGAGCAGTGTGTGTACGAGGTGTACGGAGCAGAGCCGTGTGTGTACGAGGTGTACGGAGCGGAGTCGCGTATGTACGGAGCGGAGCCGCGTGTGTACGGAGCAGAGCCGCGTGTGTACGGAGCAGAGCCGCGTGTGTACGGAGCAGAGCCGCGTGTGTATGAGGTGTACGGAGCGGAGCCGTGTGTGTACGAGGTGTATGGAGCGGAGCCGTGGGTGTACGGAGCGGAGCCGTGTGTGTACGAGGTGTACGGAGCGGAGCCGTGTGTGTACGAGGTGTACGGAGCGGAGCCGTGTGTGTACAGAACGGAGCAGAGCCGTGTGTGTACGAGGTGTACGGAGCAGAGCTGCGTGTGTACAAGGTGTACGGAGTGGAGCCGTGTGTGTACGAGGTGTACGGAGCGGAGCCGTGTGTGTACAGAACGGAGCAGAGCCGTGTGTGTACGGAGCGGAGCCATGTGTGTACGAGGTGTACGGAGCAGAGCTGCGTGTGTACGAGGTGTACGGAGTGGAGCCGCGTGTGTACGAGGTGTACGGAGCGGAGCCGTGTGTGTACGAGGTGTACGGAGCGGAGCCGTGTGTGTACAGAACGGAGCAGAGCCGTGTGTGTACGGAGCGGAGCCGTGTGTGTACGAGGTGTACGGAGCAGAGCTGCGTGTGTACGAGGTGTACGGAGTGGAGCCGTGTGTGTACGAGGTGTACGGAGCGGAGCCGCGTGTGTACGAGGTGTATGGAGTGGAGCCATGTGTGTACGAGGTGTACGGAGCCATGTGTATATGAGGTGTACAGAGTGAAGCCCTGTGTGTTCAAAACGGAGCGGAGCAGTGTGTGTACGAGGTGTACGGAGCAGAGCCGTGTGTGTACGAGGTGTACGGAGCGGAGCCGCGTGTGTACGGAGCAGAGCCGCGTGTGTATGAGGTGTACGGAGCGGAGCCGCGTGTGTACGGAGCAGAGCCGCGTGTGTATGAGGTGTACGGAGCGGAGCTGCGTGTGTACGGAGTGGAGCCGCGTGTGTACGAGGTGTATTAAGCTTGAAAGGAATGCAGCCCCCCAGCTCAAATTTTTTTTTATGTGCTGCCCATTTACCGAGTTTGAGACCCCTGCTTTAAGATAAACTAAAGGTTAAAACTAACCAATCTATAGCTGTGGTTTTGCTTCCTAAATATAGATTTTGGAAAGATCCCTTTAACCCACCTTGGCTGCATGCTTCCGCATGTCACTGGTGCCTTTCCCTCAGCTTCCCCTCTATCGTTGGTCTTTTATAGTGGTCTATTTTATACATAAGAAAATCAATAATTAAAAAAAGCATAATCTGCCAGGAATATCGGGCGCCGGTACAATAGCAAACGCCTCGTGAGGGCCGATAAATATTCAGCTTCAATGAAACATTGGACAAAGTGATTACTGCAAGGCATTTACTATAACACTACCCGGCCCCTTGAGAGCTGAACAAGATGGATGGGACCAATCCTATATCTTTAAAGGTTATTAGCGGTAAGTAAAACGCTATAGAGAGCGCCAAGCATCTGTCACGCCGGCTCCGGTCAGTAAAAGATCTAATCAGCATAGAGTCGGAGGCAAATGCTAGTGCAGCCTTCTACAACATAGCAGTACAAGCTTATACCAAGAATTACATCAAGACTGTCCCAAACTGGCCCCCAAAAATACTGGCAGAACATTAAAATGTGCCAATTTCCTAAAAAAATCAATTTTATCATTTGGTTTAGTTGCAAACTACCTAAGTTACGTGGAGTTTAGAAAATTAGCTAATAATACTGAGAGTAATACAGACAAAACATCCAGCCTATATTACTGGGAGTGACACAGATGTCACTTCTAGTCTATATTATGGGATATCTCACATCAATATTATATTACTGGGAGTGACACAGACATCACATCCAGATTATACTACTGGGATTGACACATACGTCATATCCAGCCTATACTACTGGTAGTGCCCCCTACGTCATATCCAGCCTATACTACTGGAAGGGACACAGACATCACATCCAGCCTATACTTCTCTGAGAGACACACCGATCTCACGTCCAACCTATATTACTGTGAGAGACGCACAAAGCTCACATCCTTCCTATGTTACTGGGAGTGACACAGACATCACATCTAGCCTATATTACTGGAAGTGACACAGAACATCTATCCTATATTACTGGGAGACACAGATTTCATATCAGTCTTATTATTGTGGGGCAGCACGGTGGCTCAGTGGTTAGCACTGCAGCCTTGACACATCTGTGTCTCCCAGTAATATAGGATGGATGTTCTGTGTCACTTCCAGTAATATAGGCTAGATGTGATGTCTGCAGCGCTGGAGTCCTGGGTTCAAATCCCACCAAGGACAACATCTGCAAGGAGACATACTGATAGGGAATTTAGATTGTGAGCCCCATTGGGGGCAGTGAAGATAATGTGTGCAAACTTTAACCCCTTCACTACCAAGGGTGGTTTGCACGTTAACTCCGGGGCCAATTTTTACAATTCTGACCACTGTCGTTTTATGAGGCCATAACTCTGGAACGCTTCCATGGATCCCGGTGATTCTGACATTGTTTTCTCATAACATATTGTACTTCATGTTAGTGGTAAAATTTCATTCAAATAACTTGCGTTTATTTGTGAAAAGAACGGAAATTTGGCGAAAATTTTGAAAATTTCGCAATTTTCCAACTTTGAATTTTTATGCCCTTAAATCACAGAGATACGGCACACAAAAAACTTAATAAGTAACATTTCCCACATGTTTACTTTACATCAGCACAATTTTGGAACCAAAATTTTTTTTGTTAGGAAGTTATAAGGGTTAAAAGTTGACCAGCGATTTCTCATTTTTGCAACATCATTTTATTTTTACGGACCACATCACATTTGAAGTCACTCTGAGGGGTCTATATGATAGAAAATACCCAAAAGTGACACCATTCTAAAAACTGCACCCCTTAAGGTGCTCAAAACCACATTCAAGGAGTTTATTAACCCTTCAGGTGCTTCACAGGAATTTTTTGAATATTTAAAAAAAAATAACCATTTAACTTTTTTCACAAAAAAATACTTCAGGTTCAATTTTTTTCATTTTACCAAGGGTAACAGGAGAAATTAGACTGCAAAAGTTATTGTGCAGTTTGTTCAGAGTACGCTGATACCCCACAAGTGACCCCATTTTGGAAACTAGACCCCCCCCAAGGAACTTATCTAGATATGTGGTGAGAACTTTGAACCCACAAGGGCTTCACAGAAGTTTATAACGTACAGTGGTACAATTAAAAAATCATTTTTTTTCCACAAAATGATCTTTTCACCCCCAATTTTTATTTTTCCAAGGGTAACAGGACCCTAAAAGTTATTGCGCAATTTGTCCTGAATACGCTGATACCCCATGTGTGGGTGTAAACGACTATTTGGGCGCATGGCAGAGCTCTGAAGGGAAGCAGCGCCATTTGTCTTTTTTGGCTGGAATTGAGATCGGACACCATGTCGCGTTTGGAAGCCCCTGATGTACCAAAACAGTGGAAACCCCCCACAAATATCACCCAATAAATTCATTTTTTGGAAATTAAAAAATAACACCATTTTGGAAACTAGACCCCCCAAGGAACTTACCTAGATATGTGGTGAGAACTTTGAACCCCCAAGTGCTTCACAGAAGTTTAGAACGCCCGGGCGTGAAAATAAAAAAATCATATTTTTTTTCCACAAAAATGATATTTTTGCCCCCAATTTTTTATTTTCCTAAGGGCAACAGGAGAAATAGGACCCCAAAAGTTGTTTTGCAAATTGTCCTGAGTAGGCTGATACCCCATATGAGGGGGTAAAACACTGTTTGGGTGCATGGCAGAGCTTGGAAGGGAAGGAGCACCATTTGACTTTTTCAACGCAGAATTGGCTGGAATTGAGATCAGACGCCATGTTGCGTTTTGAGAGCACCTGATATGCCCAAACAGTGGAAACCCCCCAATTATAACTCCAACACACCCCTAAGCCTAGCCCTAACCCTAGCGGGAAAATGGAAATAAATACATTTTTTTAATTTTATTATTTTTCCCTAACTAAGGGGGTGATAACGTGGAGTTTGAGTTACTATTTATAGCGGGTTTTTATTTTTGGCAGCTGTCACACGCTAAAAGACGCTTTTTATTGTAAAAATTGTTTTCGCATTACCAAATATTGAGAGCTATAATTTTTCCATATTTTGACCCACCGAGTCATGTGAGGTCTTATTTTTTGCGGGACGAGCTGACGTTTTTATTGGTACCATTTTCGGGCACGTGACATTTTTTGATCGCTTTTTATTTCGCTTTTTGGGACGCAGAATTTACAAAAACCAGCGTTTCATGAATTTCTTTTGTGTGGTGCGTTTTCGCCGTTCCGCGTGCGATAAAATTGATAAAGCGGATTTATTCTTCGGGTCGGTACGGTTACAGCGATACCTCATTTAGGTCATTTTTTTATGTTTTGGCGCTTTTATGCAATGAAAACAATTTTATATAAAAAAATAATTATTTTTACATTGCTTTATTCTGCGAGCTATAACTTTATTTTTTCGCTGATGATGCTGTATGATGGCTCGTTTTTTGCGGGACAAGATGACGTTTTCAGCGGTACCATGGATATTTATATGCGTCTTTTTGATCGCGTGTTATTGCACTTTTTGTTCGGCGGTATGATAATAAATCATTATTTTTTGCTTCGTTTTTTATTTTTATTTTTTAAGGGGTTCGCTTAAGGGGTTAACTAATGGGACAGTTTTATAGGGCAGGTCGTTCCGGACGCGGCGATACCAAATGTGTGTACTTTTATTGATTTGTTATTTTTTAATTTCCAAAAAATGAATTTATTGGGGAATATTTTTTTTTTTAATTTATTTAGCGATTTTTTTTTTTTTTTTTTTTTTTTTTACTTTATTACTGTCACATCGCAGATCGCTATGACAGATCAGCGATCTGTCACAGGCACTGCTGCAGGCTTCCTCATGCCTGCGCTCTGCGGGCAGTGAGGAAGCCAGCTTTCTGCAGGCCCCCGGAGGTCCCCGCCGCCATATTGGATCCGGGGACGTGCAGGAAAGGAGCCCCCCCGCAGCAGCGCTGCACATTGCGCTGCCGTGGGGGCTCAGGGAAGCACGGAGGGAGCCCCCTCCCTGCCGATGCTTCCCTTTAACCCCCAGTACATCGCGATCGTGTTTGATCGCGGTGGACAAGGGGTTAACGTGTCGGGGGCGGTCCGCGACCGCCCCTGACACATTGTGCCGGGTGTCAGCTATGATAATGATAATTAGCTGACACCCGGCCGCGATAAGTGGCGCTCACCACGTGGGCACCGCTTATCGCTATGACGTAATATTCCGTCCATGGTAATTAGGGCCCAGGGCACATGGACGGAATATTACGTCCAATGAAGGAAAGGGGTTAAAGTGCTCCGGAATATGTTAGTGCTATTGCTACTGTATATAAAAATAAAGATTATTTATTTATATTACGGACAGTGACACAGACGTCACATCCAGCCTATATAACTTTAAGAGACACACAGACCTCACATCCAGCCTATATTACTGGGAGAGACACACAGATGTCACATGCACATCCAGCTATATTATTACTGAGAGTGACACAGACATCAAATCCAGCCTATATTACCCTAACAAAGATCACATCTAGCCTATGTTACTGGAAAAAACACAGACATCACATCCATCCTATATTACTGGGAGACATTCCCCCAAAAGAAAAATCTGACACTAAGGTCAAGACACAGTATGCATATCCTATGTGCAAAGTTGTGCAATTTTCTCAATAGTCTTGACAAAAATTCTAAAATTTTGCTTCTGCAAAGCGTCTATATGACCTTTATCTAGCTCAGTGACTTGTAACAATCCTACAAATCCATCAGATCACTTGCTCCTGTATCTGATTGCTCTTTCTGCTCTACCCTCCCTTTTCTCAGTGTTAGAAATAGCAGGAAGGGATGGTGTATACTGATCACTAAAGTTAGGCAAATTTGTGTGGGTCCCTGCTTATTCGGTAAGCTATAGAGCTTACCAAATAACCTCCAGAGGGAACCCGTATACATGGAGCGCGCCAGCTGATCGGCGCGGAATCTGTATATGTGTTGGGCTCTCTATGCATGTCGTGTGACTGTGACACAGCGGCGACACATGCAGCTGCGGTGCCGATCAGCTGGCGCGCGCCATGTCTCCAGGTTCCCTCTGCAGCTTATTCGGTAAGCTGTTGTGAGTTCATTCTCTGGTTCACCAGTTGTGAGTTCTCCTTCCAGACTCCCTCTGGTGGTAACAGGAGGTTGTGAGGCTGATTTGATCGGTGGAGATCTGCCACCTGAGAATGAGAATGACGATTGGATCTCAGGAGTCTCAGATTGGATTTAAGACAGCCAACACCCTATTCAGTTGCTGGTGATTCCTTCTGGCTTGTCAGCTCTTGGTTTTCAGCTCTGCTCCAGTCATCTAAAGCTAAGTTTTTCTGCTAATGTTCACACTTGATTTTGTTGGTCTATTCAGTTTCTTGTGTGGTCAGCCAGCCCCGGCTGGGGGCTGTGCTGAATTTCCACTCTTCTTTATCTGTATCTGCCAATTTGCTTTTTGTCCCTTATTAGATTGGCCTCTTTTTGCTCTGTCTCAGAATATTTCAGAGTGCTGATATAGTGGGAGAAGTCTAGTGACTTCAGGGTTAATTTTGTTATCAGAAGTGTTGGACATTATTTTGTAGGGTTTTGGGCAGATTGCAGACAGTGCCTTTCCTTTCCTCTCCTTTCTAGTTAGTCTGGGCCCCATCGTTTGCTCAGCCTATTCTCCTACCTGTGTTTGGTTTTCATTTTGTTTCACCGTCAATACATGTGTGGGGGCTGTCTATTCCTTTGGGGTCTGCTCTGGGGCAGTTAGTTTTCCCTTTTCTTGCTTTAGGCTTATTTAGTCCTCCGGCCGTGACGAGGCGTCTAGGTTCATTGTAGGCATGCTCCACGGCTGCTGCTAGTTGTGTGGTAGGATCAGGGATCTGCAATCTGCATAGTTACCAACCTCTCTGATTTTTCTGGGCTTAGCATGTTTAGGTTTTTTCCTCCTCGGTGACCCATTCATAACAGTAAGCGCTATAACTTACCTAATAAGCAGGGACCTGAACAAATTCACTCAACTCTACTGATCACCGCATTGTGGACAGGGGAGAAAGCATGTACTGTCTGAGTGAGGGCAGAGTTTCCTCAGGGCATAGGAAAGGAGAAACGCCCATGAACAGCAAATTTCAAAACAGATGCTAGGATGATATATTAGCTACCAAAACCCTTGGCACCCTGGATAACCACAAGCCACACATATTACTGAGAGAGACACTTCCAGAAGGAAAAAAAATCTGAAAATTGGATAATATTTACGGTAATTAGCAAGTCACAATCGTTTTGTCTGGGAAGGAGATTACTATAGAATTAAAATGGCCGCCTCCTTGAATGAGAAAAAAAAAAAAAACAGTACAGGAATGTTAAGGCAGATAGCTTCTCTGGTATCCCCAGTAGTATTTAGAACTTATATAGAATGACATTTCCTATTGTCATTTTTTTTTCTGACCCCAGAGAATCCCTTTAAGGTGGCCATTCAGACTGGATATCTGTCAGCCCAATGCTTGTTAAGCAGTCAGACCCAAAACACATCCCGTCCTGCCCTTAACATCATGGCAATCGGAGTCCCATCAACTTTCCTGTAATGTGTATGGGGGGGCAGTTAGAGTAGAATCCCATGGCAACAATAAACCACACCAACTAAATAAGTAGTCAATATTGCCTGAAATTTTTTATATAAGGCTTTAGTATTATAGATAATTACTGTGACATCACCCCAAAAATTGTAATATAGTGAATGATATCTCAATAAGAAGAGCCAAATTGTGACTTCCTCTCCAAGCACATCACAACAGCATTGCCCCGAGTGGCAGTACTATGTAATTTCTGGTATTTTTCAGTAATATTACATATCTAAGGCTTTAGTAATGTAGATAATTTCAATCAACTATTGTCAGAGATTTTTGTATAGTGCCTATAGAATACAGCTGCACTGCCCCTAGAGGCAGAACTATGTCATTTCTGGAAGGCTTTAGTAATATAGATAATTACTATGATATCTTTCCAGAGATTTTAGTATAGCACACAGTGACCATTGCTTCTAGTATCATAATTACGTCATTTCAGGTATATATGGAATGTACATCAAACACTACCAATATAAGGCTTTAGTAATATAGATAAGTAGAGTGATGTTCCCAGAAATTATATATAACATAGTAATAAAAAGATCCATACCATGATAATGCCCCTTCACATGACAGCAGTATTATGTCATTTATTGTATTTTTGGAAATTTTCAACTATCACTACATATCTAGGACTTTAGTAATATAGATAATTATAGTGACATCTTCCCAGGAAATTCATGGATAATCTAGTTATTAAGGAGCCTCACTGCAACACTATCCCTATACATGGCAGCAGTGATGCCCCTAGTGGCAAAACCATGCCATTTCTGGTAGGCTTTAGTAATATAGATACGGTAATTACGAAGACAAAGTCTCCAAAATTGTAATATAGCAAATAATAAAATAAGAAGAGCCAAATTGTGACTCTGCCCCCAGCACATCACAGCAGTGTTGCTGCTCCTAGGGGTAGAGTAGAACCATCTTTTTTTTCTGGTATTTCTGGTATTCGCCACACTATGGCCCCGTCACACTAAGCGACTCACCAGCGATCCCGACACCGATATGAAGGTGTCAGGATCGCTGGTAAGTCGCTATGTGATCGCTGGTGAGCTGTCACACAGACAGCTTCACCAGCGATCAGCACAGCGATGCCGAGCGCCCGGCATCGCTGGCTATCGCTGTAGAAAATAGAATGGCCTTAGTAATATAGATAATTACAGTGGAAAAAACTCCCCAAAGATTTTAGTATAGTGAATAAAGTAGTTATCTCGGAGCCACACTGTGACTAGCCCCAACACATGACCAGTGCTGTTCCTAGTGGCAGAACAATTAGCCATTTGGGTAGACGTTAGTAATATAGATAAGGTAATTATTTTGACATTGTCTCAAGATATTTTAAGATAACTAATAAAGTAATAAAAGAGCCCCACAGGAACCATTGCTCCTAATGGCATAAGTACATTATTTTCAGTATTTAGGCAATTTTCAACAAACACTACAGATCGGCGGCTTTAGTAATATAGATAATTACTGTGATATGTCCCCAAGGATTTCACTGTAGTAAATATAGTAATTAAAGAGACAAAGTGTGACTATACCCACAGCGTATTGGTATTTCCAACATACACTTCAGATCTGAGGCTTTAGTAATATAGATAGATACGGTGACATCTTCCCAGAGACTTAAGTTTCATTGTATATGGGCTTCTGTCGGCACACAGCACTAAAATCCACTGCCTTTACAGAAGACTGCCTGACCTCTCTGTCATCCCAGCCGTGATGGATGTGTGAGGCCTCCTTCCATAGGGGCTCTGCGTCTTCTCACTTTATGCTTATATAACCTCTCCTCTGCATTGTCCCAAGTCTCCTCCTAAGATCAGACTGAAGACAATTTTACGCCCCAGAGTTTTACAATCCGTGAAAGGTCAGAGGCCCAAGTCCAAATGTTGGAGGACACCACCTGGAGCCTGACTCATGTTTTATGTCAGGGGCAATGGAGTGTCAGGAAGGACTTCCAGATCTTACAAGGAACACAACAAATGTAGAGAATTATCCTTGAAAACTCAAAAAATAAGTTCCCAAAACCTTTTTTTTGGAATTCCATTTTGAAATGCACAAAATGCACACCCAGCTTTCCCCAAAATACCTTTTTTTAATTATTGAAAGGGGTATTCCCATTTCAGTCATTTATGGAATAGTCACTTCAGGCCATTTTTATACATTTTGGACAACCTCTTTAAAAAAACACGCTGTCATTCAGGAGTTCGCTGTGATGACGTCCATATTAGTGATCCTCTAAAAATGATTGGATTGGTGTAGAAATCCTCCACTGATCAGTTCCCGAGTCGTATAAAGGGTGACCCCCTCCCCGCCGGGGTTTTTTGGATGATGGGATTATGTCAGTCTTTACTTTCTGCTTTATCATCATTTTCGGTTGCTTTTCACATTGTGAGATCTTCCCATCTGACCTGACCTCAAAACTCCTGGTCCAAAATCGCTTAGATAAATCAAAATCCAAAATCCAATTAAGGTCATAAAAGGCTTTGGGGCCCCCCCGAGCAGGCTCACAGGAGCGCCAGTCGAGAATCCCATATAAATGCGGCCTTTGTCTTACCCGGCTATTGTTGTGCATTCTCCCACATCCCGGCCAAAAGCGCTCACGGAGAGGAATACATGAATGGAGCCTGATTGCTGCCGAGGCAGATACTCAGCATCCGTCCTAATCCTCAGCGCGAGAGGAATTATAATGCATATAATTATGCAGAAATATGACAGTGCCACATGTATCACTATATTCAGTACTCGAGGAAAGAGCCTCAGCTTAAGTGGGAGCTGTGATAATGGCGAAATGAGGCTTCACCGAGCTTTTCCCGATACCAATGCAACCAAAAAATCCTCAAAGGCATAATCATACAGTGTCCTGCCCTGAATATAGTTACAATGTACCGTTATAGCAAACAAATGTGAATGATACAGTTTTATCTTCCCCATGGCCACCACTAGGGGGAGCTCATGAGCTTATATTTATCATTGCGTTCAATATGAGCTCCCCCTAGTGGGGACTGCTTGCAGACAGAAATTTTACCATGCATTTTTAACCAAGTGACTCCATGCAATTGAAGGGGATGTAGAGCTAGAATCAAGCTCTGATCCTTATAAAGATACATTAAATGATCAGCGTCGTTTCCACAAGCTTTACAATCAATAGAACAAGTTATTATGGAAAAAACTTTGTAATATATCTTATCAGAGCTATATTTTTCTTTCTTCACCTACGAGCATCTTCTACTCCTCTCCCTGTCACATGAAGTCACTCTGAAAAAAATCTGTTTGGTCAGTGAAAGATCAGATTACAGTTGCCTATTGAAATATATGGGAAAGCGGTAAGGGTACGTGCACATGGTGCAGATTCTGCTGCGTTGTACAGTACCTTTATTTCCTATGGAAATAAAAAAAAGCTGTGCACATGCTGTGGATTTTTCCGCGCGGTTTTGCTGCGGTTTACAAACCGCAGCATGTCAATTCTTTAGTGCAGAAACGCTGCAGTTTCACACCTCATCCATTATGAGGTGTAAAACCGCAGATAAACCGCAGGACTTTAGTCCTGCGGATTTATCTGCGGTTTATACTACAAAATCCGCAGAGCCAAAAAACTCTGTGTGCACATAGCCTTAGACCCACAGGGACCAATGCTACATCTTTAGGCTTTGTGCACACATTTGCAGAAAATTTCTGCATGATAACCGGACTCCTTCCCAAAAAATGCGCGTTTTTTGCCGCGATTTTATTCCAGGGCATCCCCAGACACATAGAAAATAGCCAGAAATGCGGAATTTACCACAAAATTAGGCTGTGTGCACACGCTGCGGATTGGGGTGCGGATTTGGCAGCGCGGATTTTGTAAAATCTGCAGGTAAATCTGCAGGTCAAAAGACCTGCGGTTTTACCTGTGGATTAGCCCTGCGGTTTTTCATCTCCACAATGGAGCAGATGGCAAACCGCAGCGGAATCCACAGAAAGAATTGACATGTCAATTCTTTCTGCGGTTTAGAAACCGCAGGAAAAAAGCGCGGAAATATCCGCACCGTCTGTACTGCGGTTTTTAATATCCATAGGATATTATGGTACTGTACACTGCAGCAAAAACTGCTGCAGATCCGCAGGACCAAAACCGCTGTGGAACCGCAGCAGAATCCACAGTGTGTGCACATACCCTTAATGAGCATGCTGCTTTTTTTTACCGCGAAGCGTTTTTTTTTTTTCACGGTAGAAAAAAAGCATCAATATGCACAAAAAGTGCAAAATGCATTAAAATGAATGGGAAGCTTCTTTTAGGCGTTTTTTTGAGCGGATTTTTTGGTATATCCGCGGGAAAAACGCAACGTGTGAACACAGCCTTATTGTAAGTGTTTATGTCAACCCAGTGCGAGATTGACAGTTATACTGCACAGTAATGCTGTATAATGCCATCCGTGTAGCTGCATTCCAGTGTCTACCTTATCCCAGAGCTGTACTCACACCTACACTGTTCAATACTGCCATATCATGTCGTCCATGTAACTGCTTTTTTTTAAGCATTTACCTCACCCCAAAACAGGACTCACAGCTACACTGTTCAGTACTGCTGTATAAAAACATTCACCTGGCTGCTTTCTAGTGTACAGCTTACCCCACAGCCGAACTCACAGCTGAGTAGTGCGGTATAATATCTTCCTCCTGGCTGTTTTCAAGTGTATAGCTTACCCCAGAGCTGAACTCACGGCTACACTACTCTGTAGTGCTGTATAATGCCATCCATGTAGCTGCTTTCCAATAAGTGTTTATCTTACCCCAGAGTTGGACTCATGGCTACATTGCTGAGTCTTCCATATTGCCGTTGCCTCTGAACATGTAATACATACAGACAGGAGAGCAGTAATCCCCCATGTCTGTGTGTGCTGTATATGAGAGACATCTCCACTCACTAGCTCAGGGACAACGGAAAATTAGATACAGAGCCTGCTGAGAAATGTAGAATACAAGTCCTACAATGTCTAGAAATAGTGTTGGTCGTCATGTAGACACACATGATCACTTAGTCGTCACCTGGAAGGGCAGGAAATCGTTAAGAAACTATTCAGCACAGGACATCAGATTAAAATAAAATGGGCAGAAATTAAAATCTTCCCTGAACTCGATCTGTATTTCATTCTTCTCTCATTTTGTCTCAATCTCTCCCCACATTTCCACTTAGCACCGGAGGAATGTGAGAATCTGGTTACAGTGTTTGCTTACAGTCTGCTCTGTCATTTTTCCCATAATATAAATGCTGTGGGATAGGTTGGGGCTATAACACTGGTGCCACCTTGCCGGCCTGGGCGCTGCAGCTTCCTCCCATGCTACGGATAGATTTTCCTGGAGCATAATATGAAATGGAGTTATCAACGGCAGATTATAACGGGGTTTTGGGGGGATGGACAGTTGTGCAGCATACTTGCTGATGGTTTCCAGATCCTGTTTGTTGACACAATTCACTAGTAAGCTGTCAGGGACAAAGGAAAACCTCAGATGTCCGGAAACCCCTTTATTATCAGGATTGGTGAGGGGTCCTAGAGGTTGTACCCTCATGATTACTACGCTTGGTTTCTCCTTGGGTTTTGTAGTCATTCACTCAGATGGAAAAAACCCTTTAATATATATAAAAGGAACCACATTCTGGAAAGTCATGGGTAAGTCCTATAAGAAATGTGCCATAAAGGTTGCACGTCTGTTACGCGGGGTCATGTGACTGCCATGGGTCACCTCCGGCATTCACGCTTAGTAGATAACTTCAAAGAACTAAATAAGTTATTGGGAAGAGTCAGAGTAAGCAATTAAACCATTGTAAGCAATAACAATGCAGGGAAAGCGCTTCCTGTGGGCGACCATTGCTTGTAAATGGCTGAGTGATCAAGGTGTGTTTTTATGTAGGGGAACATCCAGGTGTATCCAGTATTAAAAAATATATAGGTGTATGAAACGTCCATTGTTTGGGACCTCCATCAACTAACCAAAGAGGAGGGGTCTACAAACCACATCTCTGTCTTGAGGAGCCAACTTGCCCATCCATTGCTAGGACATATAATGCTCTATCTCCCTTGAAAGGGCACTTAAAAAAAAAAATAGAACTCTGCTGGCACGATGGTGCACAAATTTCATCTGCTTGCTTTTTGCATAAGAGTACTGGAAGAAGTAAACAATCACTTTCTTATTATGTGGGGCTAAAGAATACAAGCATCAACATGACAATGATAGTAGATGACATAAGACTCTAGGACCATAATTCTTTTTGCAGGCAGACGAAGGCAGACGCTGAAACGCGCGTCGGGGATGGGCGCATCCAGGAGAGCTGTCTCCACACTGGCACAAGGTATGGTTTGGGCACTTTAATCATTTGGCACAGTCACTACATATTCCATCTTGAGCGGCATGGATAAATACACAATCCTTTAGGAATATATTTTCATTTGGAGCCGCACATACTTTATAGGATTAGTTAATACAAGACTTGGTTTATATTTGCCATTGTGCATTTTTTTTGCTTACCAGGACACTTGTCCATTTTTTTGTCCATATGATTATCCATAATTACTAGCAAAAAAACCCTCTTTTAGTATATGGTTGTATGCCTAAGCCCATGATATTTATGTTGCATATTGCACTTTATATATGAATTATCTTGCATTTACCTGTGCTTACTCATGAACTATTCAATTGCACTTTTTCATAACTATGGAATGATTTATTTTTTCATTATCTTTTGTAATTCTTATGAAGCTGCATTATAATTGAGTGCATTTTACTTGTGCAGACTGTCTCTGGTGCGCCCCCTTTGATAATTTTTCCCACCCTTGCATTTATTGTTTGAAAATGATTTTTCAATAAATATTTATAACCAATACTGGACGTTGTTTTCGGTCTTCTCATTGTGTTATCGTATCTGGCATCTAGTACAATATTTTGGCTGTTCCAGCACGTCAAGTACTACCACTCTGCTGTTCCAGCTATGCTGCATATGGTCTCCACTACAACAGCTTTGATGTTCCAGCTCCAACATCAGGGCTCTACTACATCAACTCTGCTGTTCCAGCTCTGCTACAACAGTTCAGTCCCTCTACTGCAGATCATAAAATCTTCGACACCGCCGTGCTGAAGAATATCTGCTAATCTGGGCCACAGGCTTCAAATATCCACCACACCAGGTGAGACATTAAAGCACTGGCAGCTAATGATAGAACAGGACCCCTATATGTGGGAACAGTATATGGGACCTGTGCAACCCAATGGCTCATCATAAATAGTCCCCTTTACCTCTTGAGCCCCTGTGCACTGCACAAGTTGCGCCAATGATATGTCCAACCATGCATTAAAGGTAACTCTACATGCACATGATCCCATGTAGCAGAACTCCTGCTCATTCAGTTGTGAGTCGCCTACATCTGTACCAATCATATCTTTGTGCAAAGAAGGTAGAATCACGGCTTTTGTGATGTTGCTTATTTGTTTGGCACTTTTTGATCCAGAAATGTCCTAGACTAGGGCTCCAGTGGGCTACGGGAGCGGCCATGCACAAGTCATAGTAAAACTGCAGCGCTGCTGCGACTCATGCACAAGTCATGGTAGAACTGCAGCGCTGCTGCGACTCATGCACAAGACGCAATGGCCAAAATTGCTGCAACTCTCGCAAGTCTTGCTTATCCAAGTCTTCTCCAGATCCCGTGGAGACCTCATATAACCGCAGCCTAAATGTAAATTTCCGCACACAGTGGAATTATACCGGCAATTTAAGCTAAAAAACATCTCGATTCATGACTACAATGAGCGCACTGTCACCGCGTCCCATCCATAAACAAATGACGATTGTCCGACACGTATTTCCGAGCCAAAGATTATTCATCTTGCTTCAATGAGCTTTCCAAACTTACAGGAGCACCGGTGGTTAGAAATGAAGGACTGTCACTCCTGTGTTACACCATTATTGGGAAAGTCTCCACTATGCCCCTGAATGGCACACCGACCCCAATTCCCATACTGCTGCACCTCGAACACAGATTTGGCAGGCATGCAAAAAACCCTCAGCGGTCAGAAAGACCTTAGCATAATATAATATATGCTCCTCTGTAGCCAGTAGGTGAAGATGGCACAAATGCCGGGCACCGGGAGCAGTTTCCCTGTGTGCCATGTGCTCAGACAGTTAACTTGCAATCTATTTGCTCCTGTATAATTTAGTGGCCAGCTACTCTGCTCAGTCAATCGGAAACCTATTCTATCTGGTACAGTTATTTAGCAAGTGACCTCTCTCTCACCCCCAATACCTCCGATTCTAGCTCTGCAGCCGCCACATAGTGCTGACCACATCACACTGCTCCGCCTGAGAGAGTCCCTACAATGGACAGGACTGTAATGTGTAAATATATTCTTTTATAAAATAAAATGCTAGATTTAGAGGCGCCCAAGGAAGGGCTAGCTTTAGTGGCCGGCCAGACTGACTATGAGCCACTATATATCGAGTACCAAACACCCTCTGGTTCAAGGGACAACCTTTTGAAATATGGGAGGTATGCAATCCTACTTGTAGATCTTAAAGAGGGCCTGTCACTTGCCTTTAATATGTAATATTTTTACCTGGTGTGAATGGCGCCGTTCTCCTGAATTCAGCGTTGTTTTTCTTTTGTTCCTGCGCCTCTCCATTCCCGAGATATGGCCCTTTCTTTTCTGTAGACAAATGTAGTCTTGTTAGCCAAGTGGGCACTGTCTTCAAGAACACACCCACAGAAGAGCTGATGACCACGCCCACTTAAGTAACAAGACTAGACTTATATACAGGGAAGAGAGGGCCATATCTCGGGAATGGAGAGTCGCAGGAAAAAAAGAAAAACAGCGCTGAATTCAGGAGAAAGGCGGCTTTTACAACACACACACACAAAAAAAAACATTATATAAGCAAGTGACAGGTCTTCTTTAAAGGGTTGACCATAATAATAAAAACATGGCTATCTCCTGAAAACTGCACCAGAAAGTCCACGTTGTGTGCAGGATTCAAGCCCCATTTATGTCTAGAGCAGTGGCATTTCTTTTTTCTTTTTTACTGTATAGGTAGTCTAAAAATATAGATTTTTAAAAACTTTTCTGTTAAAAAGAAAACATCTATAATTTTGGTGGTTCCATCAGAGGAATGTGGCAACTTTTATACTATTTGTAATTCAAAAATCCACATTAGAGAAATAAAAAAAAAATTGCAAATGCACCAAAGTGGATATACTGTACGATGAACAAAAAGTAATGTCCGTGGTGAGGTCATAGAACCAGGGTGGCCAATCATTACATGCTCTTCTCTATAACATCAAGGAGGTCTATAATTCTCACACCATCTCTTGCAGTAAAGGGAGATAACGGTACGGTGATCCAATTTGGCATCTGAACACTGGAGAGAGTTAAGGCGGGAAAAAATTAAGTCACCAATTTTGACCATTAGTCACATTTGCCAACTCTCCCAGAAAACTGGATACTTGCAATATTCCAGGAAAAGTCAGAAAATATTCGAAGGCCTGTCAAAAGTGCCTGAAATCTCCTGAAGGTTTTTTTTTTATGCCCCTCCAAGGAAATGGGGACTGACTTGTGGGGTTGCAGAAAATGGACAGTGTGCAGCGTGGTTTGGGGCAAAAATGTCTGCGTTCCCCATTTTTGGCTTCAGCCCTAACTGGAGTGACCCTTTTACGTCTATTTTAACCACTTACCAGAATGACTCTTCTTCAGTAAGAGCGTCCATTGTAGCTACTGTCACAGCGTCTGGGGTTAGGAGAGGAGCACCTCCTGAATCCGGCTTTTGTTCTCACTTTCCGAATAGGAAGTTATTAAAGCGAGTCAAAATGTAAAAACAGCTAAAGTCAAAATCGTATTGTACGTAAATGTGGAGGAGAATGAGCTGCCCTTGTCAGTAAGAGGAAAACTTTCTCCTGAATATGGCCATACAACACAGCTTGTTCTCCTACCAGCCATTACTCCCAATCCCTCACATGCACGCTCATCTCCGCTGAGCATGCATATACTCTTACTGTAGAGTGGAATAAACCACTTCTTGGCGGAGGTTGATTTCATGTGAGAATGGAGGATTCAAACCCTATTAGAGTGTTTGACCCACATTTATCTAATACTACTTTCTTGTTCCATTACTGCTCTTCTTTAAAATGGGGTACCACCATAAAGTGTACAAATAAATAATGGGGCAATGCTATCCCTAAAATATTACCATACAGTGCTAAATGCCAACAAACCATGATCATATAGCAGCTCAGACATGCCTACTTTCCGAAATTCTCCTGTAGGAGTGTGGCCGCAAAGTGGGCCATTGAAAATTTTCCTTGCCCAAACATGCCTCCTTGCACAGACCCTTGCCCTTTTACTCAGCCCCTTAACCCTAAAACCACACGCTCCTAATCCCCCCTTTGAAGGGGAGTCGTCTAGCTTACACAAAAGGGGAGGGAGGCATCCCAGCTCCACCATGTACCGGGAAGTCGCCGCAGAGTCCCACTTACTCTTACCGGGACGTTCCAGGAGGCTTCCGTGATGCCCAGGAGATTTGTCAGCTCATCCAGGAGCCTCCCGGACATTGCAGAAAAGTCAGCGATGTATGGTAGATGGTTTCGATGTTGAATCAATATCATTTCTTCCAATGTAAGCAGCGGAGGACGGAGCAGACTGTTTAACCAATAACAATGACAATTTCCTGCCAAATGCAGAAAAAATAACACAAGAGACCCAGATGGAAAATTAGAACCGACTCCAACACACAAATTAGAAGCTTTATCCGTTTTCTTGCATATTGGAGCTCATTATTTTTTGCAGATCTATAAACACTGACATAATGCAAGCTTTTACCATAAAACCCATTGACTCAGGATGGTGGGCTCACTAGTAGTTATTCTTCCCCTCCAATAAACTGATATAGTTAGTTCACACGCCAAAAACTGAAGCTGCTAGTAAATCAGAACAAATGCAATGATAAAGTTGTAACTTTGATAATTCTGACATAAAACCTTTTGGCTCAGTTGGTGGGCTCACTAGTAGTTTCCCTTCCCCATTTTATTGGTGCCTAATATAATTAGCCTGCAGCCCAAAAATGATAGGCGCTACTAAATTAAAACAATTGTGATGATTACTTTGATCATTTTGCTAGAAAACCTCTTGACCCAGATGGTGGGCTCACTAGTAGTTTCTCTTCCACATCTTATTGGTACCCAATATACAGTAATTAGCCTGTAACCCAAAAATCCTAACCGCTAGTAAATTGGTACAATTTCAATGATACATTCGATATTCCCCTCCAATAAATTAGTCCATAAACCAGAAATTGGAGCAACTGATAAAAAAAAAATGCAATGATAAAATTGCAACTTTGATAATTCTGCCATAAAACCATTTGACTCAGATGGTGGGCTCACTAGTAGTTTCTCTTCCCCTCTTATTAACCAATATAAATTAGCCTGTAGCACAAAAATTGGAGCTCAAATACGCCAGGACATGTACAACGATTACATTGTAACTTTGATAATTTTGCCATAAAACTTTTAAATTCAGATAGTGGGCTCACTAGTAGTTTCTCTTCCCCTCTTATTAATCAATATAATTATTCCGAAGGCTAAAAACTGTTGCAGTTGCAATAATAACGTTCAACTTTCATAATGCAATTCTATAAAATTAAGAGTTGCCTAAAGGTGGAGTATAACTTCAAATGACACCAAAGTGAATAATTCAGAAGGTTGTTTACAAACCAGATGTTACAGGGGTGAAAAAAAACAACAAATCAATGGGAAGAAGTAACTAATGAGAACACGGCATTAATTTTTTAAAGTCTTCTTGATCAATTCCCTTTTAAAAGTCAGGCTTGAAAAGAAATGACGCATTAGTTTTCAGCTGAAATGAAAACGATGTGAGAAGTTCAACAGTGAACGAAAATAGAAGCGTTTCACGTAGATATCGGAATCAGTCCTGCAGGGGATGCGAATGATGTGAGCAGGACATGCGGGTGGAGAACGACCTACAGACAAAATACTGGGTAAAGGGGATTGCATGAATTGAAGGAAAAGGTACACAGATCAGAGGAGTTGTGTAGTGCATAGGACCGAGAAGATGTGTGGGGGAGGCACAGGACCGAGAAGGTGTGTGGGGAGGTACAGGACCGGCATTGTGGATGGGGAGGCACAGGACCAGCAAGGTGGTTGGGGAGGCACAGGACCAGCAAGGTGGATGGGGAGGCACAAGACCAGCAAGGTGGTTGGGGAGGCACAGGACCAGCAAGGTAGGTCCAAGGGGCATAGGACCAGCAAGGTGGGTCAGGAGGCACAGGAACGGTAAGGTGGTTAGGGGAGGTACAGGGCCGGGAAGGTGGTTATGGGAGGCTCAAGACAGGGGTGATGCGTAAGGAGGCACAGGACTGAGACGATGGGTGGGGGAGGAGACATGGGACAGAGATGATGTGTAGGTGAGGCCCAAGACAGACGTGCTGTGTGGGGAGGCCCAGGACAGATGTGCTGTGGGGGGGAGGCCCAGGACAGATGTGCTATGTGGGGGGAGGCCCAAGACAGACGTGCTGTGTGGGGAGGCCCAGGACAGATGTGCTGTGTGGGGGGAGGCCCAGGGCTGTAGATTTTCAGTATAGTACTCAGTTGGGCGTATAAAGCTTTCTCCACATAACTCCTGCCGTCACTCCGCCATCCAGTACACCATGACACAGGAGTATACGGTGTGGCACCATTATACAGGTGTATACAGTGCAGCAGGACCAATCACCTCACACCTCGCTGCATTACACAACCCTCTTGTGTTAACATCTGACCCATTGTTGTTCATTCCTTTAACCCTTCATAAGCCGGATCAATAATAATTTCACATTAATTACATCCTATAGTGAGATGTGTACATTCTCCATCACCTAGACATCAGTCTCTGATTGTTCAGATTGACAACTCTGTAATCCATTATCTTATCTGCTTAGCAGGGGAGGAGGAAAACACTAGGAAATGGGAATTGTTTACAGTGCCATAAAGGGTTACATATCAGTGCCCTAAACATTACACTGCCACAGTGTGCACAATTGCCATACAGAAAGCACATTAGTCGCCCAGCGGATAAAAGCCCATTTCAACTGTCTGACTTCTACCAATAAAGCGGCAGTGGTAGTTTTGTCCTCATACAGAGTGCATTTTGTCAGCAGCACATTTCGTGTTCACATGGGACACTGTTATGTCACCAACCAACTACGTCTAAATAGACATGTACACCTTAAGGGCAGTATTATTTTCTACTTTTCTGTCCAAAAATACACTTTAAAAATGGGCTTAATTAAAAAGTTTGCACCGCTTTCCTCCTATAGTCTTTGTATTTCACTATCTATAGCTGGTTGCAGAATGAGTTTAATGAAAAAAAGATGAGCTGAGCTCTGTAATCATAAATCAGCTGAGAGGTATACCATCTCCCATCAGAATCAGCTCACTGACGGAAAGTCAGTTCTCTCATTCTGTAGTCAGCAATAGACAGTTCATCATAGAAGATAGAAAAAGCAAACTGAGCTAAAAAAAAAATTATTAAACCCAATTGCAAAAATAATTTTTATCCAAAAATAAATGCATGTAAAATAAAAAGGAGAGAGAGGAAGAGAAAGAAGAGAGAGAGAAAGAGAGGTGAGAGAGAACGAAAGAGAGAGAGAGCAAAAGAGAGAGGAAGAGAAAAAGAGAGAAAGAGGGAGAAAGGAAGTAAAAAGAGAAAGGAAGAGAGAAAGAAAGAGCAAAAGAGAGAAAGAGGGAGAGAGAGAGGGAAAAAGAGAGAAGAAGAGAGAAAGAGGTGAGAGAGAACGAAAGAGAGAGCAAAAGAGAGAGGAAGAGAAAAAGAGAGAAAGAGGGAGAAAGGAAGTAAAAAGAGAAAGGAAGAGAGAAAGAAAGAGCAAAAGAGAGAGAGAGGGAAAAAGAGAGAAGAAGAGAGAAAGAGAGATAAAGAGAGAAAAGGAGAGAACGAAAAAGAGAGGGGGAAAGAGCGAAAAAGGGAGAAAGAGAAAGGGAGAGAGAGAAAAGGAGAGAAAAAAAAACGAGAAAAAGCGAAAGAGAGAGGGTGAAAGAGAAAAGGAGAAAAAGAGAAAGTGAAAGAGGGAAAGAAAAAATAGGAAGAGAGAAAGAGAGAAAGAGGGAGAAAGAAAGAAAGAAAAAGACAAAAAAAAGACAGAGGAAGAGACATAAAGAGAGCAATAAAGAGAAAAGGAGAGAAAAAAGAGAGAAAGAGAAAAAGAGTGAGAAAGAGAATGAAAGGGAGAGAAAGAAAGAAACTTAAAAGCTGTCAATATGGCTGACCGGCCAGAGTAATGATCAGCTTGTGTAGATGCGTTTTGCTCTTGGATGATAATTCGGGACGAGCTTTTCTTCTGAACGGATATTTGCAGATTATCAGACTGTGGAAATTGGGCGCTCGCAGAACCACAGGTGGCATGTGTAATGCCACACACCGTTCCAGTGAGCTATCAAAATAAGAAAAGTAGCACATGGTAAGGATGCATTGGAGGACGCCTCTAAATGGTTGCCGCCCAAGGCCATTGCTTGAGCTTTTTAGAGTGAATGAAGGCAAATCAATGAAAGTTATTTCTTATAAAAGTCATATATCCTCTACCTATTCTGGATAGTGCAGGGTCCGAGCATCCAAGATTCTGCTCTTTAAAAGTCAAAGGGACTAATGGAGGCTGAGCTGACTGAAGCGAGGTACCAACCCTATGTGCGATGTATGGGAGGAAATGCCACAAGCCTGTGATCCTTCTCGCTGTACCCTACTAACCTACACAATAAAGGCTTTATACAGGTAGATGAAAGTGGAGGCCATAGTCCCTTGTCTGGCCAAGAAGTCATCATCAGGACAATTAGGGCGATGAAAGATAACTCAAAATTTGGCCTCATTTTGATGCAAATACTAGAAAGATGTGACTTGGGGCGCCAAGGGACAAAGGCCTGGATACAATAGACAATGGCCGACGTTGCATCGTGTAGGACCCGCACCGTACAGCTACCCGCTCTGTGGAGTGACAAGGTTGTAAGAATGCGCCGGCTTTCTGTTTCATCTCCTGTCCAAGATATCGGAGCGACCAAAGAAAGCAGAAGACAATGGCCGCCATTCTCTGCATCTGAAATGATACCTGCGAAACAAGCGAGCAATGATAGTGATTCAGTGGGGAAGGGGATCTATCACTGCCGCAGACGGCTGACCTACCCTCCGTTTTCCTAGAAGTTCCCTCTGTCCATCCATCGGAGGAACAATTAGATGATTCATGTCGGAGGGGTTGAAGAAACCTGTACGATGAATTGAAGGACGAGAAAGGGTCTTGTTTCCCCGAGATGAGAGATCGGGTAAAACTATTCGCAATGGTAAATGATACGCTGGTAAGGACAAAGATCGGGGGTAAAAAGTCAAACATAACAAAGCAAAAAGTTCTGCAACTTTACCATATACTTTGGAGGTCTCATCACCTGTAAGATTTCTGCTTGCTGGCATTGAACGGAAACACATTCCTTTTCATGCAGAGGAAATTTGCAATGGAAAACTATCCACCTCCAAGCGGGAGATTTGTGACAATGGTCTGAATACAATTGTTACAAACCTTCAGCTGTGAGAAACAGAAAAGGTTGAGTTTCATCTAAATAGATGACAATCTGGACTGTTACTTATTTTTTTGGCTTTATTTTTCTGTCCGCACCAAATAATGCCATGGGAACCTGATTATTGCGCTTTACTGCATTTTTTTCATTCTTTTTCTCCCTTCTTTATATATTTTTTTCACCGTTTCATAGGCACTTTCCAGTTTCCCTAGAAAACTCTATGGAAAGGCAAAAAAAAAAACGCACGGCAAAACATTGAGGATTTTTAAAATTCACAGTGGACAAAAGACTTCAAGAACTCACAAGCCGTTGCTGCAATATGGATATTTTCCACACCCACACCCTGAGTGAGGGTATCACCCCAAAAAAGGGCAAAAGTCACAGTGAAATCTGCAGCAGATCTCACTCCTGAAAATGGCAGTCTGCTGATTATTGTGAGGATTTTTAACGTTTTTCCCACTTTTTTGATTTATTTTAGATGCAATCTTTCCCCTCTGTGCTTAAAAAGCAATGGGGTGGAGGGGGGTGAGAGCACCTAACGTTAGAATAGGTGAAAGTGTCCATGTTTTTAGGGGCTTAGGTTGGAGTCACACATTTGTGTTCTGAAATCTAAACATGGAGTACAAGGTACACACTGGTGGTTGGCCTCAAAACCCCCAAATCAACGGCCTTATAAGTAAACTAGATGGTGGCCCGATTCTAACGCATCGGGTATTCCAGAATATGTATGTAGTTTATTTAGTTTATTTATGAAGATTTAAGACAGAACTTGCTCAGTAAAGATGAGTGAACTACGTCGCGCTGTAAGGGTTAAATTCCGCGCCAATATCGCTGATTGGTCGCCGGGTGCGACCAATCAGAAAAGTGTGGTTCAAATCCCACAGCAATTCGCGGGCGGACTGCACCTGTCGCTGAATGGTCGCGGCCGGCCGGGCACAACCAATCAGGCTAGTGCCGGTCATCTCCCACCTGCGTTGCCGCTGACCTCCGTGAGGCAGGAGATGACCCGCGGCAACCGTCGGGAGATCAGCAGCTAGCGTTGTTGATCTCCCGACAGTAGGGGTGGCGTGCTTCGTTCGAATTCTGCGCCAATTCGCGGGTGGACTGCACCTGTCGCTGAATGGTCGCGGCCAGCCGGGCATGACCGATCAGGCTAGTGCCGGTCATCTCCCACCTGCGTTGCCGCTGACCTCCGTGAGGCAGGAGATGACCCGCGGCAACCGTCGGGAGATCAGCAGCTAGCGTCGTTGATCTCCCGACGGTAGGGGTGGCGTGCTTCGTTCGAATTCTGCGCCAATTCGCGGGTGGACTGCACCTGTCGCTGAATGGTCGCGGCCGGCCGGGCACGACCGATCAGGCTAGTGCCGGTCATCTCCCACCTGCGTAGCCGCTGACCTCCGTGAGGCAGGAGATGACCGCGGCAACCGTCGGGAGATCAGCGGCTAGCCTCGTTGATCTCCCGACGGTAGGGGTGGCGTGCTTCGTTCGAATTCTGCGCCAATTTGCGGCCGGACTGTACCAGTCGCTGATTGGTCACGCCCGGCCACCGCGACCAATCAGCGATGCAGGATTCACGGTCGGACTGCGCCTGTCGCTGATTGGTCGCGCCCGGCCAGCCGCGACCAATCAGCGACACGGGATTTCCGTTACAAACAGACAGACAGAATAAGACGATTATATAGTAATAAGATAAGAGGTTGTCAAGTTCGGGTTGCAAGACCCATGGCCGGTCCTTACTTAGACCACCATATCAAATCAGATACTGCAGGGGAACATCATGATCAGCGAGCAACACCACATCATACCTATGGCTGGGAAAGCGAGGCGGTCCCCAGTATGTCTGTTCCCACCCAGACTCCTACACAGTAGTTCTTCTATCAATACAGAATAATGGGGGCAGCTGTTAGCAGATTTGCAATTCAGGGTCCTAAAAAAGTTTGGTGACCACCCCGGAGGATGAGGGGTAATATCCTGAATGTACAATAGACAGTATATATCTATATTTACTGAATGTTCGACATTTACCGAGAATGCCCCATTTCACTGGAGGACATCAAATTTAGGTCAAAGACTTCTGGCTGCAGCTTGGCAGCACAATCCAGCGCGCGACGGGGAGGAGATGTGATCACGCTATACATAGTACATTATGGGTTTTTTACAGCAGCATAGCATGAAAACAGTAATAATAGGAGACGTGTCTGGGTGCACAGTGCGGGGAGACTAGAATGCCTCACAAGACCATTTCTGTTGCTATGGAAGAAGCTGGAAGAAGACTGCACATGAGGAAATATTCTCCATGACCTAAATTCCCTTACAAAACAGATCACCAGATCCTGGGAGCAGGTGCAGGAAAAAGCCTGTGACATGTGGTAAAACTCCTTACTAAGGAGAATCAGTTTTACCGATACAAAGTTCCAAATCCCCAGCACAAGTCAGTTATTAAGTAAAACTCCAGCTGCAGGAAACCTCCACTAGAGGGAGCTTTAGAGCTGATCGTAGACTTGTGCTCTAAGACTCGGCAGCAGGTGGCTTCAATCCAAATGTAGGTCCCAGGAGCCCACTGATCTCTAGAAAGAAGGTGCAGCCCTGTGGGATTTCAGCTCATAACTTGTACATTTCCATTTCCGGCAAAACCAAACTTTTGGGATTCGATTCCGATGAATTCAGTAAAATAGAATGAAGGGGTTGCGGTACTGGTAAAGTGGAGCTGGTGGTCACATGGATATGCAGGGATAGGTAGAGCTGCCCCCCATTTACCAGGACTCCATACCCTTTAATCTCCGGTTGAATGGGGGTCCCAGAGGTCAGACCTCGACGAATCATAAATGAGAATGGGAATACCCCTATGAATCTAGACAAGTCTAGAAGGGCTAAGCTGACTATTACATTGTACCAAACCCTCAGGTCAGGAGACAAATTTGTCTTGCCGATGTACCTAATACACAAAGAATTATCTGGGCTGGATATAAATGTAGCAAATCCAATGCAGACAAAAACAGTCCCATTCATTGTGAGCAAACGCAGGTCCTCAAAATGGAGAGAAATCGCCTCTGGGTGTAAAAAAAGGTACATGGAAAAATGTTTAATTATAAAACGATGAAGAATTATACATTTATTTAAAGCCACAGCGCGTTTCGCCTGAGAACAGACTTCCTCAGGTGTCTTGCATGGCCAAATCCTGTTGCATACAAAAGCAACTCACAATCATTTTGAAAACCTCAGCTTGCTGTCGGCGAAAGGAAACATTCCTATATTCAGAGGCAATTTCTGGACACTTTTGGGATATTTGCTTGCTGACTGCGAATGGGAATTTTCCCTTCTAAGCTACATCTTTTCACCGTTTTAAAGGTGTCCGATTGCTTTCAGATAATAAGGACGTTTTTACTGATATCCAGAGGCGATTTCTCACTTTGTAAAGAGCTCTGATTGCGGTCAGCAGTAGAGAAAGTTCACTTTTCATAACCAGAGGAAACATTTCACCACTTCAAGCTCTGAAACTGCAGCCAGATAATGCGGATATTGTGTTAGCATAAGCATATATATCATCACCTTTATTGAGAACTGGTGGCAAATCCAAATGCAACATGTCAAAAATGGCATAAAATCTGCACAAATTTCAGAATTTCTTTATGCCAGTTACAGTGAAATGAAAACTTCCCTGTTCGAGTGTATCTGAGGGTCAAACTTCAACATAGATTAGAAAATGGATACATCTTGTCACTGCAACTGCTCTATCGGAAGAAGGGCATAATACCCACTGCACCTACTGCGGCATGAATGCAGCTCTGAAGTACCTGGGATCTGCAGTGTTTCTGGGAGGATAAGCACTACGCACAATACACTTGCTTTCTCCTTATTTGACCATAAGAGAAGCGGCTGTCACCTTCTATGATATATTCAAGGTTACTTCTCACTAATGCTAACCCCGTCCTGTAACGCCTCTACCCATTCAGCTACTTTTCTTCTCTGCGTTCCAAAGGTCGATATAGTAATGCTACCAATGGGAGCGGTACGCAGGGAGGGTGTGGGCACAGGATGACCCATGCATAGAGACGTACAGTGTATCGGGCTGCCCCAGCAACAACAGAGCAAAGTACAAGAAACTGCACACAATCAGAACTCTGACCACACAGAATGTCTGGATTTCAATGATTTGTAATGATTATGGGGCAGTATTATAGTAGTTATATTCTTGTACATAGGGAGCAGTATTATAGTAGTTATATTCTTGTACATATGGGTAGTATTATAGTAGTTATATTCCTGTACATAGGGGACAGTATTATAGTAGCTATATTCTTTTACATAGGAGCAGTATTATAGAAGTTATATTCTTGTACATAGTGGCAGTATTATAGTAGTTATATTGTTGTACATAGGGAGCAGTATTATAGTAGTTATATTCTTTTACATAGGAGCAGTATTATAGAAGTTATATTCTTGTACATAGTGGAAGTATTACAGTAGTTATATTGTTGTACATAGGGAGCAGTATTATAGTAGTTATATTCCTGTACATAGGAGGCAGTATTATAGTAGTTATATTCTTGCACATAACAGGCAGTATTATAGTAGTTATATTCTGGCACACAGGGGGAAGTATTATAGCAGTTATATTTCTGTATATTGGGGCAGTATTACAGAAGTTATATTGTTGTACATAGTAGTCAGTATTATAGTAATTATATTCTTGTACATAGTGGCAGTATTATAGTAGTTTTATTGTTGTACATAGGGAGCAGTATTACAGTAGTTATATTCTTGTACATAGGAGGCAGCATTATATTAGTTATATTCTTGCACATAACAGTCAGTATTATAGTAGTTATAGTCTGGCACACAGGGAGAAGTATTATAGCAGTTATATTCCTGTACATTGGGGCAGTATTACAGTAGTTATATTCATGTACATAGTGGCAGTATTACAGAAGTTATATTGTTGTACATAGTAGTCAGTATTATAGTAGTTATATTCTTGTACATAGGGGCAGTATTATAGTAGCTATAGTCTCATACCTAGGAGCAGTATTATAGTAGTTATATTCTTGTACATAGGAGCAGTATTATAGTAGTTATATTTCTGCATATAGGAGGCAGTATTATAGTAGTTATATTCCTGTACATAGGGGCAGTATTATAGTAGTTATATTCTTGTACATAGGGAGCAGTATTATAGTAGCTATATTCTTGTACATAGGGAGCAGTACTATAGTAGTTATATTCTTGTACATAGGGAGCAGTATTATAGTAGTTATATTCCTGTACATAATAGCAGTATTATAGTAGATATATTTTTTGAACACAGTGGTAGTATTATAGTAGATATATTTTTTCTACGTAGTGGTAGTATTATAGTAGTTATATTGTTGTACATAGGGAGCAGTATTATAGTAGTTATATTCTTTTACATAGGAGCAGTATTATAGAAGTTATATTCTTGTACATAGTGGAAGTATTACAGTAGTTATATTCTTGCACATAACAGGCAGTATTATAGTATTTTCTGGCACACAGGGGGAAGTATTATAGCAGTTATATTTCTGTACATTGGGGCAGTATTACAGAAGTTATATTGTTGTACATAGTAGTCAGTATTATAGTAATTATATTCTTGTACATAGGGGCAGTATTATAGTAGCTATAGTCTCATACCTAGGAGCAGTATTATAGTAGCTATATTCTTGTACATAGGGGCAGTATTATAGTAGTTATATTCTTTTACATAGGAGCAGTATTATAGAAGTTATAGTCTTGTACATAGTGGCAGTATTATAGTAGTTATATTGTTGTACATAGGGAGCAGTATTATAGTAGTTATATTCCTGTACATAGGAGGCAGTATTATAGTAGTTATATTCTTGCACATAGGAGCAGTATTATAGTAGTTATATTCTTTTACATAGGAGCAGTATTATAGAAGTTATATTCTTGTACATAGTAGCAGTATTATAGTAGTTATATTCTTGAACATAGGAGCAGTATTATAGAAGTTATATTTTTGTACATAGTGGCAGTATTATAGTAATTATATTCTTGTACATAGGGGCAGTATTATAGTAGTTATATTCTTGTACATATTGGCAGTATTATAGTAGTTATATTTCTGTACATAGGAGGCAGTATTATAGTAGTTATATTCCTGTACATAGGGGCAGTATTATAGTAGTTATATTCCTGTACATAGGGAGCAGTATTATAGTAGTTATATTCTTGTATATATGGGTAATATTATAGAAGTTATATTCTTGTACATAGTGGCAGTATTATAGTAGTTTTATTGTTGTACATAGGGAGCAGTATTATATTAGTTATATTCTTGCACATAACAGTCAGTATTATAGTAGTTATAGTCTGGCACACAGGGGGAAGTATTATAGCAGTTATATTCCTGTACATTGGGGCAGTATTACAGTAGTTATATTCATGTACATAGTGGCAGTATTACAGAAGTTATATTGTTGTACATAGTAGTCAGTATTATAGTAGTTATATTCTTGTACATAGGGGCAGTATTATAGTAGCTATAGTCTCATACCTAGGAGCAGTATTATAGTAGTTATATTCTTGTACATAGGGGTAGTATTATAGTAGTTATATTCTTGTACATAGGAGCAGTATTATAGTAGTTATATTTCTGCATATAGGAGGCAGTATTATAGTAGTTATATTCCTGTACATAGGGGCAGTATTATAGTAGTTATATTCTTGTACATAGGGAGCAGTATTATAGTATATTCTTGTACATAGGGAGCAGTACTATAGTAGTTATATTCTTGTACATAGGGAGCAGTATTATAGTAGTTATATTCCTGTACATAATAGCAGTATTATAGTAGATATATTTTTTCTACGTAGTGGTAGTATTATAGTAGTTATATCCCTGTATATAGGGGGCAGTATTATAGTAGATATATTCCAATATATAGAGAGCAGTATTATAGTAGTTATAATCCTGTACATAGGGGCAGTATTATAGTAGTTATATTTTTGTACATGCAAAACTCCATTATCCTATCAACACAGAGTTCCACATGCGATATATGCTACACTATTAAACTACAAGTACCAGCAATAACAGCAAGACCTGGAACAAAGAAGTGTAATGTGCAGTGAGGTAGCTGCCATCCTGGCCATAGAGTAACCTGCAATTACATGCTGTAGTAGATGCTGGCTTAGTAGGATGTCAGCAGGTTATGGCTCTCACACATATAGAAGTGCTAATGTTATGTTTATTTATAAAAAAAAATACTTCCCTGAGGAACACAATGGGAGCTGCGAAACAATGCAGAAAACTTGACTTTCTGGATTCCAGGAATGACACCAGCAGAGCTCAATGCATCAAGGCACAGACTAGCGACATGCTACTGTCCGGAGAAACCTCATGTCAAAGTACAGATACCATCAGCTTCACCTGGACGCGGATCTGCAATCACCATTACGGGAACCTAAAAGATTTTTCTTTCTTTTCTTTTAAAACGGAGTCTAGTTTGCATTTCTTAAAGCTATAGAAGAGTTTCTGCTCCAAAAACTTTGTGTGCAAATACCTTTAGGACTTCCTCAACATTACTGGATAATGGACTTATCAAGTTGAACAATGAAGACCTGCTCATCCAGATTTATTTATAATATATGCTTGTACTCAACATGATATATATCTAATGTTGCTATATCCTTATTTACAGTGTCTCTATTTCAAGAATATATATTATGGATCTGTATTGTATTATCACTCTTCATTGTTCATACAGTTGTGGCCAAAAGTATTGACACCCCTGCAGTTCTGCCAGATAATACTCAGTTTCTTCCTGAATATGATTGCAAACACAAATTCTTTGGTATTATTATCTTCATTTAATTTGTCTTAAATGAAAAAACACAAAAAGATTTGTCCTAAAGCCAAATTGGATATAATTCCACACCAAACATAAAAAAGAGGGTGGACAAAAGTATTGGCACTGTTCAAAAAATCATGTGATGCTTCTCTAATTTGTGTAATTAACAGCACCTGTAACTTACCTGTGGCACCTAACAGGTGTTGGCAATAACTAAATCACACTTGCAGCCAGTTGACAAGGATTAAAGTTGACTCAACCTCTGTCCTGTGTCCTTGTGTGTACCACATTGAGCATGAAGAAAAGAAAGAAGACCAAAAAACTGTCTGAAGACTTGAGAAACCAAATTGTGAGGAAGCATGAGCAATCTCAAGGCTACAAGTGTTAGGAATCTGGGTTCTATAATGCCTATGCGGGAATCCAGATTCACACATTTGTCTCCAGAGGCTAAGTCCTTTTTTCCAGCTTCTGAGCATGCCGACGGGACGAGCTCCCATTGGAGTCCAGGAGTCAGGTGCTCAGGTCCTGCTCCTGATTTCATTGGCTTAGCTCAGGGCTCTGGAGATTTCCGGCAGGTCCCGTACGCTATAAAAAGTGCGCATGGCCGTTATGCCATGTGCTAGTATTTTTATACTGCGGCTGTGTGTATGGTGACGGATGCTTGGACTGGTGACTGACTCATTAAGAAACCCCATCCCTCGGTTATTACGTCTGCGTGAGTGAGTGGTATTCTGTCAGCACCTGCGCTAGTGCCAGCGCACACAAGCTCCATCTTTCCAGCAGCTTAGCGTCCTGCATCGCGCTTGCGATATTTGCGGTTGCAGCCTGTTCAGGCGTGCGCAGTTGCGACGCCGAGCACACGTGTACACGTTAAGTCCGCTCGGTTGTAGTGACTATATTTAACTACTCCGGTTTCCGGCTACCGCACGTGTGCCGCTGAGATCCTGTGCTGTTAACAGGCTCAGCGATACTTTTGGTATCATTTTTTCCCTGCAGCTGTGTCATGTAACAGAGCTTGCCTTTTTGCACCTGGGTGAGTTAGAACCCTGATCATATTACCGCTGTAGTACTCTGCCTCTCTCAGCAGCGGTTTTGTCATCCACCACACGGTGGACCCCGAGTGGCGAAGGCACTTTAATTATTTTTTTTTTTTTAGTGCCTTCTGCCACACCTAACAACAAGTCCTTCTCCAAAGACCTGAATGTTCCTGTGTCTACTGTGCGCAGTGTCATCAAGAAGTTTAAAGCCCATGGCACTGTGGCTAACCTCCCTAGGTGTGGACGGAAAAGAAAAATTGACAAGAGATTTCAACGCAAGATTGTGCGGATGTTGGATAAAGAACCTCGACTAACATCCAAACAAGTTCAATGTGCCCTGCAGTCCGAGGGTACAACAGTGTCAACCCGTACTATCCGTTGGCGTCTGAATGAAAAGGGACTGTATGGTAGGAGACCCAGGAAGACCCCATTTCTTACCCCGAGACATAAAAAAGCCTGGCTGGAGTTTGCCAAAACTTACCTGAAAAAGCCTAAAACGTTTTGGAAGAATGTTCTCTGGTCAGATGAGACAAAAGTAGAGCTTTTTGGGCAAAGGCATCAACATAGAGTTTACAGGAGAAAAAAAAGAGGCATTCAAAGAAAAAAACACGGTCCCTACAATCAAACATGGTGGAAGTTCCCTGATGTTTTGGGGTTGCTTTGCTGCCTCTGGCACTGGACTGCTTGACCGTGTGCATGGCATTATGAAGTCTGAAGACTACCAACAAATTTTACAGCATAATGTAGGGCCCAGTGTGAGAAAGCTGGGTCTCCCTTAGAGGTCATGGGTCTTCCAGCAGGACAATGGCCCAAAACACACTTCAAAAAGCACTAGAAAATGGTTTGAGAGAAAGCACTGGAGACATCTAAGGTGGCCAGCAATGAGTCCAGACCTGAATCCCATAGAACAGGGGTCCCCAACCTTTTTTGCACCAGGGACCGGCTTCAAGCAAGACCATTCTTCCATGGCCCGGCAGGGCGAGAATGGAGGCGTGTCAGGGGTGGGGCTTTGGTCATAAGGGGGCGGGGCTATGGACAGGTTTAGTAGTCAGTGCATACTTATCATAATATAACATTTATAATGTGAATGAGACTCAACTCACCATAGGTTTTGAAGTGGGAGCACTGGGCTTGTTTCCATGTATCAGTGGAAGCACTGGGCTTGTTTTCCTCCAACAAGACGGTCCCATCTAGGGGTGATGGGAGACAGCGACACCCGAAGTGTGTTCCTTATGTCCAGTCTACTCCGTAATCTCGTTTTTGCTGCTGTCATTGCAGAAAATCCAGTTTCACACAGATAGGATGTTGGAAATGGAAGCAGAGTTTTCAGTGCTTTTGTGGCGATCTCAGGATATTCTGCCTTGACTTTAATCCAGAACGTTGGGAGATTTGACATCTCAAACATACTTTTAAGGCTACCATCATTTGCAATTTCAAGCAGTTGGTCTTCTTCAAGTACGGACAAGGTCGATTCACCTGGCTTGTTCACAAATGGGTTGCGAATCCATTCCTTCCTAGTTCGTGGGTCTTTTGTGGTTGGAAAGTAATGCTCAAACTGTACTGAAAGCTGAGATAGATGATCATGCACTAGCTGGGAGAATGAAGGTTCAGGCTCGCTCTCTTCCAAAATCCCTGCTAATATTTGAAACATATCAAATATTCCTGTTCTCACTCGCCGTCCCCACACTTCTAGTCTGGCTTTAAATGCAGCAACTTTATCTGCCAACTTGAAGGCAGTTGTCATTCTCCCCTGAAGTGACAGATTAAGTTCGTTCAACAAGTTGAATATGTCACATAAGTAAGCAAGTTTTGTGACCCATTCCTTACTACTGAAATGTGCTGCAAGTGGTGATTCTTTTTCTAAAAGAAATCTATGAAGTGGTTCTCGTAATTCAAAAACTCTGGCCAGTGCTTTACCTTTAGAAAGCCATCTGACTTCAGTGTGTAAGAGAAGACGCTTGTGCTCCGCATCCATCTCCTCACAGAGCTGCTCAAACAGACGTGAGTTAAGGGCGTATGCTTTGATGTGATTAATAACTTTAATCACATCTTGCAAAACGGCGTTAAGTTCAGGTGACATTTTTCGGCTTGCCAGCATTTCTCTATGGATGACACAGTGCGTAGACTCGCATTCAGATGCAACCTGTTTGACCCTAGTAGTTAAACCAGAAAACCGTCCAGTCATGGCAGCTGCTCCGTCCGTGCATATACCTACACAAAATGACCAGTTTAATTTTCCTGATATGTAATCATCCAAAGACTTGAATAGTTCTGCACCTGTGGTGTTGGCTGCCAACAATAATGCACATAACATATCCTCATGCACATCCTCCTGGAAAATATATCGCACATAAACAAGCATCATTGCTTTGTTGTCAACATCATCAACCTGGATTGCATACCATGGTGACGTATTAATCCTCTCTAACAACTGTCCCTCGACGTCTTCTGCTATTTCATTAATTCGTCTAGTGACAGTGGTCGCTGAAAGAGGAACCTGTGCCACATTTTTAACTGCAGCCTCTCCAAAAAGTTCGTGGCAAATGTCCTTAGCAGCAGGCAGGATCAACTCTTCACCAATAGTGAAGGGCTTCTTAGCCTTAGCAATGCGGTTAGCCACCAAAAATGATGCTCTCAGTGCAGACACATTTGTTGATGTGGTGGCCTTCAATAATTTCTTCTGTCCTTCATGTTCACGCTTTTTTCTTTCAAAAAACTCCAAAGGCTTGTCTTTTGATGCAGGGTGCTTGGTCTGTAAGTGGCGAGCCAGTTTTGAAGGCTTCATGGCCTCATTGGATAGCTGGTCACCACATATCACAGAGTGGGCTTGGGGCGTTTGAATCGCCTGTTGCGATGAACCCATAATTTAAGTAGGACTCATTGTATTTTCTTTTAAATGCAGCTTTCTTTTTTTTTGCAGTCATGGAGTCTTCATCTGTCTCATCATTAGGTCTTTCTCCCTTTTCAAAGAAGCTCTCTAGCAATGTTTGTTTTTTACTCATTTTACAAGAGTTGGAGGCGTAGTGGGCCCCTAACGCTGAAAGATGGATACTTCTACTGATGACTGTCACTGCTAATAATGATTGGAACCTACAAGGAAATGGAGCATTGAGCACTTAGAAAAAATTGTACTGGAGTACTGTATACATGCTGATTATTTTTTAATCATGGTGTATGCATGACTCTGCTCTCACCCTTGTATACCTGGCTCTGCTTCCACTCTCCCATCCTGTATACATGGCTCCACTCTCCCTCCCTTGTATATATGGCTCCGCTCCCATTCTCCCTCCCTAGTATATATGGCTCCGCTCCCACTCTCCCTCCCTAGTATATAAGGCTCCGCTCCCACTCTCCCTCCCCTGTATATATGGCTCCGCTCCCAGTCTCCCGGCCTCCCTTGTATATATGGCTCCGCTCCCAGTCTCCCGGCCTCCCTTGTATATATGGCTCCGCTCCCAGTCTCCCGGCCTCCCTTGTATATATGGCTCCGCTCCCAGTCTCCCGGCCTCCCTTGTATATATGGCTCCGCTCCCACTCTCCCTCCCTTGTATATATGGCTCCGCTCCCATTCTCCCTCCCCTGTGTATATGGCTCCGCTCCCATTCTCCCTCCCCTGTGTATATGGCTCCGCTCTCATTCTCCCTCCCCTGTGTATATGGCTCCGCTCCCATTCTCCATCCCCTGTGTATATGGCTCCGCTCCCATTCTCCTTCCCTAGTATACATGGCTCCGCTCCCATTCTCCCTCCCGTGTATATGGCTCCGCTCCCATTCTCCCTCCCGTGTATATGGCTGCGCTCCCATTCTCCCTCCCCTGTGTATATGGCTCCGCTCCCATTCTCCCTCCCCTGTGTATATGGCTCCGCTCCCACTCTCTCTCCCTTATATTTATGGCTCCGCTTGGCTCCCCCATCCTCCCCCATCCTCCCCATCATACTTACCCTCACGTCGCTGAACTTCCTTCCCATCGCTGCACGTCCCTGCATCTCGCGGCGCTTCAGCTTCTTCCTGTGCGGAGCGGTCACGTGCTACCGCTCATTAAGGTCCATGAATATGGACGCCACGCCTATGTGGCGTCCATATTCATGACCTTAAATGAGCGGTAGCACGTGACCGCTCAGCGCTGGATGAAGCCGCCGCTGGATGAAGCCGCCGCGGGTTGCAGGGTGAGTATCAGCTGCTGCACCGCCCCCCGGCTCCCCTTGTGTTCGCGGACCGGCAAGGGCACTGCAACGGCCCGGTGCTGGGCCGCGGACCGGCGGTTGGGAACCCCTGCCATAGAACACCTGTGGAGAGATCTAAAAAAATGGCAGTTTTGAGAAGGCACCCTTCAAATATCAGGGACCTGGAGCAGTTTGCCAAAGAAGAATAGTCTAAAATTCCAGCAGAGCATTGTAAGAAACTCATTGATGGTTACCGGAAGCGGTTGGTCGCAGTTATTTTGGCTAAAGGTTGTGCAACCAAGTATTAGGCTGAGGGTGCCAATACTTTTGTCTGGCCCATTTTTGGAGTTTTGTGTGAAATGATCAATGTTTTGCTTCATTCTCTTTTGTGTTTTTTCATTTAAGACAGATTAAATGAAGATAATAATACCAAAGAATTTGTGTTTGCAATCATTTTCAAGAAGAAACTGAGTATTTTCTGACAGAATTGCAGGGGTGTCAATACTTTTGGCCACAACTGTATATAATATCAGGGTTCATTAGATTTTGTAGTAGGAATGTATGCCTTTTTCTATTATGCACCTATTTGGTATATGTATGATTATGGGTATGCATTTCTTAGGTATATTCTCATAGCGATAGATATATGAATGAAAATTCTATATATCACCATTAATTACATCATAGCTACTATCATGTTATTGTATAGCAATATGCAATTCGCATTATTTAAATTATTAATATATTTATGCATTATATGTTTTACAACAAGAATGCTATTGTGTGATAGCTATGATGTCATGAGATTATATTATCTCGGTGTATCTGGCCAGATAGTAATTCCCTTCGATACTGACCTCTATATTACTTATTGAACTTTGTGTGCAGACGTGCTCTATGTGTGCGCTGTGCCCGCCCTGTGGTGTTGGGGGCGCACGCGTTGCCACGGTGATGGACAGCGATGACATTCGTCCTCCTTTCCATTGCTGTGGCGCGCGCCCGCTCCTCCTCACTACGGGCGGGCACATCACACAGGATGCGCGCCGACTCGCTATGCGCCTCCCTCTTATCCACACTTCCTGGTGTGCTGTGTCCATGCCGCTGGCTTGGGGGTGTGCGTGCGTTGCCGGGGTGACGGACTGTGATGACGTAAGTCCTGCTTCCTGTCAGCTCAGGCGCGCGCCTACTCCTCCTGGCTAGGGGCGGGCCCTTACACGGGACAAGCATCGATTCGCTGAGGATCCCCATCACTCACTATATATACTCATGCCTTTTTTAAATTGTCCATGCCTTCCGATGAAGCCATAGGCGAAACGCGCGTTGAGGCTCCTGCTGTCCTACACGTGCCCTCCTTGTCAGACCCCGCTGCATCATGACTGAAGGTAACTACTTTGCTAATATGTCCACCGTCTTCCTATGTCGGTTCAGTGACTCAGCGGCCACTACAGTTTACTGTGGAAACTTTCACTCTGGCCATTGTATGCTATTTGAGACTAGCTAGAGACTAATATGGAACCTTCTCTCTTGTGAGCAGCTGTAGAATTAAAGGCACCGTGAGATTACCATCTCCCTGTCAAATGTCCGTATGTTCTATTTGGAGTATATATAATGGTTCGCAATCGATTTTTATGTCCAGTTAGCACTTGTATGTTTCAAAAGATTACTATTATAATATTTTCTAGCGCTAACTGAACATATATATATTATCTTTGAATAACCTTATAGACTCCTTTCTGACATAATACGACATGTAATATTCACCCCCTTTTTTACTACCTCATGCTTTCTTTGTAGTGCTATGCATGTCACTATAATTATTGTTATTTAATAAAATTTCTATTTAATATTTTCAATATTTCTGTTTTGAGCCTCTATTATATATCAAGGAATCCAATTGGAATATACACTCACTGGCCACTTTATTAGGTACACCTGTCCAACTGTGTGTTAAGACTTAATTTCTAATCAGCCAATCACATGGCGGCAACTCAGTGCATTTAGGCATGTAGACATGGTCAAGACAATCTCCTGCAGTTCAAACCGAGCATCAGTATGGGGAAGAAAGGTGATTTGAGTGCCTTTGAACGTGGCATGATTGTTGGTGCCAGAAGGGCTGGTCTGAGTATTTCAGAAACTGCTGATCTACTGGGATTTTCACGCACAACCATCTCTAGGGTTTACAGAGAATGGTCCAAAAAAGAAAAAAAATCCAGTGAGCGGCAGTTCTGTGGCCGGAAATGCCTTGTTGATGCCAGAGGTCAGAGGAGAATGGGCAGACTGGTTCGAGCTGATAGAAAGGCAACAGTGACTCAAATTGCCACCCGTTACAACCAAGGTAGGCAGAAGAGCATCTCTGAACGCACAGTGCGTCGAACTTTGAGGCAGATGGGCTACAGCAGCAGAAGACCACACTGGGTACCACTCCTCTCAGCTAAGAACAGGAAACTGAGGCTACAATTTGCACAAGCTCATCGAAATTGGACAGTAGAAGATTGGAAAAACATTGCCTGGTCTGATGAGTCTCGATTTCTGCTGCGACATTCGGATGGTAGGGTCAGAATTTGGCGTATACAACATGAAAGCATGGATCCATCCTGCCTTGTATCAACGGTTCAGGCTGGTGGTGGTGTCATGGTGTGGGGAATTTTTTCTTGGCACTCTTTGGGCCCCTTGGTACCAATTGAGCATCGTTGCAACGCCACAGCCTACCTGAGTATTGTTGCTGACCATGTCCATCCCTTTATGACCACAATGTACCCAACATCTGATGGCTACTTTCAGCAGGATAATGCGCCATGTCATAAAGCTCGAATCATCTCAGATTGGTTTCTTGAACATGACAATGAGTTCACTGTACTCAAATGGCCTCCTCAGTCACCAGATCTCAATCCAATAGAGCATCTTTGGGATGTGGTGGAACGGGAGATTCGCATCAGGGATGTGCAGCCGACAAATCTGCGCCAACTGTGTGATGCCATCATGTCAATATGGTCCAAAATCTCTGAGGAATGCTTCCAGCACCTTGTTGAATCTCTGCCACGAAGAATTGAGGCAGTTCTGAAGGCAAAAGGGGGTCCAACCCGTTACTAGCATGGTGTACCTAATAAAGTGGCCAGTGAGTGTATATATACAATACTGGTAATATTACAATGAATGATATAGACATTTAAGCGACCGGTCATTATTAAAATAACTCTTTTCATTCATTTTAAGAAATCCGTTTGTCCTTGATTTTGCTTAGGAGCTCCTTAGAAGCTCTATTTGGGTTTTATACCTTTAGGCTATATTCACAGAGGTTTTGGATGGGAGAAATGCTCCAAAACCCTGCAAATACTGACGAATTAAAAAAAAAAAAAAAAATGTACATATCACTACTGTGAGGCTGTGTTCACACGTCGCGTTTTTACCAAATAAATCCCCTAAAAAATGCTTAAAAGAAGATTCCCATTCATTTTAATGAATTCCGCACTTTCTGTGCATATTGATGCGTTCTTTTCCGCAAAACGCATCGCGGAAAAATCGCAGCATGCTCATTAATTTCATGGAAAATATCGCATTTCTAGCTATTTTCTATGTGACTGGGACTGCTCCGGAAAAAAACGCACGTTTTTTGCGCAAAAATCACGCAGAAAACGAGTGGGAAACTTGCAGAAAAAAACGCGTTTTCTGGGAAGGAGTCAGGTTTTCATGCAGAAATTTTCTGCATACGTGTGCACATAGATGTTTCAGGAGACTTGGGACTTTTTTCCATATTTTTGACAGCTGACTTTTTTTTGGGGGGGAGGGGGGGACAGTTTTATCTTGGACTTTGTGAGTTTTTTTCACTATTGTATTTTGCTCCTTTTTTTCCACTCTATTAAATTCTGAAGAAACCGCTTGCCACTTGCCATTTTTTTAAGCAAAAATAATGGCAAAAAGGTAAAAATAAAAGTCTGTTCCATTCCAAAAACAGTATAAAGATGTTCAAAAGCCTGAACATATGAGTGGCATAGAAAGGCATATACACTCATCATTTTATTATGATTTTTTTTCTGATAGTTTTGTCACTAGTTTTCCTTGAGGGAATCCACCTGAAGAAGACATTGGGCCTGCGTTGGAGGTGTGCTGGAGTCAGACGCTCCTGATTCATGAAGAGGCGTTGTTACGTGTTACAGAACCACTTAGCACCCAGAATATGTTGTGCAGTTATATGGATGTATAATAGGTTCTATGAGAGATGCATGTCCCTAATGCATCAGCATTCCCCTTTTGTCCGCCCTCCCCCCACCTTTGTAATTTCCACAGCAAACATCGGCAGGCTCCGGCCACCTGCGGCTTTTGTAATGCATGTCTGGTCTGCCGCTTTTCTATTGGCCTGCCCTCTGTATCTGTGTGATATATTCTGTGTCCTGTGAGTAAAGTGTTGTCAGACTGGAAATACATGGAGAAGCAGTGATCTTTTATATGCGCCCATGTAACCCAGGGATTCCAGCCAGCGTCATTCATTCAGACTCCAGCCAACACAGAGCGGACCTCCGAAAACACAGGGTGGTACTGAAAGAGCCCCAGCTTGGTAGACCCCGTTACAGGCGTAAACCTCTGCATGCGCCCTCGCCACAAATCCTACTTCTGGATTACAATTTGTGGCATAGTGTGCGCTGCTCATCATTAATTTGATGAACGGCACCATGCCCTTTTCCTTTCCCAGTTCCGCCCATTTTTGTCGGATCTGGAAGAAACTAGTGTGAAGATGCCAAAAGCTAGAATTTGATGCACTGGACCCATTGTTCGCACATCATAGCCTAAAAAATAGAAATTCTCATCCCAAAAAAGAGCGATTCCAGAAATGGTTTCCTTTTTAAAAAATTGGTAGTTTTTGAAGGCCTCAAGAAAAAAGAAATTTGCACCAAGGTTAGATCCTTCTCAATCACCAGTATACTAGGAGAGACAGACGGAGTGGTAGTAGACCCCAATGAGCTCGTGCTTTAGGGAATTTTCTGAAAACTGGACTTTCAAACACAAGGCAATTCTTCCGACACACCAAGAGGTACTCTGTCTCCATTCACTTCAGCATTGGGAGGGAAGCGGGGCTGGCAACAACAAGGTTATGGATATCTTTAGGGTTGTCGGCATGATCGACATGTTTCGGTAGATGTGTGGTCACTGGCCCTGCTCATCTACTGATGCAGACGTGAGCAGAGACAGCTCACCAAATCTCAAGTCAGCACTTCCATCAGATCTATGCATGGACTACCGTGGGGAAGAGGATTTGCTTTTTCTGGATTTTTAATATTCATCCAAACTATTCTCCCATTCTTTTGGCCCTGACTCCAGAGATCCCAGTGACACATTTTTTGGGATGTGTTTGCAGACTAGATTGTTACCAGCAGTAAACTAAACATCCTGATGGTGCTGGTACCTTTACAGATAGTCATTGACATTCAGGATGTATTTTACAGCTGCAAGTTAAATTAAAAAATAAAAATCCACGTCTGCGGAGATGGAACATGACCGGGCAGGTAAATTTGGTCTCTTTTGTGAAAGGTTTTATTTGACGCGTACTGAAATATAGAAAGAAGAGCAGAAGATAACAACATGGGACAAAGACGATTCTCGGGTAAAAACTATTATCACCCCTCGGTAACGATAAGGAGTCCGTGCCAACTGTTTGTTTTTTTTTGTTGTATCCAATCGTGGGGAAGATGGGGAACGCATTTGCTTATCTCAAGTGCCATCCAGCTTTCTTAGGAGCATGAATGGCAAATATGAGTATGCAGTGCAAGATGGGTCTAGCTAGATGAAAAGATTTTGTAGGTAGGTAGGGTCATATAGTAACCCTAAGACAATTCTTGGTGGCCCTACACCCTCTCAGCTGTCTATGTAAGCAAGTGACAATATATAATGTTGGAACCATAATGGGGCATACAAGGACAATGGCTGCAAAAGATCAAGAAATTTCCATTAAAACGGTGATTCATCGCTCACTGTTGCCTATATTATTAACTTGCAGTAAAGATCACTAAAGGAGTGTTTGAAATTAATTGAGGTTTCCTGGAATGTTTTTAAATAGTAATTCAACTTATCGTTATCTTCTGAATCTTTACAACACACTCAATTGCCTTATTTTGCTTTTCTCCCAATCTCAGAGCTGAAAGTGCTGTTTTAAAGGGAATCTGTCACCACTTTTTTCACATATCAACTAAAAATATGAACTATGAATTATACCAGTACTTTTCATACCCCTTGACTCTCCACCTTTGATCAATAAATACCTTTTATATTCCTCCTGCGGTGTATGTAAATCTCCTCGGTCCGGTCCGAGGGGCAGGGCTTATTGGCCGTCACCACCACCCCTCCTCGGCTTGGTCGACGTATTCGTTTCTGTGAATATCACTTATCTTGTAGCGTTACTGCGCGTGCGCAATCAAACTGCCTTTCACGCATGCGCAGTATGCTTTGCGCAACTGTGGGCAAAGCATAAAATCATTATTGCACATGCACCAGCAGAGATTCACTATCCGATTCTTCCGATGTAATGTGCAGGGCTTTTGACAGGTTTCCGGCGTGAGGAAGCACACTATTTGCATCGCAATACTTCCGGCCCATAGAATGTAATGGCGCATGCCGGCACATGCACAATAATGATTTTATGCTTTGCTGTTATGAATGGGTCACTGAGGAGGATAGCAGAACAGGCTAAGCCACCAGGACAACAGAGAGTTTGGTAACTCAGCGGATTGCAGACCACTGATCCTAACAACACAACTAGCAGTAGCCGTGGAGCGTTCCTACGATGCCCTAAATGCCTCGGCACAGCCGAAGAACAAAGTAAGCCTAAAGCCAGAAAGGTGAAATCTTAACTGCCCCGGAGCAGATCCCCAAAGGAATAGGCAGCCCCCAAACATATATTGTCGGTGAGACCAGATGAGACACAAACATAGACAGAAAATAGACTGAGCAAATGATGGGGACCAAGCTGTCTAGATAGGACAGGACAGAAAAGATACTGTCTGCAATCACGCAAAAACCCTAAAAATCCAACACATCTGATATAGAAAAACCTGAGGCCACACAACCTCACCCCCGCTAGATCAGCACTCTGGTGTGAACTGGAAGCAAAGCAAAAGATACTAATATAACAGGGGACTGAACAAACTGACACAAGCTGTAACATATGGAGCGGGGCCCAGCGCTGCCCCCAGCAGGGAGTACGCTGAACCCTCGCAACAAAGCAGAAAGCAAAAAAAAGGCACAACCAGATTAGTTGCAAAGGATTAGCAAAAGAATCAGTTAACTGAGCCATGCAGATCAGGCAGGAGACAGAAGAACTCAAAACACACAAAGATGAAATCACCAGCAACCACCAAGGGAAACCTGCTCACTTATATGCTCCCAGCCAGTAATCTCAGATTCCCAATTATCGGTCAGGTGGCAAACTTCCATCCAACTGGCCAGCTCCACTACTCCCAGTAACCACCAGAGGGAGCTACGGCTCAGAAGTCCGAGCAAGGGAATTCACAACACTTTGCCCACAGTTGGGCAAAGCACAATGCGCACGCGCGGGAGGACATTTGAATGCGCACGCGCGCTAAATCTACGTGAGAGCATGAATTACACCAAATAAATGCGTAGAGCAAACCAGGAGGGGGGGAGAGAGGAACAATACGCCCCGCCCCTCAGACCTGACCGAGGAGATTTACCATACACCGCGGGAGGAATATAAAAGGTATTTATTGATCAAAGGTGGGGAGTCAAGGGGTATGAAAAGTACTGGCATAATGCATAGTTTACACTGAATCCAATCATATTTTTAGTTGATATGTGAAAAAGTGGTGATAGATTCCCTTTAACTGCCTTGTTCATGATTTTTTAGTAGCTGCTTTGAACTGCTGCTGTAGCAAATATCCGCACTCAATCGTTATTTACGAACACTCCCTTTCTGAGCATGGGGAGGGAGGGGAAGCTCAGAGCAACTACAGATTGTGGCTACAGATGCAGTTCAATGCAGCTACTAAAAGTGCACTACCTAGGCAATTAAAATAGCACTTTCATAAAGGAGCTTGGGAGAAAAAAAGCAAAATAAGGTAAGAGAGTACATTACAAAGATTCTTAACTTTGCAAAAGCTAACCAAAAATTAAAATATAGAAAAAAAAGTTAAAAAGTTTAGTTACTCTTTAAATTCTCAGTTAGCATGAATTCTTTAAGGCCAATACACACAGCAAAGGGTGTTCCATATCTGGCAGCCATATGGTGCCTCTTTGAGGCTCGGTATTGTGCCTAAAATAATCCGATGGAGCAAATTATGGGTGCATAGAGGTATAACATGGTTCTGTAGCTACTAAAATTTAATTCCAATATCCCCCCCAATTTTTTTTTCCAATTGCTGTGTACTCTATGTGCAGCCTTGAGTATGCAGTAATCACAAAAGCTTCTTCTTGGCTTCCTCCTGTACTATGTACATTGCACACTGCTTATCTTCCGTATTGACACCAAGCAAATATCAACAGACTCTTGGAAAGGAAATTCACAGAACAACTCATCCCACAAGATCTACAGTCACAAAAAAGGTGGCATTACGTCACTGGTAACAACATCCGAAAATATGGTTACGGGAGTTTTTGACTGTTGTGCTCAATCACCCATGTCGGAGTAAAGACCTAAAACATCAGGTGTGATTATAGTTAACTTATAGTCCATGAAGCGGAGACCCAAGGAGCTGTTAGGTGCAGCCTGCAGATCTGATATGGAAGGGCCAAGGCTGTCACTGGTAAATTGCTTTGTAGGATAGCTGGTGATTGCGTGCAGACAGCCCAACAGATGGACCAAATTTATTAAGGAGGCATGATCCTCTTAATAAAGTTAGCAAATCTTATCTTGTTCTTTTTGTTCCTATGAACAAGTCAAAAAGTATTTGGAACTGACAAATCATCCATTATCTAAATCACTAGTGACCACCGATGTACCTGACAGCCACAGCTGAGGCTTCTCTACATTTTTAGGTAATAATAATAATAATAATAAATTTTATTTTTATAGCGCCGACATATTCCGCAGCACTTTACATTTCAGAGGGGATTTGTACAGACAATAGACATTACAGCATAACAATAATCACATACAGTAGATTATAACAAATACCAAGAGGAAGGAGGTACCCCCAGCAGCAACAGCTTTGCTTCGACATGAGCCCCATAAAGGGATGAGCACCACTGGCTCCCTAGAATGAAGGGGCCACTTCACCTGTAGACCACTTTACTGAAGCTATAGCTCAGTGCAGTCAATGGCACTGCAATTTACAGTAAGTGAAGCTTGCAGGAGCATGACGCTCTAGACATAATTGAGGGTCCTTCATTCTAACAATTATTGGGCACTCTCTTGGCTCACGAGCCTCCTCCACTAATGTCTTCAGTTATGACTGATTGTGAACCCCACAAAAAACGCAAGAACAAAAGATTCTTCATGCCCCTTTGGATCTCGTTGGCCTCTCTCGGGACTCTGGAGAAACAAAGAGGAGCCCACTGATATTGTCCTTCTCGCGAGAAGACATGTCTTCCTTCCACCATAGAGCAACCCTATGGTCAAAAGGTAAGTTGAAGACAATATTGGAGACAACCCATCAAAGAAAAATCATTGCAAGCTTTGGAAATCATCTTTGTTGACATCAACGGATGTAAAACTTCCTGCCGTGGGTGGACTAAGCTGTGAACTCATCTACAAAAAACCCATTGTCATCCCAAAAGTGTAACTTTAATTATGCATGAGTTGTGTGATGGGTGTAATATCAGGTGTAATATCCATCTCACATGACTGATTTATGGTTCATTCTCATAAATCCCACACTCATTATTTTACATCACTCTTTCAACATGTCATCCAGCCTTTACAAGACAATGGACAACTATGATGCCCACAGCTGTCTTATCATTCGTGTGGTCTCTAGACGCTTGTTTTACTAACAAGTTACTCCCAAAAGTTTCTGATCCAATGAAATGCAAAGTAACATTTCCACTTTGCAAAACCTTATTTAGTTCAAGGTCCATCAATGTCAAGCTCTTTGAAGTTAGATGGGATAAATCCTGGGAGAACCTAAAGAAAAATTCTTAGTGGTCCTACAACCTTCACAGCTCACTGTAGAAAACTGTGGCATTACAGTAGAAGGAAAATCAGAAATGCATAAGTGAGAAGCCCAAAGACGTTCTGGAGAAACATCATGTATATAAAGACCAGGTGTCAGCAAGCCCAAGGAGAATCTTACATGGTCCTCAAGTCTGATAAGCGTTTATTACATATAGGTCTTGTAAAATTTCTTACAACAAAGATTTAGAATAAGACCATTTTACCCCTCATTTTTCCAGAAGGCACCTAGACAGTGGCCAATATCCTACACATGCTAGCAGAACACACGTCAGAGGAACAGACTAGATACATATATATACAATGTATTTGCTTTCGGCATATTTTTTGTCTTCCCCTCTTTAGCTGTGGAAATGCAGTTGCTGCTTCTGATTGAATTGCATATTATCTGACCACTTCATACACAAATCACCAAAGTAAGACACTGAATAGGAAGCCAAGGACTTACCATTCAACCCATTAGGAATACTTCTGTGGTGGGGAAGGGTGGAAAGGTCATCTGCAGATCTTCTGATGGTTCCAGTTTTATTCTCCACTGGTTTGGGGTGATGAGGATGATGGTGATGATGGTGGTCAGGACTGCCTGCACTGCCAGTACTTGATGTGCTGCTGCCATCCCCTACATCCCTTGCCCCAGAGCTTCCATTCAAATTGGTCAGACTGTTTTGGCTATCAATGGAGCTTCTAGACCCTGCTCCATTCCTCTCCTCATCCAGCATGACGACTATCTCCTTCAGCTCCAAGTTTTCTCTAATGAGAGCCTCCTGCTTGGCTTCCAGCTCCTTTAGCTTTTGCTGATATGACCCTACCTCCTTCCACATCACACTGGCAGTGTGTCTCCCAAATCTCTGCCATTCCCTGGAAAGCTTTTTCCCCTTTTGCCTATCGTCATCCAAAAAGCAACACAGCTCCCTGAGCTCCTGGTTGTCATCTTGAAGTTTCTGGTTGACATCCTTCAACCCTCTGATCTCATGAAGATGGACCTGCAGCCTCCTGTTTACATCCTTCATTAAATTGCCATGTTCCACCATCAGATTAATCTTCTCACTCTCCACTTTCCTCAGCCTCTTGACAAGGTCCTCCTTGCTCCACCTGAGCAGCTCCTCATCTGAGATTGTGTTCAGGTCTTCTGCAGACCCTGTTCCTTGAGGAAGCTTTGACATGACAAGTCTGGAGGGATGCAAAAACAGAGGGAATCAGAATTCAGCCAAACTCTCCTTTTTGTGCAAAACTACCATTCCTGAGCTGCTGCTATACAGCGGATTCCTGCATCAGCCATGGTGCAGAGGTCTCATGCATCGCAGGTGAGAACTAGTGCAGAAGAAGAAGGTGTAATCCAACAGTTTCCAGCCTCAGACTCCCTCCGGAGAGGCGCTGCAGGCAGTCATTTGTGGCTGATCCTCCTGCACGGTCCGGGCTCGATCCCGCAGCTCTGCTGTCTCCTGCTCCTCTGTCCTCCTGCCTGTGCAGCTCCACTCACTGGGCGCTTTTTTCCTTCTCCGAATCAAACAAGCTTTATTGACACGTGCACTGCCTGACAACACGATTCAAACTGGGTCAACGTTAGAGAAATAAAGTAACAATACAGTAAGCGGAGGAGCCAGAAGCAGAGAGAGGGGATCCGGCTGAAGAGGGGATCCGGCCACAGAGGAGAGAGGGGATCCGGCTGAAGAGGGGATCCGGCCACAGAGGAGAGGGGATCCGGCCACAGAGGAGAGAGGGGATCCGGCTGAAGAGGGGATCCGGCCACAGAGGAGAGGGGATCCGGCCACAGAGGAGAGGGGATCCGGCCACAGAGGAGAGAGGGGATCCGGCCACAGAGGAGAGGGGATCCGGCCACAGAGGAGAGAGGGGATCCGGCTGAAGAGGGGATACGGCCACAGAGGAGAGGGGATCCGGCTGAAGAGGGGATCCGGCCACAGAGGAGAGGGGATCCGGCCACAGAGGAGAGGGGATCCGGCTGAAGAGGGGATCCGGCCACAGAGGAGAGGGGATCCGGCCACAGAGGAGAGGGGATCCGGCTGAAGAGGGGATCCGGCCACAGAGGAGAGGGGATCCGGCCACAGAGGAGAGGGGATCCGGCCACAGAGGAGAGAGGGGATCCGGCTGAAGAGGGGTGCCGGCCACAGAGGAGAGGGGATCCGGCCACAGAGGAGAGAGGGGATCCGGCTGAAGAGGGGATCCGGCCACAGAGGAGAGGGGATCCGGCTGAAGAGGGGTTCCGGCCACAGAGGAGAGGGGATCCGGCTGAAGAGGGGATCCGGCCACAGAGGAGAGGGGATCTGGCTGAAGAGGGGATCCGGCCACAGAGGAGAGGGGATCCGGCCACAGAGGAGAGGGGATCCGGCTGAAGAGGAGAGGGGATCCGGCTGAAGAGGGGTGCCGGCCACAGAGGAGAGGGGATCCGGCTGAAGAGGGGTGCCGGCCACAGAGGAGAGGGGATCCGGCCACAGAGGAGAGGGGATCCGGCTGAAGAGGGGATCCGGCCACAGAGGAGAGGGGATCCGGCTGAAGAGGGGATCCGGCCACAGAAGAGAGGGGTGCCGGCCACAGAGGAGAGGGGATCCGGCTGAAGAGGGGTGCCGGCCACAGAGGAGAGGGGATCCGGCTGAAGAGGGGATCCGGCCACAGAGGAGAGAGGATCCAGCTGAAGAGGGGATCCGGCCACAGAGGAGCGGGGATTCTGCTGAAGAGGAGATCCGGCCACAGAGGAGAGGGGATCTGGCCACAGAGGAGAGGGGATCCGGCTGAAGAGGGGATCTGGCCACAGAGGAGAGGGGATCCGGCTGAAGAGGGGATCCGGCCACAGAGGAGAGGGGATTCGGCTGAAGAGGGGTGCCGGACGCAAGGGATAGGGAGTACAGCCGAAGAGGTGTACTGACCACAGAGGAGAGTGGTGCCAGGGGAGTCCAGCTGAAGAGGGGGCTGGCCACAAGGAAAGGGATGCTGGCCGCAAGGGAGGTCGCATCCGTCCGAGAAGGGGTGCTGACTACAAAAAGAGGGGTGCCAGACGCAAGGGAGGGAGGGGGACTGGCTGAAGAGGGGTGCTGGGCACAAGGAGAGGGATGCTGACCGCAAGGGAGAGGGTGTTCAACTGAAGAGGGGTGCTGGCCACAAGGAAGGAGGTGCCGGCTGCAAGGGAGAGGGGGTCCGGCCAAGGAGGGGTACTGGCCACAAGGAGAGGAGAGGGGTGCTGGCTGCAAGGGAGAAGGGGTACAGCCGAAGAGGAGAGGGGGTTCTGGCCACGGAAGAGAGGGGGTACGGCCAAAGACAGGTGCAGGCCACAAGGAGAGGGATGCTGGCCGCAAGGGAGAGCGCATCCTTCCAAAGAGGGGTGCTGACTACAAAGAGAGGGGTGCCGGCCGCAAGGGAGGGAGGGGGTCTGGCCGAAGGGGGGTGCTGGCCACAGAGGAGAGTGGTGCCAGCCGCAAGGGACAGGGGGTCCTCCCGAAGAGGGGTGCCAGTCGCAAGGTAGAGGTGGAACTGCCGAAGAGGGGTGCTGGCCACGGGAGAGAGGGGGTAACGGCCAAAGACAGGTGCTAGCCACAAGGAGAGGGATGCTGGCCGCAAGGGATAGCGCATCCGTCCGAAGAGGGGTCCTGACTACAAAGAGAGGGCTGCCGGCCGCAAGGGAGGGGGTCTGGCCTCAAGGAGAGGGATGCTGACTGCAAGGGAGAGGGTGTTCAACTGAAGAGGGGTGCTAACCACAAGGAAAGGGGTGCCGGCCGCAAGAGAGGGGGTCTGGCGGAAGAGGGGTGCTGGCTACAAGGAGAGGGGTGCTGGCTGCAAGGGAGCGGGGGTCCAGCCGAAGAGGAGTGCTGGTAGCAAGGGAGAGGGTCCGACCGAAGAGGGGTGCTGACCAACCATAAGGAGAGGGGGGTCCGGCCGAAGATGGGTGCTGACTACGAGGGGAGTGCCAGATGCAGAGGAGAAGGGTGCCAGCAGCAGAGGAGAGTTGCCGGGCAAAATGAGATGGGTGCTGACCACAAGGAGAAGAGGGTTGCCACCGCGGGTGTGGGGGACCTGCCGCAGAAAAGAGGGACGGATCTAAATCCCATTGAACACCTGTGGAGAGATCTTAAAATTGCTGTTGGGAGAAGGCGCTTTCAAATATGAGACCTGGGGCAATTTGCAAAAGAAAATTGCTCCAAAATTCCAGTTGAGAGGTGTTAGAAGCTTGTTGATGGCTATAGGAAGCGATTGATTGCAGTTATTTATTCCAAAGGTGGTGCAGCCAAATTTTAATCTGAGGGTGCCAACAATTTTGTCCGGTCCATCTTTGTTTTTTTTTGTGAGGTGATGTCCAATTTGACTTTTTTCTTTGTTTTTTTTTTTTTTTGTGTTGTTTCAATTCACTCAAAGGAAATAAACGTGTAACAAAACGTGTAACTGCAGTAATGTTCTGGAAGAAATACTTCATTTTCTGGAACAATTTTAAGGGTGCCAGTACTTTCGGCCATGATGGTAAAAAATTTAACGTCAATGAGTAATAATAAATAAAGCCATGGAGACAGATCATGTATCCATCTGTATCATGTCTATACAGAAAGATAATAGACAGACATAGAGAAAGTTTCAGTGCAAAATGCACGTCGGGACAGTTGTGGTGGTCTTCATGGTCTTGTGACTATACCATGGGTAGGCATTTATTTTACCAAGCTCTGCAGAGATGGGTCACCCTGGATGAACGGGGTCAAATTCATTCAGACTGTATGTATATACTGTATATATATATAGTTCATGCTTTTAAATGTTTAATAAAATAATATTGATTTTATATATCTTTTTGAGTGGCTTAATGGATACTCTGTATTCATATGTGGGTTGTGATATAAGAGAGGTAAATACATAGACTGCTAGAGACAGAAGATATTGTAAATGATACCGGAGATACTGTAGGCATGAGATAGATGATAGATAATAGAAAGAATAGATATGAGATAGATAATAGCGATAGATAATACATGATACATGTAGAAGCGCAATCTATAAGTGACCAAACACTTGACATAGAAGTAGTTTGTACAATCAATGGTTTCTCAACCATCAATCATCTGGTGAGCGATCGTTGCGCAGACCTGCACATTTTTGCTCTTATTGGCTGTTAAGGCCTCTTTCACACATCCGTTTGTCTCAGTCAAAATCCGCCGTTTTGCAAAAAAAAGGATCCGCCATTTTTTTTGGTGGATCCGTTTTTTTTTCCTATTGACTTGCATTATCGGCGGATCTTGACGGATGGTCATCCGTTTTTTTACGGATCCGCCAAAATTTTGGCGTCCGCTGACATGACTGGACGGACCATGAAACGTTTTTTTGCCTGTCCGGATCCGCATTTTTCACAGCGCATGCCCGGAATTACCTTTGGCAGAAATTTAACCCTAAATCCAGTCCTGGCGGCTGAAAAAATAATCTCTCTCTCTCCTTATTCCGTCAAAACAACGGTCCGGTGCCACCCGTTTTTTTCAATCCGCCTACAGATCCGTTTTCTGACATTTTGGCGGATTTTGAGTAAGCAGAAAAACGGATGTGTGAAACAGGCCTAAGGCCCCCATACACATTAGATAGATCTCTAATGGACAGCCATCTCAGACGACTCTCCCATACACAAGAGCTCTCGTTCAGCTGAGCGCTCATGTGTTCTCTGTGAGAAAGCACCCGAAAGACATTTTTGATGGCATGTGACAGTCCGAAACTGGACTTGCGCAATCGACATCTCCCCCAAGTATCAGTCATCCGAACCCATCAATATCAGCGGGTGTAGCCAATGTTAGTCTAATGTGTATGGGGCCTTAACAGTCAATCAATCTGATCATAAGGAATGCCAGAAGAACGGTCAGTGAGCATACCAGGTGTGATTAGGATTGTGTGTCGTGGGAGCAGTGAGTGACAGATCCCGCTGGTGATCAACAGCAAAACTGCAGAAAGAAATCAAGCGTCCGCTGCACGACTTGATTAAAAATATGAATTTAAAAGATTCGTTATCCATTGCTAAATATTGCATGATGAGGAAAAGAACGGACACATTTCTGGTGTGTTAAATGCTCTTAGTCATACGTTTATCTGATGATCTGTATGTAATACTTACTGCTTTAGATCTGTGACTGGGGCCTTTCTAGATCTTATCAGGTGGAAGGTGCTATAGCATTTTGCCACATCTTGGTCTAGTGCCTTTGATCATCTAACCATCCCCTGGTGTGCTGGCCCCAGCTGCCAAATTATACCCAACCAGCTCCCACAATCCCTCTCTCCTGACCCTGTAGTGTGGCCTATATATGTAGTAGTTGCTAAGGGGAAGCACGCAGTGTGGGGTACAGCACGCAAGCATCCCATAAGCAAAGCATCACAGAAGATAAGCATCCAGCAAAACGGCAGTTATACATGGCAGTTAGTCAGGGCAGGAGTCAGGTAACCCACACTTTGCCTTCCCCTTTAACCATGTGCTTTATTTTTATCCTCCTGTGTTCCCTTGCCATCCACATTCATCACCCTATCCCCCCTCCATCACGACTCATACACATCAGCCCCTCTATACTTCCCTCTCCCATGTACAGCTCCCACACACTCCTCACCTTCCTGAGAAACCTCAGCCCATCTTGCCCAAACACATCGCAGAAAAAAACTACTTACAATTCCAACAACTATTGGCTCTTTATCTTCCTTCTCCTACAGATTTCAGGGGACATCTCCCCCAACCCTGGTCCACCATCCCCCAACCTCGACCCCTACCCTACCTCATATCGAAACCACAATAATCTGATTAACATTACTTGCACTCCCTCATCTCAATCTTTTAATTGTGCCCTCTGGAATCCACGGTCTGCTTGTAACAAGCTTCCTTTCCTACACAACTACTTTCTGAACAACTCTCTTAATCTGTTGGCCCTCACTGAAACCTGGATTCAGGATTCTGACACTGTCTCTCCTGCTGCCATTTCCTACGGTGGCTTACAATTCTCTCACTCCCCGAGACCCACAAACAGACCTGGTGGTGGAGTTGGCATACTCCTGTCCCCACAATGCACTTTCCAGGTCATCCCCCCAGTCCCATCACTCTTATTCCCTTCTTTTGAGGTCCACACCATCAGGCTCTTCCGTCCCCTCTCCCTCAGGGTAGCGGTCATATACCGGCCCCCAGGCTCACCCACCCTCTTCCTTGACCACTTTTCAGCCTGGCTGCCACACTTCATGTCCTCAGAACTACCAACCCTCATCCTGGGAGACTTCAACATCCCCATTAACAGCCCTAATTCCACATCTGCATCCCAGCTTCTATCACTAACCACCTCTCTAGGCCTCTCACAGCTTTCAACCTCTGAGACACATAAGGACGGTAACACCCTTGATCTGGTCTTCTGCCGGCTCTGTTCAATCTCCCACCTAAACAACTCACCGCTTCCACTCTCTGACCACAACATTCTCTCCTTCACGCTCACAAATCCTCGCCCACCCCAGCTCATTCCTACCTACCACACAGTCAGAAATCTACAAGCTATTAACCCTCAGACACTTTCAGATTCCCTACACTCATCTCTGTCCCCAATCTCCTCTCTTTCCTGTCCTAATCTGGCTGTTCATCACTACAATGACACTCTTAGAAGCACCCTTGACCAAGTAGCTCCCCTCACCCTCAGAACCTCCAAACACAGAGTAAAAGAGCCCTGGCTCACATCGCAAACTCAACTTCTCCAGCGATGCTCCAGGAGTGCTGAACGCCTATGGAGAAAAACCCGCACACCAGAAGACTTCATCCACTTCAAATTTATGTTAAGAACCTATAACGCTGCCCTTCACCTTGCCAAACAGACCTACTTCACCACCCTGATCTCCTCACTAGCCAACAACCCCAAGAAACTTTTTGACACTTTTCACTCCCTCCTCAGGCCAAAAGCACAAGCCCCTATCACAGACATTTGTGCTGATGACCTGGCCTCCCACTTTACAGAAAAAATAGATAATATCCGTCAAGAAATCTGCTCCCAACCACCAAGTGCTGCGACTCCCATCCCTTCCTACATCTCCCCTGGCTCACTCTCCACATTTGATCCCATAACAGAAGAAGAAGTCTCCAGACTCCTCTCTTCTTCTCGTCCGACTACATGCACTACCGACCCCATTCCCTCACATCTCCTCCAGTCTCTCTCTCCAGTCGTCACAACCCACCTAACTACAATCTTTAATCTCTCCCTCTCCTCTGGCACTTTCCCATCCTCCTTCAAACACGCCATCGTTACTCCACTACTAAAGAAACCTGCTCTCGACCCATCCTGCACAAACAACTACAGACCAGTCTCCAATCTCCCCTTCATCTCTAAACTTTTGGAACGCCTAGTTTACTCCCGCCTTACCCTTTACCTCTCCATTCACTCCCTTCTAGACCCTTCACAGTCCGGCTTCCGCCCCCTACATTCGACTGAAACTGCACTCATCAAAGTGACCAATGACCTTCTGACAGCAAAACGTAACGGTGACCACTCTCTGCTCATTCTTCTTGACCTATCTGCAGCTTTCGATACTGTTGACCACCATCTCCTACTCTCTAGGCTCCAGTCACTAGGCATTAAGGACACTGCACTCTCCTGGTTCTCTTCCTATCTCTCTGACCGCTCCTTCAGTGTTTTGTTCTCTGGCTCCACGTCATCTCCTCTTCCTCTTGCTGTCGGGGTACCTCAGGGCTCAGTCCTTGGCCCCCTTCTTTTCTCTCTCTACACGGCCCCAATTGGACAGACCATCAGCAGATTTGGCTTTCAGTACCATCTTTATGCTGATGACACACAACTATACACGTCTTCCCCCGACCTTACCCCCGCTGTACTACAGAACGCCAGTGACTGTCTGTCCGCAGTCTCCAATATCATGTCCGCTCTCTATCTGAAACTCAACCTCTCCAAAACTGAACTTCTTATGCTCCCTAAATCTGACATTTCCTTCTCCGTGGGTGGTACCACAATAACACCCCGGCAGCAGGTGCGCTGTCTGGGTGTTATGTTTGACACCAATCTCTCCTTTACATCCCATATACAATCCCTTGCCCGCTCTTGCCGCTTACACCTAAAGAACATCTCTAGAATCCGCCCTTTTCTCACTATGGAAACTACAAAAACCCTCACTGTTGCATTGATCCACTCTCGCCTGGATTACTGCAACGCTCTATTAATTGGCCTCCCCGTCACTCGACTATCCCCTCTCCAGTCCACACTCAATGCAGCAGCCAGGATCGTCCATCTGGGTTATCGGTACTCGGACGCGTCCGCTCTTCGCCAGTCCTTACATTGGCTGCCCATTCATTATAGGATCCAATTCAAAGTACTTGTTCTCACCCACAAAGCTCTCCACAGTGCGGCACCCCCTTACATCTCTTCTCTCATTTCTGTCTATCGGCCTAGCCGATCGCTGCGCTCTGCAAACGACTTTCGACTAACCTCTGCTCTAATCCGTACCTCCCACTCCCGACTCCAAGACTTCTCCCGTGCTGCTCCTATCCTCTGGAATGCTCTACCCCAAGAAATCAGGACTATCCACAATTTGCATAGTTTTAGGCGCTCCCTCAAAACACACCTGTTCAGAGCGGCCTATCACATTCACTAATCAAAGTCATTCTCTGTGTAAGTGTGCGTGCGTAGCCCATTCACTATCTCCATCCATCCTTCACTCCTGCAAGATGGCTGGACCTTCATTGTAAATACACCATTGTAAATACACACCTGTACTCTGTATCTCCCTCACCTCATTGTAGATTGTACGCTCTCACGAGCAGGGTCGTCTTATTTCGTCTTATTTTGCTTTAATTATTGCATTGTTAGCGTTGTTACTTATGACTTGTGTTTTGAAACTGTTAAACTGTAAAGCGCTGCGGAATATGTTGGCGCTATATAAATAAAGATTATTATTATTATTATTATTATGATCTGTCATTACGAGCATTTAACAAGCCAAAAACATGGGATTTTGTTGTCTAGTTGATGACGAAAATAAAGTAAATTCATATTATTCCTCCAAATGGACGCTCGCCGGACCCTTGTTTTCTCCCAATCTGGTCATACACGTTCATCAACGTTCACCTAATCTGATCCCTGGGTTCTGACTTCTAACAAAGGGGAATTCAAGAGATCACATGCTGGGAGTTGTAGTTCTTGGCTATTACAAAAAAAAATGCAAGAGTCAGAGATCATGCTTGGATTTGTCTAAAAATCCAGGATATTTTATGTAGCAGGACGTGATGATAGCTGTGGTTATAGTATTCTGGCCATGTTCAGACCTCGGGTACCAAATTACTGGTTTGGGTAAAAAAAAAAAGATATTGTGATTGTGAGCCCCTGTTAGGGAATGCTGCGGAATAGGTTGTTAATATTTTGTATCAAATTATTTCATATTTTCATATTTTTGCTATTAATAATTTACATTGTTTTCAATTTTTTTACATTATTGTCGTTTTTATTACATTTTCATTACTCTGACAATTTTAATATAGCAAAAAATAAAAAGCTTAACGACTTTCAGAAGTTTTTTTTTTTCCCCTTTTCCCACTCTGGTGAGAGTTGGTTGGAGAGTGCAAATTCCAGCAGTTTCCTAGTGAATGAGAGTTGTGCCTTCATGTGAGCTCTTTGTGAAGTCTGGATTCATGTTTGGTGGGGGGTAGTCTTCTCTCATCATCCCCCCAGTGGGAAAGATAACATGAAGACCCTTTTATTTCTGCAGCTCTTCTCCGGCCTCCTGGGCTTTCTCCTCTGAAGTTAAAATCCATGGCAAAGAGCGATGACTTCTTATACAACGTTGTCACCTTCGAAGGATTTATTGTTTAGGGATTCATATTATTATAACATTTGATATTTGCTTGGATTGAGCTTTCTTTGAACATTCCCACCCCCCAAAAAATAAAAAAGGATAAATATACAGTATATTATTTCTATAGGTGACACACATTGTTTTGTGTCAGCCTTCACTGATTGTATAGCATGATGGAATACCCACCATTTCCCATAGATACAGTATATCATCACGCTAAGGAAATACTGCCAGCTAGTGGTGACATCCCATATGCCTTCATTTGTGGGTCATTTTTTGGTTTAAAGTGCAAAAGTCTCACAGCTCCAGAATGTAGAATTACAGGGGTAATGCAGCACATCATGACATCACAGTACAGGTACAATGATGTCACCGTGCAGGTGACACAGTACAGGACTAATGCAAAAGATAATGCCCATATAGTCATCAGTAGCGCCCCTTTGTGTCTGAGTGCGGATGGGCCACATAGTCGCTGCTACCCCGGCTATTCTAGAAGTTACGTTCACCCCCTGGTAAATCTCGCCTACACTCGCCTGCTTTAGAATAGGTAAAAAGAAACCGTGGACCATAACGACAAAAACACGAGCCCACCATTTGCCATCATACTAATTTAATCCATAATGATCAAAACATTACCTTCCCCTAAAAAAGATGGGAGTTAATGGGGCAGCATTATCAAGATCACGGCTTGTCAGTGAATTAAAAAAAAAATATATCTCTGGTTGGCATTCAGGGTAAAGCCCCCGTCCTGTTTATATGCTAAAAGTAGGGATTTAAAAAACAAACTGGATGATAAATTAATATATGCAATACGTTAGAAAGTTGCAAATATCCTCAGATTTCAGCACCACGCCATTTTGCCAATTTTAGTTTCACTTCTATTAAAAAGCTCCAAATCCTCATCATATTCATATAGAGCGGGGGTGGACAATTCATTTTCCCGAGGGGCCACAAGAGAGACCATGACTGTTATGGAGGGCCGAACCAATAGCTTGAAATTAATTCTACTCAATATTAATTTATTAATATTCATTGTATCACTTAATATTGAGCAGAATTAAGTATGCTGACACCCCCTATATATCTTTAAACCCCCCCCACAGCCCCTTATATACAGCATGAGCCTCACACAGCCTACTACATATGCAGCATGAACCCCACACAGCCTCCCTATATACAGTGTGAGCCCCACACTGCCTCCCCCATATGCGGCATGAGCACCACACAGCCTACTACATATACAGCATGAGCCCCACACATCCTCCCTATATACGGCATGAGCCCCACACAGCCTCCCCCATATGCAGCATGAGCCCCACACAGCCTCCCTATATACGGCATGAGCCCCACACAGCCTACTACATATACAGCATGAGCCCCACACAGCCTCCCTATATATGGCATGAGCCCCACACAGCCTCCCTATATACAGCATGAGCCCCACACAGCCTCCCTATATACAGCATGAGCCCCACACAGCTTCTCTATATACAGCATGAGCCCCACACAGCCTCTCTATATACAGCATGAGCCCCACACAGCCTCCCTATATACGGCATGAGCCCCCACACAGCCTCCCCCATATGCGGCATGAGCCCCACACAGCCTCCCTATATACGGCATGAGCCCCACACAGCCTACTACATATACAGCATGAGCCCCACACAGCCTCCCTATATACGGCATGAGCCCCACACAGCCTCCCCCATATGCGGCATGAGCCCCACACAGCCTCAGCATGAGCCCCACACAGCTTCTCTATATACAGCATGAGTCCCACACAGCCTCCCTATATACAGCATGAGCCCCACACAGCTTCTCTATATACAGCATGAGCCCCACACAGTCTCTCTATATACAGCATGAGCCCCACACAGCCTCCCTATATACGGCATGAGCCCCACACAGCCTCCCTATATACAGCATGAGCCCCACACAGCCTCCCTATATAAGGCATGAGCCCCACACAGCCTACTACATATACAGCATGAGCCCCACACAGCCTCCCTATATACGGCATGAGCCCCACACAGCCTACTACATATACAGCATGAGCCCCACACAGCCTACTACATATACAGCATGAGCCCCACACAGCCACCCTATATACAGCATGAGCCCCACACAGCCTCCCTATATACAGCATGAGCCCCACACAGCCTCTCTATATACAGCATGAGCCCCACACAGCCTCCCTATATACGGCATGAGCCCCACACAGCCTACTACATATACAGCATGAGCCCCACACAGCCTCCCTATATAAGGCATGAGCCCCACACAGCCTCTCTATATACAGCATGAGCCCCACACAGCCTCCCTATATACACTGCATGAGCCCCACACAGCCTCCCTATATACACTGCATGAGCCCCACACAGCCTCCCTATATATACTGCATGAGCCCCACACAGCCTCCCTATACACTGCATGAGCCCCACACAGCCTCCATATATACAGCATGAGCCCCACACAGCCTCCCTATATACGGCATGAGCCCCACACAGCCTCTCTATATACAGCATGAGCCCCACACAGCCTCCCTATATACACTGCATGAGCCCCACACAGCCTCCCTATATATACTGCATGAGCCCCACACAGCTTCCCTATACACTACATGAGCCCCACACAGCCTCCATATATACAGCATGAGCCCCACACAGCCTCCATATATACAGCATGAGCCCCACACAGCCTCCCTATATACGGCATGAGCCCCACACAGCCTACTACATATACAGCATGAGCCCCACCCAGCCTCCCCATATACAGCATGAGCCCCACACAGCCTCCCTATATACAGCACGAGCCCCAAACAGCCTTCTTATATACTGCATGAGACTCACACAGCCTCCCTATATACAGCATGAGCCCACACAGCCTCCCTATATGCAGCATGAGCCCCACACAGCCTCCCCATGTACTGCATGAGCCCCACAAAGGCTCCCTATATACAGAATGAGCCCCACATAGCATTCTTATATACTGCATGAGGCCCCACACAGCCTCCCCACATATTGCATGAGTCCCACACAGCCTCCCCATATATTGCATGACAGTATACAGCCTTCCCATAGCCTCGCTATGTGCTGTACATCACCCCCATCGAATCCCCATGTGCTTTCTCTCACCCCCATAGAATCCTCATGTTCACTCCCATAGAATCCCCATGTTCATCCCCCATATTCATACACATGCAAAAAAAAAAAACAAACAAAAAAAACACACATAATCACCCCGGTCCCGTTTCCAGGCACCCTGCTTCTGCCTCCTATGCACTGACTCTCCGGCGTTACGTCATCGCGTCAGCTGTTTCACACGCTGATTGGTGGAGGAAGTGGCCGGAGGCCCCTCCTCCACCAATGCTGACTGCGGGAGACAGCGAGCGAGTAGGCGGGCATGGTGCGGCCCGCGGACCAAGACAGCCGTGGGGCTGGAAACCTGAGGTGGCCTGCGGGCCGCACATTGCCAAGGTCTGATATAGAGTAACAAGACAGAATTCTCTATGCCACCACTAGAGGGAGCTTACGGCTGTTTTACACTTAACCTCCTAAACGCGCACTGATGCGCCCGAGAAGTCAGCATACAGCGCCCACCAAGAGGTGAATATGCAGCGAGTGTCAGCAGTTTACTATATCTCCCAGATTGTATCAGTGAAAATGTCAACTCGTCCAACAAAAAATAGATCCCCTTACTGCACTGTCTCCACAAAAACATAAAAGATGGTATAGGTAGATGAATTATTTGAGGAATTAAAAGACGAAGATGGTTGCACTGGCATCTAGCACGGCTATGCCGCCCTGCTGCCTGATTGTCAACTACCACCTGTTGCCAGAGGAAAAGATAGTAACAAATAATAAAGTAGGGATTAGTTTCCAAAACAGGGAATTTTGTGGCAGGGATTTCTAAATTTCATAATAAATTTTGACTTCCATTTAATCCTATCAACCTTGAAAAATGAAATATTTGGGCTAAAGCACCAGTGACGTGCCTAAACGGTTACATAATTTCCTGAGAGCAATTCTAAATACTTTGAGGAGACAGGTTTTTTTCTAATATCACTTTTGAAGTACCGTATTCCCACTAGTTGCGGCTGCAGACAGAATCTTATCATGTATCTCTGTATACAGAGAGTTTCCCCTAGTGGTGTCTGCAGATAGAATCTTATCATGTATCTCTCTCTGTATACAGGGAGTTCCCCATAGTGGTGGCTGCAGACAGAATCTTATCATGTATCTCTCTCTGTATACAGGGAGTTCCCCCTAGTGGTGGCTGCAGACAGAATCTTATCATGTATCTCTGTATACAGAGAGTTTCCCCTAGTGCTGACTGCAAATAGAAAGAATCGTATCATGTATCTCTCTCTGTATACAGGGAGCTCCCCCAGTGGTGGCTGTAGACAGAATCTTATGTATCTCTGTATATCGGGAGATCCCCCTAGTGGTGGCTGCAGACAGAATCTTATCATGTATCTCTGTATACAGAGAGTTTCCCCTAGTGGTGTCTGCAGATAGAATCTTATCATGTATCTCTCTCTGTATACAGGGAGTTCCCCATAGTGGTGGCTGCAGACAGAATCTTATCATGTATCTCTCTCTGTATACAGGGAGTTCCCCCTAGTGGTGGCTGCAGACAGAATCTTATCATGTATCTCTGTATACAGAGAGTTTCCCCTAGTGCTGACTGCAAATAGAAAGAATCGTATCATGTATCTCTCTCTGTATACAGGGAGCTCCCCCAGTGGTGGCTGTAGACAGAATCTTATGTATCTCTGTATATCGGGAGATCCCCCTAGTGGTGGCTGCAGACAGAATCTTATCATGTATCTCTGTATACAGGGAGTTCCCCATAGTGGTGGCTGCAGACAGAATCTTATCATGTATCTCTGTATACAGGGAGTTTCCCCTAGTGCTGACTGCAAACAGAAAGAATCTTATCATGTATCTCTCTCTGTATACAGGGAGCTCCCCCAGTGGTGGCTGTAGACATGATCTTATGTATCTCTGTATACCGGGAGATCCCCCTAGTGGTGGCTGCAGACAGGATCTTATCATGTATCTCTGTATACAGGGAGTTTCCCCTAGTGCTGACTGCAAACAGAAAGAATCTTATCATGTATCTCTCTCTGTATACAGGGAGCTCCCCCAGTGGTGGCTGTAGACAGAATCTTATGTATCTCTGTATACCGGGAGATCCCCCTAGTGGTGGCTGCAGACAGGATCTTATCATGTATCTCTGTATACAGGGAGCTACCCCTAGTGGGGCCTGCAGACAGTATCTCATCATGTATCTCTGTATACAGGGAGCTCCCCCAAGTGGTGGCTGCAGACAGATGCTTATCATGTATCTCTGTATACAGAGAGCTCCCCCTAGTGGTGGCTGCAGACAGGATATTATCATGTATCTATGTATACAGGGAGTTCCCCCTAGTGGTGGCTGCAGACAGAATCTTATCATGTATCTCTGTGTGCAGGAAGCTCCCTCTAGTGGTGACTACAGACAGGTTTCACGCACAGTGCAGGAAAGACTAAGTGCAACACGAAGAGATGAGGGTAAGGGAGCCCAACACTAGGGAAGGGAGAGTGGAGACCCCTAGGCAGATCTAAAGTCACCCTGTCTGCCATAATTGTCCCTATATAGGTTCTGCATCTATCGCCAAGCAGGAACCTAATCCCTGTCTTACCATGGCAATAAGCCCTGCTTAGGGAAGGATGGGGTAGGCACTAGTTGATCCCCACTACCACTAGAGACAGCTGGGATAGACGAACAAGGGGAACACTTATCTTGAGTAGCCTCAGAGAGGTAATACAGACACCCTCCCGCAACACTAAAGGGAAAGATAGTCGACTGCTATAACTCCAAGCCTCAACAGGCGGAAAGTCTATAAACACCCAGGTACAGGTGTGTCAATTAGAGCCAAAGAAAGGTTGCCACTGGGTCAAAGAGTCAGAAGGGTTAAGAAGGTGTCTGCAAAGCCAAACACAGAGACCTGCAGCTAGATGCAGTGCGACTGTCTGCAGCTTCTGACATACCAATGACAACAGGATTTTATCATTATCTCTATATACAGGGAACTCCCTATAGTGCTGGTTGTAGACAGAATCTTTTGTATAGCGCTCTGTATACAGGGAGCTCCCCCTAGTGGTGGCTTCAGACAAGATCTTAACATGTATCTCTGTATACAGTGAGCTCCCCCCAGTAGTGAGCTCCCCCCAGTGGTGGCTGCAGACAGGCTCTTATGTATCTCTGTATGTAAGAAGCTCCCCATAGTGGTGACTGCAGACAGAATTGTATCATGTATCTCTACATACAGGGAGCTCCCCTTAGTGGTGGCTGAAAGCAGAAATATTTTTTTCATTCAAATGACTATGCCAGGCATTTGAAGGTACTATAAAGATGTAGTAAAGGGGTAGCCCAGGACTAAGATATTCATGGTGGGTCATCCATATCAGATTGGTGGAGGTCTGACACCCAGCAACCCCACCAATCAGCTTTACAGACATGTGGTATTAGGCTGAGTTCACACATGGCGTTTTTTTTTTTGCGTTTCCGCGGCGGTTTTAACTGCGCGATTTTGCCACGAAAAATAAGCATCCCATGCATTCCTATGGGATTCCGCAATGCTGTGCTAATGCTGCGGTTTTTACCGTGGCGGAATCGCTTCGCGGTAAAAAACGCTGCATGCTCATTAATTTTGTGGAATCGCGGCGATCCAGCACCCATAGGAATGCATTGTTCTGCTTACTTTCCGCATGTGGCTGTAGACACCATGCGAAAAGTAAGCAGAACATTTGCAGATGTTACCCACGGTCCGGAGGAGAGGAGACTGTCCTCCGGGCTTTGGGTACTATATCCCTGTAAAAAATTGAATTTAAATTAAAAAATATTGTTATTCTCACCTTCCGACGTCCCGCGCAGCCTTTCCGCCTCTCTCCACGCTCCCAGTCCCAGTAAGCCTTTGCGAGCGATGACGTCCATTCTCGCGGGATCGCGATGTCTCGCGGTCATTCGCGCAACGTCATCGCGAATGACCGCGAGACGTCGCGATCCCGCGAGAACAGACGTCATCGCATTAATTGACGCAAAGGATTACTGGGACTGGGAGCGTGGAGAGAGGCGGGAAGGCTGCGCGGGACGTCGGAAGGTGAGAATAACAATATATTTTGTTATTATTATTTTTTACATTCTATCTTTTGCAATTGATGCCGCATAGGCAGCCTCAATAGTAAAAAGTTGGTCACACTCGTCAAACACTATGTTTGACGAGTGTGACCAACCTTATAGCACAAATCCCATGAAAAATAACATGGAACAAAGAAGAGATCCTAATAGTATTAAAAAATCCTTTTATTCAAAATGGTTATAAAATGACAAAAGCATAATGCCATATAGGGGACGCTATACACACTCACAAAATCATCATGAGGAGAAAATACATAAACCCAGACTAGAACATGTGTAAGCCAATCACATAACAATACATGTCAATGATCCAGATTACATTCTATAAAAGACCATGAATAATGTCCAAAAATAGACAAACAATATCACTCCCCAAAAGTGAAAACAGTCTCTCTGTAAACTAGGGGCACAAATACCCAGAGACCGTGTATAAATAACACAGTCACCATGTAAGGCAACCTAATCAAGAAAATGCCATAGTGCCAATCAGTTCTCCAAGCGATGCTCTAGATCGCTTGGAAAATGCTAGCAATTCTGCAAGCTAATTACGCTTGCAAAATGCTAGTTTTTCCGCGGGAAAATCGCAGGAATTTAAAATGCGATTTTCCCGCGGAATGAAATTCTGGAATTCTCGTGGTAATTTCCGCGAGAGTTCTGCTACATGTGAACCCAGCCTTATAGTTCTGTAAACTTTGTGCTTCCAGCTGCTGGAGTACTTGGTAATAGTTAAGGAGATGGACTTGTTGTTGGACCCCCACAATCTGATACTGGTGACCTGTGATCAATATCTTAGTTCCAGACAACTCCATTAAGAATGTATTCCACATAGTCTGGCGATTCAAACCTGAAGATTCAGATGGTTTAGTGTCCAATTAGCTGAAAGGACTATTATTGTTAGGCACGGTGGAACGCACTAATAAATAAATAATAAGTGCGGTCGTTGCGCAGGGTCCACCGTGCAGTAGGTGTTACACTTCTGCTAGATAATGGTAGACGCACAATATGGTGGTATATTGCACACGGGTTGAACGTCACCCGGTGTGCACAGAGTGTACTCTTATCTCCACAGAGACGCTTGGAACATAAACGTAAGTACTGAGCCTGTTGGACTCACAGGTCTCAGAGAACTGCGCGCACGGTATATGGTCACAGGAGCTGAACCCAAAGCAGAGGGTCAGGGTGCGTCTAGACCCACCGTGTGTGCGGCGTCGCTACCGCAGACGCCCACAGACGCTGCTGATTGCAGCGCGGCGACTGGCTCAGCCGCTATACAACAGTGCCCAGAGGAGGCGCACTGTCGGACGCTAGTTAGGTGAAGATATGCACTGTGGCCTGTATCATGCTACTGACTGGCGCTGACTCTAATACTAAGTCCCTATCCACACACATCATATCAGAGGGAGGGGAGTCTTAATGAGTCATTCGCAAGCACATGCATCCATCATCATTCACACAGGTAGCAAGTAGAGTCTATACTAGCGCATGGCTGAGCGGCCATGCGTACCTTTTATAGCCGTGCGCTTCCGGGACCTTTCAGATCTTTGAGATGGACCAATCAGATCAGGAGAAGAACCTGAGCACGTGACTCCTAATCTCCAATGGGAGATCATCTCGTGAGCATGCCCAGTAGCACGACGAGAGGACTTAGCCACTGGGGTGGCTTGCTGCAGGACAGCTTGCGCTGCTATTACTGACCCAGAGGTGGCAGCAACAACCAGTCCTACAGAGCTGGTCTGAGCAGAGCGTCTGGGATGCCTAGATTGCTGTGCAGGCTCCTGAGTGGTCGGTGGAGAATGGGAGACCTCTGGATGCAAGGCTCTGGATTCTCGCTGTGCAGCTGCAGGACCCCGACGCCTAACATTACCCCTCCCCTCTGAGCCTCGGTACGCTCAAACGCCGCGATCAGGAGCAGGGTGTTGATGTTCTCCACTGGCTCCCAGGTCCGGGCCTCAGGGCCATGACCCTTCCAGTCCACCAAATAAATTTTTTTGCCACGCACAATCCTGCATCCCACAATGGCGTTGACCTCAAACTCATCCGAGGACAGGTCTGATGTCCCGGCAGATGACTCGGAAAACCGAGCCATGTGAACAGGCTTGAGAAGGGACACGTGGAAGACGTCAGATATGGCCAAGTGAGGTGGAAGAGCCAGACGGTAGACCACTTAGCTGATGCGCTCGAGGACTTTGAAGGGACCAATGTATCGCGGAGCGAACTTGGAGGACTCGGCCCGCAGCTTGATATTAAGAGCAGAGAGCCACACCAAGTCGCCAGGGGCAAAAGTTGGAGCGGGACGCCGATGTGTGTCGGCTGCGCTCTCATTCTCTCTTTAGAGACTCAAATAGCATCCTGGGTGCGATCCCAAATGTCGCGAGCCTCCACTGCCCAGTCTGCCACCCTGGAATCAGTGGAAGACATAGGCATCGGGACAGGGACGTGTGGATGCTGGCCGTAATTAAGAAGGAACGGTGTCTGACCAGTGGAATCACCCACTGCGTTATTCATGGCAAATTTAGCCCACGGTAGTAAGGATGCCCAGTAGGGATGAGGTTTCCGATATTGAAACATCAGAAATCGGCCCGATATTTGCGATAACTGAATTCCGATTCCGATATTTTTTTCACATCGGAAATCGGAAATCCCATAATCCTTCAGCCTCTGAGCACTCCGTGGAGTCAATCAGGAGCTGAAGAATTGCTGACAACGTTGTGTAACTCCCCTAAGCTGGGTAGGAGGCGTCCAAACGTGCTAGCTAGGGGCTGCGCTGCGATTGGCTGGCTGGATGGTGTGATCAGGCAGTATAAAAGGCTGCGCCTGCCATTTTAGCCTCACTCTACTGTGAAAGCAGATAGGGATAGGTTGCTGTTGGAGATAGGGAGAGATCTCGGATCTAATAGCGATAGAAATTGTTTTTCAGCGACTGTAGCAGCCTCTGTGTGTTACAGAAGCAGTCTTTTTCCTCACTGACCCCACTCAGTTTCATTTTTTGTGCTGTGCAGGCTCTCAGTGAGGTGCTTAGTGAGACAGGGCAGCGCACATTCATTGCAGCTGCTGCAGCTCCTCTTGCTGCAGCACTGTGTGGTGTGTGTCTCACTGCCTTTTCACAGCCTTTTCTTTTCATCCCTTAAATCCCCTTCCCCTATTTTTTCCTAAAAGTGTAGCTTCACCATCCAGTACATTTTGGGGAACGCTATATAGGGATTTTTCAGTGAGGGGTTCCCCCCCATCCCTTACCCCCATTTATCCCTCAATTTTCCTGGTACTCGGGTGCGCTTTGCACAGTTTAGTCACCTCCGCTGCGCAGACCGCCTGTGTGCTTTTTTGGGGGAGTAGCACCCCTGTTCTATCGCGCACCCCAAATTTTTCACCAGTAAATTCACTCTCAGTGCCCCTATAAGTGTTACTTTACAGCATCTATTGAGGTTAAAGTTAAACACTATATAGGGATTGTACTGTGAGGGCCCAAACAACCTCTGTGGCTGGTGCCACACAGCACCTGGCCCAGTCCCAGAGAATTATTTTTTTTTGGTATCACAGCAGTGTCATTTACTGCGCTGTGACTAGTGTTGAGCGATACCTTCCGATATCGGGAAATATCGGATCGGATTGGATCGGACCGATACCCCAAAAATATCGGATACGCCTATTCCGATACCGGAAACCAATGCAAGTCAATGGGACACAAATATCGGAATGAAAATAAACCCTTACTTTCCTTGTAGGTTAATTCTACATGAAGGAAAACAGCTAAGAATAATGTAAAATGTATTGGAGGAGGTGGAGGAGACATTAAAGGCATAGAGGTTTAGCCCAATCAAACGGAATAGCAGGAATTAATTTTTCTTTTAGATGTTCGGAGTTACAAAGATATTGACTATGTTAAGCTTTTTTATATTTTGGCAGATATTTATGTTTCACTGCTTCCATGCCCTTCACCTTCTTTTTTACTTCTCTCACACTTTCTCCTTCATCATCCTCTTAAGGGTCATCTTCTTGGTCTTCTTCGGGGTGGTCTTCAGGGTCGTCGTCTCCAGGGTCATCGTTTTCGGGGTCGTCGTCTTCTTCGGGGTGGTCTTCAGGGTCGTCGTCTCCTGGGTCGTCGTTTTCGGGGTCGTCGTCTTCTTCGGGGTGGTCTTCAGGGTCATCGTCTTTAGGGTCGTCGTCAGGGAGATCCAGAGTGATTACCAAAAACCATTTCAAAAAGCTTGAATTGGAAATGTAGCAGAAGGTACAAGAAGGCTGAGGAATTGCTGAGAACCAGCTGACGGTACTGGAACCTGGATGGGTAGCCGGAGGTACAAGAGCCAATGGAACTACCGAGGACCAGCTGATGGTACTGGAACCCGGTTACTAAGCAGGAGGTACCTGTGCCAGAAAGCACTACCAAGGACCAGCAGACGTTGGTGGAACTCGGATACCGAGAAGGAGGCACCTAAGCCAAAGGCTCTGCCTGGAACCAGCTGACGTTACTGGAACCCAGGGGGACATATTCAAGATTGACTTCCAAAGAACCAGCTAATGGTACTGGAACTCAGATAGGCAGCAGAAGGTACACATGAAAAAAAAGTTGCAAGGCTGCGAACCGGCCGGAGTTACCGAAACCCACAGTCCTACAGGGGGAGCTTGTCCTATTGGCACTACGGAACCAGCCTTCATTGCCAGATCCCGCAGCCCACATAGGAAGCACCTAAACTGCAGGCACCATAGAGTCGGCTAACCCGACCGCAACACGACAGGACAACATATTGGAGGCAAAGTGACGTTGACACTACCCGGAAACAGCTGGCGTGCTGGAACCAGGCAGGGCAGGAGGGAGTACCCGTGTGAAAGACACTTCTGAGCAGCAACTGGTGGTGTTGGAGCCCAGGGATTACAGGAGAAACAGAGTGGAGGCAGAGGCGTAATTGGAGCAAGTTTAAAATCTGTAGTAGTGTGAATGTGGACAGAGCAGGCGAAATTGCCGGACACACAGCAGGGGATCAGCTGACATTACTGAACCCCAATAAAACAGGAGCAAGTGTTGACTGTGCAGATGGCACTTCTGAGCAGCAACTGGCGGTGTTGGAGCCCAGGGATTACAGAAGAAACAGAGTGTAGCCAGAGGCCTAATTGGAGCAAGTTTAAAATCTGTAGTAGTGTGAATGTGGTCGGAGCAGGAGAAATTGCTGGACACACAGCAAAGGATCAGCTGATGTTACTGAACCCCAATAACACAGGAGCAAGTGTTGACTGTGCAGACGGCACTTTTGAGCAGAAACTGGCGGTGTTGGAGCCCAGGGATTACAGTGCAGGTGGTAGAAACATGAACACAACAGGAAACCTGGATACTGTTGCCAACCAATTTTTTAATCTTGAAGAGGACTGGCAAATTCCTGCGAGATCCAGGCCTTGTTCAATTTCAGAAAAGTAAACCGGTCAACGTTATCGGTGGATAGTCGCATGCGACGGTCTGTTAGTACACCACCTGCAGCACTAAAGACGCGTTCCGATAATACACTAGCAGCAGGGCAAGCCAGCACCTCCAATGCATACTGGCTAAGCTCTGGCCATGTATCCAGCTTAGAGACCCAAAACTTGAAGGGGGAAGAGCCGTGTGGAAGAACACTGAGAGGGCAAGACATGTAGTCTGTCACCATCTGACGGAAACGTTGCCTCCTGCTGACTGGAGCCGTCTGTGATGGTGTAGATGGGTCGCCCTCCCAGGGCTGTGGGGTACTCGGTACCGGGCCAGTCTCTCAGAGGGGAAGGTCACACCAGCGGTGACCCGGTCCGTGGCCCTGGGCGCCCATGTAAAAGGGAATGAAGTGATGGAATAAAGTTTTTGAGTGGAAGATTCGTGACGCCACCTGTGGTGTTCGGCAATGAAGGTGTTAAGCCAACGCTGCAGACAGATCCTCTGGGACAGATGGTGGGGTGCAGCAGGCAGGGCTGTAGTCCCAGGACAGAGTAGATGAAAAGGGTATGTGTTGAGGAAGAGGGTGCAGTGTTTGGCACACAGATGTAGCAGTGCTGGAGAGTTTGCAGGAAGAAGGCAAGGACACAACAGAGTGCAGTTTCTTTACCTTTACTTTGGCTTGGCAAATGCAGTCCAGGGTCCCGATTACAGATGGCACAGGAGCTAATTAGCCTGGAAGCAACTCAGGAATCTCTATGCAGATAGGTTGTGTAGTCTCCTTCCTAGCGCTTACTTGAGGTACATGCAGTACTGTGTTACACTGAAGTTCCTCCTTCTTATTCCCTCTCAGATCCACCTCGTATGGCAGACAGCTGTAGCCTTCTATCTCTTCTCTTGGCTCACCCGTTGCTGTTGTGCCTCCGAGTCTTAGGTGGGAATAGAGCATTTACAGCTTCCTATTCCTCTGGTTTCTGTTGCAGGACCTTCAGTATCCATACAACCGTGCAGACCAGGCTCCAGATCATGCGCTCCAGCTGGGAACGAGCTCTCAACTCCGCTCAGCCTCCCAGCTTCTCTCTTCATGTCCACACACTTCGGCCTCCTCACACTAACTCACTAATTTCCCCTTCCCCCAGTTTTGTGTTCAGAGCTCCCTCTGCTGGCCTGGAGTGGGAGCTGTGTTGTGTGTTTTGATTAACTGCCAGAGAGATCCTTTATTGCTTCCAAGCATGACATCACACTCCCTAGGAGGAAGGCAATGCCACTGTGGCGACCATTCTCCTGGGGGCGCCACATTGACATTTGTGACGGGGACACAAAACTTTGCCACATTTGGGCCATACTGGTCTTGCCTTGTGCTGAGGCGCTGCTTCTGCTCCCTCTTTGTGCATAGCTTCCTCCACTGCCTCGACGCACTGAGCTGCTTTGTAAAGCACTAGCAGCACTGCTCTCGGGTGGAATAGAGAACATGATAGAATGCACCAGTGTGTCTTGGTACTCCCGCATTTTACGCTCCCGCTTCAACTGTGTTATGAGGCTTTGCAAGTTGTCCCGGTAGCGGAGGATCTAGGAGGGTGTACACCCAATAATCAGCCGTGTTGAGAATGTGGGCGATGTGGCGGTCGCTTCTTAGGCACTGCAGCATGAAATCAGCCATGTGCTGCAGACTGCCAGCTGGCCAAGAAACGCTGTCCCCTGCTTGAGGCGTCATCTCTGCATCACCCCACCCTCGCTCTACATACTGACTACTAGAGCATTGTGTATCTCCCTCCTCTGGACAGATGTCTTCCTCCTCCATTGACTCCTCCTCATCCTCCTCACAAAGTGTCCCCTGCCTAGGCCTTTGTGAGGAACCACGTTGCGCAGACTGTCCAGAAGCAGATGGCATTTGTGACTCCTCATCCTCCACCTCTTCCACAACCTCCTCCCTTAGTGCTTGCAGTGTTTTTTCAAGCAGGCAGATAAGGGGGATAGTCATGCTGACTAGTGCATCATCTGCACTCGCTATCCTCATGGAATCATCGAAGGCAAGCAAAACGTGGCAGATGTCCTTCATAGAGGCCCACTCAGTGGTGGTGAAGTGTGAACGGCGCGCAGAGCGACTTGTTTGCGCCTGATGCAGCTGGTACTCCATTACTGCTGCTCACACAACCTCTCCAACATATGTAACATTGAATTCCACCTGGTGGGTAGGTCACATATGATGCAATGTTCCGGAAGGCGGAATCAGCGCTGCAGAGCTGCAATGCGCGATCTTGCCATGCTGGAACGCCGCAAGTGAGCGCACTCTATGCGAACCTTGTGCAGCAGTGCATCAAGACCCGGATAGTCCCTCAAAAAACTCTGCACGACCAAGTTGAGCACATGTGCCAGACATGGGATGTGAGTGAGGTTGCCTAGGCCCAGAGCTGCCACCAGATTTCGGCCATTGTCACAGACTACCATGCCTGGCTGGAGATTCGCTGGCACAAACCACACGTCGCTCTCCTGCTTGATGATTCCAGAGCTCCTGCGCTGTGTGGCTTCGATTCTCCAAAGAATTTAATTTCAATACGGCCTGTTGACGTTTGGCCACGGCTGTGCTCATATCGGTCGTCACGGGTCCATGTGGAGGTAGACTGTGACGGCTGCTGCCGAGCTGATTCAGAGGAACTGGAGTATGAGGAGGAGTCAATGTGTGCAGACTGGATTCCTGCAATCCTTGGAGTTGGAAGAACACGTCCAGCGCCACTCTCAAGATGTGTACCCGGCTCCACAACATTTACCCAATGTGCAGTGAGAGAAAGATATCGTCCCTGTCCATGGTTACTGGTCCACGCATCGGTGGTCAGGTGGACCTTGCTACTGACGGCGTTTAGTAGCGCATGTTTAATTTTTCCCTCCACATGCTTTTGCAGCGCAGGGACGGCTTGCCTGCTGAAATGAAAGCAGCTGGGCACGTTGTATTGTGGGACTGCCAATGCCATGAAGTTACGGAAGGTGTCAGTCTCCACGAGCCTGAATGAGAGCATTTCAAGGGACAGTAGTTTTGCAATGCCAGCATTCAGAGCCTGTGCTCGGGGGTGGTTTGCCGAGTATGGGCGCCTTTTCTCCCATGCCTGTGCTACCGATGGCTGTAGACTGGCCTGGGAGTGTGAGGATGATAGGGAACGTGGTGCTGTGGGTGGAATGACACTGTCTCTGTACAACAGTGCCAGAGGTTCTTCCATGACGATCCTGTGAGGAAGCCGAACCAGCTGTGTGTGAGCTGGAGGAAGAGGCTACAACACGAGCTGAAGAGCTGGTAGGTGGCGCTGTAGGTTGGCCTAGGCCTTCAGTGTGTCTTTGTAACTCCACCACGTGCTTGGTCCGCACATGTTTCCACATATTTGTGGTATTAAGGTTGCTGACACTTTTCCTTCTTATCACTTTCTGATTACACAGCTTGCATTTGACAAAACAAATGTCATCTGCAACTGTGTCAAAAAAGACCAGGCACTGCAAGTCTTGGGAGCGCCCGTTTTGGGTTTTGGAAGAGGCATGCTCCTAATGGGTGCCGAAGTGGAGGCTACAGGCAACCGAGTCTGCCCCCTCCCTCTCCCTCCTTTTTTGGCCGTTCGGGGAATCTCTTCCTCAGAGCTGCTCCTGTGGCACCCCTGAGGCTCAGTCGCCACAGAGGTACTGCACCTTCTCCTAAGGTGTAGTGCTCCACCATCCAGGTAAGGTGGGAACTCCTTTCCATGCTCCAACATTCGCACCCCACACAACAGGGTAGTTCTACACAACCACATTGCAGCTCAGTGCTTAGAGAGTAGCAGAGCACCTCTGGTGGTTCCCTGCATGGAGCACTGGATGTACTGGGAGGTGGGTGGAGTTGAGCTATATAAAAGAGTGGGAAAGTGTAGGATTAGAGGTTCAGTCTGACAGAAGGTCATTGAGGAAGGAAGCCACTCGGGAGGATTGGGGATCCCTGGAAGAAGGGATGGAGGGAGGAGTGCTGCAGCTGTCTCAGTGATCTGAGCCAGCTGGCACGGGAAAGGAACAGAAGGAGAAAGATGTAGAACTGCAACCTAAGCTTCCATAAGAGAGAGAAGGATCAGTACGGAACGAAGGAGCAGGAGGACAGAGAGGAGACGTGGGTTGGAAGAGGAACCCTGCCTATAGGTTCTCAGCGCAAGGCCGGGGCCCGGTCCCCGAGGTTGCATGGACACTTATGGTTCTGCAGCAGACACCAGTGGAGTAGTTGGCTGTAAATGCACTACTCCCAACTAAGACTTGGGGCACAACAGCAATTGAATAGAGAGCCAGGACTCCGGTGAAAGGAGTCCCCGAGAGAGGCTACAACTATCTGCCATACGAGTGGAATTGTTAGGAACATCTGACAGGAGGAACTCCAGAGTACCACGGTACTGGAGCTCTTCACAATTTAAGGCGCAATAGAGTCGTTCAGGAAAGGTACATGTTGGCGGAGTGTTGGAGAGAAGCTTCCCATCTGGCCTGGAGGTTGGCTGAGTCTCTGACCCGGAGGACACGGCCCGGAGGCAGGCACCCTTGTGTACCGCAGACTGTGAGTAAAGCTTTGGAACGGCAAGCCACGGTGTCCTCCATTCATTCTTGCGCCAACCTGCTCAGCACCGCTACATCTGGGTACCATGCTTTACACTGCCTGCGCCATTCCACAACCATTACAATTACACTGCCCTCTTACACTGACATCAGCCCTGCCTGTGGAGGGCTATACCATCTCTGCTGCATCCTGCCATCTGTCCCAGAGGATCTGTCTGCAGCATCAGCTTAACACCTCCCTTGTCGAGTACCACAGGTGGCGTCACGAACTATTCCATTCTATTAACTACATATACATTCCGCCATTGACTTGGGCGCCCAGGGCCACGGTCCGGGTCACTGCTGCTGTGACACACTCCCCTGACACCGGCCTGGTACCGAGTATCCCACAGCCCTGGGAGGGCGACCCAACTTGGCGTCACGAACAGAATGACGAGACCCGATGCCATCGGGTTCTGTGTGCCTAAGATTTGTTGGACTTTATACTTTTGAAAATGTACAGAAGACCCAATTTGATAGATTGTAAAATGGACATTAGAAATGGCCGCTGGCGCGGAGAAGAAGGGCGTGAAGAGATAGGAGGTCCTAGGAAAAGACCGCAAAGAGTATTGGGCCTCCCCTGCCTGAATTACTATGTGACAGCGACATGGCCCACCCCCCGAGGGGTTCGTATACTGGCTTGGTATGGAGGCGCTGGATGAAGATGCCGCCCCCAGAAGGAGGGGCAGAAGAAGCCAGTGGCGGGAAAGGGGCCGAGGCAGGAAGAAGAACGCCAGAACGCCATTTTGGAGAGTGAGGGAAGGAGGCCTGGAGAGCGCGCGGAGGTTGAGTTGGATCTCCCCGGCGCCATGGCTGAAGGCTCCGACCCTGTCTCAGAGATGAACCGCCAGCAGCTGGAGGACGAAATTGCCCAGGTGACACGCTGCCTGCAACTGAGGCAGGAGGCATTATGGACATTGAATCTGCAGCGCGCTCAGGAGGGGCCTACACCGGCGGTACCCGCGACACCGGTACCCGCCGCTGCTGCACCGGACCTTTTCCCAGCAGACCCTGGAGCCGCTGCCATGCCACCGGCAGTGTACTCTGTCCCCTCTTTGCCGCTGATACCGGAGGAGTTGTACACAGCCCAGGGAGCTGAAGCGGAGGAAGAGAAGCTCCTGCCCGGACTGGATGCGACTGTGCAGGTCCCGCCAGCGACCCCCGCGGAGCCGGAGATGCCATTGGCTCCACCGCCATCCCCGGTGTCTCACCGGGCAGCGCCCGTTGCCATCATGCCTGCGCCGGAGCAGAGGTCACACCGCCAGGAGACACCAGGTATATACCCCGGCCCTCCTAATGGGTTGACCTCCGAATTCACGTTGTCTGAGGCAGGTTTGCCACAACTCGAAATGTGGCAGTTGGAAGAGTCCGCTGGGGGCACTAGTCAGTCAGAGATGGGGCGGTGGAAGAGGTCCCTACTGAGGAGGGTACGGCTGGAACAGGCGCGCACGATTCGACATCTTCGGGGAATAGATGAGTCTCAGTCGCTTTGGGAAAGTGACCTCGGGATCCCTTCGCTGCCGAACCCCCGTATAGTTGCTTATCAGCACCGACAAGCTGCAGAAGCCCTAGGTGCTAGGCCTCGTACCAAAACAGCGGAATCACCTATTGAGAAAGAGCAGTTGATGGGAATTGAGATGCATCATGGGTTCCCTTTACCACAGCTTCAGTGCCCTATAGCCAGAAACCAGAATCAAGATGAAGATACCACATCTGGTAGCGGTACCCAGGCTTCCAGAACCCCAGGAGGGGACCAGCATTAAGAATTTACAGTAACTCTCGTTACCCAGGAGGGTTTGTTGCACCAGTTGTGCCTTTTTGTTTGCATATCATGGTTTTGTTTTTCCCAAAGTTGCCCTGTTTTAATCGGCAGCGTTTCTACACTTGGAACTGAGGAGATCATGAACGCTGTATGATCCAAAACTTTTATTGTAAATAGTTGCACCTCTTTAGGTGCCCTCTCTTGGTTTTACATAAGGACACTTTGCAAAGATAATGTCAAGATTTTACATAAGGACACTTTGCGAAGATGATGTCTACCTCAAAGGACACTGCAAGAGATCCCGGCTGGGAGCGGTGTCCAGCACTTACAAGAATAATTGTTTAAAGTTTTAATGCAAAGTATTTTTGATAATGATGTATCTTATGAGAGTGTTAGTAACTAGGATCCATACATGCAACACAGTTCCACTCCAGGCCAGCAGGGGGAGCTCTGAACCGGAATTCAGGGGAGGAGTGCTCTCTGAGGGCCAAGAGGAAGGAGTGGACAGTTAGTAAATGGCTTTTAGCTAGGGTGAGAAATGTTTTGATAGAGAATTAAGAATTGAACATGACAGGTGACGGACCAGGTATTTGCGGTCAGCGTCTTGCGTCTAGAAGAGAAAAATGATAAAGAAATGTGTTACAGAGTACAGCACTTTTGAATTAAGGAAAATTTGCACTGTAAAATTTAGAATTTTAGATAGAACTGTTGGTAACGTTCAAGAATAAGTACCTCCTATACTAGGAAGTTTAGTATAAGAAAAGTTTGTTCTGCATAGCAAAATTTTTGTATGTTTCTTTTACTGTCAACTTTGTTGTCTTGCAGCCCGCGGACGTGCTGTGTTTAACGGGGGGTATGTAGCACCCCTGAAGCTCAGTCACCACAGAGGTACTGCACCTTCTCCTAAGGTGTAGTGCCCCACCATCCAGGTAAGGTGGGAACTCCTTTCCACGCTCCAACACTCGCACCCCACACAACAGGGTAGTTCTGCACAACCACATTGCAGCTCAGTGCTTAGAGAGTAGCAGAGCACCTCTGGTGGTTCCCTGCATGGAACACTGGATGTGCGGGAGGTGGGTGGAGTTGAGCTATATAAAAGAGTGGGAAAGTGTAGGATTAGAGGTTCAGTCTGACAGAAGGTCAGTGAGGAAGGAAGCCACTCGGGAGAATTGGGGATCCCTGGAAGAAGGGATGGAGGTGTCATGGTCTGACAGTTTTAAATTGGACAAAGTGAATTTTTTTTACTTTGTCAAGTGCAATGTGTGACGTGATTGCCCCCGGTGGCCATTGGAATTATCACACGTGGTGTTTTTCATTCATAGTTGCCCGGTCGTGGGGAGTGGTATCGCACCTTAGTGGTAGGATTAATTGTAATTATAAATCAGGTGTGGGGCTCTATAAATGAGTCTCAGGGTATTCAATCGTGGTTGGTGATAGTTGTTCATTTGCAACCAACCTTGGTGGTGGAAGGAGCTGGAGAGATTGCTCAGCTCAATCTGAGTTCTGATGTGGAAGGAGTCACCGAAGGGAGTTCTTTGCAGCGCTTACTGAACTTGGTGGCAGCTATTCAGGAGGAAGGCTGCAGTCGGTTGCTGGACTCTGTGCTGGAGCATTTGCACAGAGAGAGCTAAGTTTTCTATTTCCCCTGTTTGTGACTTTCCTTATGTGTGATCTAGTGCAGTGGTGGGATTAGTTTCCGCACCGGCCAATGCCCTAGCGAGGGACTAGGTTCAGGGCGAGTTAGGGCATAAGGTTCGCGTGCGGCGACAGGTGCGGAGCCTGTTTAGGGAACGTAAGGAGTGCAGGGACGCTTCCTCAGGGGAGCTTAGGAGGTCTCCACTTCCCTATTTCCTATTACAGGGCCCACCACTGTAATTGTTCCTGTGTTTCCCCTTATTATTTAAATTCGCCAGCTGGAGGCGGGGTATCCAGTTTTACGTGTACTTTTTAAATTCGCCAGCTGGAGGCGGTGTATCCAGGGTCACGTGTGTCATAAATTCGCCCTGCTGGAGGCGCTGTGTCCAGTCACACGTTGATCATTACAGGAGGAAGGAGTGCTGCAGCTGCCTCAGTGATCTGAGTCAGCTGGCACGGGAAAGGAACAGAAGGAGAAAGAAGTAGAACTGCAACCTAAGCTTCCATAAGGGTATGTGCACACTTTGCGGTTTCTGCTGCGTTTCTGGCTCTGCAGAAACGCAGCAGATTTTGCTGCGTTGTACAGTACCTTTATTTCCTATGGAAATAAAAAAAAGCTGTGCACATGCTGCGTTTTTTTCCGCGCGGTTTTGCTGCGGTTTTCAAAACGCAGCATGTCAATTGTTTGGTGCAGAAACGCTGCAGTTTTACACCTCATCCATTATGAGGTGTAAAACCGCAGGGAAAAACCGCAGAAAAAACGAAGATAAACCGCAGAAAAACCGCAGCACTTTGTCCTGCGGATTTCCTGCGGTTTTCTCTACAAAATCCGCAGAGACAAAAAACTATGTGTGCACATACCCTCAGAAAGAGAAGGATCAGTACGGAATGAAGGAGTAGGAGAACAGAGAGGAGACGTGGGTTTGAAAAGGAACCCTGCCTATAGGTTCTCAGCGCAAGGCCGGGGCCCGGTCCCCGAGGTTGTATGGACACTTATGGTTCTGCAGCAGACACCAGTGGAGTAGTTGGCTGTAAATGCACTACTCCCAACTAAGACTTAGGGCACAACAGCAATTGAATAGAGAGCCAGGACTCCGGTGAAAGAAGACCCCGAGAGAGCCTACAGCCGTCTGCCATACGAGTAGAATTGTTAGGAACATCTGACAGGAGGTACTCCAGAGTACCACGGTACTGGAGCTCTTCACAATTTAAGGCGCAATAGAGGAGTCGTTCAGGAAAGGTACATGTTGGCGGAGTGTTGGAGAGAGGCTTCCCATCTGGCCTGGAGGTTGGCTGAGTCTGTGACCCGGAGGACACGGCCCGGAGGCAGGCATCCTTGTGTACTGCAGACTGTGAGTAAAACTTTGGAACTGCAAGCCTCGGTGTCCTCCATTCATTTTTGCGCCAACCTGCTCAGCACCACTACATCTGGGTACCATCCTTTACACTGCCTGTGCCTTTCCACAACCATTACAATTACACTGCTCTGGGACATCAGCCCTGCCTGTGGAGGGCTATACCATCACTGCTGCATTCTGCCATCTGACCCAGAGGATCTGTCTGCAGCGTCGGCTTAACACCTCCCTTGCCGAGCACCGCAGGTGGCGTCACGAACTATTCCATTCCATTAACTACATATACATTCCGCCATTGACTTGGGCGCCCAGGGCCACAGTCCAGGTCACCGCTGCTGTGACACACTCCCCTGACACCGGCCCGGTACCGAGTACCCCACAGCCCTGGGAGGGCGACCCACTCCCACCAACTTCCTGTACCTCACGCCATGATGGGTCAAGCACCTCATCATCTACACTACCCTCTTCAAACGACTGCTCCTGGGTAGTCTCGACAGCACAGTACGTACCAGAAAGTGGCACCTGAGTCTCATCATCAGATGTGTACTGAGGTGTGCTGACCATAACCACTGCCCACCTGCCTCTTCAGATTCAGAGAGACAAAGCTGTTGCGCATCACTACATACTACCTCTTCTTCAAATTCTCGAATGCTGCTTGGCTGACCCCCTCTTTCCAAGCCAACAGATTCAGTGAACAGAAGTAGAGATGGCTCCTGTCCAGGGCTCTCTGACTGTCTGGGCCATTTGGCAGGTGGTGAAGAGACAGATGGGTGCTCTTCAGTGCTCTGGACCTGAGAGGATCTGGAACTAATTGAAGTCGATGCATTAGCTGCCATCCATCCGACAACGGCTTCAATTTGTTCCTCCCGCAGCAGTGGGGTACGGAGAGCTCCTACAAAGCTGCGCATAAAAGGACTGTTCCCTGGGAAAACTGGGGGATGCTGAGTCACTGGTGCCCACAGCAGGCACAGAATCCCCACGTCCTCTCCCTGCAGAAACTCCACGACCACGTGCCTTACTCCCTGCCTTCTTCATCTTGGTAGACTGATAAAGATAGGTAGAAAAGTACTAAGGGCTTAGTGTGCTTATTCCTGAACAGCTGCTAATAGGTATAAGAAACACTAATTTTATAAAGTGTGGACTAGACTATAATATGAGCTAATGTGGCCTACACAACTGTAAAGTGGAGTGTTTGGTGAACTTTATTAACTTTTTTTTTTTTCACAAAAAGACACTGGACGTGCCCAAAGATGTAAAACCGATAGTATCACAAACTTTTTGTAGCTATTACAATGCAGGAAGGTAACCTACAATGCAATAGATGAGGCTCCAAAAAATAGGCTAATACTAATCTGGCTGGGGCTGCAGGGCACAAGCCAGCAGAAAGGCTCCTCTATCTACTCCTATATAGTGTTTGCAAATAATCTAGCTGGATACAGATGGAACCACACTAATAGGAGAAAACTGGAAAAATGAGCAGCACTAATGCAAAAAAGGACAATGTATGAGGCAGTGACGCACGCTGAGTGGACTACAACCGGAGGTGGCTGCATGAGCATGAGCTGCACTCACACTACAGCATGAGCTGCACTCACACACAGAGACCTCGCAGACAGCTGTGAACAGCACTGCAAGGCAAAAGAAAGCTACAGCGGTTGATAAAGTAGCCTAGGTAAAGCACAATATAGCAAATCGCTAGGTGACACTGTCCCTCAGAACAGCAGCGTCCTATCCCTAACTGAATTCACAGCAGAGTGAACCCAAAATGGCGGCGGCGGCTTTTATAGTGCATCATGACATCATTTCAGCAGCCAATCACAGCCATGCCAGTAGTTACATGCCTAACATGCTCTAACAGGATGTGCCCACACTTCTTAGGATCTTCATTGGCTGAATAAAATCAAACTGGCTCATTGCATTATGGGAACTTCCGATTCCGGTATTCGATATACTAAAAGTATCGGAACTCAGTATCAGAATTCCGATACAGCGAATATCGGCCGATACCCGATATTGCAGTGTCGGAATGCTCAACACTAGCTGTGACATCCGACTGTAACGTGTGTACACCAACACCACAAACACACGTTACTCTTTGTGTAGGCCACACTAGATTCAAATAAAGTGTAGCAGACACACCATCATACAGTGCCATTAGTGTTTCTTATACCTGTTTGTAGTCCTACAGGAATAAGCAGACTAATCCCTAATAATTACTTTCTTGCCGTTCTGAATCCATCGATAGAGATGAAGAAGGCAGGGAGTAAGGGACGTCCCCCGCGGCGGCCGTGGAAGAGGTGCATCAGCAGCTAGACATGGTGCACATCTAGAGCAAGCAGCAGGCCCAAGTCACTCAGCACCTACTTTCACGCGGCAGCAGTCATTTATGCGCAGCTTGTTAGGAGCGCAGGGCCATAGGCTGATAAGAGAGGATCAAGTAGAAACCGTTGTTGGTTGGATGGCAGCTGAGGCATCCACTTCAATGAGCGCAGCATCCTCCCAGGACCTCTCCACCACATCGGGTCAGGCCACTGAAGAGCAGCACCCATCTGCTTCTTCACGGCCCATTAACCCCTTCACTACCAAGGGTGGTTTGCACGTTAACTACCGGGCCAATTTTTACAATTCTGACCACTGTCCCTTTATGAGGTCATAACTCTGGAACGCTTCCATGGATCCCGGTGATTCTGACAATGTTTTCTCGTGACATATTGTACTTCATGTTAGTGGTAAAATTTCATTCATATAACTTGCGTTTATTTGTGAGAAAAACGGAAATTTGGCGAAAATTTTGAAAATTCCGCAATTTTCCAACTTTGAATTTTTATGCCCTTAAATCACAGAGATATGGCACACAAAAAAGTTAATAAGTAACATTTCCCACATGTTTACTTTACATCAGCACAATTTTGGAACCAAAATTTTTATTTGTTAGTAAGATATAAGGGTTAAAAGTTGACCAGCGATCTCTCATTTTTGCAACACCATTTTATTTTTACGGACCACATCACATTTGAAGCCACTTTGAGGGGTCTATATGATAGAAAATACCCAAAAGTGACACCATTCTAAAAACTGCACCCCTTAAGGTGCTTAAAACCGCATTCAAGGAGTTTATTAACCCTTCAGGTGCGTCACAGGAATTTTTTGAATATTTAAAAAAAATTAACATTTAACTTTTTTTCACAAAAATTTTTACTTCAGGTTCAATTTTTTTTATTTTACCAAGTGTAACAGGAGAAATTGGACTGCAAAAATTATTGTGCAATTTGTCCTGAGCACGCTGTGCTCAAAGTTTCGGCGCATGGCAGAGCTCAGAAGGGAAGGAGCGCCGTTTGACTTTTTCAATGCAAAATTGGCTGGAATTCTGATCGCACGCCATGTCGCGTTTGGAGAGCCCCTGATGTAACTAAACAGTGGAAACCCCCCACAAGTGACCCCATTTTTGAAACTAGACCCCCTAAGGAACTTATCTAGATATGTGGTGAGAACTTTGAACCCACAAGGGCTTCACAGAAGTTTATAATGTACAGCAGTACAATTAAAAAATCATATTTTTTCCACAAAATGATCTTTTCACCCCTAATTTTTATTTTCCCAAGGGTAACAGGACCCTAAAAGTTATTGTGCAATTTGTCCTGAGTACGCTGATACCCCATATGTGGGTGTAAATGACTATTTGGGCACATGGCAGAGCTCGGAAGGCAAGCAGCGCCATTTGACTTTTTTGGCTGGAATTGAGATCGGACACCATGTCGCGTTTGGAGAGCCCCTGATGTACCAAAACAGTGGAAACCCCCCACAATTGACACCATTTTGGAAACTAGACCCCCCAAGGAACTTATCTAGATGTGTGGTGAGAACTTTGAACCCCCAAGTGCTTCACAGAAGTTTATAACGCCCAGGCGTGAAAATAAAAAATTTTTTTTTTCCCACAAAAATGATATTTTTGCCCCCAAATTTTTATTTTCCTAAGGGCAACAGGAGAAATAGGACCCCAAAAGTTGTTTTGCAAATTGTCCTGAGTAGGCTGATACCCCATATGAGGGGGTAAAACACTGTTTGGGTGCATGGCAGAGCTTGGAAGGGAAGGAGCACCATTTGACTTTTTCAACGCAGAATTGGCTGGAATTGAGATCAGACGCCATGTTGCGTTTGGAGAGCACCTGATGTGCGCAAATAGTGGAAACCCCCAATTCTAACCCTAACCCTAGCCCTAACCCTAGCCCTAACCCTAGCCCTAACCCTAGCCCTAACCCTAACCCTAGCCCTAACCCTAGCCCTAACCCTAATGGGAAAATGGAAATAAATACATTTTTTAAATTTTATTATTTTTCTCTAACTAAGGGGGTGATAATGGGGGGTTTGATTTACTATTTATGGCGGTTTTTATATTTGGCAGCTGTCGCACGCTAAAAGACGCTTTTTATTGTAAAAATAGTTTTTGCATCACCACATATTGAGAGCTATAATTTTTCCATATTTTGACCCACCGAGTCAAGTGAGGTCTTATTTTTTGCGGGACGAGTTGACGCTTTTATTGGTATCATGATCGGGCATGTGACATTTTTTGATCGCTTTTTATTTCGTTTTTTGGGACGCAGAATTTACAAAAACCAGCGTTTCATGAATTTCTTTTGGGTGGTGCGTTTACGCCGTTCCGGGTGCGGTAAAATTTATAAGGCGGTTTTATTCTTCGGGTCAGTACGGTTACAGCAATACCTCATTTAGGTCGTTTTTTTATGTTTTGTCGGTTTTATGCAATGAAAACAATTTTATATAAAAAATAATTATTATTGCATCGCTTTATTCTGCGAGCTATAACTTTTTTATTTTTTCGCTGATGATGCTGTATGGCGGCTCGTTTTTTGCGGGACAAGATGACGTTTTCAGCGGTACCATGGATATTTATATGCGTCTTTTTGATCGCGCGTTATTGCACTTTTTGTTCGGCAGTATGATGATAAATCATTATTTTTTGCTTCGCTTTTTATTTTTATTTTTTAAGGGGTTAGCTTAAGGGGTTAACTATAAGGACAGTTTTATAGGGCAGGTCCTTACGGACGCGGCGATACCAAATATGTGTACTTTTATTGTTTTGTTTCTTTTTTTATTTCCAAAAAATGAATTTATTGGGGAATATTTTTTTTTTTTTTTTTAATTTATTTAGCGATTTTTTTAAAAATTATTTTTACACTTTTTTTTATTTTTTTTTTTTACTTTATTACAATGTCCCAGGGGGGACATAACTGTCCTGTGACATATCGCTGATCTGTCACATCACAGATCACTGTGACAGATCAGCGATCTGTCACAGGCACTGCACAGGCTTCCTCATGCCTGCGCTTTGCAGGCACTGAGGAAGCCAGCTTCCTGCAGGCCCCCGGAGGTCCCCGTCGCCATATTGGATCCGGGGACCTGCAGGAAAGGAGTCCCCCGCAGCAGCGCTGCACATTGCGCTGCCGTGGGGGGCTCAGGGAAGCACGGAGGGAGCCCCCTCCCTGCCGATGCTTCCCTTTAACCCCCGGTACACCGCGATCGTGTTTGATCGCGGTGTGCAAGGGGTTAACGTGTCGGGGGCGGTCCGTGACCGCCCCTGACACATTGTGCCGGGTGTCAGCTATGATAATTAGCTGACACTCGGCCGCGATCAGCAGCGCTCACCACGTGGGCGCCGCTGATCGCGATGACGTAATATTCCGTCCATGGTAATTAGGTCCATGGTCACATGGACGGAATATTACGTCAATTGTAGGTAAGGGGTTAAATTGCCCAGACATTCTCAGAATCTGTTGGCTTGGAATCTGTGTGCCAGCCAGACAGCATTCCTGCAGCTGAAGAAGAGGTAGTGTGCACAGATGCGCAACCACTGTGTGCGTCTGAGGAAGAAGTGGAAGGTGGGCCAGTGCCCACAGTGACCAGACCCCAGTCAGCAGATGATGATGAAACTCAGCTGCCAGTTTCTGCTGACGAAAGTGTATTGGATGACGAGGTCCTTGACCCATCATGGCATGCCGAGGGGCAGCAAGCAAGTGGGGATAGCTCAGAGGAAGAGCTTGCAGGTGTGGCTCAGCGTGGCCGTCCACGTGGGAGAGGAAGAGGGAAAAACTGGTTGTTGGCGCCCTCAACTTCAGCACCCGTTAGGAGCAGGGCTCTTTTAAAGAGCACAAGGGATGCGCCCAAGAGTTGTGGTGCATGGGCCCTTTTCGACCAAGTTGCAAATGACGTTACAGTAGTCAGATGCAAGCTTTGTCGACAAACTGAGCGGAGAGGGAAGAACGTCAGCAACCTTAATACCACCAATATGTTGACGCATGTCAGGAAGAGGCACCCTGAGGAGTGGCAGCATCACACCCAAGATGATTCGCCACCTGGTCCCCCAACTTCCACCTCTTCAGCCACAGCGGCCACCTCTTCCTGCAGCTCGCAAACAGCTGCTCCCGCTTCCTCGCCAGAATGCCAGGGTGCATCTGCAGGCAGTGTTGTAAGGCGGCACACTGTCTGTACTTCGTCAGCATCAGCATCCCAATCGCTGGCATCCTCACACTCCCAATTCAGTGTGCAGCCATCTGTCACACAGGTGTGGGAGAAAAGGCGCTCTTACTCGGCAAAGCACCCATGAGCACAGGGCATGAATTCTTGAATTGCCAAACTGCTTGCAGTGGAAATGCTACCATTCTGGCTGGTGAGCAAGCCAGCCTTTATCGATATGTTGGGGTTTGCAATCCCACAATACAGTGTTCCCAGCCACTTCTACTTCAGCAGGCAAGCCGTCCCCGCCCTGCAACAGCATGTGGAGCATAAAATTAAGCATGCGCTACAAAATGCAGTTAGTAGCAAGGTCCACCTGACCACCGACGCGTGGACCAGTCAGCATAGCCAGGGACGCTACATTTCCATCACCGCCCATTGGGTAAATGTAGTTGAGCCTGGAACTGAAGTAGACAGTGCAAGTGCGCGGGTCCTGCCAACTCCACGGATTGCAGGCCTCTCCTCCGTACAAATTGACTCCTCCTCATACTCCTCGTCAGACTCGCCTGCACCCAGACGTACCACAACAACCGATTTCAGCACTGCATCGGCCAAACATCAACAGGCTGTGTTGAAATTGGTTTATCTGGGTGATGTTAGCCACACCGCAACCAAGCTGTGGAACACGCTCAAGGAGCAGAGCGACATGTGGCTTGCGCCGCTCAACCTCCAGCCAGGTATGGTGGTGTGTGACAACGGCCGAAACCTGGTCGCGGCTCTGGGCCTAGGTGGTCTGACTCAAATTCCATGCCCTGCCCATGTCCTAAACTTGGTGGTGCAGAGTTTCCTTAGGAACTATCCTGACCTTGAAGAGCTGCTGCACAAAGTCAGATACGAGCGCTCTCATTTGCAGCGTTCAAGCATGGCAGCATCGCGCCTTTCAGCCATGCAGGACAGATTGGGCCTGCCCGAGCACCACATCATTGTTGACCTCCCCACCAGGTGGAATTCGACTTTGCATATGCTGCGGAGGTTGTGTGAGCAGCAACCAGCAATTATGGAGTTGCTGCTGCATCAGGCGCAAAGTAGGCAACACACATCTCAGCCCTCCCACTTTACAACCACAGAGTGGGCATCCATGAAGGACATATGCACCATTTTGAAGTGCTTTGAGGACTCCACTCTGATGGTGAGCGCGGATGCTGCCCTACTCAGCCTGACTATTCCCCTTATATGCCTTATAGAATCATCACTTAAAGGACTAAGGGATGAGGTTTCTCAGGAAGAGGAGGAGTATGATGAGACACTTGCACCAACCAGGCAATCTTCATCGGCCCGGTTGGTACAAAGCTCTGTGGGTGCCTCACAAAGGTCCAGGCAGGATACAGCAAGCGAGGAGGATGAGGAGGACTATGAGGATGAGCCAGAGGAGGAAAGTACACAGCGCTCTACTAGTAGTCACCAGATAGAGCGTGAATGGGGTGATGCAGAGCAGCCAGAGCACATTCCTCCAGCTGGTGACAGCGATGCATGGCCAGTTGGCAGCCTTCAGCACGAGTGACTTCATGCTGCAGTGTCTGAGAAACAACCCACGCGTGGCTCGTATTCTCCACACAAATGACTACTGGGTGGCCACCCTCTTAGATTTACGTTACCGGGACAGCCTTCAAAGCCTAATTACACCGTTGAACCAGGCGCGTAAAATGCAGGACTACCAAGACGCACTGGTTAATTCAATCATGTAATCTTTTCCACCGCATAGCAGTGATGCGCGTGCACTAGCAGGCACCTCAGTGCGTCCTGGGCCCAGCGGAATCCGTTCAGAAGCCGGTAGCAGAAGTAGTACATCTGCTACTGACAGGTTCAGTATACCCAACCTGTTCCAACGGTTTCTGAACCCGCAAACAGTTCGGGCACCATCAGCACAGACAGTGCAACGCACTAGGAGGCAACGTTACCGTGACATGGTGGCACAATACCTCTCCACCCCTGTCAGTGTGCTTCAGGATGGATCTGCCCCCTTCAAGTTTTGGGTCTCCAAGTTGCATACATGGCCCGAGCTTAGCCAGTATGCCTTGGAGGTCCTGACTTGTCCTGGTGCCAGTGTGATTTCTGAACGCGTCTTTAGTGCAGCTGGCAATGTACTAACAGACCAACGTACCAGACTCTCCGCTGCAGATGTGGACCGGCTTACATTCGTAAAAATGAACCAGGCCTGGATTTCTGGTGACTTTTGCTGCCCTGTGCCAGAGTAGACAGGTTACATGCATGGTTGGTAGCAGTATGCATGCTCTGTCATGTGCCTATGTTGCACACAGCGTCATCTATTATGCCCGTGGTCTGGCCTCTACTACCAACATCTAGCACCTGGTTCTGTGACTGACTCTTTCACCTCATACTGTTTTCCATGGGCTCTAGTACCGCCAGCGAGTGCTCATTTCCATGACTGCTGATTTCACAGCATGCCATGTTTCTGGGCTCTAGTACCGCCAGCTAGTGCTCATTTCCGTGACTGCCACTTTCACAGCATGCTGTGTTTCTGGGCAACAGTACCGCCAGCTGTACCTCGTTAGACCAAAGTGGAAAAAAAGGACGACAGATGCCAAACACCTATAGGCAGAAGCACAAGATGCGGGATCCAGCCACGCCGGCTGTTTCCTGGCAGTGAAGTGCGGACACAGGTGCCTCCCCCGAGGGGTAAACCGAGTTCCAGCATCACCAGCTGGTTCTCGGGAGTGCCCAAGGGCACGGGTACCTCTTGCTCAAACCGTGTTTCGACAGCGCTCGCCGTTACACAGTTGTGTCCGCCGCACTGTTCCACACCCCCGCCGTACATCATTCCGGCTCAGTTTGCCTTTATCCGTGGTGTCGGCAGTGTAGGAGCCCCATACGTGGACTCCAGGACCTGGTGTTCAAGGCTGGTCTCGACAGTGCCAGTAGGCCCTGCTCCGCCCCTGCTGCGACTGCGGAGTAAAGAAGGCTGTGTCTGGGTTGCGGGGGGCAAATGTGGCTCTTGAACCTTCTGCCGAGAAGACATTATTCTGGTAGAAGACCCAAGACAGGAAGACAGATGCAGAAGACCCAAGACAGGAAGACAGATGCAGAAGACCCACGACAAGAAGACAGATGGAGATGTCCCCGGACTCCTGTCTTTTTGCTCTTGAACTTGTGTCTTTGTGTGGTTTTTTGGGGCTTCTCGGCAGTGCTTTTGGCTTATGGCATTACTACAATGTGGTATCCGGGCTACAGTAATGTCAGCTGTTGCCCAGTACAGTCACTGGCACTTTTACCTTCTGCTGCTTATCTGGGTTCCAGTAACGTCAGCTGGTTCTCAGTAGAGTCAATGGCTTAGGTCCCTCCTTTGTGGTATCCGAGTTCCAGTAACGTCTGCTGGTCCTTGATAGTGCATTCTGGCACAGGTACCTCCTGCTTAGTTAACGGGCTCCAGTAACGTCAGCTGATGCCCGTTAGTTCCATTGGCTCTTATGCTGATTTCTGCTGCCTATACGGGTTCCAGACTCACCAGCTAGTTCTCTCAAGTTCCTGTGCCTACTGTTACTTCTGCGTATTTCCTCTGGGTATGGGACATTCTGCGACCAGCCAATAGCAGAATAACCATAGACGGAGGTTTAGGAAGCAGTAGGAGCAGATGTACATGAACCAAAAGCAGAATATCAATGTTACGTGCTACAGAACCACTCAGCACCCAGAATATGTTGTGCAGTTATATGTATGTATAATAGGTTCTATGTGAGATGCATGTCCCTAATGCATCAGCCCACAGGCTGCTCCCCTGGGCAGAGGGGACACAATATTCTCCTTTTGTCCGCCCTCCCCCCACCTGTGTAATTCCCACAGTAAACATCGGCAGGCTCCGGCCACCTGCGGCTTTTGTAATGCATGTCTGGCCTGCCGCTTTTCTATTGGCCTGCCCTCTGTATCTTTGTGATATATTCTGTGTCCTGTGAGTAAAGTGTTGTCACACTGGAAATACGTGGAGAAGCAGTGATCTTTTATATGCGCCCATGTAACCAAGGAATTCCAGCCAGCGTCATTCATTCAGACTCCAGCCAACGCAGAGCGGACCTCCGAAAACACGGGGTGGTACTGAAAGAGGTACCCCAGCTTGGGTAGACCCCATTACACTGGTGGCAGCAGTGGGATTTGATACCCCTTCTACAGGAGGAAAGGAATGAATGGAAAATAACTATCAGAAGTTAAAGAGGACTACATTAAAAGATCTGGTGGAAGCCCGAGGGTTGATCGCCAGCAACAAAACAAAAGCGGATTTCATAGCAGCCATCATGGAACACGACATTGCAGCGCCCCCCAATGTGGATGTGGAGGAGACCGAATTCCAGAGGGAGGTAAAGAACAGACTGCAGTAGAGATCATACGAGAGGTGATGGCTGATGTGCGTACTGATCTGAAGGAAAAGATGGCCGAGCGGACCAGGATAGAGCTAGCCAAGATGGAGATGGCAGAGCGGACCAAAGTGGAGCTGGCCAAGATGGAGATGGCAGAGCGGAGAGAGGAGAGTCAGCGAGCAGGGGGAGCTCTGGCCTTTGACCAGGTACCTTCAACAGTAAGCCACAAAAAGATCCAGTATAATGCCTTCTGACAGTTGGGGGAGGCAGAGGAAGACATTGATGGCTTTCTGCAGGACTTTGAGCGGCAGTGTGCCCTTCATCAAGTGAAGCCGGAGGAACGGGTTCAGTTTCTGGCCAGCAAGCTGACAGGCCCGGCAGCGGACGCCTATCGCACGGTACCTGATGAGGACTGTATGGACTATGAGCGGATCAAAGAAGTGATCTTGGCCCGATATGCGCTGACACCAGAGGCATACCGCCAAAAGTTCCGCGGACTTATAAAACGCGTAACCGATACCCACGCTGAATGGGACTGTAAATTACGGCGGTCACTGCTACAGTGGGTACAAGGGAGCCAAGCAACCACTAAGGAGGACATCCTCCAGCTCTTCCTGTTAGAACGATTCTTTAATGGACTAAACCTGAGACACAGGAATGGCTTCGGGACAGGCGGCCAACGACTCTTGAGGAAGCCGCTCGTCTGGCCGATGAACATCATGATGCCAGGAGGCCGCAGTTGTCCGGATCAAAGGTGGTCACTAGGGGCCCGCCCATGGACCTGGAGGGCCCCAAACCACCGAAGATTGTAGGGGGACCAGCTAGAAACCCGGCCTACCACAGTCCCCCTGGGCGCGATGCCACACCTGACGTCAGCTGGGCCACCTGCAAAGACAATGTCCCAACTGGACTCAGCATACCCAGTGGCCAAAGGCAGGAACAGCTACCTTCAGCTGGGCTGTTGTACACTGCTACCAAGGCGAAGCTGACCCGGCATTGTGGGCTACGACTAACCAAGGGGTGGAAGAGATGGAGGAAGAGCTGCATGAAGTAGACCCCGTGCAGGCAGCCCGGGTAGATAATCGACAACAGCATTGACAGGTCGTGTGAGTTAATGGGAAACGTATGCAGGGGCTAAGAGATTCTGGGGCAACTTTGACCCTTGTGAAGCCTCATCTCATCCGGGACCAAGAGAAGACGGACCGGACAGTGGCAGTCCGTGTAGCAGGGGGAGCTATACATCGACTGCCCACTGCCAGGATGGCCTTGTAGAGGTTGGCTTGATGGAGGATTTGCCTGCAGATGTCTTGCTGGAAAATGACTTGGGGCCCATGTTGTCTGCATTCTCGGTGGCCCCTCTGGCTGAGACCTATCCTGTGACCACCCGGAGACAAGCTCGAGCTGTGGAGGCGGAATCACACTCAGAGGAGGCTCAGGTAAGACATCCTAGCCCTGCACGTATTCCCATAGCCAGACACATTTCATGGGCCACCCCAGATGAATTTAAGAGGGAGTTACTTGAGGATTCTTCATTAGACGGATATCGTGGGAAGGCACAGGAGGGGAGAGGAGTACTGGAAGGGGAACAGTTTGTTTGGAAGCAGGGACTCCTCTACCGGATCACAGAGCAGCACCACACAGGGACGAGCCCCACTATAAAACAACAGCTGGTAGTTCCCAAGAAGTATAGGCAGGAGTTACTGCGAATCTCTCATGATATACCCTTGGCCGGGCACTTCGGCGCACCAGGCATCGTCTGACACAAAACTTGTTTTGGCCAGGGGTAACCTATGATGTTCGTCAGTACTGCCAGACCTGTGACAGTTGTCAGCGCATTGGCAACAGGGGGGATCGATGCAAGGACAAATTACGCCCCCTCCCCATTGTGGAGGAACCATTTAGTCGAGTAGCGGTCGATCTGATAGGGCCGTTAGCCAAACCCAGCCCGTCCGGGAAAAGGTATATATTGACAGTGGTAGATTATGCCACACGATATCCAGAGGCGGTTGCGTTACCTGACATACTGGCAGAGATGGTGGCGACCGCCCTGCTCCAGGTTTTCTCACGGGTTGGATTTCCCCCGGGAGATTATCTTGGACCAGGGTACCCAGTTTACAGCAGAGGTGACCAACCAACTGTGGAAGCTGTGCGGCGTAAAGTCCATTAGAAGCGCCCCGTGCCACCCGCAAACCAATGGGTTGTGTGAACGCTTTAACGGGACATTAAAACAGCTCATTGGGACTTTTACCAGGACCTACAGGGACTGGTAGAAATTCCTGCCACACCTCCTGTTTGCCTATCGGGAGGTGCCCCAAGAATCCACGGGGTTCTCCCCGTTCGAGCTGGTATACGGGAGACGGGTAAGGGGACCCCTAGACTTAGTGCTGGAACACTGGGAGGGGGAGGGCCTCATAGAAGGGGTACCTATTGTACCCTATGTGCTGGAATTCCGGGACCGCTTACAGGAGCTGACCCAGGTTGTACGTGAGAACCTGCGGGCGACCCAGCGGCGCAAGCGCGTATGGTACGATCGGAGGGCCAGAGAACGCACTTTGGAAATAGGACAGAAGGTCCTGGTGTTAGAGCCCACTAAGCAGAATAAGTTTCAAGTTGCATGGCAGGGGCCCTACCAGGTAGTGGGGAAAATAGCCGACACAACCTATAATGTTGCCGATTGTGACGACCCCAGGGTTATCCGCATGTTCCACGTGAATATGCTGAAGCCCTACCGGGAGCGCCACCCTGAAGAGGTAGTGGCCATCTGTGTACCTGAAGCAGAGGATTTAGCCGGACTTCCCTTGCCGGATGTCTTAGGGGAAAGGACTCAGTTTAAAACATGGGACCAGGTACACTTGGGTGAAGACCTAGGCCCCCGGGAGAGACAGCAGGCGGAGGCGTTGTTGAGGCTGAGACAGAGGATGTTTTCAGAGAGACAGGGGTACACTCGCCTGGCACAACACAAGGTTGAGACCTAGGATCAGACCCCCCTACGACAAAACCCCTTCCGCGTCCCTGAGTCTGTACGAGAAGGATACAAGAGATGCTGCGTTTAGGGGTCATTGAAGAGTCAGATAGTCTCTGGGCATCCCCTGTAGTGTAGGATGGGACTACACGGTTTTGTGTAGACTATCGTAAGCTCAATGAGAAAACAGTGACGGATGCATACCCCATGCCGTGTGTGGATGAGTTGTTAGACCGGCTGGCGGGGGCAAAGTATTTGACCACCATCGATCTATGCAAAGGCTACTGGCAAATTCCCCTTAGTCCTGACGCTATTCCCACGTCGGCATTTGTCACCCCGTTCGGCTTATTCCAGTTTCGAGTTATGCCATTCGGGATGAAGAATGCCCCGGCGACCTTCCAAAGGCTGGCCGACCGGCTTCTGGATGGTCTCCAGGACTATGCTTGTGCCTACCTGGACGACATCGCCATCTACAGTGCGACATGGGAAGAGCATCTAAATCACCTAGAGACAGTATTGGACAGGATCCACCATGCCGGAATCACCCTGAACCTAAACAAGTGTCACGTGGGCAAAGCAGAGGTTCAGTATTTAGGGCATTGGGTGGGAAGTGGGAAACAGCGACCAGAACCAGCCAAGATTGAGGCCATAGCCAAATGGCCCATCCCACGTCCTAAAACCCAGGTCATGGCGTTTCTAGGGACAGCGGGGTATTACAGAAAATTTGTTCCCAATTACAGCAGCGTAGCCAAGCCCCTCACTGATCTGACCCGTAAGAACCAACCCCACCAGGTAACCTGGACCTCAGAGTGTGAGGAAGCCTTCCGCCAACTAAAGGACGCCCTCACCAATACCCCTGTATTGGCCGCACCCGATCCAACTAAACGTTTCCTGGTTCACACAGACGCTTCTATGTTTGGATTGGGGGCAGTACTGAGCCAAGTCGGGCCGGACGGCCAAGAACACCCGGTAGCTTACCTGAGTCGGAAACTACTGCCCCGTGAAGTAAGCTATGCGGCCATCGAGAAGGAGTGCCTGGCAACCATATTTGTATGGACGACAGTTTTCCCTCCTAACGGACCATAATTCCCTAGTCTGGCTTAATCGGGTCTCCGGAGACAACGCCAGATTGCTGCGGTGGAGTTTAGCCCTACAACCTCTGGACTTCACCATCCACCACAGACCCGGCAAACAAAACGGTAACACCGATGGACTAAGTCGACAAACAGAACTTGTACCAACCCCATAAACTTCGGTCATCCCCAAACCGATCCGTTGAGGATCAGACTGTGTATGCTGATCGCGTCGCTGAAAACGGGGAGCCGTGTTACGTGCTACAGAACCACTCAGCACCCAGAATATGTTGTGCAGTTATATGTATGTATAATAAGTTCTATGTGAGATGCATGTCCCTAATGCATCAGCCCACAGGCTGCGCCCCTGGGCAGAGGGGACACAATATTCTCCTTTTGTCCGCCCTTCCCCCACCTGTGTAATTCCCACAGTAAACATCGGCAGGCTCTGGCCACCTGCGGCTTTTGTAATGCATGTCTGGCCTGCCGCTTTTCTATTGGTCTGCCCTCTGTATCTGTGTGATATATTCTGTGTCCTGTGAGTAAAGTGTTGTCAGACTGGAAATACGTGGAGAAGCAGTGATCTTTTATATGCGCCCATTTAACCAAGGAATTCCAGCCAGCGTCATTCATTCAGACTCCAGTCAACGCAGAGCGGACCTCCGAAAACATGGGGTGGTACTGAAAGAGGTACCCCAGCTTGGGTAGACCCCGTTACAATCAATATGCAGAATTACTGAATAACAGTAATATAATCAGCAGAAGAAGACTAAGCATGGTTTAAAGGGAGTGTATCAGTTCCTCCATGTGGTTCTCCTGGAAACTCCCTGCAAAGCAAGGTGAGCTGAACGCGGACACATGTCAGTCAAAGGGCATATTGACACCATCACCGGCAGTTTTAATTTAATTATGTAAAATCACTAACCCTAACTATCCCTAACCCTTAACCCTTACCACTAACCCTAACTAACCCTAAACCCTAACCCCTAACCATAACCCTACTAATCCTAACCCCTAACCCTACTAACCATAACCCCTAACCCTAATAACCCTAACCCTAACCCTACTAACCATAAGCATAACCCTAACCCCTAACCCTTACTCTAACCCTACTAACCCTAACCATAACCCTAACTAACCCTAACCCCTAAACCTTACCCTGCTAACCATAAACCCTTACCCTATCCCAACTAATCCTAATCCAAAGAAAAAACACCGCTGTTAAGAAGATGGCGACCAGTTTTCCTGCTACAGCTTTCGCTCTGTGCATTTTTCTAGCGATTTTTTTGCTCCTCTGCAAACTCCTTCGCCATTATCCTGAGGTGTTTCCCCTCCATTTTATCCATTATATAGCACTTGTATTGGTCATTTTGTAATTCCGATTTTTTTTCTCCCATTGACTTGCATTAATATCGGAAATCGGAAATTCCGATATCCGATATTTTCCAATATCGGAAATTGGAATTCCGATACGATATTGGGCAATATCCCTCATCCCTAATGCCCAGTCATCCTGCCTGGCAGAGACAAATTGTCGCAGGTATGTGACCAGAGTTTGATTGGCTCTCTCAACCAACCCGTTCGTCTCGGGATGATATGCGGAGGACAAATTGAGCTCGATACTGAGTAGACTGCAGAGCTCCCTCAAAAATCGAGACGCAAATTGGGGCCCTTGGTCACGGACAATTTTGTCTGGCATACCGTGCAAATGAAATACGTGCTTTATGAACAGTGCAGCGAGACCACGAGTGGAAGGCAGCCGCGCAAGTGGCGCCAGATGCACCATTTTAGAAAAATGATCGGTGACCACCCAGATGACCGTGCTGCCACCTGATTTGGGAATGCCGACCACAAAGTCCATGCCGACCATCTCCCAGGGTCTGTCTGCCACCGGCAAGGGATACAGTAACCCAGCTGGCCTCTGCCTAGGGGACCTGTTCTGAGCACAAGAGACGCATGCTTGAATATACTCTTTTGTGTCCCGAGCCATGTGCGGCCACCAATAAGACCTTGCCAGGAGTTCTGTGGTCCGCTTAATGCCAAAGTGACCACCCACCCTGGACGCGTGTGCCCACGCGAGGACTTCCGGCCGCAGGCGATGTGGGACAAAGGTCTTGCCCTTCGGAACTGCCTCAAGAGCAATCGGAGCCACGGTCCTCAGGCTCTCCGTGGGGACGATTAGCCGAGGCTCAGCTTCCTCTTCCTCCACTGAGACCACCAAGCTAGAGAGAGCATCCGCACGGATGTTCTTCTCTCCAGACAGGTAGTGCAAGGTGAAGCAGAAGCGGGAGAAGAAGAGCGACCACCTAGCTTGACGAGAGTTCAAGCGCTGGGCCGTTTGCAAATAGACCAGGTTTTTATGGTCAGTGTACACCTGAAAGGGAAACCGGGCTCCTTCCAGGAGATGTCGCCACTCGGAAAAGGCCAATTTCATGGTCAGCAACTCCCTGTCCCCGATGGGACGTTAAGACCTCTGTAGTCAATGCAGGGGCGCAAAGTTCAACTCTTCTTCTGCACGAAGAAGAATCCTGCACCAGCTGGCGACACTGATTTTCTGATTAAACCCCTTGGCGGGTTCTCCAGGATGTAATGTGACATAGCCTCCGTCTCGGGAAGAGATAGAGGACATACGCGGCCTCTAGGAGGTTCTGCGCCTGGCAATAGGTCTATCGGACAATCGTATGGACAGTGGGGCAGAAGCGTCTCCGCAGATTTTTTGGAGAAAACATCCGCGTATTGCCGGTAGTGTGTAGGAAGCTCAGAAAGATCCGCGGGCACCTCAGTGGAGGCTACTTGGACACTGCCCCTCATGCACCTTCTCTCACAGTTCTTGCTCCAACCCAGTATACTCTCCGAAGACCAATCTGTATGAGGAGAGTGGTGGTGGAGCCACGGCACTCCGAGAAGTACCTGGTCGATGCCATCTAGCAAAATGAACAGGGACAACGTCTCGTGATGAGAGGGTGAGAGTGAGAGACCAAGAGGTGCTATTTGGTGCGTAACCTGAGATGTTAAAGGTGCACCATCAACCACCCTAATGCTCATGGGATGGGGCAGTAGTACCAGCGGAATAGCGTGCTTTTGGGCGAAGGACGAGGACATGAAGTTTCCTTCTGCCCCGGAGTCCACCGTGACCTCTACCTCCTAGGTGGAAGCACCGCTATCTAATGTCCCTCAGAATACTGATTTGGGGGAAAGGGTTTCATATCAGGTAGACCCCCACCTACTACCATGGTATGTGCTCGTTTTTTCGAGCGCTGCGGGCACCTGTTAGCCGGATGACCAAACTGTCGACAATGGTAACAGCGTGCCAAAGCTTCGTCCCGGATTCGACTTGGAACCGGTGTAAGACACCTCCGTGGGTACAAGAGGTACAGAGAAGGATGGTGCCAACCTAACCTTATGTCTGGATTGAGCTCGCTCCAACCCGTGCTTGGTATAATGGAGATCAATGCGGGTGGAGATAGCAATCAGCTCCTCCAGAGTCATGGGAACCTCCCTGGTAGCTAAGGCATCTTTGACATGCCCCGCCAAACCCTTCCAGAACACAGGGACGAGTGCCTTATCTGGCCACTCCAACTCGGAAGCCAGTGTCCGGAAACGGACGGCGTAATGGCTAACTGAGAGGGAGGCCTGTGTTAAAGCAAATAGGTGGAGAGAGGTGTCGTGAGTGACCCCTGGTCCCAAAAAGACCTGTTTTAGAGAGGTTAGAAACTGAGCAGCGCTCAGAACCATGGGGTCACCACGCTCCCACAGCGGCGTGGCCCATTCTAACGCCCTGCCTGACAGAAGGGAGACGATAAACCCCACTTTTGCCCGCTCTGTAGGGAATTACGCGGCCAGTAACTCGAGCTGGATAAAGCACTGGCTCACGAAACCCCTGCAGGTGGCGCTGTCACCGGAAAATTTATCGGGCAACGGGAGGCGGGATATTGTCGGCACAGGTGTGGATGTGGGCACATGCAAGACAGCCTCTGCGACCGTCTGGGCAGCGGCCATAGTAGAATTCGCAGCTGAGGTGGAGCTCTCAATAGCCGCCAACCTGCTCTCCAGCTGCCGAATGTACCGCTGTAGCTGATGCAGGTCCGCCATTACTAGCCAGACCCTGGTGCTAGTATAATATTAGGGACGGCGGAACGCACAAATAAATAATAAGTGCGCTCGCCGCCCGGGGTCCACCGTGCAGTAGGTGTTACACCGCTGCTAGATAATTGCAGACTCACAAAATGGCGGTATATCGCACACGGGTTGAACATCACCCGGTGTGCAGAGCGTACTCTGTTATCTCCACAGAGACGCTTGGAACATAAACGTAAGTACTGAGCCTGTTGGACTCACAGGTCTCAGAGAACTGCACGCACGGTATATGGTCAGAGGAGCTGAACCCAAAGCAGAGGGTCAGGGTCCGTCTAGACCTACCATGTGTGCGGCGTCGTTACCGCGGACGCCCACAGATGCTGCTGATTGCAGCGCGCCGACTGACTCAGCCGCTATACGACAGTGCCCAGAGGAGGCGCACTGTCGGACGCTAGTTAGGTGAAGATATGCACTGTGGCCTGTATCATGCCACTGACTGGCGCTGACTCTAATACTAAGTCCCTATCCATACACGTAATATCAGAGGGAGGGGAGTCTTAATGAGTCATTCGCAGGCACATGCATCCGTCATCATTCACACAGGTAGCAAGTAGAGTCTATACTAGCGCACGGCCGAGCGCCATGCGGACCTTTTATAGCCGTGCGCTTCCGGGACCTTCCAGATCTTTGAGATGGACCAATCAGATGAGGAGAAGGACCTGAGCACGTGACTCCCGATCTCCAATGGGAGATCGTCTCGTGAGCATGTCCAGTAGCACGAAGAGAGGACTTAGCCACTGGGGTGGCTTGCTGCAGGACAGCTTGTGCTGCTATTGCTGACCCAGAGGTGGCAGCAACAACCAGTCCTATAGAGCTGGTCTGAGGAGAGCATCTGGGACGCCTAGATTGCTGTGAAGGCTCCTGAGCGGTCGGTGGAGAATGGGAGACTGCTGGATGCAAGGCTCTGGATTCCCACTGTGCAGCTGCAGGAACCCGACGCCTAACAATTATACCATGGGCTAAGGGGTACTTCACACAGCGAGATCGCTGAAACGTCACAGGTTTTGTGATGCAACAGCGATCTCGCTACGTGTGACACATAGCGGCGACTGGCCCCCCGCTGCGATATCACTGATCGTGCTCGAATGTCCTAGGCCATTTTTTGATCGTTGGTGTCCCGCTGGCCAGCAAGCATCGTTGTATTTGACGCCATAACAACGACGAGCAACCTCGTTGGCGACTCAGGGATGCAGGCATGATTTTGCTTTGTCTTTTCAACGCCCCCTCAGCTCCGATTGGTGGTCTCAAATTAGGATCTTTGTAGCGTTTCCTTTTATAGGTCAGCTATCAATTATATGCAATCATAACATTTAACATGTACCGTTATAATAATTGCGTGTCCCCGTGTCAGTGACTGTGGATCCCCGAATAAATAACGACTAGCGACTCAGACATGGACGCTGAAGCAAACTGCGTTGTGATAGCGCAGTAGTGGCCACCAATCGGAGCAGAGGGGCGTGGAAACGGCAACGCTGAAGCACGCCTATCGAGGTCTGATTCGTCAGAATAGCTGCTCTGTGACAAGGTCCCAACGACCGCCGAGGTCGTTATACGGATCGCCGTTTTGTTGCTGCGTCGTTGAGTAGATCTGCCTGCTTGACAGCTCACTAGCGACCATGTAGCGACGCACCAGGGATCCTTACCTGGTCGTATCGTTGTCGGGATCGCTGGAGCGTCGCTATGTGTACCCTAAGGCTGGCTATATTAGATAGCAGGTGACATCAGCCATTGTGTGGCTGATGATCATGTCTCACGACTCCCCCATACACAGTAATGTTCTATTAGGAGCTGTTATCAGAACCTTTGAGCAGCTTCTAATACACCCACTGAACCAAAGGAATAGAAATTCCAGACTGTCGGGGAGAGGGGGCGGTTAGGAGTCTCTTAGATGATCATTCGATCCTGCCAAAATTTTCAGGCTGTCATTAATCTTACAAACTGTGATCTGTGACCTAAATGCACCATCACCTTGAAAGGTGCGGCTGCTGGAGCTGAGGAGTGTTGCAGGGGGGTGCCAGAGGGGAATCTGTGATGCTTGTCTTCTAGATAGGACAGTCAGATAAGGTAAATACCAGCACTTAATGGGGTATTGTCTCCATACAAAGACTAAGCTTCCTCATAGAAACCCATCTGTAAAGTGAGATTTAAAGAAATGGGAACAGTAATGTGAGGATTAACACAGAGATAAGGAGTGAAAGAGGTGACATAATGGGAAGGAAAAGAAAGGTGAATCTCTGACATCCTTCCCATTCAGTCAACTGGTTTGCCTACTTATCTCCATTTATAGACCTCAAGCTTTGGAGAGCAAACATGGAAACACTAGAAGATCCTCAAGGTACTCGGCTGTGTGAGAGAGACTATACTGAGTAATCCATGGAGAAGGTCCAAAAAGGTTCAATAAGTGAAGACCTCACCTGAGGTCATTAGAATATAAGGTGCACATTTCTATAGCCTCACATTTGATGTTTTGTAAGAATCAATCAATCCCTCCTAAGGTCCCCTTCTGATACGATGATTACACGTTGTCTTGCTGCTTGGACCCCAATACACCGTAGACTAATGTCGGCTGAACCTGATGATATCGACGGGGTCAGCCGTCAGTCTAATCTCTACTGTGTATGGGGTCCCCGGACAACCAATCATCAAGGTAGTTAAGGATCTGACATGTTTGATTTCAGACTGACGATCCTATTGTTCTCCTGGAGGTAGTCCGCCAAGGTCGGCTCCAGGTTTCCACGGGCCCTGGGCGAAAGAGTCTCAAGTGAGTTCCTATAACACATACCACGATACATGATTACATGATGCACAGATATGGCAGAAAAATATAGGTATAGTACAATGCCAAAGATTTCACTTACGGTACTTCTTACATTACATGAGTGAAATATGTTGTAAATTCTACAATAGCTCAGAATCCAGACAGTATAGTCCTCCGTACAGTATAATGGGCACCACATTGTCCTCCATACAGAATAATGAACCACATATATTGCTCCATGAAGTACAATAACCCACATACAGCTCTGGCAAAAATTAAGAGACCACTGCAAAATTTTCAGTTTGTCTGATTTTTCCCTTTATAGGTATATTTGAGTAAAATGTAAATTGCTCTTTTATTCTATAAACTACTGACAGCATGTCTTTGACTTTCCAAGCACCAAATTTTGTATTTATTTTCAGAAAATGAGAAATGGTCAAAGAACAAAAAAAAAACCCTCAAATAATGGTAAGAAAACAAGTCCATAATCATTTAGAAACAACAATACTACTGCTTTAACTGAGTTCAGAAATCAGTATTTTGTGGAATAATCATGATTTTTAGTCACAGCTTTCATGCGTCTTGGCATGCTTTCCACCAGTCTTTCACACTACATTTGGGTAACCTTATGCCACTCCTTGTACAAAAATTTAAGCAGTTCTTCTTTGTTTGATGGTTTGTGACTATTCATCTTCCTCTTGATTACATTCCATAGATTTTCAATGGGGTTCAGGTCTGGAGATTGAGCTGGCCATGACAGGGATTTGATGTGGTGGTCCTTCATCCACACATTGATTGACCTACCTGTGTGATATGGCGCATTGTCCTGCTGGAAAAAACAGTCCTCAGAGTTGGGGAACATTGCCTGAGCAGAAGGAATCAACTATTTTTTTTGCAGGATAACCTTGTATGTGGCTTGATTCATACATCCTTCACAAAGATTAACCTGCCCAATTCCAGCCTTGCTGAAGCATCCACAGATCATCACCGATCTTCCACCAAATTTCACATTGGGTGCAAGACACTGTGGCTTGTATGCCTCTCCAGGTCTCCATCTAACCATTAGATGACAAGGTGTTGGGCAAAGCTGAAAATTAGACTCATCAGAGAAGATTACCTAACTCCAGTCCTCTATGGTCCAATCCTTATGGTCTTTGGCAAACTTCAGCCTGGCTCTCCTTTGCTTCTCATTGATGAAAGGCTTTTTTCTAGCTTTACATGACTTGAGACCTGCCTCTAGTGAGCCTGTTACAAACTGTTCTTGCCGGGCACTTCACCCCAGCTGCGATTTACCATTCCTTTTGGATGTCATCCTGCAGTTGCTGAGTGACATTCGAATAAGATGACGGTCATCCCGGTCAGTGGAGAGTCGTTCTCGTCCTCTGCCGGTCTGTAGCTTTGTTGTCCCCAATGTCTGCTGCTTGACCTTGTTGTAAGGGACTGCCATCTAGAGATTTTAAGGATGGAGGCAACATGAAGCTCACTGTATCCCTCTGCGATTAAAGCCAGAATTGAGCCCTTCTTTTCCTCACTCAAGACTTTTCTTTTCAACTCCTTTGGCATGGATAAAAGTAATTTTTTCATTCCTATTACTTTTGGGATATTGCTAGCACTTGTTTTGCCATCCAGCTTGTCCTATTGCAAGAGGATTGTGAACACCACCCCAGGGTTTTTTTTTGTACTTTCCTTTGTTAAATAAGATTTGATTCAGGTGATCACCTAATCAGAAACACATTAAGTAGAATGAGGTGTACTCTGGCTGGAATTCAACTGACACTGAAATGGAACGGCTGTCAGACATGTAGAGAAGCTGATTTTTATAAAACTGGGCAGTGGCCTCTTAATTTTTGCCAGAGCTGTATATTGCTCCATACAGTATAATGAGCCCCATATAGCGCTCCTTTCAGTATAATGGGCACCACATAGTGCTCCATATCGAATAATTAGCCACATATAATACTCCATACAGTATAATACACCACATACATTGCTCCAAACAGTATAACGAGCCTCATACATTACTCTATACAGTATTATTATTTCCACATAGTGGTCCATACAGAATAATGGACCCCGTATAATGCTCCACACAGTACAATGGACCTCATATATTGCTCTATACAGAATAATGAGCCCCATATATTGTTCCATACATAATGGGCCCCATATAATGTCCCAAACAGTATATGATGGGCCCTGTTGTAAGTTCATTTTCCCCTTCGTCACTGAGGTCTGGTGAACTCCCTATTCTGGTAAAGGAAGGTAACGAGCCTGATTATCAGGCACCTGAGCCTAATGATAATTACTGGCTGAGTGGAGTCACGGACTGGATATAAGGCTGCCGACGCCCTTTTGCCCTGCGGGAGATTTCTCTGTGGACTTCTAGGAGACCAGTCTGATTCCTGCTCCTCTAAAGCTAAGTTTTCTGCTTTGCCTGTTAGCATTTGTGTTTTGTTTTTGTTTGTCTTGCTTTTCTGGATTCTGCTATTCCCTGCTGGGGTGAGCTGAATCTCCTTTTGCCTGTTGCTCTGTCTTCAGAATATTCCTGAGTACTGACATAGCCTTTTTGAAGCCTAGCGTCTTCAGGGCCTTTTTCACTGTCAGTTTGTTGGCTATTTTCATAGGGTTTTTCACGGATTGCAGACAGCAGCCTTCCTGTCCTTTCCTATCTAGTTAGCTTGGGCCCCGTCTTTGCTCAGTCTATCTTTCTGTCTGTGTTAGTGTTCTTTCTTCTTGCTTCACCGTCATTATATGTTGGGGGCTGCCTTTTGCTTTGGGGTCTGCTCTGGGGCAGTTTAGATTTCCCTTTCTGTCTTTAGGCTATATAGTCCTCCGGCTGTGATCGAGGGGTCTAGGGCATCGTAGGAACCCCCCACGGCTACTGCTAGTTGTGTTGATAGGTTCAGGGGTCTGCAATCCGATAGCTGCCAACTTCTCTGGTTTTCTGGACTTAGCTAGCATTTCTGTTTTTGCCTCCTACGGTGACTCATTCATAACAGGGCCCCATATAATACTCAAGTATATGATGAGCCACATATATTGCACCATACAAAATAATGAGCCACATATAATGCTCCATATAGTATAATATGTCACATATATTGTTCCATACAGTATAATGAGCCTCATATATTGCACCATAGAGTATTATGGGCACCACATAGTGCTCCATTCAGAATAATGGACCCCATATAATGTTCCACACAGTATAATGAACCCCATATCTTGGTCCATACAGAATAATGAGCCTCATATATTGCTCCACATAGTATAATGAACCCCATATATTGCTTCATACAGAATAATCGACCTCATATAATGCTCCACACAGTATAATGAACCCCATATATTGTTCCATACAGAATAATGAGCCCCATATATTGCTCCATACATAATGGGCCCCATATAATGCCCCAAACAGTATATGATAGGCCCAATATAATTGTCCAGTATATGCTGGGCCCTATATAATGTTCCAGTATATCATGGGCCCCATATAATACTTCATACATAACAGGCCCTATATAATGCTCCTGTATACGATGAACCCCATATAACACTCATCTCTCCTTGCTGGCCACTGCTCCAGACTTCTCATCATCACAGTCTTACGGTTCTCTGCACTGTAACTGTTGATGCAGAGGATGCACACTAGTCACGTCATCGCGCCCTCTGACCTGAAATGTCACAGTCATGAGATGTGAAAGACATCTAAAACCACCAGAAGAAACAAAAATTATAAAAATTATAATACCGCCATATAAGGCAACAGCAATACTCAAGATCAATATACCAAACCACAGAGAAAAGAGTACAAAAAGGTGTTTATAGAATGTAAAAATTTACAATTTTATTAATATTACATACAATAAAATGCAAATTAACCCCTTCCCGACCTGTGACACAGCGTGATGCGTCATGAAAGTCGGTGCCAATCCAACCTATGACGCATACCCTGTGTCATGAATTCAAAGCCCCCCTGCGGGTCGGGTGACCGGGGTCAATGAAAGGTCACCTGACCCGCAGATACAGGGGGCTTTGTAATTCACCACAGGGGGCGTGGCTTCGCCCCCACGTGGCTACGATCGCTCTGATTGGCTGTTATAAGGGAAACAGCCAATCAGAGCGATAGTAATATTTCATCAATGAAAATTGATGAAATATTACAATCCAGCCATGGCCGATGCTGCAATAGTATCGGACATGGCTGGAGACACCGATTCGACCCCCCCACCGGCGATTGCCCCCCCGCAACTGAATGACAGCGCCGCTGTCATCATCTGCCCCCTCCCATTCCCTCCGCTCCCCGTCAGCTTCCGATCCCCCCCTCACCCACTCTCACCGCCCCCGGCACCTTCTAAGTCCCCCTGTCGCTCTCGGTGTCCGGCGGGTCCGGTTCATGGGCGCCGCCATCTTAGAAAATGGCGGGCGCATGCGCAGTGCGCCCGCCCAAATCTGCCGGCTGCAGATTCCATTATTTCATTTTGATCACTCTCACAGTGATCAAAATGAAATGAAAAGTAAATGAACCCCCCGATTATCACCCCCATAGGTAGGCATAACTAATAAAATAAAGAAAATATTATTTTTATTTTTCCATCAGGGATAGGGTTAGGGTTGGAAAGAGGGTTAGGGTTGGAAAGAGGGTTAGGGTTGGAAAGAGGGTTAGGGTTGGAAAGAGGGTTAGGGTTGAAAATAGGGTTAGGGTTGGAAAGAGGGTTAGGGTTGGAAAGAGGGTTAGGGTTAGAATTAGGGTTAGGGTTGGAAAGAGGGTTAGGGTTGGAATGAGGGTTAGGGTTGAAAAGAGGGTTAGGGTTGGAATTAGGGTTAGGGTTAGAATTAGGGTTAGGCTTGTGGTTAGTGTTATGGTTAGTGTTGGGGTTAGGGGTGTGTTGGGGTTTTGTTTATGGTTAGGGTTGGGATTAGGGTTAGGGATGTGTTGGGGTTAGGGTTGTGGCTAGGGGTGTGTTGGGGTTAGGGTTGGAGTTAGAATTGAGGGGTTTCCACTGTTTAGGCACATCAGGGGGTCTCCAAACGCGATATGGTGCAACCTTTGATTCCAGCCAATTTTGCGTTCAAAAAGTCAAACGGTGCTCACTCTCTTCCAAGCCCCGACGTGTGCCCAAACAGTGGTTTACCCCCACATATGGGGTATCAGCGTACTCAGGAAAAATTGCACAACAACTTTTGGGGTCTAATTTCTCCTGTTACCCTTGGGAAAATAAAAAATTGGGGGCTAAAAAATTGTTTTTGTGGAAAAAAAATGTTTTTTTCAATTTCATGTCTCTGCATTATAAACTTCTGTGAAGCACTTGGGGGTTGAAAGTGCTCACCATACATCTACATAAGTTCCTTGGAAGGTCTAGTTTCCAAAATGGGGTCACTTGAGGGGGGTTTCCACTGTTTAGGCACATCAGGGGCTCTGCAAACGTAATGACGACTGCAGACTTCCATCAAAGTCTGCATTTCAAAACGTCACTACTTCCATTCCGAGCCCTGACGTGTGCCCACACAATGGTTCCCCCACACATATGGGGTATCAGCGTACTCAGGACAAACTGGACAACAACTTTTGGGGTCCAATTTATCCTGTTACCCTTGTGAAAAAAAAAAATTGTGGGCTAAAAATCATTTTTTTGAGGGAAAAAAATGATTTTTTATTTTCACGGCTCTGCGTTATAAACTTCTGTGAAGCACTTAGGGGTTCAAGGTGCTCACCACACATCTAGATAAGTTTCTTGGGGGGTCTAGTTTCCAAAATGGGGTCACTTGTGGTGGGTTTCTACTGTTTAGGCACACAGGGGCTCAGCAAATGTAACATGACGCCCGCAGACCATTCCATCAAAGTCAGCATTTCAAAATGTCACTACTTCCCTGCAGAGACACAACATGTGCCCAAACAGTGGTTCCCCCCCACATATGGGGTACCAGCGTACTCAGGACAAACTGGACAACAACTTTTGGGGTCCAATTTCTCCTGTTACCCTTGTGAAAATAAAAAATTGTGAGCTAAAAATTCATTTTTTGAGGAAAAAAAAAGATTTTTTATTTTCATGGCTCTGCGTTACAATCTTCTGTGAAGCACTTCGGGGTTCAAGGTGCTCACCACACATCTAGGCAAGTTCCTTATGGGGTCTAGTTTCCAAAATGGGGTCACTTGTGGGGGGTTTCCACAGTTTAGGTACATCAAGGGCTCTGCAAATGTAACATGACGCCCGCAGACCATTCCATCAAAGTCTGCATACCAAAACGTCACTACTTCCCTTCCGAGCCCTGACGTGTACACATACAATGGTCATCCCCCACATATGGGGTATCAGCGTACTCAGGACAAACTAGACAACAACTTTTGGGGTCCAATTTATCCTGTTACCCTTGTGAAAAAAAAAATTGTGGGCTAAAAATCATTTTTTTTGAGGGAAAAAAATGATTTTTTATTTTTACGGCTCTGCGTTATAAACTTCTGTGAAGCACTTGGGGGTTCAAGGTGCTCACCACACATCTAGATAAGTTCCTTGGGGGGTCTAGTTTCCAAAATGGGGTCACTTGTGGGGGTTTCTACTGTTTAGGCACACAGGGGCTCAGCAAATGTAACATGACGCCCGCAGACCATTCCATCAAAGTCAGCATTTCAAAATGTCACTACTTCCCTGCTGAGACCCAACATGTGCCCAAACAGTGGTTCCCCCCCACATATGGGGTACCAGCGTACTCAGGACAAACTGGACAACAACTTTTGGGGTCCAATTTCTCCTGTTACCCTTGTGAAAATAAAAAATTGCGAGCTAAAAATTCATTTTTTGAGGAAAAAAAAGATTTTTTATTTTCATGGCTCTGCGTTACAATCTTCTGTGAAGCACTTCGGGGTTCAAGGTGCTCACCACACATCTAGGCAAGTTCCTTATGGGGTCTAGTTTCCAAAATGGGGTCACTTGTGGGGGGTTTCCACAGTTTAGGTACATCAAGGGCTCTGCAAATGTAACATGACGCCCGCAGACCATTCCATCAAAGTCTGCATACCAAAACGTCACTACTTCCCTTCCGAGCCCTGACGTGTACACATACAGTGGTCATCCCCCACATATGGGGTATCAGCGTACTCAGGACAAACTAGACAACAACTTTTGGGGTCCAATTTATCCTGTTACCCTTGTGAAAAAAAAAATTGTGGGCTAAAAATCATTTTTTTTGAGGGAAAAAAATGATTTTTTATTTTTACGGCTCTGCGTTATAAACTTCTGTGAAGCACTTGGGGGTTCAAGGTGCTCACCACACATCTAGATAAGTTCCTTGGGGGGTCTAGTTTCCAAAATGGGGTCACTTGTGGGGGGTTTCTACTGTTTAGGCACACAGGGGCTCAGCAAATGTAACATGACGCCCGCAGACCATTCCATCAAAGTCAGCATTTCAAAATGTCACTACTTCCCTTCCGAGCCCCGACGTGTGCCCAAACAGTGGTCCCCCCCCACATATGGGGTACCAGCGTACTCAGTACAAACTGGAAAACAACTTTTGGGGTCCAATTTATCCTGCTACCCTTGTGAAAATAAAAAATTGCCGACTAAAAAAATTTTTTTAGGAAAAAAAAAGATTTTTTATTTTCACTGCTCTGCATTATAAACTTCTGTGAATCACCTGGGGGTTCAAAGTGCTCACTATGCATCTAGATAAGTTCCTTAGGGGGTCTAGTTTCCAAAATGGGGTCATTTGTGGGGGAGCTCCAAAGTTTAGGCACACAGGGGATCTCCAAACACGACATGGTGTCCGCTAACGATTGGAGCTAATTTTTATTTCAAAAAGTCAAATGGCACTCATTCCCCTCTGCGCCCTGCCGTGCACCCAAACAGTGCCCCCCCACATATGGGGTACCAGCGTACTCAGGACAATCTGGACAACAACTTTTGTGGTCCAATTTCTCCTGTTACCCTTGTGAAAATAAAAAATAGCGTGCTAAAAAATCATTTTTGAGGAAAAAAAATGATTTTTTATTTTCACTGCTCTATGTTATAAACTTTTGTGAGGCACTTGGGGGTTCAAAGTGCTCACTACACATCTAGATAAGTTCCTTAAGTGGTCTAGTTTCCAAAATGGTGTCACTTGTGGGGGAGCTCCAATGTTTAGGCACACAGGGGCTCTCCAAACGCGACATGGTGTCCGATAACGATTGGAGCTAATTTTCCATTCAAAAAGTCAAATGGCGCTCCTTCCCTTCCGGGCCCTGCCGTGCGCCCAAACAGTGGTTTATGACCACATATGAGGTATCGGTGTACTCAGGGGAAATTGCCCAACAAATTTTAGGATCCATTTTATCCTGTTGCCCATGTGAAAATGAAAAAATTGATGCTGAAAGGAAATTTGTGTTGGAAAAATTAAAATGTCCATTTTTTCCTTCCACATTGCCTTAGCTGCTGTGAAACACCTGAAGGGTTAATAATCTTCTTGAATGTGGTTTTGAGTAGCTTGAGGGGTGGAGTTTTTAGAATGGTGTCACTTTTTGGTATTTTCTGCCATATAGACCCCTCAAAGTGACTTCAAATGTGAGGTGGTCCCTAAAAAAATGGTTTTGTAAATTTTGTTGTAAAAATGAGAAATCACTGGTCAACTTTTAACCCTTATAACTTCCTAACAAAAAAATATTTTGCTTCCAAAATTGTGCTGATGTAAAGTAGACATGTGGGAAATGTTATTTAGTAACTATTTTGTGTCACATAACTCTCTAGTTTAACAGAATAAAAATTCAAAATGTAAAAATTGCAAAATTTTCAAAATTTTCACCAAATTTCTGATTTTTTCACAAATAAACGCAAAAATTATCGACCTAAATTTACCACTAACATGAAGCCCAATATGTCACGAAAAAACAATCTCAGAATCGCTAGGATGCGTTGAAGCGTTCCAGAGTTATTACCTCATAAAGGGACACTGGTCAGAATTGCAAAAAATGGCCAGGTCATTAAGGTCAAAATAGGCTGGGTCATGAAGGGGTTAAAATAAATTTTGGACAACAGTTTGTTCAATAGTACAAAGGACCTGAACAGGGACACAAATAGGTGGTATATATAATAAGGACCGGGTGTTAGGAATCTGTGTCCTGCCATACTTATGCAGAGATCCAGATCCTCACATTTGTCTCCAGAGGCTAAGTGCTTTCAGCCAGCTTCTGAGCATGCTCCTGGAATGAGCTCCCATTGGAGTTCAGGAGTCAGGTGCTCAGGTCCTGCTCCTGATTCCATTGGCTTAGCTCAGGGCTCTGGAGAGTTCTGGCAGGTCCCGTACGCTATAAAAAGTGCGCATGGCCGCTATGCCATGCGCTAGTATTTTCATACTGCTGTTGTATGTATGGTGATGGATGCTTGGACTGGTGGCTGACTTATTATGAAACCCCTTCCCTCTGATATTACGACTGTGTGAGTGATTGGGCAGCCGCCAGTAGCAGCGCTAGCGTCAGCGCGCTCCAGCTATTTCTGTCTCAGCAGCTAGCGTCCTGCATTGCGCCAGCGATATCGCGGTGTCTCCGCTGAGGCTCCGTTCTCACCACGCTGCGTTTGCAGTTCCTCGAGCGTTCGCAGTTGCGACGTCCCGCACCTCTCTCTCACGGTAGGTCTAGACGGAGTTATCCTGACGTCTAAGGCTACTCCTGTGACTATTTATACCGTGTCTGCTCCGCTGGAGTCTGTGACCTAGAACAGACTCAGCGGTTTTGCGTGCTTTAAGCGTGCAGCTCTGTGACCTTAACAGAGCTTGCTTTAGTGCACTGGGTGCAGTGAACCCCGTGCACATTACCGCTACAGTGCTCTGCCTCTCTAGCAGCGGTCATATCACCTGCCGCAAGGTGGACCCCGGGCGACGAACACGTTTATTTATATTTTTTTAAGCGTGTTCCGCTGCCGTAACACCGGGTATATAAAAAAAAAAACTATAAACCAATATAAAAAAATAACCATAAAGTGTCCTAGTGTATATGGCCACTCATATGGAGTAGGCTTCAATAGGTGTAGTGAAATAAAAACAGTCGTGGGTTCACGAGAGGTGGCGAGTTCTCCTTCAATGGAAGTCTTCAAAACAGAGGCTGGACAGACATCTGTCTGAGATGGTTTAGTGAACCCTGTATTGAGCAGGGGACTGGACACGATGACACTGGAGGTCCCTTCCAACTCTATCATTTTGTATCTTCAGGATTCCCTTATAGGGTATATTAAAGTTTTCTAAACCAGACCAAGCGATTAGAACTTTATGCAGCGGGTCCAGATTTATGGCTTCTTGTAGGATCACTAGACGACATGGAACATGGTCATCACCTGGTTTATCCATTAGCTTCCCTAGATACAGGTGTGGCATGTAAACCTACGTTTTATACCATTCTATTCACTACAGTGGATAAGGGCCTAAGGTTGAAATTGTGAAGATATCACTGGTACATCACACAGGAAGCAGAGGTCACCCTTTACCTTCACTGCGTGGACCACAAAACACAATGCTGTTAGCTATACGTAGAACTCCTGGAATACATCCATGTATATGACTGTTCACATGAATATTGGTTCCCCAATCCATTTTCGGATCATGTAGCGGCCATTTTTGCAGCTCCTGAGACTTTGTGTGTGCGCCGGTAGCTATTGTTCTGTTGATTACCACAGCAGTTATATGGGACAGCTCCTCATCAGACACAATGTACTGTAACGGATCGAAGTAGCAATCTACCATTATATCCAGTAGGCAATCACAATACAGCGCCACGGTTCGATTCATCCCCCTCCTTTGACCCTTGTACTTCCGATACTCAGAGTATTCAGGTGAACTGCTGTGCAAGTCTGATAGTTTTGCAACTTTTTAGCAGATCGTGCTAAATTTTAATATTTATTTGCCACTTTGAAGAATTTTCCCTCAAAAAAATTCAACTATTACAAGACCAAAAAAAATTGGAAATGATGAACCGGTATCTTTGCTTTTGGACAGTGGTCTTTTGTCAGGACCATGTACTCATTTTTTTTTGGTTGTTGAGAAAAGTCCATAAATAGCGCAGCGGAAGAATCGGGCTTCAGTCATAACTTACACTTGATGGACGGCAGGTATCTACTTCTTAGAATTTGGCAAATGCATGGGAGATTTCAGCTGTGTAGCCTGCAACATTTAACGTTCATGACTGGGCCAATTTTTACAATTCTGACCACTGTACCTTTATGAGGTCATAACTCTGGAACGCTTCCATGGATCCCGGTGATTCTGACAATGTTTTCTCGTGACATATTGTACTTCATGTTAGTGGTAAAATTTCATTCAAATAACTTGCGTTTATTTGTGAGAAAAATGGAAATTTGGTGAAAATTTTGAAAATTTCGCAATTTTCCAACTTTGAATTTTTATGCCCTTAAATCACAGAGATACGGCACACAAAAAACTTGATAACTAACATTTTCCACATGTTTACTTTACATCAGCACAATTTTGGAACCAAAATTTTTTTTTGTTAGGAAGTTATAAGGGTTAAAAGTTGACCAGCGATTTCTCATTTTTACAACACCATTTTATTTTTAGGACCACATCACATTTGAAGCCACTTTGAGGGGTCTATATGATAGAAAATACCCAAAAGTGACACCATTCTAAAAACTGCACCCCTTAAGGTGCTCAAAACCACATTCAAGAAGTTTATTAACCCTTTAGGTGCATCACAGGAACTTTTTTGAATATTTAAAAAAAAAATGAACATCTAACTTTTTTTCATAAAAAAAATAATTCAGGTTCAATTTTTTTTATTTTACCAAGGGTAACAGGAGAAATTAGACTGCAAAAGTTATTGTGCAATTTGTCCTGAGTACGCTGATACCTGATATGTGGGGGGGAACGACTGTTTCGGCGCGTGGCAGAGCTCAGAATGGAAGGAGCGCCGTTTGACTTTTTCAATGCAAAATTGGCTGGAATTCAGATTGGACGCCATGTCACGTTTGGAGAGTCCCTGATGTACCTAAACAGTGGAAACCCCCTACAAGTGACCCCATTTTGGAAACTAGACCCCCCAAGGAACTTATCTAGATATGTGGTGAGAACTTTGAACCCACAAGGGCTTTACAAAAGTTTATAAAGTACAGCGGTACAATTAAAAAATCATATTTTTTCCACAAAAATGATCTTTTCACCCCAATTTTTATTTTCCCAAGGGTAACAGGACCCTAAAAGTTATTGTGCAATTTGTCCTGAGTACGCTGATACCCCACATGTGGGGGTAAACCACTATTTGGGCGCATGGCAGAGCTCGGAAGGGAAGCAGCGCCATTTGACGTTTTTGGCTGGAATTGAGATCGGACACCATGTCGCGTTTGGAAAACCCCTGATGTACCAAAACAGTGGAAACCCCCCACAAATGACACCATTTTGGAAACTAGACCCCCTAAGGAACTTATCTAGATGTGTGGTGAGAACTTTGAACCCCCATGGGCTTCACAGAAGTTTATAACATAAAGCCATACAATTAAAAAATCATATTTTTTCCACAAAAATGATCTTTTCACCCTCAATTCTTATTTTTCCAAGGGTAACAGGACCCTAAAAGTTATTGTGCAATTTGTCCTGAGTACGCTGATACCCCACATGTGGGGGTAAACCACTATTTGGGCGCATGGCAGAGCTCGGAAGGGAAGCAGCGCCATTTGACGTTTTTGGCTGGAATTGAGATCGGACACCATGTCGTGTTTGGAAAACTCCTGATGTACCAAAACAGTGGAAACCCCCCACAAATGACACCATTTTGGAAACTAGACTCCCTAAGGAACTTATCTAGATGTGTGGTGAGCACTTTGACCCCCCAGTGCTTCACAGAAGTTTATAACGCCCAGGCGTGAAAATAAAAAATTCATATTTTTTCCACAAACATGATCTTTAAGTCACCATTTTTTTATTTTCCCAAGGGTACCAGGAGAAATTGGACCCCAAAAGTTGTTGTCCAATTTGTCCTGAGTATGCTGATACCCCATATGTGGGAGAAAACTACTGTTTGGGCACACGTCGGGGCTCGGAAGGGAAGTAGTGACGTTTTGGAATGCAGACTTTGATGGAATGGTCTGCGGGTGTCATGTTGCCTTTGGAGAGCCCCTAATGTACCTAAACAGTGGAAACCCCCCACAAATGACACCATTTTGTAAACTAGACCCCCCAAGGAACTTATCTAGATGTGTGGTGAACACTTTGAACCCCCCAGTGCTTCACAGAGGTTTATAACGCCCGGGCGTGAAAATAAAAAATTCGTATTTTTTCCACAAACATGATCTTTTAGTCACCATTTTTTTTATTTTCCCAAGGGTACCAGGAGAAATTGGACCTTAAAAGTTGTTGTCCAATTTGTCCTGAGTATGCTGATACCCCATATGTGGGAGAAAACTACTGTATGGGCACACGTCGGGGCTTGGAAGGGAAGTAGTGACGTTTTGGAATGCAGACTTTGATGGAATGGTCTGCGGGTGTCATGTGCGTTTGGTGAGCCCGTGATGTACGTAAACTATTGAAACTCCCCACAAGTGACCCCAATTTGGACACTAGACCCCCCACGGAACTTATCTAGATGTGTGGTGAGCACTTTGAACCCCCAAGTGCTTCAGAGAAGTTTATAACACTCGGACGTGAAAATAAAAAAATCATTTTTTTCCACGAAAATGATATTTTTGCCCCCAATTTTTTATTTTCCTAAGGGTAACAGGAGAAATTGGACCCCAAAAATTGTTTTGCAATTTGTCCTGAGTAGGCTGATACCCTACATGTGGGGGTAAAACACTGTTTGGGCGCATGGCAGAGATTGGAAGGGAAGGAGCACCATTTGACTTTTTCAACTCAGAATTGGCTGGAATTGAGATCAGACGCCATGTTGCATTTGGAGAGCCCCTGATGTGCCCAAACAGTGGAAACCCCCAATTCTAACTCCAACCCGAACCCTAGCCCTAACCCTAGCCCTAACCCTAACCCTAACCCTACCCCAACACACCCCTAGCCCTAACCCTAATGGAAAAATGGAAATAAATACATTTTTTTTATTTTATTATTTTTCCCTAACTAAGGGGGTGATAACGGGGGGTTTGATTTACTATTTATGGCGGTTTTTATTTTTGGCAGCTGTCGCATGCTAAAAGACGCTTTTTATTGTAAAAATAGTTTTTGCATCACCACATATTGAGAGCTATAATTTTTCCGTATTTTGACCCACCGGGTCATGTGAGGTCTTATTTTTTGCGGGACGAGTTGACGTTTTTATTGGTACCATTTTCGGGCACGTGAAATTTTTTGATCGCTTTTTATTCCGATTTTTGGGACGCAGAATGAAGAAAAACCAGCGTTTCATGAATTTCTTTTGGGGGGGTGCGTTTACACCGTTCCGCGTGCGGTAAAATTGATAAAGCGGTTTTATTCTTCGGGTCAGTACGGTTACAGCGATACCTCATTTAGGTCTTTTTTTATGTTTTTGTCGGTTTTATGCAATGAAAACTATTTTATATAAAAAATAATTATTTTTGCATCGCTTTATTCTGCGAGCTATAACTTTTTTATTTTTTCGCTGATGATGCTGTGTGGCGGCTCGTTTTTTGCGGGACAAGATGACATTTTCAGCGGTACCATGGATATTTATATGCGTCTTTTTGATCGCGCGTTATTACACTTTTTGTTTGGCAGTATGATAATAAATCATTATTTTTTGCTTCGTGTTTTATTTTTATTTTTTAAGGGGTTCGCTAAAGGGGTTAACTAATGGGACAGTTTTATAGGGCGGGTCGTTACGGACGCGGCGATACCTAATATGTGTACTTTTATTGTTTTTTTTTTATTATTTCCAAAAAATGATTTATTGGGGGAATATTTTTTTTTTTTTTTCTAATTTATTTGGCGATTTTTTTTAAATTATTTTTACACTTTTTTTTATTTTTTTTTTACTTTATTAAATAGTCCCAGGTGGGACATCACTGTCCTGTGACAGATCGCTGATCTGTCACATCACAGATCACTGTGACAGATCAGCGATCTGACACAGGCACTGCAGAAGGCTTCCTCATGCCTGCGCTTTGCAGGCACTGAGGAAGCCAGCTTCCTCAGGCCCCCGAAGGCCCCCGTCGCCATCTTGGATTCGGGGGCCTGGAGGAAAGGAGTCCCCCGCAGCAGGACTGCACATTGCGCTGCCGTGGGGGGCTCAGGGAAGCACGGAGGGAGCCCCCTCCCTGCCGATGCTTCCCTTTAACTCCCGGTACACCGCGATCATGTTTGATCGCAGTGTGCAAGGGGTTAACATGTCGGGGGCGGTCCGTGACCGCCCCTGACACATTGTGCCGGGTGTCAGCTGTGATAATCAGCTGACACCCGGCCGCGATCAGCGGCGCTCACCACGTGGGCGCCGCTGATCGCGCCCGACGTACTATCCCGTCCATGGGCATAGGGGCCCAGGTCCCATGGACGGGATATACCGTCGGATGTCAGGAAGGGGTTAAAGGGAATCTGTCATCAATTTTTTTGCCTATCAGCTGTGGCCACCGGCATCAGGGGCTTATCTACAACATTCTGTAATGCTATAGATGAGCCCCCAATGTTACCTGAAAGAGAAGAAAAATGAGTTAGATTATACTCACCCAGGGGCGGTCCGGGTCCGGAGGGAGTCGCGGTCCGGCGCCTCCCATCTTGCAGCAATGACGTCCTCTAAGGGTCTGTGCACATGGTGTGGATTCTGCTGCAGATCCGCAGTGGTTTTGGCCCTGCGGGTCCGCAGCAGATTTAGGTGCTTTGTACAGTACCATTGTTTTCAATGGTAAACTGAAAAACGCAGTGCACATGCTGCAGATTTTTCTGCGTGTTACAATCCACAGCATGTCAATTCTTTTGTGCAGAACCGCTGCGGTTTCAAACCTCATCCATTATCGCCGGAAGATGTCCTGCGCCTGCGCACTGCAGGACTCTGCTCTGCCTTCAACAGGGCAGAGCAATGTACCTGCGCCGGAGCCGCGATGGCCAGAATGAAGAGGACGTCATCGCTGCAAGATGGGAGGCGCTGGATCGGACAGCGACTCTCTCCGGACCCGGAACACCCCTGGGTGAGTAAAATCTAACTCATTTTTCTTCTCCTTCAGGTAACACTGGGGGCTTATCTACAGCACTACAGAATGCTGTAGATAAGCCCCTGATGCCGGTGGCTGCAGCTGATAGGCAAAAAAAATTGATGACAGATTCCCTTTAATAGTGCAGCTCTGGATTATTTTATACACGCTGATCCAGCCATAGCAAAGCATGTTATTTCTGGTGACAGGTTCGCTTTAAGTGCAGATTAAATTCCCAAAAAATAAAACCTCATCAGATTGCACATGGCATGCCAGTACACAAACCAGAAAGCTGAATGCCCCGGGCCATGGTATGACCTTGAAAATAAAAATAAAGAAAGATGGGAAAAAGATGACTAAATAAGCACACAGGTAAATTGTTATTACTGGGTCAAAAATTTTGTTTCCATGGAAACCCGGCAAGTTACATTGTCACTTTCCACAATAATATCCTGAATGATTCTGACACCACAGGCTGCGATATTCGGAAATGTCTTTATATAGATACAAAAAAAAGAATTCTATTCTTGCATACAAAATGTAAAAGCTTCAGAGGAAGCACAAATGGAAACGTTTTCCTCCCACAAGAAGGAACAAGAGGAGACTTAGCAACTAGAATTGGAAAGGTGAGAAGGATCTTTGTGTGAGAGAGAAGAACATTGTACACACAGCTGTATTATGTATGGAGCCGAAAACAGTACCCAGGCGCGCACTCCATGCATATATTCAGCCGAGAGGCTAAAATACGAAGTTTTGCACTTTGCTTTACCTTCTATGGCATGGTGTATGGTAAAAAAGATTGATAACGCCAGAGAGGACATTGAAGAAACGAAAAACGATATTCAGAGAGAAACCCGACAGCATGCTTAACCGAGAGCGCAACGTGATGAAATCTGTGCCCATTCTTCCCTTCTCTCTTCCACCCATTAATCCTACCTTGCACCCATCCATCCATCTTCCCTCCTTTCCATCTATCCATCCTGCCTCCCATCCACCTAATCATCCTGCCTCCCATCCACCCATGCTTCCAGCCTCTTTTCAACCTATCTTTCCTCTCTCTCTCTTACACCTATTCATCATCCAGCCTTCCTCTCTTCCACCTATATATCATCCTTCCTTTCTTTCACCTATCCATCCATCCATCCATCATGCCTTCCTTTCGTCAATTCATCCTTCTTCTCTCCCACCTATCCATCATTTCTCTCCTCCACCTATTCATCCTTCCATCTATTCATTCCAAGTCTCTTTCAAAATGGTTTTCTTAACTTACATTTATGATAATGGAGAATGAAAAAAAAATGAAATAGAGTGGCGCTCACCACTGATCTGTGAAGTATCTGCAACTTTATTAAAGTCGTCACATGAGTAGAAGAAACATGAAAGGATGAATGCGTGACAACCAGAAGAAGCATAATTTGTGAAACCGCTGTGGCTCATTCCTCCCTTCAGGTCTTCTTCCCTCATGTGATGATCAGTGGTGAGTGCCACTCTGTTTCATCCTCTATTATCATGCTTTAACACTGCTCTTCTATGGCCTGGTATCATTTTTTGCCATATTTTGCTTCCGGTTTTAATTATCGCACTGGTCTGGCAGCAGTGCTAGAGTTTAATTTATATTTAGTCATCTTCTCGTCTATTTTAATATGTATTATAAATTCTATAGAAACCTTCATGTTGAGAAATGGAATTCATGTGGAAATTAGGTCCGTTACAGAAAATATGCAAACTGAATCAGAAGGGTCCCATTGACTATAAAAAGGTCTCTCTGGTTTCCATTTTGTGCCTTTTTGGACACAAAGCGGAAAACAACCAAATCCTACGAGGGGCGATCCAAAAGTAATGATATAATCAATAATAAACACAATGAATATAGTAAAAAAATAAATTTATTTTTCTACATAGTCTCCTAACAAGTCTATACATTTAGTCCATCTCTTTTCTAAACTTAGAATTCCCTTCGAAAAAAATTCTTGATCTTGACCCTCAAAAAACTCCCCAACAGCGGTTATCACGTCGCTATTGTCGTCAAATTTCTTGCCCCGGAGGTGTTCCTTGAGCCGAGGAAAGAGAAAGAAGTCACTGGGGGCTAGATCTGGCGAATAGGGGGGTGTTCTACCAGTTCAAAGCCCGCTTCTTGAATGGTAGCCATGGCAACTGCAGCTTTGTGAGCAGGTGCGTTATCTTGGTGAAACAGCACTCCAGCCCGCAGTTTGCCGCGCCTTTTCTCCTTGATAGCCTCCCGCAATCTTCTTATTTGTTCTGCGTAGTAGGAGCCCGTAATAGTGGCTCCCTTCTCCAAATAGTCCACCATAATAATTCCTTCAGCGTCCCAAAAAACGGACGCCATAACCTTCCCTGCTGAGCTTGACACTTTGAATTTCTTCGGCGTTGGCTCGTTTCCATGTCATCGATTGTTGTTTAGTTTCGAGATCAAAGTGGTGGATCCAGGTCTCATCCATGGTCAAAAAACGTGACAAAAAATTCTCCTTGTCTGCTTGGAACTTTTCGAGATTTGCTATTGAAATGTCAACTCGTTTCTTCTTTTGCTCGTCGGTTAACAATTTTGGCACCCAACGCGCGGAGACCTTTCTCATATGAAATTCTTTTACAAGGATTCTTTGAATACTGCCATATGAGATCCCTGTGACCTCAGCTACATGCCTGATAGTCACTCTTCGATCTGCCAACACAACTTCTTCAACTTTTTTCACGTTTTCTTCATTGAGGGACGTGGATGGGCGTCCTTCGCGATGTTCATCTTCCGTCGATGTTCTTCCCAGCTTAAATTCCTTGGCCCAGCGTGCAACTGTGGAATATGGAGGAGAAGAGTCCCCCAATGTTTCCACCAAGTCGCTGTGTATGTCTTTGGTAGACATTTTTTTCAAGCAGAGGTATTTGATGACAGCTCTGAGCTCGTTTTTTTCCATTTTGATGTTCACTCCTTGGCAGTTCATATTCAAATGAATGTAGCTCCCGGGAATCGTGGCCTATTTAAGTGATTTTTTTTTTCCTGGACTAGTGGCTTCCTAAGAGAGAAGAAAATATTTTATTTTAATTTCTGTGTGCAATAGAAATAACCGATTATCATTACTTTTGGATCTCCCCTCGTACATAATATCCACTGAGAGCGGTAAGAAAATGTGCTAGTTAGCACGTGACTGCAACAAATTGCTTACTTGAGGCAACATCCACAGAGTCAGGATTCAGCCATCTGCAGCGTGGCAAACGCACTGTCAAAACTTCATTTTAGCCTTAAACTCCCTTCAGTCTTATTATAGTTTTACAATTTGTTACATTTTAGTTGTTATTTGATAAACACCCTTTTTATTGGCTGCCGTATTTTATATTACTGCACATCCTCACTTTATGCTCCATTATTTCTCCACCGACTTGGCAGAGAAAACCAAGTTAGTACTGCTTCTTTAAGGATGATCCTGATGACACACTTAGAATGACAGCGCTGACCCTGGCCACAAAGGACTTTGGATCCTATTCTCAAATACCAGAGTAAAAGTCACTGGCCTCCAGGTGTTTGTCAGAACACTTCTCCCTGTTCTGGAACATCCAGTTTTCAGAGTTACATTGAAAGGATTATCTGTTACTTTGTTGCTGTCCTACCAATACTCCATATTCCCAGATGTTGCTAATTAACGAAAGACTGATTTTTTGGGCCCTTGGTGATCACAATAATGAGTGACTAGATCCTGACAATGGAGTGTGAATACTCAACCTCTGCTACATTCATTGGCTATGAGATTACCAAAGAAAGAGAGTACAGTGCTGTTATTCTACCAGTCCCATAGAAAATGAAGAGCTGCACTCACTATTCTGCTGGTGCAGTCACTGTATACATTACATTACTGATCCTGAGTTACATCCTGTATTATACTCCAGAGCTGCACTCACTATTCTGCTGGTGCAGTCACTGTGTACATACATTACATTACTTATCCTGAGTTACATCCTGTATTATAATCCAGAGCTGCACTCACTATTCTGCTGGTGCAGTCACTGTGTACATACATTACATTACTGATCCTGAGTTACTGTCATGATCCAGGACGGAGTTTTGTCTTTGGCCTGTCCTGGTCAGACAGGGGTTAATTGTTTCTGCCTCTCTCTGGCAGCAGAGGGTGGCTATTTAGTGGCCACTCGACCTAGGTCCGGTGTCAGTTGTACTCCTGCCCTCGGGTGAGTTAGTTGACCTCGTGTGTACATGTGCCTTGTGCCTGTTAACTTGTTGCTTGTTTGGTTTTGATCCGGTTCCGTCCCTGTTACGAGTTCTGCCTGTCCCTCTTGTACTGTGCTATCCTCTCTGTGTATGACTCTCTGCCTGTGACTTGACTATTCTCTGCTCGTCCCTCTGGTACCGCACCGCCCTCTTCGTGTATGACCTCTGCTTGTCTGACCTGCGTTTCCGTCTCCTCTACTACAGTATCTCTGCAGTAAGTATATTACATCATCTGCAGCAGTAGGACGCTAAGCCCCGCCCCCTGCAGTCACATGATCGTAGGTCCTTGTACTCCTTACTACTTTCAGTGTTGCAGGTCCTGTCTGCTTGAACCTTCACTGTAGTATCGGACCCCGGGCCCACCCGTAGTGTAGGTAAGTCACCCTGCTCAGCCGTGGCCGTTTGCCGATGCTGACAGGATCCTGATATTATAACCAGGGCTGTGGAGTCGGTAAGCCACAGTTGCGACTCCGACTCCTGGATTTTATCAGGCTCCGACTCCGGCTCCGGCTCCTTCATAAATGGCCAATTCATAACAACAAATTTACTGTTGTAAAATATTAAACATTGTGCTTATTCAGTTTCTCACCATCATATAAGTAATCAGACCACTTAGAGCAAAAACTACATTTATTAGAATACAATTAGAATATAGCAAATAACTTTTATAAACTTTTCTAAACTGTAAGTAAATATGCAATAAACACTTTTATGCAGTTAATAAGAAGAAATCTATAAATTTGTCCTCAGAAAAAGTATTGCCTCTGTCAGATCCTCCTTCGTGGATGCCTGTTGTGAGTTCATTTTCCCCTTCATTACTGAGGCCCGAGGAACTCCCTCTTCTGGTAAAGAAAGGTAGTGAGCCTGATTATCAAACACCTGAGGCTGATGATGATGACTGGCTGAGTGGAGTTACTGACTGGATATAAGGCTGCCGACGCCCTTCTGCCCTGCGGGTGATTTCTCTGTGGGATCCTTGGAGACCAGTCTGAATTCCTGCTCCTCTAAAGCTAAGTTTGCTGCTAGGCCTTTTGCATTGGTGCTTTGACTTTGCTTTGCTTTGTTTTTCTGGATTTCTGCCATTCCCTGCTGGGGTGTGCTGAATTCATTTAGCTCTGTCTTCTGAAAATACCTGAGTGCTGATTTAGTCTTTGAAGCCTAGCTGCTTCAGGGCCTTTTTCTTATCAGCTTGTTGGCTTATGTCTTTGATAGGGTTTTGGCAGATTGCAGACAGCAGCCTTCCTGTCCTTTCCTATCTAGGTAGTTTTGGGCCCCGTCTTTGCTCAGTCTATCTTTCTGTCTGTGTTAGTATTTTCATCTTGCCTCACCGTTATTATATGTTGGGGGCTGCCTATTGCTTTGGGGTCTGCTCTGGGGCAGTTTAGATTTCCCCTTTCTTTCTTTAGGCCTATGTAATTCTCCGGCTGTGATCGAGGAGTCTAGGGCATCGTAGGAACCCCCCACGGCTACTGCTAGTTGTGTTGATAGGTTCAGGGGTCTGCAATCTGATAGTTGCCAACGTCTCTGGTTTTCTGGACTTAGCTTGTATTTCTGCTTTTGCCTCCTACGGTGACTCATTCATAACAGATGCCCTCAAATCTGATCTAATTATTTTGAGAGCAGAGAACAACCTCTCTACACTAACTTGTGTTGGTGGCAAAGCAGTAACCACTCGGGCAACATCTCTGACAATGTCAGGATACAGAGGAATCGCTTGTTGCACTGTTATTTTTGATGAACGGTCAAATTTCTCAATTTCTTTTAGTGCACATGAAAAATTCTGCTGAAATGTGCTGGCTGTGTTCCTTGATGGGGATGACTCTTCTATGCGGGAACGCTTTGCACGGTCCTTGTGATCCAAATATTTTTCGAAATTAAATTCTTCATCAGTTGATGATGAGGGTGAAGATGTGGCAGGACGACCAAATTCTTCTTGTTCCTCCTGACTGTTCTGCAACCCTTTCATCCTTACTGCTATTTCAAACAGAGCTTCTTTTCCTTTACTTAACTGTTGATCATCTAGAAGAATCCGATGCATTGGGTCTACATAAACAGCTGCCAAAAGAATGTTATTTTGTAATAGTAGCTCCTCTCTCCGTTTCATTGATGTAGCAATGCCACTTGCAATTAACCCTCCTCTTTGGGACAGGCGAAACATCAGGTTCTTCCACCCCTTTAAGAAAATACCTGGAGTTAAGTCCTCTGCTTGTAATTTTTTAGTCACTGTAAATGGGTGCTCTAGCAATTTTTCCAGCTCAGTCACCTGATTCCACTGACTTTCATTTAGCGTCAGTTGAGGGTTAGCCATGTCTACAAGAAAGGTTTTCAGGTCAACCAAGCGCTGAATCATTAAGTAAGTACTGCCCCATCGTGTGGCTTGATCAATAATTGCCCCTTTTCCAGCACGTCTCTTCAAAATTGAGTCAACTTTAGGGGTTCTGGCAACAGTAGCCAATTTTCTCACCTTGCCAATCAGTGCAGCAGCATGTCCTTCTTGCAGACTGTCTCTTATAGCCAGCTGTAGCGTATGCACAACACAGCGCATGTGATGAATGAAAGAACATATTGACACAGTTTCAACAAGATCATCTAAACTATCATGTTGCTGTTTATCTGAAGCAACTTCAGTTTGCTCCTCAGTTACAATACTGTGTTCCTCTATTTCAAACATTTCTGTGTCTGTGGACCCAGAATGTTCTTCTAATTGCTGGTCACCATCATTACTCTCATTCATTAGCTTAATAGTACTTATCATATTTGAAGCATTGTCAGTTACGACAGAAAGAACTTGCTCTTTTTTAAGTTCATAGTCTTGCAGAACCTTTTCCACCAAGACCTGGAGAAACTCACTGGTGTGATGAGCTTTGGTGTCTTTTACTGCCAATGTCTTGGTAACTATTTCATTTTTGTCACAAACAAATCGGACATTGATGGCAAAATAGTTCACTCTGTGACGTGTGCAGGCATCCATTTTAAGAAACAGAAAGCGTCCCTTGAGAGTTTTTTTAAGTTCTTCCTTTTGTTTAAAAGCTTCTTCGATTACTAATTTTCTAATACTCTCTCTCTCCAGAGAAACACCAAGCTTGCGGGCCATTTCACCATTCAGACACATAAAAGCTTGTCGTGAAAATAATGAAATAGGCACACTATCCTTTACAACAAGCTCTATGATCTGTTTTTTAAATGTATCTACTGTCATTGTCACAGTAACTTTGTCACTGACAAAATATCTTGCAACTGATGGCTGCAAAGTTCTCTGCTCCTTTGTTTGGCTGGAAGAGCTGGGCACTGGTTCATTGGTTTGGATGCAGTCTTTCTCATCCACTGCTTTCAGTACTTCTGGATGAAAGCGCAGTAAATGTCTCTTTAGATTAGAAGCTCTGGTAGGAGCATTTTTATCTTTGCCTGAATATGCACTCATCTTGGCTTCACAGCATTTGTTTTCGTCTGGATCATTTGTCATTAGAGTTGAGCGATACCAGCCGATACTTGAAAATATCGGATCGGAATGGATCGGCCGATCTTAAAAAAAAAGTATCGGTATCGCCAATTCCGATACCGGGAACCAATGCAAGTCAATGAGGCCAAAATATCGGAATTAAAAAAAAACCTTTCTTTCCTTGTAGTTTAATTCTACATGAAGAAAAACAACTAAGAATAATGTAGAATGTATTGTGGGAGGTGGAGGATACATTAAAGCCATAGAGGTTTAGCCCAATCAAATGGAATAGCAGGAATTAAACTTTTTTTTTAAAGACGTTAGGAGTTACAAAGATATTGACTATGTTAGCCTCATTTATATTTTGCCAGACATGTATGTCTTCTTCTTCTTTCTTCTTCTTTATTATTCTTCTTCCTTTTTTTACCTTCCTCTTCTTATTATTCCTTTTTTTACATTCTTCTTCTTCTTCTTCTTCCTTTTTTACATTCTTCTGCTTCCTTTTTTTACATTCTTCTTCTTATTCCTTTTTTTACATTCTTCTTCTTCTTCCTTTTTTTAAATTCTTCTACTTCCTTTTTTTACATTCTTCTTCTTCTTCCTTTTCTTACATTCTTCATATTCTTCTTATTCAACAATTATTATTCTACATATTCAACTTCTTCATCTTCTTCCTATTCTTCTTCATCATATTCTTATTTGTGTCAGGCATTCCTGTAGTTGTTATCTAGAAAAGTTAGAAGTTTACACCTTCCGTTCTGCCTGTCACAAAAGATTTACAACAGGATTTGTCCGTGTTCAGTTTGGCCTGCAGCAGCAGGCCTTTTCCAGGGGCACCACGAGGAGGAACGGACTCACCCCCATACACTGCTTAGTCTTCTTCTGCTTATAAATAAGATAACCTACTCGACAAATGAATAAACCAAATTAAATTGAAGTCCAAATTATAAAGACTTAAAAAATGTTTTATTAATTACACAAAAACCAGACAAAAAGGACATAATGCAATACCATAAAATGTCATAATACATGAAGGTAGTAACTTAGTAGACACATAAGCCATAAATAAATATAGTGATCATAAAAATTCCATCCGCAACAAAGTGCATATAATAAGCAGGTAAAGAGTATAAAAACTCAAATAAAGTGCATAGGAAATGTAATAAGATCAAAGATACCCGTGATCAATGGCTACATGCGTCTCCAGCTCCCTCCAACGTACGTTTCGCCTACCGTGGCTTTCTCAAGGAGTTGAGAAAGCCACGGTAGGCGAAACGTACGTTGGAGGGAGCTGGAGACGCATGTAGCCATTGATCACGGGTATCTTTGATCTTATTACATTTCCTATGCACTTTATTTGAGTTTTTATACTCTTTACCTGCTTATTATATGCACTTTGTTGCGGATGGAATTTTTATGATCACTATATTTATTTATGGCTTATGTGTCTACTAAGTTACTACCTTCATGTATTATGACATTTTATGGTATTGCATTATGTCCTTTTTGTCTGGTTTTTGTGTAATTAATAAAACATTTTTTAAGTCTTTATAATTTGGACTTCAATTTAATTTGGTTTATTCATTTGTCGAGTAGGTTTTCATTGTCTTTCATGAATATCCGTATATGCTATATAGGTTGTTGGCTTATAAATAAGATAATATCATTTGCTCAGAGTATTAGTCTTATGCTTAATGTTCTTCTGCTTTGTTTTTTTATGCTTCTTTGTCTTCTCTCTCTTGTTGTTCTGCATCTTGGTGGTTGTCTTCCTGTTCTTTGTCCTCTTGAACCAGCTGACGGTACTGACACCCGGAGGGGCAGCAGAAGGAACAAGAGCCAATGGCACTACCGAGGACCAGCTGACGGTGCTGGAACCCGGTTACTAAGCAGGAGGTACCTGTGCTACAAAGCACTACCAAGGACCAGCAGACGTTGCCGGAACTCGGATACCGAGATGGAGGCACCTAGGCCAAAGGCTCTGCCGAGAACCAGCTGACGGTGCTGGAACCCGGATGGGTAGCATAAGCTGCAAGAGCAAATGGAAATAGCGAGGACCAGCTGACAGTGCTGGCACCCGGAGGGGCAGCAGAAGGAATAAGAGCCAATGGCACAACCGAGGACCAGCTGACGGTGCTGGAACCCGGTTACTAAGCAGGAGGTACCTGTGCTACAAAGCACTACCAAGGACCAGCAGACGTTGCCGGAACTCGGATACCGAGATGGAGGCACCTAGGCCAAAGGCTCTGCCGAGAACCAGCTGACGGTGCTGGAACCCGGAGGGGCAGCTGAAGTTACCCCTGAAAAGCAAAGTTGGCATGCCGCAAGCTGGCCGCAGTTACCGAATAACACAGTCCTACAGGGGGTGCTTGTCCTACTGGCACTACGGAACAAGCCTTTCTTACCAGAGCCTGCAGTCCACATAGGAAGCACCTAAACTGCTGGCACCCTAGCCTCGGCTAACCCAACCGCAACACGACATGGCAACTTGGGGTGGCAAACTGACATTGACACTTCCCGGAAACAGCAGGCAGGGCTGGAACCAAGCTGGGCAGGAGGGAGTACCCGTGCCAAAGTCAGTTATGAGCAGCAACTGGCGATTTTGGAGCCCAGGGACAAGCACTTAGCAGGCTGAGGCCTGATGTGCTGTCAATTGGGAGGCAGCAGGACAGATTGCCATCAAAACAGCAGGGGAACAGCTGACGTTACTGAACCCCACAAACACAGGAGCTAGTGTTTTACTCTGTGAAGACGGCACTTCCGAGCAACAACTGGCTGTGTTGAAGCCCAGGGACAAGCACGGAGCAGGCTGAGGCTGCATTGAAGAAATTTTAAGATCGGTTGTAGACTTCTACTAATTTTAACCAAGCTCCACTTAGGCCTGTGGCTTCACTGATTTTCGTATTTCCCCTGTCCTCCAACCCCGCCAGTTACAGCTCCGAAGTGGCGTCTGCACAATCCACACTTGTTCCTGTGTTACAGGTGTTCAGTCCGGTCAGTTAATCCCCTGATGTGTGTCCGGCAATGTCGCCTGCTCTGTCCACATTCCCATAATGGGAATGTGGACAGAGCAGGCGACATTGCCGGACACACATCAGGGGATTAACTGACCGAACACCGGTCAGTTAATCCCCTGATGTGTGTCCGGCAATGTCGCCTGCTCTGTCCACATTCCCATAATGGGAATGTGGACAGAGCAGGCGACATTGCCGGACACACATCAGGGGATTAACTGACCGGACTGAACACCTGTAACACAGGAACAAGTGTGGATTGTGCAGGCGCCACTTCGGAGCTGTAACTGGCAGGGTTGGAGGACAGGGGAAATACGAGAGACAGTGGAGCCACAGGCCTAATTGGAGCAAGGTTAAAAATCAGTAGTAGTAGGACTGTGTAGGCAGCAGGAGACTTTGCCATCCACACAGCAGGGGATCAGCTGACGTTACTGAACCCCACTGAGACACGGGAGCAAGTGTCTCTTTCCGTGTGGACGGCACTTCCGAGCTACAACTGGCTGTGTTGAAGCCCAGGAAATAGGAGGGTGTAGGCAGAGGCCTACTGTCTTTGAAATGCAGAGACAGCAGGAGAGACTGCCATCCACACAGCAGGGGAACAGCTGGCGTTACTGAACCCCACTGAGACACGGGAGCAAGTGTCTCTTTCCGTGTGGACGGCACTTCCGAGCTACAACTGGCTGTGTTGAAGCCCAGGAAATAGGAGGGTGTAGGCAGAGGCCTACTGTCTTTGGAATGCAGAGACAGCAGGAGAGACTGCCATCCACACAGCAGGGGAACAGCTGGCGTTACTGAACCCCACTGAGACACGGGAGCAAGTGTCTCTTTCCGTGTGGACGGCACTTCCGAGCTACAACTGGCTGTGTTGAAGCCCAGGAAATAGGAGGGTGTAGGCAGAGGCCTACTGTCTTTGGAATGCAGAGACAGCAGGAGAGACTGCCATCCACACAGCAGGGGAACAGCTGGCGTTACTGAACCCCACTGAGACACGGGAGCAAGTGTCTCTTTCCGTGTGGACGGCACTTCCGAGCTACAACTGGCTGTGTTGAAGCCCAGGAAATAGGAGGGTGTAGGCAGAGGCCTACTGTCTTTGGAATGCAGAGACAGCAGGAGAGACTGTCATCCACACAGCAGGGGAACAGCTGGCGTTACTGAACCCCACTGAGACACGGGAGCAAGTGTCTCTTTCCGTGTGGACGGCACTTCCGAGCTACAACTGGCTGTGTTGAAGCCCAGGAAATAGGAGAGTGTAGGCAGAGGCCTACTGTCTTTGGAATGCAGAGACAGCAGGAGAGACTGCCATCCACACAGCAGGGGAACAGCTGGCGTTACTGAACCCCACTGAGACACGGGAGCAAGTGTCTCTTTCCGTGTGGAAGGCACTTCCGAGCTACAACTGGCTGTGTTGAAGCCCAGGAAATAGGAGGGTGTAGGCAGAGGCCTACTGTCTTTGGAATGCAGAGACAGCAGGAGAGACTGCCATCCACACAGCAGGGGAACAGCTGGCGTTACTGAACCCCACAGAGACATGGGAGCAAGTGTCTCTTTCCGTGTGGACGGCACTTCCGAGCTACAACTGGCTGTGTTGAAGCCCAGGAAATAGGAGGGTGTAGGCAGAGGCCTACTGTCTTTGGAATGCAGAGACAGCAGGAGAGACTGCCATCCACACAGCAGGGGAACAGCTGGCGTTACTGAACCCCACTGAGACACGGGAGCAAGTGTCTCTTTCCGTGTGGACGGCACTTCCGAGCTACAACTGGCTGTGTTGAAGCCCAGGAAATAGGAGGGTGTAGGCAGAGGCCTACTGTCTTTGGAATGCGGAGACAGCAGGAGAGACTGCCATCCACACAGCAGGGGAACAGCTGACGTTACTGAACACCACTGAGACACAGGAGCAAGTGTCTCTTTCCGTGTGGACGGCACTTCCGAGCTACAACTGGCTGTGTTGAAGCCCAGGAAATAGGAGGGTGTAGGCAGAGGCCTACTGTCTTTGGAATGCAGAGACAGCAGGAGAGACTGCCATCTCCACAGCAGGGGAACAGCTGGCAGTGCTGAACCCCACTAACACTTGAACGAATGTGTTTGGCTCTGTGGAGACGACACTTCTGAACACCAACTGACGCTGTTGGAGCCCAGGATTAGGCGAGGAGCAGGCTGGGGCCTACTGGATTTTGGCAGGTATAGGCAGCAGGAGACTTGCCATCTCCACAGCAGGGGAACAGCTGGCAGTGCTGAACCCCACAAACACTTAAACGAATGTGTTTGGCTCTGTGGAGACGACACTTCTGAACACCAACTGACGCTGTTGGAGCCCAGGATTAGGTGAGGAGCAGGCTGGGGCCTACTGGATTTTGGCAGGTGAAGGCAGCAGGAGACTTGCCATCTCCACAGCAGGGGAACAGCTGGCAGTGCTGAACCCCACAAACACTTGAACGAATGTGTTTGGCTCTGTGGAGACGACACTTCTGAACACCAACTGACGCTATTGGAGCCCAGGATTACGCATGCCGCATGCAGAGGCCAATGGGCAGCGGTTTTTATGGAGGTTGTTGACTACTACTGATTCTAACCATGCTCCACTTAGGCCTCTGGCTCCACTGTCTCTACTATTTACCCTGGCCTCCAACCCCGCCAGCTACATCTCTGAAGTGGCGTCAGCACAATCTACACTTGTTCCTGTGTTACTGGTGCTCAGTCCCGTCAGTTGATCCCCTGATGTTTGTCCGGCAAGTTCGCCAGCTCTGTCCTCATTCCCACTACTGGTTATGGGAATGTGGACAGAGCAGGAGACCTTGCCGGACACACATCAGGGGATAAACTGATGGGACTGAGCCACAGGAACACAGGAACAAGTAGATTGTGCTGACGCCACTTCAGAGATGTAGATGGCGGGGTTGGAGGCCAGGGGAAATAGTAGAGACAGTGGAGCCAGAGACCTAAGTTGGGCACGGTTAAAAATCAGTAGTGGTTTGAATGTTGATGGAGCTGGTGACTTTGCCGTCCACACAGCAGGGGATCAGCTGGCGTTACTGAACCCCACTAACACAGGAGCTAGTGTGTTTCTCTGTGCAGATGACACATCTGAGCGACAACTGGCTGTGTTGAAGCACAGGGATTATAGTTCAGGTGGTAGAAAAATGAACACACCAGCAGACCTGGATACAGTTGCCAGACACTAATTTAGTCTGTAAGAGGAATGGCAAAGTCTTTTGCGATCCAGGCCTTGTTCATTTTCAGAAAAGTCAGCCGGTCAACATTATCGGAAGATAGTCGCGTGCGACGGTCTGTTAGTACACCACCTGCGGCACTAAAGACGCGTTCCGATAATACACTGGCAGCAGGGCAAGCCAGCACCTCCAATGCATACTGGCTAAGCTCTGGCCATGTATCCAGCTTAGAGACCCAAAACTTGAAGGGGGAAGAGCCATCTGGGAGTACAGTGACAGGGCAAGACATGTAGTCTGACACCATCTGACGGAAGCGTTGCCTCCTGCTGACTCGAGGCGTCGCTGATGGTGTAGACAATTGTGGTGGACACACAAAACTTTGCCACATTTGGGCCATAGTGGTCTTGCCTTGTGCTGCGGCGCTGCCTCTGCTCCCTCTTTGTGCAGAGTTTCCTCCACTGCCTCGACGCACAGAGCTGCTTTGTAAAGCACTAGCAACAATGCTGTCGGGTGGAATGGAAAACATTATGGACTGCACCAGTGACTCTTCGTACTCCCGCAGTTTACGCTCCCGGTTCAACGTTGGTATGAGCCTTTGTACGCTGTCCCGGTAGCGAGGATCTAGGAGGGTGTACACCCAATAATCAGCCGAGACGAGAATGTGGGCGATGCGGCGGTCGTTTCTCAGGCACTGCAGCATGAAATCAACCATGTGCTGCAGACTCCCAACTGCCAAAGAACCGCTGTCCCCTGTTTGAGGCGTGACCTCGGCCTGCTTTGCATCACCCCACCCTCGCTGTACATACTGAGTAGAGGTTTGTGTACCTCCCTCCTCTGGAGAGATGTCTTCCTCCTCCATCGACTCCTCCTCATCCTCCTCACAAAGTGTCCCCTGCCTAGGCCTTTGTGAGGAAACACGTAGCGCAGACTGTCCAGAAGCAGATGGCATTTGGGACTCCTCATCCTCCACCTCTTCCGAAACCTCATCCCTTAGTGCTTGCAGTGTTTGTTGAAGCAAGCAGATAAGGGGGACAGTCATGCTGACTAGTGCATCATCTGCACTCGCCATCCGCGTGGATTCATCGAAGGCACGCAAAACGAGGCAGATGTCCTTCATAGAGGCCCACTCAATGGTGCTGAAGTGTGAACGGCGCACAGTGCGACTTGTTTGCGCCTGATGCAGCTGGTACTCCATGACTGCTGCCTGCTGCTCACACAACCGCTCCAACATATGTAACGTTGAATTCCACCGGGTGGGTAGGTCACATATGATGCGATGTTCTGGAAGGCCAAATCGTCGCTGCAGAGCAGCGAGGCGCGATCTTGCCGTGCTGGAACGCCGCAAGTGAGCGCACTCTATGCGGACCTTGTGCAACAGTGCATCAAGATCCGGATAGTCCCTCAGAAAGCTCTGCACGACCAAGTTAAGCACATGTGCCAGACATGGGATGTGTGTTAGGTTGCCTAGGCCAAGAGCTGCCACCAGATTTCGGCCATTGTCACACACTACCAAGCCCGGCTGGAGATTCGCTGTCCCAAACCACACATCGCTCTCCTGCTTGATAGCATTCCAGAGCTCCTGCGCTGTGTGGCTTCGATTCCCCAAAGAAATTAATTTGAGTACAGCCTGTTGACGTTTGGCCACGGCTGTGCTCATATCGGTCGTAACAGGCTCCTGCTCTGCTGTTTCTGAGGAACTTGAGTAGGAGGAGGAGTCTATGTGTACAGACTGGAGTCCTGCAATCCGTGGCGTTGGAAGAACACGTACAGCGCCACTCTCCAGATCTGTACCCGGCTCCACAACATTGACCCAGTGGGCAGTGAGGGAAGGGTATCGTCCCTGTCCATGGTTACTGGTCCACGCATCGGTGGTCAGGTGGACCTTGCTACTAACGGCGTTTAGTAGCGCATGTTTTATTTTGCCCTCAACATGTTTCTGCAGGGCAGGGACGGCTCGCCTGCTGAAATAAAAGCGGCTGGTCACGTTGTATTGGGGGACTGCCAATGCCATGAAGTCCCGGAAGGTGTCAGTGTCCACCAGCCTGAATGACAGCATTTCAACTGCCAGAAGTTTGGCAATGCCAGCATTCAGAGACTGTGCTCGGGGATGGTTTGCCGAGTAAGGGCGCCTTTTATCCCATGCCTGTGCTACCGATGGCTGTGATGGATGGGAACGTGCTGCTATGGGTGGAATCTGACAGGGTCTCCGGACAACAGTGGCAGAGGTTCTTCCTTGGCGATCCTGTGAGGAAGCCGAACCAGCAGTGTGTGAGCTGGAGGAAGAGGCCCCAACACGAACTGAAGAGGTGGTAGGTGGTGCTGTACGTTGGCCTACGTCTTCAGGGTGTCTCTGCAACTCCAACTCGTGCTTGGTGCGCACATGTTTCCACATATTTGTGGTATTGAGGTTGCTGACATTTCTCCCTCTTTTGACTTTCTGATGACACAGCTTGCATTTGACAAAGCAAATGTCATCTGCAACTGTGTCAAAAAAGGACCACGCACTGCAAGTCTTGGGAGCGCCCGTTTTGCCTTTGGAATGAGGAATGCTCCTAACTGGTGCCAAAGTGGAGGGTACAGGCAACCAAGTCTTCCCCCTCCCTCTGCCTCCTGTTTTGGCCGGTAGGGGAATCTCTTCCTCCGAGCTGCTCCCACCACCTTCCTGTTCCTCACGCCATGATGGGTCAAGGACCTCATCATCTTCCCTCCCCTCTTCAAACAGCTGCTTCTCCGGGGTTGTCTCGCCAGCACCGTACGCACCAGAAAGTGGCAACTGAGTCTCGTCATCATCTGATGCGTACTGAGGTGTGCTGACCATAGGCACTGGCCCACTCGCCTCTTCAGATTCAGAGGGACAAAGAAGTTGCGCATCACTGCATACTCCCTCTTCTTCACATTCAGGAATGCTGCTTGGCTGGCCCCCTCTTTCCAAGCCAACAGATTCCGAGAACAGAAGTAGAGACTGTGATGGCTCCTGTCCATGTCTCTCTGACTGCCTGGGCACTTTGGCAGGTGGTGAAGAGACAGATGGTTGCTCTTCGGTGCTCTGGTCCTGAGAGGCTGTGGAAGTAATTGAAGTCGATGCGTTAGCTGCCATCCATCCGACAACGGCTTCAATTTGTTCCTCCCGCAGTAGTGGGGTACGTTGAGGTCCTACAAAGCTGCGCATAAAGGACTGTTGCCTGATAAAACTGGGGGATGCTGACTCACTGGTGCCCGCAGCAGGCCCAGAATCCCCACGTCCTCTACCTGCAGAATCCCCACGTCCTCTCCCTGCAGAATCCCCACGTCCTCTCCCTGCTGAAACTCCACGCCCACACACACGCCCACGCGCCTTACTCCCTGCCTTCTTCATCTTGCCAGACTGCTTAAGATAGGCATAAAAGTACAAAGGGAGGCCTTAGTGTGCTTATTCCTGAACAGCTGGTTACAGGTACAAGAAACACTAATTTTATGAAGTGTGTGTGTGTGGACTACACTTTAATAGGAGCTGATGTGGCCTACACAAGTTCCAAATGTAGTGTTTGGTGAACTTTTTTTGTGGTTTCTTTGTTGGAAACAAACTCAAAGTATGTGAACAAAGAATTGAAACTGATAGTATCACCAACTTTTTGGAGCTATTACAATGCAGGCAGGTAACCTACAATGCAAAAGATGAGGCTCCAAAAAAATTGGGTAATACTAATCTGGCTGCGCCGGCAGGGCACAGGCCAGAAAAAAAGGCTCCTCTATCTACTCCTATATAGTGTTTGCAACCAACCAATGTTGATGAATACGGATGGATGCACACTAATAGGAGAAGAAAAAATGAGCTGCACTCAAAGACAAATATGTGTGAGGCAGTGACGCACGTTGAGCGTCCTACAACCAGACGTAGCTGCAGGACACTCTACTCAGCGTGAGCTGCACTCACACACAGTCAGAGACCTCTCAGACAGCCGTGAACAGTGCAGCTAAGTGGGCACTGGCACTGACAGGCTGCAGAAAGGCTCCGCTGTGTACTCCTATATAGTGTTTGCAACCACCATAGATGGAGACGGATGGATGCACACTAATAGAAGAAAAAATGAGCTGCACTCAAATAAAAATATGTGTGAGGCACTGACGCACGCTGAGCGTCCTACAACCAGACGTAGCTGCAGGACACACTGCTCAGCGTGAGCTGCACTCACACACAGTCAGAGACCTCTCAGACAGCCGTGAACAGTGCAGCAAAGTGGACACTAGCACTGACAGGCTGCAGAAAGGCTCCGCTGTCTACTACTAGTGTTTGCAACCAACGTATATGGATACGGATGGAAGCACACTAGATTGAAATTATGTAAAAAATGCAGCTCAAAAATTAAAAGATGTATGAGGCAGCAGTGAGGCACGCTGGGCAGCCTACAACCTGACGTAGCTGCAGGACACACTCCACAGCGTGAGCTGCACTCACACAGCCCTTGCAGACAGCTGTGAACACTGCTGCTAGGGCAAAGAAGGCTACAGTGGTGGTTTATGTAGCCTGGGTAAAGCACTAGATGTTTGGTGGAATCGCTATTTCTAACTGTTCCTCACAGTCTTCTACAGCAGCCTGTCCCTAACTGAATTCACAGCAGAGTGAACCAGAAATGGTGGCTGCGGTGGCTTTTATAGTGCATCATGACATCATTTCGGCAGCCAATCACAGCCATGCCAATAGTTAACATGCCTACATGCCTAACAGGATGTGCCCACACTTCGGAGGATTCCCATTGGCTTAATCAAAGCAAGCAGGCTCATAGCATGATGGGAACTTCCGATTCCGGTATCCGATATGACGATATGACACCCCATAAGGCCCCATGCCTAGACTACTATTTGAAAATGTGACCTCTCAAATATGTGATTTTGACAATCTTTCCTGTCACATTGCAGTGGAAGATGTGATGAAACGGTGGAGAAGCATCCGGGACCAGTACCGCCGGGAACGCCAGCAGCGGTCCAGGAGTGGGGATGCTGGCCATGTAAAGCGCAAATATATCTACTATGACCGGCTGAACTTCCTCGCCCCAATTCTGGCTCTGAGACCGTAAGTACATACCTCACACCACATGACACAAAAACATTACACAAATACTTTACAGGGACAAAAATATTGATGTATTTTTGCCTCTGTTCTATTTCATAACAGAACTCAATCCAGCCTTACGGATCGAGGAACGGCCTCAGAGGCAGAGCCCATTATAGATCCTGTAGGGGATGAGGTGGCTGGCCCATCTTCTCCCCCTACAAGAAGGATGGCTGAAGAGGAGGCATCACCAGAACACACAATGGCTGCCCTACACAACACACCACCAGGACGGTCTGCAGCTGCAACCTCACCCATCCTGGAAGAGATGGGCAACTTGAGCAGCAGCCCAACTGCCCAGATCAGGCCCTCCCCACAGGCTGCTCTAGCATCACGGCGAATAAGAAGAAGGCGCCAGGTCACCATTCAAGAGAGCAGGACCAATGTGGACACTGGGGTGCTGAATTACTTGTCCAGAGTCACTACAGATGATGGTGAGGAGGCCTATGCATGTAGCCTCACCCTTTATCTCCGTGCCCTTACCCGTGAGGTCAGGCTCCGTATTAGGGGATGTATTCAGATCCTGCTTGATGCAAGCACCCCCCCCAATACCCCATATGAGGTGTTTGAATTTCTGGAGAGGTGGCAGCTCTCACCAAGAAATTTAATGCGCATAAGACCATCCACACAGGTCTGAACAGCCCCTAATACGTGGGCCAACACCTCAAGCCCTTCCTCCCCCTACCCATCCTTCTATTCCGCAGCCCCAAATGTCTTCCTCAAGCCAACCCCACCAATATGGCCACTTGTACCCACCCAGTGTTGGAGGCTGGTCCCAACCTGGTTGGGGACGATTTGGCTATCTTGGTGGGTATGAGCCACGGGCCTACCAGAGCCAACAAGAAGCCCCTCACCATCATCATTACTCTGGCCAGTATCACCAACAGGCCCAGGAGGCTGGACAACAACAGCATCATGGGCAACAGTATGGCCCCACACAGGGCGATGTTGCCCACAATGTCCAGCAGCACCCACAGGCTGTTCCTCCCCGTTCCCCTTCCCCTACATATGAGGATTTATGAATCAAAAATTTGGAGATGTCCAGTTACATGTAACTGGTGCTTCTAATCTAGACAAAAAAAACAGGTGTTCTCCTTCACCAACATTTAGAACATAATTTAACACTCACATTTTTAAACAATGTTTTCCAAACATATGAAACAATCCATCATGACAGGCAACGCTACCTCACGCCTTTCACACAGATATTACATGTGTGTATAAAAGAGAATATTTAAATGCGCTATACTGTTACCTGAAAGGATGAAAATACACTAATCACTTGCTAATGCATAGGAAAGGCGTGCTTGCCTTTAGTTAAGTAGTCAACTTTGTTATTAGCATTCTCTAGTAAACCAATTTGAGGCGACCAGCATTCACAATATCACGCTCTCTCTATGTCTTAACAAGTGATTTTTGTATTTTCATCCTTTCCAGTATAGCATGCTTAAATATTGTCTGTTCTACAGACAGGTAATATCTGTGTGAAAGATGTGAGGTAACCTTGCCTGTCATGGTGGAATCTTTCTATGATTGGATAACATTATGAGGAAATGTGAGTGTTATCTTATTGACTTTATTTTGGTGATGGAGCTCACCCTTTGTTGCCTAATCAAGGTTAATGTAGGCATGCAGCAATGTTGTTATTGCATAATGTTTGTTGCAGTTTTTTTCTGTAATGTTAATGTTACACCAAGTTAAAGAAGGCACAAAGGGTCATTTTGGCCATTGCCAAATTTGTGTTATGGCAAAATTATGTTTGCCTTTAAGCAAAACAAAAAAAAAAAAGGCAAAATTAAAAAATTTGTCTACTCTAGTTAACGTCTCTGTGTGATTTTTCACTATCCCTCACAACATACTAACAGACACCAACCAATGCAAAGAAACACTCATAGAATCATAAAAAGGCTTGAGTAATATATATTTAGACACACTTTTAAAAAAACAAATTATAACATAGACACAGCATTCTCTTGCCAAGAAGTTGCCCCCTCAGGTGAGATAAAGTAATTCGTGAATATATCACGCACTTTGAGGCCAGAGAGCGGTCTACGTTGAGGGATGATAGGTGGTCTCACCCTGCGCACATTGTCCGGCCTACGCACAACACCATCAGAGGAGGAACAATCATGTATCCTGGTGAAGTTATGCAGAACAACACAGGCTTTGACAACTTCATTCACATTTTGCTCACTCAACTGAATGGCAGACTGGAGTACCCGCCATTTGGCACAAAGAATCCCAAAGGAACACTCCACCAGTCGCCTAGCACGTGATAGGCGCAAGTTAAAAATTCTGCGCCTGTGGTCAAGGTTGCGCCGGGGATATGGCCTCATGACATTACGTGATAACTGAAAGGCCTCATCTGCCACAAGGACATAAGGGACTGATTGTTCGGGGGGAGCCTGGTAGCTGGCGTGGTGGTGGTAGATCCAACTGGTTGGTGCGTAGCCGCCGACCCATTATGGAAGTATTGAAGACTCTAGAGTCTCCCATCCTTCCAAAGGCCCCAATGTCAACAATTATAAACTTGTATTGAGGGTCTACCAGAGCCAACAATACAACAGAAAAGTATTGCTTATAATTGAAGAATTGGGAGCCTGAGTTCGGCGGCTTACGCACCCTGATATGTTTGCCATCCAGGGCCCCAATACAATTTGGAAACTGGCAGTCCTCCTCAAAGTCCCTTGAAATCCTTAACCAGTCTTCCATCCTGGGCTCGGGTAGGACCACCTGATGGAGTCTTGTCCAGATTTCTGCACATGTAGACCTCACTATGCCTGAAATGGTTGACTTTCCAATGAGAAACTCATGGTGGAGGGCGGCATAAGACAGGCCAGTGGACAGGAAGCTGTAGAACAACAGAAATAGTACAGGTTAGAATTGCTAAAGTAAAAAAAAAATCAGTTACATGCCGACCAAACTTGGTAGGAAATGAGAGAGAACAACACACACATATTTGGTGGCACAATGACTAAGTGATATGCAGTACATATTAGATGTAACATTCTGCTGTGTCAGGTGAAACATATTTTGAGTAAGATGAGGGTATTAAACTTTGTCCAAGAAGGCCAAAAAACATAAATTAACACACACATTATGAACATAGAGAATGTGGTTGTGTAGTACATACCGTATTGTGAGTAGAAGTCGCTCCTCTGCAGATATGGCTTTGCGCATCCTAGTGTCCTGAAAGGTGATCCCAGGGCGCACTGTCTCCAAGAGGCGATCAAATGTGGAAATGCTCATTCGACAGTACTGGTAAAATTTCTCCGGATGCTCCCGCAGAGACGAATAGAGGCGGTGAAAATGACCTCTTGTGAGTCGTTGCCTCAAAAGTGGATGTACTCACATGCGTCTCCTCCTCCGCGGATCCACTATCACAGGATATGGTTGGCCAAAGCGCCGTGACAAAAGCCAGGTAAAGAGAACCTGCTCGGTTGTATTGAATGTCAGACCCTCTGCCATGCTGCACAAAGAACACCAACACACCTCGTGAAAGCAAGGTGACAAATGTACAGAATGTAGGCAGCCACCTGTTTCTGAGTGTCTAAATAGGGTGCAGGCTAATGATTTAAATTGTTTGCAGGCCTCAAAACCGTTAAATGTCCATTTTGCAAGGCTGCGAGAAAATCTCCCCATACGGATTGCATACGGATTACATACGGATACACATATGCGCAAAATACGCGACCTCACCTTGCTTACGGATGACCTACGGACCACTATTTAGTGGTCATTGATCCGTATTACGCATGTAAAATACAGAGCGTATTTTGCGCAGGTTAGTGTGACTCCAGCCTTACAGTCTTCCTCTTCTGAGTAGCAGGCAGCTGTGAGATGCTTGGAAGACGCACACCTAGTATGATCTAGTCTAGAGGAGGAGCTTTACTACTAAGAATTTGCAACACATTTTCACTTTCAGTTTCATACATTGTAAGTAGGGGGGTTGGGGCAGCATGAGGTTAACCAAGTATAAGATTAGATAAGGGCAGTGGAGAACAGTGACACACAAGAAGTAAGAAATGTCTCTATCTCCAGCAGAACTGCTTATCACTGTTGTTCATAGTTTGATAGAACAAAAATATTTGAGTAACATTTATAAAATTCATATGAAAGTTCAATTATGAAATATTAATACATTTTTTTTAAAGCTGGAGTCGGAGTCGGTACATTTCTACAGACTCCGACTCCGACTCCAACCAAAACTAACTCCGACTCCACGACTCCGACTCCACAGCCCTGATTATAACATACCGTTACCTTTTTTTTTTTTTTTCCTTCTCCTGTGTGTGTGATGGTTCCTATACACGCTCTTTCTGAGCAGGTAAAGCACCTGACTCAGATGTCTCAGAAACTCATTGGGGAACAACGAGTTCTGGCTCAGTCTCAGCAGCTGATCGCTGACACTGTGCAGGGAGTTTTATCATCGGGGGCTCAAGATGTTACATTAGTTTCCCCTGAGTCCCCGGTTAGATTACCGGATACCTTTTTTGGAGATAAAAAGGAATTTAAAGTTTTCAGGAGGGCTGTAAGCTTTTTTTCTCATTAAGGCTGCACTCTTCTGAGGATGAAAGTCAGAGAGTGGGGGTCATTATGTCTCTGTTAAGGGGAGCCCCCCAGGCTTGGGCTTTCTCCCTTCCGACCACCGCCCCTGAGCGTATGACTGTGGATGCATTTTTTGAGGCCCTGGGGCATATTTATGATGAGCCTGATCGGGTGCGTATGGCTGAGGACATGGTGATGAGTGTATGACAGGGGAAGCACTCAGCCAAGTGGTTTTGCTCAGAGTTCAGACGCTGGACTGCTGTGGTCTTCTGGGATGATGACACTCTCTGGGGTTTGTTCCGTAGAGGCCTGTCTGAACATCTGAAAGATGCCTTGGCACTCCACCCTCCGCCTGATTCTCTGGAGGATGCTATGACACAGGCCGTCCGAATGGATCGCAGGCTATGGGCGAGAGGAGTGATGCACATTGAGACCCCGTTATTCTCCCAAGGAAGGGGAGCCAGTCCTACATTGGAGACCATGGAGATGGGAACCATCGACCTCAAAGAGAAAGAAAGGAGACGACGGCGCTTTGGAAAACTGTTTTTACTGCGGTGATTCTGGACATTGGAAAAAGGACTGACCCTCCTGCCCACCGACTAACAAGCGGCTGAGTCTGGGTGATCATCTTGGAGGTCACTCAGACTCTCAGGTACCCCTTTCTTCATTTTCTAAGATACTGTTAAAGGTGGAACTTGGTGTTAAGAACTGCTTTTTCCCTACTTCGGCTTTTGTGGACTGTGGGTCATCCTTGAACCTGATTGACTCCAAGCTGGTGGCCAGCTGTAGATTAGGGACAGTTAGGTTGGAGACTCCTATAAAGATAATGGACATTGATTCTACACCTCTCACCAAGGACGGTCTCCATTTTGTTTCTGAGGAATTCACCCTCAGGGTGGGGGCCCTTCACCAGGAGCGTATGTCATGTTTTGTTTTGGATAACCTCTCTGCTGGCCTGATGTTAGGGTTTCCCTAGTTGCAAAAGCATAACCCGATTATTGACTGGGGTTCCCGGGATATTGTTAAATGGGGACCTAATTGTTCTGAAAGATGTCTTGCTACTGTGTCGTCCGTTGGTCTGGAAGGTATTCCAGAGTACTTGAAGGACTATATGGAAGTTTTCTCTGAAAAAGAGGCTGAAGTTTTACCACCACACAGCCCATTTGATTGTGCCATTGACCTGGTTCCAGGTGCTAAATTGCCCAAGGCCCGCTTGTATAACCTTTCGGATCCCGAGCGGGCTGCTATGAAAGAATACATTTCCTGAGTCTTCGTAAGGGATACATTCGTCCTTCTGTCTCTCCCGTGGCAGCGGGGTTCTTTTTCGTAAAGTAAAAAGACGGTGGTTTGTGCCCATGCCTCGATTTTCGAGAGTTAAACAAGATAACTGTGAGAAATACTTACCCCCTCCCACTTATTCCTGATTTGTACAACCAGTTGTCTGGGGCTAAGTGGTTTTCGAAATTAGATCTACGGGGAGCATATAACCTTATCCGGGTCCGGGAGTGAGATGAGTGTAAAACTGCTTTTCTCACTACTGAAGGGTTGTTTGAGAATTTGGTCATGCCTTTCGGTCTGACCAATGCTCCAGCAGTCTTCCAAAATTTCATCAATCATGTGTTCTCTGATTTTATTGGACGTTTTATGGTTGTGCATTTGGATGACATACTTATCTACTCACCTGATAAACAGGCTCACATTGGTCATATTCGGGCAGTTCTCCAAAGGCTCCGGGAGAACTGTCTCTTTGCTAAGCTAGAGAAATGTTTCTTTTTTGTTCAGGAACTGTCTTTTCTGGGATTCATTGTGTCTGCTGAGGGGTATCGCATGGATCCTAATAGGGTGCAGGCCATTGTTGATTGGGTTCAACCTTGTGATTTGAAGGCTCTGCAGCGTTTCCTAGGATTCGCTAATTATTACCGCAAGTTTATAAGGGGGTTCTCACAGGTAGTTAAACCTCTCACAGATATGACTCAAAAGGGGGCCGATATCAAGAATTGGTCAGCCGCAGCGATAGCGGCGTTTCAGTTTTTAAAAAAAATGTTTCATGTCTGCTCCGGTTCTTATTCAACCGGACCCGTCTGAACCATTTATTGTTGAGGTGGACGCCTCAGAGGTGGGGGTGGGGGCGGTGTTGTCCCAAGGTCCCGCCACTTTGACTAATTTGAGACCCTGTGCCTTTTTCTCTAAGAAATTCTCCCCTGCGGAGAGAAACTATGATGTTGGGAATCGAGAACTTCTGGCCATGAAGTTGGCCTTTGAAGAATGGAGGCATTTTTTGGAGGGGGCTGTCCATCCTATAACCGTAATTATGGACCACAATAACCTAGCTTACATTGAGTCAGCTAAAAGGTTGACTCATAGACAGGCTAGATGGTCACTTTTTTTTTCACGATTCCAGTTCTCCATCACTTTTTGGCCAGGATCCAAAAATGTCAGAGCTGATGCCTTCTCACGCAGTCTGGATCCGGTGTCCCCCCCCGAACCTCCATTCTCTATTCTTCAGCCTGGGGTGGTGGTGGCAGGTATTTCTAATGTGTTGGAGCGGGAGATTCGGGAAGCTCAGTCTCTTGCCCCTCCGGCTAAGCCGGTGGATAAACTTTTTGTGCCAGCTCAATTTCGTCTCAAGGTCCTTCGGGAGTTCCACGACTCAGTTCTGGGTGGACATCCAGGGATCTCGGCTACCCGGAAGGCCATCGCTAGGGTATTCTGGTGATCTTCTTTAGCCTCTGATGTTGGTGAATTTGTGTCTGCTTGTGGTATATGTGCCCGTGCGAAAACCCCCCCATAACCGGCCGGCCGGGGAATTGGTGCCACTGCCAATTCCTGATAGACCATGGACCCATTTGTCCATGGATTTCATCACCAATCTTCCCCCTTCCAAGGGTAATACCGTCATTTGGGTAGTGGTGGACAGGTTTAGTAAGCAGGCACATTTTGTACCCTTGGTGGCTCTACCTAATGCGGAAACGTTGTCCAGATTGTTTGTTGATCATGTGGTGCGGTTGCATGGGGTACCCTTGAATGTGGTGTCTGATAGGGGGGCACAATTTGTTTCCAGATTTTGGAGGGCATTTTGTAAGAGGTTGGGTATTGGTCTGTCTTTTTCATCCGCTTATCATCCAGAGACTTTATGGGCAGACTGAGCGGACCAATCAGTCTCTGGAGCAAATTCTGCGTTGCCTGACCTCAGCCCGACAGGATGATTGGTGTACTGCGTTACCTTTGGCCGAGCTTGCGTTTAACAACCGCATTAACCAGTCTACGGGTACAGCTCCCTTTTTCTGCATCTATGGGTTTCATCCACATTTTGGAGAGTTCTCCCGTTTGGACTCTGGGTGTCCTGGGGCGGATGAGACTATCCAGCAGTTAGGGGAGGTATGGCGGGAGGTCCAGAGTAACATTACGAAGGCTCAGGCTAAATATAAGTTTTTGGCAGACAAAAAACGGTCCGTGGGGCCGGTGTTTCAGGTTGGGGATAAGGTATGGTTGTCTTCCAAGAATATAAGGCTCAAGGTCCCCTCTGCGAAGCTTGGACCTAAATTTATTGGTCCCTATGAAATTACCGAAGCGGTTTACCCAGTAGCTTTTCGGTTGCGTCTCCCGCCGTCTCTACAGATCCCCAATGTGTTCCATAGGGCCCTTTTGAAACCTGTGGGGCCCTGTGGGGAGGGATCATTGTCTTCCCCGCCACCGGTTTTGGTAGACGGGCAGTCTGAATACGAGGTGGAATGAATTGTTGACTCTAGGTTGGTCCGTCGTGCTCTTCAATATCTTGTGCATTGGAAAGGCTATGGTCCTGAGGACCGGTCGTGGGTTCCTGCCCAATCGGTTCATGTGGATCGGTTGGTCCGGGCCTTTCATGCCAAGTATCCTGAGAGACCCGGGGGTCCGGTGGCCCCCCATTGAGAGGGGGGGGTACTGTCATGATCCAGGACAGGGTTTTGTCTTTGGCCCATCCTGGTCAGACAGGGGTTAATTGTTTCTGCCTCTCTCTGGCAGAGGGCGGCTATTTAGTGGCCACTCGACCTAGGTCCGGTGTCAGTTATACTCCTGCTCTCGGCTGAGTTAGTTGACCTCTTGCGTACGTGTGCCTTGTGCCTGTTAACTTGTTGCTTGTTTGGTTTTGATCCGGTTCCGTCCCTGTTACGAGTTCTGCCTGTCCCTCTTGTACTGCGCTATCCTCTCTGTGTATGACTCTCTGCCTGTGACTTGACTATTCTCTGCTCGTCCCTCTGGTACCACACCGCCCTCTTCGTGTATGACCTCTGCTTGTCTGACCTGCGTTTCCCTCTCCTCTACTACAGTATCTCTGCAGTAAGTATATTACATCATCTGCAGCAGTAGGCGCTAAGACCCGCCCCCTGCAGTCCCATGATCGTAGGTCCTTGTACTCCTTACTACTTTCAGTGTCGCAGGTCCTGTCTGCTTGAACTTTCACTGTAGTATCGGACCCCGGGCCCACCCGTAGTGTGGGTAAGTCACCCTGCTCAGCCGTGGCAGTTTGCCGACGCTGACAGGATCCTGACAGTTACATCCTGTATTATACTCCAGAGCTGCACTCATTATTCTGCTGGTGCAGTCACTGTGTACATACATTACAGTACTGATCCTGAGTTACATCCTGTATTATACTCCAGAGCTGCACTCACTATTCTGCTGGTGCAGTCACTGTGTACATACATTACATTACTGATCCTGAGTTACATCCTGTGTTATACTCAAGAGCTGCACTCACTATTCTGCTGGTGCAGTCACTGTGTACACATTACTTATCTTGTGTGTTGTAGTAGCACTATATAGCAGCATATAAATACAAAGTTTCAGTCTTTGGTCTGTCATACAAACAGGGTCCACATGTGCAGTAATGTTGTGTATAGACACTGAGCTAGGATCAGGTTATATAAAGCATTGGTTATATAAAGCATTAGTGTGAACACAGTCAGAGGCAATAAATCTACATGACCGATGAGATCACAGGGGTGAAAAGACATCACAAGCGCTCAATAACTCGGCTATAAAACGGCTTATTGAATAACGCAATGACATTATCTCCGGCCATTAACCTGACTGAGCAGTAAAGTACCGCACTACTCTGCTAATTAAGGTCACTACTGCAGTTATAGGGACAATTCACCCCCCAGTACCGCCCCCTATTTCCACAGAAATTCCCCGATACGCTCCTATTTCAGATTTAGCTGCAGCTTTATAACAAATGCTGCATTATAGTAAATTACAACCAGCTGCTACCCTCGGTCAGGACAGCCGCGTATTTACAGCCGCCGCATTTCTCTCCTCCAGTTATTGCAAAATCAGTTAAATTGCAGTTAAAGTAAAAACATCACCAGACCCGTCACATCAACTGGAAACAGTCAAGAAGGTACTGATCGATCACAGCCACGGATGAGGCAATGCTGAAGAGCACTCGTTTAGGAATCATACAAGTCCTGCTCATCCAGTGCCTCCTAGTTCATGGATTGATTGAAGGGGCAGCACATGGGTAACATGCCAATGCAAATCTACTGTATACAGTGGGTACGGAAAGCATTCAGACCCCTTTAAATTTTTCACTCTGTTTCATTGCAGCCATTAGGTAAATTCAAAAAAGTTCATTTTTTTTCTCATTAATGTACACTCTGCACCCCATCTTGACTGGAAAAAAAACAGAAATGTAGAAATTTTGGCAAATTTATTTAAAAAAGAAAACTGAAATATCACATGGTGATAAGTATTCAGACCCTTTGCTCTGACACTCATATTTAAGTCACATGCTGTCCATTTCCTTGTGATCCTCCTTGAGATGGTTCTACTCCTTCATTGGTGTCCAGCTGTGCTTAATTAAACTCATAGGACTTGATTTGTAAAGGCACACACCTGTCTATATAAGACCTCACAGTGCATGTCAGACCAAATCAGAATCATGAGGTCAAAGGAACTGGCCAAGGAGCTCAGAGACAGAATTGTGGCAAGGCACAGATCTGGCCAAGGTTACAAAAGAATTTCTGCAGTACTCAAGGTTCCTAAGAGCACAGTGGCCTCCATAATCCTTAAATGGAAGAAGTTTGGGACCACCAGAAGTCTTCCTAGACCTGGCCGTCCAGCCAAACTGAGCAATCGTGGGAGAAAACCCTTGGTGAGAGAGGTAAAGAAGGACCTCATGATCAACAGATGCAGTAGGGAGATGGGAGAAAGTTCCAAAAAGTCAACTATCACTGCAGCCCTCAACCAGTAGGGCCTTTATGGCAGAGTGGCTCGATGGAAGCCTCTCCTCAGTGCAAAACATATGAAAACCCGCAGAAAGTTTGCTAAAAAACACATGAAGGACTCCCAGACTATGAGAAATAATATTCTCTGGTCAGATGAGACAAAGATAGAACATTTTTGGTTATAATTCTAAGCGGTATGTGTGCAGAAAACCAGGCACTGCTCATTGCCTGCCCAATACAATCCCAACAGTGAAACATCATGGTGGCAGCATCTTGCTATGGGGGCATTTTTTCAGCTGCAGGGACAGGATGACTGGTTACAATTGAAGAAAACATGATTGTGGCCAAGTACAGAGGTATCCTAGATGAAAACCTCTTCCAGAGTGCTCTGGACCTCAGACTTGGCCAAAGGTTCACCTTCCAACAAGACAATGACCCTAAAACATACAGCTAAAATAAGAAAGGAGTGGCTTCAGAACAACTCTGTGACCATTCTTGACTGGCCCAGCCAGAGCCCTGACCTAAACCCAATTGAGCATCTCTGGAGAAACCTGAAAATGGCTGTCCACAAAGGTTCACCACCTGACGGAACTGGAGAGGATCTGCAAGGAAGAATGGCAGAGGATCCCCAAATCCAGGTGTGAAAAACTTGTTGCATCATTCCCAAGAAGACTTATGGCTGTACTAGCTCAAAAGAGTGCTTCTACTCAATACTGAGCAAAGGGTCTGAATACTTATGACCATGTGATATTTCAGTTTTTCTTTTTTTTTATAAATTTGCAAAAAATGTCTACATTTTTGCTTTTTTTCACTCAAGATGGGGTGCAGAGTGTACATTAATTAGAAAAATAATGAACTTTTTTTAATTTACCAAATGACTGCAATGAAACAAAGAGTGAAAAATGTAAAGGGGTCTGAATACTTTCCATACCCACTGTATGCTACTAAATGTAGAATAAAATGGATGACAGCTCTTATGAGTGTAGTATCATGTCATTATGGGCTTTTACCCTTACAGGATTATTTACAAGAGGAGAGTTGAACGAGCTTCAAGAACCCTCTAGCAGAGGCTGAAATCCAATATTCCTGATACTTCCACCCCCCTGACATCTGCTGTCAGAGGTCCAAATGACCAAAAGATCATAAGGTGACCCACCATAAACAGTCTTAAAAAGGGGTTTGTCCAGGATTAAGATACTGATGACTCATCGTTAGGATAGGTAACACATTCCAGATTGATGGCAGTCAGGCGCCCAGCACCCCCACTAATCGCCTGTTACCGAATGCCGCAGCTAGGCACTGTAGACAATGTATAGCACTGGACCACCAATGCTCCATACACCATGTAGTGGCCATTCTCAGGTACCGAGCTAAGCTACCGCTTACGGAGTGGTACTGTTCCAGCCAGGGGTGGGATTCAGCGGGTTCTCCCCGGTTCAGTGGAACCGGTTGTTAAAAAAGCAGCCGGTTCCGCGAACCGGGGAGCTTCAGAGCTGCAATCCGGTTCTGAGGACTATACAGGGGCCGGAGCTGCAGCCAGCACAGTGCGGGGAGAACAGAGCTCACCTCCAGCCCAGCCCCAGGAAGCAAGAATCCGGAACTACAGCTACCGTATATCACCAAGGAGATGGCCCCCGTCCTGCAGCAAGTGCCCAGAGAGCGTGTGGTGCTATGAGGACGCGGTCAGGTGCTCAGGTACACATCGTGACGGAACACGCTGAGTCTGGGGGGGACAGTGGAGTCTCGGGGACAGAGAGAAGTCCGGAGGGGACAGAAGGGACAGAGGACTAGAGGGGTCAGATGAGTCCAGAGGTGACTGAGGAGTCTGAGGGAGAGAAAGGAGTCCAGAGAGGACTAGAGGGGACAGAGGAGTCTGGGGTGGACAGAGGAGTACAGAGGGGACACAGGAGTCTGGGGTGGACAGGAGAACAGAGGAGTCTGGGGTAGACACAGGAGTTTGGGGTGGACAGAGGAGTACAGAGGGGACACAGGAGTTTGGGGTGGACAGAGGAGTACAAAGGGGACAGAGGAGTACAGAGGGGACACATGAGTCTGGGGTTGACAGAGGAGTACAGAGGGGACACAGGAGTTTGGGGTGGACAGAGGGGACAGAGGAGTCTGGGGTGGACAGAGGAGTACAAAGGGGACAGAGGAGTACAGAGGGGACAGAGGAGTCTGGGGTGGACAGAGGAGTACAGAGGGGACCCAGGAGTTTGGGGTGGACAGAGGACACAGGAGTCTGGGGTGGACAGAGGAGTACAAAGGGGACAGAGGAGTACAAAGGGGACACAGGAGTCTGGGGTGGACAGAGGAGTACAGAGGGGACACAGGAGTTTGGGGTGGACAGAGGGGACAGAGGAGTCTGGGGTGGACAGAAGGGACAGAGGACCTGTGCCTGCCTATTGGGGACCTGTGCAGCACTGTGCTGCCTATTGGGGACCTGTGCAGCACTGTGCTGCCTATTGGGGACCTGTGCCTGCCTTTTGGGGACCTGTGCTGCCTATTGGGGACGTGTGCTGCCTATAGGGAACAATGCTGCCTATTGGGGACCTGTGCTGCCTATAGGGACCTGTGCTGTCTATTGGGGACCTGTGCTGTGTATTGGGGACCTGTGCTGCCTATTGGGGACCTGTGCTGCCTTTTGGGGACCTGTGCTGCCTATTAGGGAACAATGCTGCCTTTTGGGGACCTGTGATGCCTATTGGGGACCTGTGCCTGCCTATTGGGGAACAATGCTGCCTATTGGGGACCTGTGCCTGCCTATTGGGGAACAATGCTGCCTATTGTGGACCTGTGCTGCCTATAGGGGACCTGTGCTGCCTATAGGGAACAATGCTGCCTATAGGGAACAGCTCCTTGACTGCGCCCCTACTTATACATGTTTGAGGAAAAGGTGCGTGTAAATGGGTGTGGCGTAATAATGGGTGTGGGTTAAAATGGGTGTGGCTTTCCTACAAACAAACACAGAACCTGTTGTTAAAAATTTGAATCCCACCACTTCCAGCTCTGCACACTGTGAACTTGCTAAATCGTGGTCTCTTCCTCTCCTTGGGCATTTTCCCATTCTCCTTCAAACACTCTAGCGTTACTCCAGTACTAAAGAAACCCGCTCTCAACCCATCCTGCACAAACTACAGACCAGTCTCCAATCTCCCCTTCATCTCTAAACTGTTGGAGCGCCTAGTCTACCCCGCCTTACCCGTTACCTCTCCAATCACTCCCTCCTAGACCCTTCACAGTCCGGCTTCCGCCCACTACGTTCGACAGAAACTGCACTCAAAGAGACCAACGACCTTCTGACAGCAAAATGTAACGGTGACCACTCTCTGCTCATTTTTCTTGACCTTTCTGCAGCTTTCGACACTGTTGACCACTGTCTCCTCCTCTCTAGGCTCCAGTCACTAGGCATTAAGGACACTGCTCTCTCCTGGTTCTCTTCCTACCTTTCTGACCGCTCCTTCAGTGTTTTGTTCGCTGGCTCCACGTCATCGCCTCTTCCTCTCACTGTCAGGGTACCTCAGGGCTCAGTCCTTGGCGCCCTTCTCTTCTCTACACGGCCCCAAATGGACAGACCATCAACAGATTTGGCTTTCAGTACCATCTTTATGCTGATGACACACAACTATACACGTCATCCCCCGACCTTACCCCTGTGGTACTACAGAATGCCAGTGACTGTTTGTCCGCAGTCTCCAACATCATGTCCGCTCTCTATCTGAAACTTAACCTCTCAAAAACTGAACTCCCGCCGTCTTCTAACCTCCCTAAATCTGATATTTCCCTCTCCGTGGGTGGCACCATAATAACACCCCAGCAGCAGGCACGCTGTCTGGGTGTTATGTTTGACACCAATCTCTCCTTCACATCCCATATACAATCTCTTGCCTGCTCTTGTCGCTTACACCTGAAGAACATCTCTAGAATCCGCCCTTTTCTCACCATGGAAACAACAAAAACCCTCACTGTCGCATTGATCCACTCCTGCCTGGACTACTGCAATACTCTATTAATTGGTCTCCCCATTACTCGACTTTCCCCTCTCCAGTCTATACTTAATGCAGCGGCCAGGGTTATCCATCTGGCTAACCGGTACTCGGACGCCTCTGCTCTTCGCCAATCGTTACACTGGCTGCCCATTCATTATAGGATCCAATCCAAAGTACTTGTTCTCACCCACAAAGCTCTCCACAGTGCCGCACCCTCCTACATCTCCTCCCTCATTTCTGTCTATCGGCCTAACCAACCACTGCGCTCTGCAAACGACTTTCGACTAACCTCTGCACTAATCCGCACCTCCCACTCCCAACTCCAAGATTTCTACCGTGCTGCGCCTTTCTTCTGGAATGCTCTACCCCAAGAAATTAGGACTATCCACAATTTGCATAGTTTTAGGCGCTCCCTCAAAACCCATTTGTTCAGAGCGGCCTATCACGTTCACTAATCAGTCATTCTATGTGTTAAGCGCCCGTTACACATAGCGATATCGCTAGCAATATCGCTGTAACGTCACCGATTTTGTGACGTAGCAGCGATATCGCTACATGTGATACTTACCTCCGACCGGCTCCCCCACTGGTTATCGCTGATCGCGCGAGAAGGTCCTGGACCATTTCTCGTCAGGCGCTTCCTGCTGTGGCGACGAGCAACGCATGGAGGCGGGCGGGAGGACGTAAGGATCGCCGCGTCTGACAGGTAAGTAGCGACCCCCGACCGCTGCTATGTCGCTGGTGATATCTGCCTGTGTGGCAGTTCACTAGCGACCACTTAGCGATACACCAGCGATCCATATCGTTGTCGGGATCGCTGGTGCATCGCTAAGTGTAACAGTACCCTAAGTGTGCATGTGTAGCCCATTCACTATCTCAATCTATCCCTCACTCCCTCAAGATGGCTGGACCATCAATGTACAGTCATATGTAAAAGTTTGGGCACCCCTATTAATGTTAACCTTTTTTCTTTATAACAATTTTGGTTTTTGCAACAGCTATTTCAGTTTCATATATCTAATAACTGATGGACTCAGTTATATTTCTGGATTCAAATGAGGTTTATTGTACTAACAGAAAATGTGCAATCTGCATTTAAACAAAATTTGACCGGTGCAAAAGTATGGGCACCCTTATCATTTTCTTGATTTGAACACTCCTAACTACTTTTTACTGACTTCCTGAAGCACTAAATTGGTTTTGTAACCTCATTGAGCTTTGAACTTCATAGCCAGGTGTATCAAATCATGAGAAAAGGTATTTAAAGTGGCCACTTGCAAGTAGTTCTCCTATTTGATTCTCCTATGAAGAGTGGCATCATGGGCTCCTCAAAACAACTCTCAAATGATCTGAAAACCAAGATTATTCAACATAGCTTTTCAGGGGAAGGATACAAAAAGTTGTCTCAGAGATTTAACCAGTCAGTTTCCACTGTGAGGAACATAGTAAGGAAATGGAAGAACACAGGCACAGTTCTTGTTAAGCCCAGAAGTGGCAGGCCAAGAAAAATATCAGAAAGGCAGAGAAGAAGAATGGTGAGAACAGTCAAGGACAATCCACAGACCACCTCCAAAGACCTGCAGCATCATCTTGCTGCAGATGGTGTCACTGTGCATCGGTCAACAATACAGAGCATGCATAACGCCTTTTTGTATGACCAAACAACTCAATCTTTATTTCATCAGTTCACAGGACCTTCTTCCAAAATGTAACTGGCTTGTCCAAATGTGCTTTTGCATACCTCAGGCGACTCTGTTTGTGGCGTGCTTGCAGAAACGGCTTCTTTCGCATCACTCTCCCATACAGCTTCTCCTTGTGCAAAGTGCACTGTATTGTTGACCGATGCACAGTGACACCATCTGCAGCAAGATGATGCTGCAGGTCTTTGGAGGTGGTCTGTGGATTGTCCTTGACTGTTCTCACCATTCTTCTTCTCTGCCTTTCTGATATTTTTCTTGGCCTGCCACTTCTGGGCTTAACAAGAACTGTACCTGTGTTCTTCCATTTCCTTACTATGTTCCTCACAGTGGAAACTGACTGGTTAAATCTCTGAGACAACTTTTTGTATCCTTCCCCTGAAAAGCTATGTTGAATAATCTTGGTTTTCAGATCATTTGAGAGTTGTTTTGAGGAGCCCATGATGCCACTCTTCATAGGAGAATCAAATAGCAGAACTACTTGCAAGTGGCCACTTTAAATACCTTTTCTCATGATTTGATACACCTGGCTATGAAGTTCAAAGCTCAATGAGGTTACAAAACCAATTTAGTGCTTCAGGAAGTCAGTAAAAAGTAGTTAGGAGTGTTCAAATCAAGAAAATGATAAGGGTGCCCATACTTTTGCACCGGTCAAATTTTGTTTAAATGCAGATTGCACATTTTCTGTTAGTACAATAAACCTCATTTGAATCCAGAAATATAACTGAGTCCATCAGTTATTAGATATATGAAACTGAAATAGCTGTTGCAAAAACCAAAATTGTTATAAAGAAAAAAGGTTAACATTAATAGGGGTGCCCAAACTTTTACATATGACTGTAAATACACACCTGTACTTTGTATCCCCCCCACCTCATTGTAGATTGTAAGCTCTCACAAGCAGGGTCGTCTTATTTCGTCTTACTTTGCTTTAATTATTGTATTGTTAGCGTTGTTACTTATGACTTGTGTTTTGAAACTGTTAAACTGTAAAGCGCTGCAGAATATGTTGGCGCTATATAAATAAAGATTTATTATTATTATTAAAATGCAGAAATCTGGGAGAAAAAAAAAATAAAAGCTAGTAGCCTGTGAATAAATCCTCACATATGTAGGAGTCATGTAAACAATCCCCCTGTATATCCAGGGAGCCCCTTATAAGGTTATAAACCACCCCTGTGGCACCTCTATGGGCGCTGATGTGACATCAGTGGTGGGGACCATGGTCGTCAGTGAGATAATCTGTAACTGTGAAGACTGCGAAAGTTGTAAAGAAATGACTTATAAAGCAAAGTTTGCATAGGTCCAGATTCCTGTCAGTTCACGTGATGGTCACCAGACGTGCTCTTTAATTTTGAAGTATCTATAATATGTTCTACCAGAACTAGAAAGAACTGTACAGTCCATTGATTTTATTGTGCACTGTGTAATGCATTACTTCTGCAGTGGTGGCGCTGCAGGGAAAGGAAACTCTTCCCGCCAGGTTGTCAGCAGATCATTCAATCGCGAGGTTCATCCAGACTGGACAACCATTGTAATCTTGATATCCAGGAGATACAACACATAACTATATCGTTACATTGTTGTTTTAGGGAAACGTGAAGGTCCAGATTATGTGTTCGAGCTCAGCACCAATAATCTCCATCATTAATTGCGCAGAGGAGCATCATGTGCAATGTGTCCAAGCTACAGGGGATCACTGTCATGTTTATTTCCACGCTACAAACTTGGACGCTATTTACTTTTTCTAAAATCTCCATCTTCTTGCCAATGTTCAGAGCTGGCTGATGTTCTCGTAGTAAATCCTTCATGATCCAGGAAAGTCGTTCTGGCTGCGGACACTGTGAAAACAACCGATTACAGACGAGATATTATAAGTGTCATCAGCTTATAAACACTGAGGGCACTGTGTCAATTGCTAGTAGTAGTGTGACACCCCTGCTTATCTAGGTTCAGGCAGTACAAGCAATGTTTTTCACATAGTAGTGAGCATAAAACTATAACAAAAAAAAATAAATATGGCTTTTCTGGAGTAAATGCCCATTAATTATCAGTTTTGGATGAAACATTGGCAAAGGAGAAGCGAGATTAAATTACTGATGGAATAGGACTGCCTAAAGAGATGTGGTGTTAGTGCATGCTGAAAACTGTAGACACTGGTAACACAGGTCTGCAAAAAAACAATTTCAAGAGCTGTTTTGTTTATTCCATGTGATCTTTATGCTTTTTTGTGCTCCGAATCCGAAAAATGATCTCCGTTTTGTCATGGAACATCACGTCCTGACATATTAGGTAACTATGTTAAATAAGGCAATACTGCAAACTAAATGAAAATAGACTTAAAAATTTTTTATTACAAATTTTTCATGAAAATCATTTTTGAACTGAAATGAGCTCACTAAAATCTATTTTTTTCCCTGTGAGGCTCCTCTTGGTACATTTACGCTTGTGAGTGGCATCTGGAGTGTCTCTCTGAAGCATCCAACAGTAGTCTGCATTATTGCAATGCTCCATTTTCCCTGGTATCTTCTTTCCTTTTCTTTAGCGTCCTGGTGGAATCGCTCACCTTGCTCTTCACTCACAGCTCCCAAATTTTCAGGAAAGTAGTCAAGGTGGGAATGGAGGAAATGCAATTTCAAACTCATCAGGCAACCTAAAGCTTGAAATGCTTTCAGCATTCGTCCGAAGATCTTTGTTGTCAGGATCTTTCTTTTATTGCCTAAATATTTCTCTACGACCTTTTTAAATTTAATCCACCCTTCTTTTTGAGGGTCCGTTATGCTATTGACAAACTCATTATCAGCTATAAGCCTTCTAATGTCTGGTTCAGCGAACACACCTTCCTTCAATTTTGCCTCTGAGAGGCTTGGAAACTTGGTGACCAAGTATTTGAAGCATTCCCCATTTCTTGGAAGTTATTTTCCGAATTGCTTCATCAAGCTAAATTTTATGTGGAGAGGTGGTAGAAGAACTTTATAGGGAGGTACCAAAGTTTCTCCGAGGACATTTTTTTCATCGACTGTGAGCACCCTCGGCTGCCAACTCTTTTTGGTCCAGTGATTTTGTCGGTCTCGACTGTACCTCAGACACAGAAAACAAGGGTATTTGGTACATCCAGCTTGTTGCCCAAGCAGCATGCACATACAAGACCTTCAATTCCCCACACACTTGTCAACTCTGGTCCTCATTGTAGCACCCGCATCTCTGCCAGCAGAGACATCAACGTACTCACCGCCGAGGCTCCCGTCCTACTCCTTCCGGGTCTGCTGTTGTCCGGGATGCGTGCTCTCCTAGCAAGTCCTCAGGCACTGTGCTTAGGGCGCACGCACACTTCCTCTTTCTTAAAGGGTACGGCAACGTTCCTCTAACGTGTCCCCAAATAGTTGGAGGTCACGTACTATTTAAACCGCCTCCTCCAACATGGAGGTGACTGCGCAATGTTGTGAGTTTGTTCCTAACACGCTTGTCAGTTCTCAGGTCCCAGTACTTGCATCTCAGCCTGCTGCACCTGCCAGTTCTCACCTCAACAGCAGCAGAGCCAGCTTTACCTGCCAGTGCTCATCTTTCTTTCAGACTGTCCTGTCTGCTCTGCAGTTCCGGTCATCTTCTCTGCTTGCATCTGTTGGACATTTCCCTGGGCCATCCCAGCTATCAGTTCCTAGGGGTCAGCCGCCAACTACCCAAGGTCAATCCTGGAGTAGCACCTGGATCACCTCCCTTGTCTCTCCACGGACTGCAGTATCATTAACCACTGCATGTCTGTGGTTGGATTGGATGACCCTCCAGGTTTTCCTTAGGCTTTGGCACAGTGGTTCCATCACCCAGCCCGTTACATTCATATTAAAGTTTACGAAGAGCCAATTCCCAGCTCTTGTAGGTTTCCTTCAAGTGTACGGAACGACCTTCAGGGATGAAAACGTATGAAACGCTGTTGTGAAGTAAAACTGCTTTGAGACTTCTTTTTGAAGAATCTATAAAAAGACGGAATTTTGCTGAATCACGTTGGATTTTGAATTAACCGATCAAACCTTCAACATCAATGCAATAAACCAACTTGTCTTTCTGGACAAAGTAAGGAACAAACGCCTTTTCACAAAGTCTGAACCATTAAAAAGACACTCCTGATAACATTACATTCCTGCTTTTGAGCCTTGAACCAAGTTACTCAGTGGCATCTTTGGGAAAATTCAAGTCTCTTACTAAATCCTTCATCTCCTCCTGGGAAAATAATTTTGGTCTTGTATCATCTTCAAAGTCAGAACTTGATTCGTCATCTGGTTCAGGTATGACTCCACCTTCATCGGAGTTAGGTATCTTCCAAGGTAGCAGGGGCCTAGAGTACTGGTATAGATATATGCCATTGGGGATGGGACAAATTGCTCTGTGAAGATTGGGGTATGAAATGGAATGCTTCCATTAGGAATTATACCCTTTCACATTGCATGAACAAAAGTAGAAGTCATCACTATGGTTCTTTTGCTCTCGCCATGCCATAGGAATCCCATAACAGAAAGCTTTTTTCTTACCCTTCAACCAATTTCGGAGGTTCTCAACACACTGTTTGTACATTTTATGAGGCACTCAAACTTTATCTTGAGCTCTTGAGTTTTAGTTCTAAGTATGCAAAGTATACTTTTTTCACAAAGTCTGTAATATTCAGCTGTTGATTCAACATTGTATATTCACCACAAATGAAACAAACAGTCAGGCGAATAATAAACTTCCGCAAAAGCCATAACGCTAATTTGGAGAAACGCAGTTGACGAATGATTCCAATGCAAGTTTCTTGAAAGTATAAGGACCTTTCATTATATCACTAAACATCTGACTGCCACCAGCCAATCATGCAGTTCCTATTGATGTTAATGGGGAAAGAAAATGAGTTGCCTGCTGATGATTCACACCAGAGTTTGCAGAAGAACCTATAGGTTTGTGGCAAGTTCTGACATTTAGGATTTTTTTCCATATTTTTTCGTTATCAAAACACGTGGAAATTATATGAAAATCATCAAACAGCTTTTTAGTCGCAGACCTGTATAATTAACCTGATTGTCTGAGGTAATGTATTCCAGAGAGCTGGTGCAACGCGAGTTAAGATTTGGAGGGGTTCTTGGAAGACTTGGAGGAGGAGAGTCGGAAGATGAAGAATTTTAGTCTTCGGCCATTAGATGGATGGAAAGAATGGGTAGTGTGGTAGACAAATAAGGGAGGAAATGTAGAGCGGTGCAGCACTATGGAGAGGACAGGTAGGGTGGTACACAAACGAGAAGATGTAGTGTGGTGCAGCACTGTGGAGAGGACGGGTAGGGTGGTAGTCTGAGATAAGGAGGAGATGTAATGAGTTACGGGACTGGAGTGCACAGTATTGTGGCAGACAGGAACAAGAAAGAAGATGTAGGGTGGTGCAGCACAGTGGTAAAACCGATGAGGAGGAGATGTAGGATGATGCCACACTATGTAGAGCACAGGTAGGGAGGTAGACAGAGTTGAAGTTGGAGATGTAGAGTGGTGCAGCATAGTGCAGTGGATGAGTAGGGTGGGAGACAGATGAGAAAGGAGATGTAGGGCTGTGCAGTACTGTGAATAGGATGGATAAGGTGGTAGACAGATGAGTAGATGTTGGGCTGTGCAGCACTATTGAGAGGGCAGGTAGTATGGTAGAAATAGGTGAGGAGATGTAGAGTGATGCACTACTGTGGAGAGGACAAGTAAGGTGGTAGATGAGAGAGGAGAAGTAGAGCGGTGCAGCGCTGTGAAGAGGAGCAGTGCAGCAGTGTGGAGAGGACAAGCAGGGTGGTAGACAAAGAGGAAATGTAGGGCAGTGCAGTACTGTGGAGAGGACGAGTAAGGTGATTGTCAGATGAAAGAGGAGATGTAAGGCAGTGAGGCACTAGAGAGGACAAGGGTGGTAGACAAATGAGAGGAAATGTTGGGCAGTGCAGTGCTGTGGAGAGAATGGGTAAGGTGGTAGAATATGAAAGAGGAGATGTAGGGCAGTGCAGCCATATGAAGAGCTTTGTAGGTGAGTGTTATAAGCTTATGTTATATTCTGTAGCGGATGGAAAACGAATGTAGTGACAGGCGAAAAAGTTGAATTCTGGAGATGTTTTTGAGGTGCAGCTGATGTGAGTGACTGAATGTAAATACAAAGCAAAGATCAAATACAACCCCAAGGCAGTAGAAGGTAGAATCAAACACGGAAATATCACTTAATTTTAAATGAAAGGGGGCGTACCCAGTGTAAGACATGTAGATGAAGAGAGCAGACGGTCAGCCATAACATGTCTCACACTGGTAACACCTTTTATTTAAAATTAGCTCTGGGGGCAGATTCTCGTGAAGATCTTAGTCTCGCCCATAAATCTTAACAGCTCATTTACATATGAAGGAAAATGTGGATTTCTCTGGAATAAGACATTGGATCGCAGATATCATGGCATCTCTTATTCAGCTTCCTATCACCTACATACCCATACAGACTTAGGAGGGTTGGTCCTACTGACAGATGCCTTTTAAGAGAGCAGAGTGATAGTGGACTGAACCAAGCGTTCCAGAAGTTTAGAGATGAGGAGGATTGATTGTGTAGCTAGGAGGGAGATAGTTGGTGGAAAATAATTGCAGGTCACAAGGGAAGGTCTGGTGTAAAAAGAACAAAAGGAGCCCTGGACTGCGGCACAAAATCATGCAAGACGGACTAAAGCATCACAGGGTGAAAGAGAAACAGGTGGCAAAAGATCTGCTCGGGAGACAGAACATCACCTTAATCCTGACCATCAGCTACTAGATAACAAGAAGCCACATACTTTTCATAGCCCGCTATCATCATGACATGGAGGGGCTCATTGCATTGGTGGTGTAGATGGAAGCGATTTGTAGGTGCCTCGCGCAATGGGTAGGCTACAAAGTTCTAGCTTAGAGAAGGACAGTGTAGGACTGCGGTTTGGAGGTGAACGTGGAGGGGATCATTATAAGGTTGTTGGGGTAGTGATAATGGGTATAGGGGTAGGATTTGGAAGTGCACAGTGCAGGATGTGAAGATTGTGGGGCTATAGTCTAAAGATGCACACTAGAGGCAGTGAACATCCGCAGAGGGGTGCACAGTATGTGGGATGTCAGTGTACAGTGTTGATTTGTAGGTGTATATATTGCAGGGGGTGAGGGTGCTCGGTGTATATAGAGGTGCAGAGGTAGAAGTCCAAAGACTGCACGCTGGGGTGCAAAGTACAGGAGCTGGGAGTTCAAATGAGGATTTTGAAGCACATAATACTATAGGTGAAAGTACACAGTGCAGGCAGAGTGGGTGCACAGGCGCACAGGCCAATGGCTGGGGCGCAGAGAGAGGATTTGGAATTGCATAGTGCAGAGGTGCACACTAGGGTGACCGCAAAAAATCGATGTCGGAATTTTGTCCGTCTGGACCCCACAAAACGATTCCCCTTTCCAGATATTGAGAGAGCCAAAATTTGAGCTCGATCAAACGACGTTAACCCGTGCCGCTCGTCGCTCAAAGTTTGAAAAAATCCAAATTGAGGTATTTTAAGATTTAGGTATTTTGCATAGTCTGTTAGACTATAAAGAATGTGACAACAACATTGCAGAAATAGCCCTGACCAAATTTTCGAACCATTTGTGGTATTTGAATGCAGAGTTGGTGGGATTATCGTTTTTTGATCCCACCATTACAGACAATGAAAAGTTGTTAATGGCTAATAAATTGCTCAGTAGCACAGATGAACCATCAGAGCACGCTAGGGTTGTAAATCCAAAAGTTAGGAAAGAAAAATGAAAAGAGGTAGGAAGTAACCGACTTTAACGACCTTCTGACAAAAGATGAAGAACAAAAGCAATATGTCCTGCAAGTTGTAAGCAAATGCCGAGCATTATATTCTGACGTTTCAAAAACTACTTTAACAAAAGCTCTAGAATAGATTAGATAACTATGTAAAATTATCAACTCATGTAGGTTAGCGTGCTCTGATGGTTCATCTGTGCTACTGAGCAATTTATTAGCCATTAACAACTTTTCATTGTCTGTAATGGTGGGATCAAAAAACGATAATCCCACCAACTCTGCATTCAAATACCACAAATGGTTCGAAAATTTGGTCAGGGCTATTTCTGCAATGTTGTTGTCACATTCTTTATAGTCTAACAGACTATGCAAAATACCTAAATCTTAAAATACCTCAATTTGGATTTTTTCAAACTTTGAGCGACGAGCGGCACGGGTTAACGTCGTTTGATCGAGCTCAAATTTTGGCTCTCTCAATATCTGGAAAGGGGAATCGTTTTGTGGAGTCCAGACGAACAAGATTCTGACATTTTTTCCCCCCCATATGAGATCCGGTCACCCTAGTGCACACTGATGATTTGGAAGTACATAGTACAAGTGCTGGGGTGCACACTGATTTGGAGGTGCAGAGGTTGATGGTGCATAGTGTAAGTGCTGAGGTGCACATAGAGGACATGGAGGTGCACAGTGCAGGAGATGGGGTACACAGTGCAGGGGGGTGAGGGGGTGCACAGTGCAGCAGGGGGTGCACAGTGCGGAGAGGTGGGGTGCACAGTGTAGCAGAGGGTGGGGGTGCATAGTGCAGGGAGGTGGGGTGCACAGTGCAGCAGAGGGTGGGGGTGCATAGTGCGGGTAGATGGGGTGCACAGTGCAGCAGGAGGTGGGGTGCACAGTGCGGAGAGGTGGGGTGCACAGTGCAGCAGAGGGTGGGGGTGCATAGTGCGGGGAGGTGGGGTGCACAGTGCAGCAGGAGGTGGGGTGCACAGTGCGGTGGGGTGCATAGTGCGGGGAGGTGGGGTGCACAGTGCGGAGAGGTGGGGTGCACAGTGCAGCAGGGGGTGGGGGTGCATAGTGCGGGGAGGTGGGGTGCACAGTGCGGAGAGGTGGGGTGCACAGTGCAGCAGGGGGTGGGGGTGCATAGTGCGGGGAGGTGGGGTGCACAGTGCAGCAGGAGGTGGGGTGCAAAGTGCAGCAGGAGGTGGGGGTGCATAGTGCGGGGAGGTGGGGAGCATAGTGCAGCAGGGGGTGGGGGTGCATAGTGCGGGGAGGTGGGGGTGCACAGTGCAGCAGAGGGTGGGGGTGCATAGTGCAAAGAGGTGGGGTGCACAGTGCTGCAGGAGGTGGGGTGCACAGTGCGGAGAGGTGGGGTGCACAGTGCAGCAGGGGGTGGGGGTGCATAGTGCGGGGAGGTGGGGTGCACAGTGCAGCAGGGGGTGGGGTGCACAGTGCAGCAGGGGGTGGGGTGCACAGTGCAGCAGGGGGTGGGGGTGCATAGTGAGGTGGGGTGCACAGTGCAGCAGGAGGTGGGGTGCACAGTGCAGCAGGGGGTGGGGTGCACAGTGCAGCAGGGGGTGGGGGTGCATAGTGCGGGGAGGTGGGGTGCATAGTGCGGGGAGGTGGGGTGCACAGTGCAGCAGGAGGTGGGGTGCACAGTGCAGCAGGAGGTGGGGTGCACAGTGCAGCAGGAGGTGGGGGTGCATAGTGCAGCAGGAGGTGGGGGTGCATAGTGCGGGGAGGTGGGGTGCACAGTGCAGCAGGGGGTGGGGGTGCACAGTGCAGCAGGAGGTGGGGTGCACAGTGCAGCAGAGGGTGGGGGTGCATAGTGCGGGGAGGTGGGGTGCACAGTGCAGCAGGAGGTGGGGTGCACAGTGCGGTGGGGTGCACAGTGCAGCAGGGGGTGGGGGTGCATAGTGCGGGGAGGTGGGGTGCACAGTGCGGAGAGGTGGGGTGCACAGTGCAGCAGGGGGTGGGGGTGCATAGTGTGGGGAGGTGGGGTGCACAGTGCAGCAGGAGGTGGGGTGCACAGTGCAGCAGGGGGTGCATAGTGCGGGGAGGTGGGGAGCACAGTGCAGCAGGGGGTGGGGGTGCATAGTGCGGGGAGGTGGGGGTGCACAGTGCAGCAGGGGGTGGGGGTGCACAGTGCAAGGAGGTGGGGTGCACAGTGCAAGGAGGTGGGGGCACAGTGCGGAGAGGTGGGGTGCACAGTGCAGCAGGGGGTGGGGGTGCATAGTGCGGGGAGGTGGGGTGCACAGTGCAGCAGGAGGTGGGGTGCACAGTGAGGTGGGGTGCACAGTGCAGCAGGAGGTGGGGTGCACAGTGCAGCAGGGGGTGGGGGTGCATAGTGCGGGGAGGTGGGGTGCACAGTGCAGCAGGAGGTGGGGTGCACAGTGCAGCAGGGGGTGGGGGTGCATAGTGCGGGGAGGTGGGGTGCACAGTGCAGCAGGGGGTGGGGGTGCATAGTGCAGCAGGAGGTGGGGTGCACAGTGCAGCAGGAGGTGGGGTGCACAGTGCAGCAGGAGGTGGGGTGCACAGTGCAGCAGGAGGTGGGGTGCACAGTGCAGCAGGAGGTGGGGTGCACAGTGCAGCAGGGGGTGGGGGTGCCTAGTGCGGGGAGGTGGGGTGCATAGTGCAGCAGGAGGTGGGGGTGCATAGTGCGGGGAGGTGGGGTGCACAGTGCAGCAGGAGGTGGGGTGCACAGTGCAGAAGGAGGTGGGGGTGCATAGTGCAGCAGGAGGTGGGGGTGCACAGTGCAGCAGGGGGTGGGGGTGCATAGTGTCGGGGAGGTGGGGTGCACAGTGCAGCAGGGGGTAGGGGTGCATAGTGCGGGGAGGTGGGGTGCACAGTGCAGCAGGAGGTGGGGGTGCATAGTGCGGGGAGGTGGGGTGCACAGTGCAGCAGGAGGTGGGGTGCACAGTGCAGCAGGAGGTGGGGGTGCATAGTGCAGCAAGTGGTGGGGGTGCACAGTGCAGCAGGGGGTGGGGGTGCATAGTGCGGGGAGGTGGGGTGCACAGTGCAGCAGGGGGTGGGGGTGCATAGTGCGGGGAGGTGGGGTGCACAGTGCAGCAGGGGGTGGGGGTGCATAGTGCGGGGAGGTGGGGTGCACAGTGCAGCAGGGGGTGGGGGTGCATAGTGCGGGGAGGTGGGGTGCACAGTGCAGCAGGGGGTGGGGGTGCATAGTGCGGGGAGGTGGGGTGCACAGTGCAGCAGGGGGTGGGGGTGCATAGTGCGGGGAGGTGAGGTGCACAGCGCAGCAGGGGGTGGGGGTGCATAGTGCGGGGAGGTGGGGTGCACAGCGCAGCAGGGGGTGGGGGTGCATAGTGCGGGGAGGTGGGGTGCACAGCGCAGCAGGGGGTGGGGGTGCATAGTGCGGTGAGGTGGGGTGCACAGTGCAGCAGGGGGTGGGGGTGCATAGTGCGGGGAGGTGGTGTGCATAGTGCAGCAGGGGGTGGGGGTGCATAGTGCGGGGAGGTGGGGTGCACAGTGCAGCAGGGGGTGGGGGTGCATAGTGCGGGGAGGTGGGGTGCACAGTGCAGCAGGGGGTGGGGGTGCATAGTGCGGGGAGGTGGGGTGCACAGTGCAGCAGGGGGTGGGGGTGCACAGTGCAGCAGGGGGTGGGGGTGCATAGTGCGGGGAGGTGGGGTGCACAGTGCAGCAGGGGGTGGGGGTGCACAGTGCAGCAGGGGGTGGGGGTGCACAGTGCAGCAGGGGGTGGGGGTGCACAGTGCAGCAGGGGGTGGGGGTGCACAGTGCAGCAGGGGGTGGGGGTGCATAGTGCGGGGAGGTGGGGGTGCACAGTGCAGCAGGGGGTGGGGGTGCATAGTGCGGGGAGGTGGGGTGCACAGTGCAGCAGGGGGTGGGGGTGCAAAGTGCGGGGAGGTGGGGTGCACAGTGCAGCAGGGGGTGGGGGTGCACAGTGCAGCAGGGGGTGGGGGTGCATAGTGCGGGGAGGTGGTGTGCACAGTGCAGCAGGGGGTGGGGGTGCATAGTGCGGGGAGGTGGGGTGCACAGTGCAGCAGGGGGTGGGGGTGCATAGTGCGGGGAGGCGGGGTGCACAGTGCAGCAGGGGGTGGGGGTGCATAGTGCGGGGAGGTGGGGTGCACAGTGCAGCAGGGGGTGGGGGTGCACAGTGCAGCAGGGGGTGGTGCACAGTGCAGCAGGGGGTGGGGGTGCATAGTGCGGGGAGGTGGGGTGCACAGTGCAGCAGGGGGTGGGGGTGCACAGTGCAGCAGGGGGTGGGGGTGCATAGTGCGGGGAGGTGGGGTGCACAGTGCAGCAGGGGGTGGGGGTGCACAGTGCAGCAGGGGGTGGGGGTGCATAGTGCGGGGAGGTGGTGTGCACAGTGCAGCAGGGGGTGGGGGTGCATAGTGCGGGGAGGTGGTGTGCACAGTGCAGCAGGGGGTGGGGGTGCATAGTGCGGGGAGGTGGGGTGCACAGTGCAGCAGGGGGTGGGGTGCACAGTGCAGCAGGGGGTGGGGGTGCATAGTGCGGGGAGGTGGGGTGCACAGTGCAGCAGGGGGTGGGGGTGCATAGTGCGGGGAGGTGGGGTGCACAGTGCAGCAGGGGGTGGGGGTGCATAGTGCGGGGAGGTGGGGTGCACAGTGCTGCAGGGGGTGGGGGTGCACAGTGCAGCAGGGGGTGCATAGTGCGGGGAGGTGGGGTGCACAGTGCAGCAGGGGGTGGGGGTGCATAGTGCGGGGAGGTGGGGTGCACAGTGCAGCAGGGGGTGGGGGTGCACAGTGCAGCAGGGGGTGGGGGTGCATAGTGCGGGGAGGTGGGGTGCACAGTGCAGCAGGGGGTGGGGGTGCACAGTGCAGCAGGGGGTGGGGGTGCATAGTGCGGGGAGGTGGGGTGCACAGTGCAGCAGGGGGTGGGGGTGCATAGTGCGGGGAGGTGGGGTGCACAGTGCAGCAGGGGGTGGGGGTGCATAGTGTGGGGAGGTGGGGTGCACAGTGCAGCAGGGGGTGGGGGTGCATAGTGCGGGGAGGTGGGGTGCACAGTGCAGCAGGGGGTGGGGGTGCACAGTGCAGCAGGGGGTGGGGGTGCATAGTGCGGGGAGGTGGGGTGCACAGTGCAGCAGGGGGTGGGGGTGCATAGTGCGGGGAGGTGGGGTGCACAGTGCAGCAGGGGGTGGGGGTGCACAGTGCAGCAGGGGGTGGGGGTGCATAGTGCGGGGAGGTGGGGTGCACAGTGCAGCAGGGGGTGGGGGTGCACAGTGCAGCAGGGGGTGGGGGTGCATAGTGCAGGGAGGTGGGGTGCACAGTGCAGCAGGGGGTGGGGGTGCATAGTGCGGGGAGGTGGGGTGCACAGTGCAGCAGGGGGTGGGGGTGCATAGTGTGGAGAGGTGGGGTGCACAGTGCAGCAGGGGGTGGGGGTGCATAGTGCGGGGAGGTGGGGGTGCATAGTGCGGGGAGGTGGGGTGCACAGTGCAGCAGGGGGTGGGGGTGCACAGTGCAGCAGGGGGTGGGGGTGCATAGTGCGGGGAGGTGGGGTGCACAGTGCAGCAGGGGGTGGGGGTGCACAGTGCAGCAGGGGGTGGGGGTGCATAGTGCGGGGAGGTGGGGTGCACAGTGCAGCAGGGGGTGGGGGTGCACAGTGCAGCAGGGGGTGGGGGTGCATAGTGCGGGGAGGTGGGGTGCACAGTGCAGCAGGGGGTGGGGGTGCACAGTGCAGCAGGGGGTGGGGGTGCATAGTGCGGGGAGGTGGGGTGCACAGTGCAGCAGGGGGTGGGGGTGCATAGTGCGGGGAGGTGGGGTGCACAGTGCAGCAGGGGGTGGGGGTGCATAGTGCGGGGAGGTGGGGTGCACAGTGCAGCAGGGGGTGGGGGTGCACAGTGCAGCAGGGGGTGGTGCACAGTGCAGCAGGGGGTGGGGGTGCATAGTGCGGGGAGGTGGGGTGCACAGTGCAGCAGGGGGTGGGGGTGCACAGTGCAGCAGGGGGTGGGGGTGCATAGTGCGGGGAGGTGGGGTGCACAGTGCAGCAGGGGGTGGGGGTGCACAGTGCAGCAGGGGGTGGGGGTGCATAGTGCGGGGAGGTGGTGTGCACAGTGCAGCAGGGGGTGGGGGTGCATAGTGCGGGGAGGTGGTGTGCACAGTGCAGCAGGGGGTGGGGGTGCATAGTGCGGGGAGGTGGGGTGCACAGTGCAGCAGGGGGTGGGGTGCACAGTGCAGCAGGGGGTGGGGGTGCATAGTGCGGGGAGGTGGGGTGCACAGTGCAGCAGGGGGTGGGGGTGCATAGTGCGGGGAGGTGGGGTGCACAGTGCAGCAGGGGGTGGGGGTGCATAGTGCGGGGAGGTGGGGTGCACAGTGCTGCAGGGGGTGGGGGTGCACAGTGCAGCAGGGGGTGCATAGTGCGGGGAGGTGGGGTGCACAGTGCAGCAGGGGGTGGGGGTGCATAGTGCGGGGAGGTGGGGTGCACAGTGCTGCAGCAGGGGGTGGGGGTGCACAGTGCAGCAGGGGGTGGGGGTGCATAGTGCAGCAGGGGGTGGGGGTGCACAGTGCAGCAGGGGGTGGGGGTGCACAGTGCAGCAGGGGGTGGGGGTGCATAGTGCGGGGAGGTGGGGTGCACAGTGCAGCAGGGGGTGGGGGTGCATAGTGCGGGGAGGTGGGGTGCACAGTGCAGCAGGGGGTGGGGGTGCATAGTGCGGGGAGGTGGGGTGCACAGTGCAGCAGGGGGTGGGGGTGCACAGTGCAGCAGGGGGTGGGGGTGCATAGTGCGGGGAGGTGGGGTGCACAGTGCAGCAGGGGGTGGGGGTGCACAGTGCAGCAGGGGGTGGGGGTGCATAGTGCAGGGAGGTGGGGTGCACAGTGCAGCAGGGGGTGGGGGTGCATAGTGCGGGGAGGTGGGGTGCACAGTGCAGCAGGGGGTGGGGGTGCATAGTGCGGGGAGGTGGGGTGCACAGTGCAGCAGGGGGTGGGGGTGCACAGTGCAGCAGGGGGTGGGGGTGCATAGTGCGGGGAGGTGGGGTGCACAGTGCAGCAGGGGGTGGGGGTGCATAGTGCGGGGAGGTGGGGTGCACAGTGCAGCAGGGGGTGGGGGTGCACAGTGCAGCAGGGGGTGGGGGTGCATAGTGCGGGGAGGTGGGGTGCACAGTGCAGCAGGGGGTGGGGGTGCACAGTGCAGCAGGGGGTGGGGGTGCATAGTGCAGGGAGGTGGGGTGCACAGTGCAGCAGGGGGTGGGGGTGCATAGTGCGGGGAGGTGGGGTGCACAGTGCAGCAGGGGGTGGGGGTGCATAGTGTGGGGAGGTGGGGTGCACAGTGCAGCAGGGGGTGGGGGTGCATAGTGCGGGGAGGTGGGGGTGCATAGTGCGGGGAGGTGGGGTGCACAGTGCAGCAGGGGGTGGGGGTGCACAGTGCAGCAGGGGGTGGGGGTGCATAGTGCGGGGAGGTGGGGTGCACAGTGCAGCAGGGGGTGGGGGTGCACAGTGCAGCAGGGGGTGGGGGTGCATAGTGCGGGGAGGTGGGGTGCACAGTGCAGCAGGGGGTGGGGGTGCATAGTGCGGGGAGGTGGGGTGCACAGTGCAGCAGGGGGTGGGGGTGCACAGTGCAGCAGGGGGTGGGGGTGCATAGTGCGGGGAGGTGGGGTGCACAGTGCAGCAGGGGGTGGGGGTGCACAGTGCAGCAGGGGGTGGGGGTGCATAGTGCGGGGAGGTGGGGTGCACAGTGCAGCAGGGGGTGGGGGTGCATAGTGCGGGGAGGTGGGGTGCACAGTGCAGCAGGGGGTGGGGGTGCATAGTGTGGGGAGGTGGGGTGCACAGTGCAGCAGGGGGTGGGGGTGCATAGTGCGGGGAGGTGGGGTGCACAGTGCAGCAGGGGGTGGGGGTGCACAGTGCAGCAGGGGGTGGGGGTGCATAGTGCGGGGAGGTGGGGTGCACAGTGCAGCAGGGGGTGGGGGTGCATAGTGCGGGGAGGTGGGGTGCACAGTGCAGCAGGGGGTGGGGGTGCACAGTGCAGCAGGGGGTGGGGGTGCATAGTGCGGGGAGGTGGGGTGCACAGTGCAGCAGGGGGTGGGGGTGCACAGTGCAGCAGGGGGTGGGGGTGCATAGTGCAGGGAGGTGGGGTGCACAGTGCAGCAGGGGGTGGGGGTGCATAGTGCGGGGAGGTGGGGTGCACAGTGCAGCAGGGGGTGGGGGTGCATAGTGTGGGGAGGTGGGGTGCACAGTGCAGCAGGGGGTGGGGGTGCATAGTGCGGGGAGGTGGGGGTGCATAGTGCGGGGAGGTGGGGTGCACAGTGCAGCAGGGGGTGGGGGTGCACAGTGCAGCAGGGGGTGGGGGTGCATAGTGCGGGGAGGTGGGGTGCACAGTGCAGCAGGGGGTGGGGGTGCACAGTGCAGCAGGGGGTGGGGGTGCATAGTGCGGGGAGGTGGGGTGCACAGTGCAGCAGGGGGTGGGGGTGCATAGTGCGGGGAGGTGGGGTGCACAGTGCAGCAGGGGGTGGGGGTGCACAGTGCAGCAGGGGGTGGGGGTGCATAGTGCGGGGAGGTGGGGTGCACAGTGCAGCAGGGGGTGGGGGTGCACAGTGCAGCAGGGGGTGGGGGTGCATAGTGCGGGGAGGTGGGGTGCACAGTGCAGGAGGGGGTGGGGGTGCATAGTGCAGGGGGTGGGGGTGCACAGTGCAGCAGGGGGTGGGGGTGCACAGTGCAGCAGGGGGTGGGGGTGCATAGTGCGGGGAGGTGGGGTGCACAGTGCAGCAGGGGGTGGGGGTGCAGGCTCAGCCCAGGGGCAGGTCTTATTGCATAACAGGGACAATGTGCAGCTGCCGCAGATCACTGGGGAGGGACGAGCTGAATGAGCCGGATCGCGCCTCAGTGTTGGGGCTGTCAGGATGGGGCTGAGGTGGGCTGCTTGGCTGCTGCTCCCGGCTCTGCTGCCCCGGGCTCTCTGTCACCCGCAGTGTTTGGACTTCAAGCCCCCGTTCCGGCCCCCGCAGGCGCTCACCTTCTGTGTGCAGTACGGAGACTTGGGCTGCTGCGACTCCTCCCGGGACAGGGAGATCATGGACACTTTCTACCGGGTGATGGGGCACATAGACGAGGCAGGCTACGAGCTGTGCGCTGCCCATGTGCAGGACATCCTGTGCCAGGTGAGTGCCCACATTCCGGACATCAGTTCATTCACAAAGCAGCTGCAACCAAAGCCCCCCAGTGCAATGACTGCCAGGGATGGGGGTCACATCATTTATTCCAGTACCATGGGATCATGTGATCTTTGCCAGGTGATAATGACATAGGGTCAGGGTCACGTGATCTCTGCCAGGTGATGCTGGATATGGGGTCACGTGATCTTTGACAGGTGATGCTGGATATGGGGTGATATGATATAGGATCAGGTGATACCGGATATGGGGTCACGTGATCTTTGACAGGTGATGCTGGATATGGGGTGATATGATATAGGATCAGGTGATACCGGATATGGGGTCATGTGATATAGGATCAGGTGATGCTGGATATGGGGGGGTCATGTGATCTCTCCTGGGTGATACCGGATATGGGGTCATGTGATCTCAGCCAGGTGACACTGGAAATGAGGTCACGTTATCTCTGCCATGTGATGGTACAAAGCAATATGGTGCATATGATCCATGCCAGGCAGAATCTTTACCACCCGTGATGGGAAGCCTAGCTACAATGGGTAATAGGGCATTTACTTGGGGCAATGGGCAGTCATCAAGAAATGCCGTTCTGAAGTCTATGTAATGGCACAAGGTCAGGCTCTTGTTTGAAGCATCTTTTGGCAGACATGTCTGATATGTTAAGAATTCCCATTCTTGCTTACAAAATTCCAAAACAACAAAGAAACCTTCCATTATTGGAAAGCTAAGCCAATTCTCCAAAGTATTAGAAGGTTCCCAGCAACAGATGTTCAGTAACAGAAGGATTGGACATGTCGGATTTCAACATGTTTCATCCTTTAGTCCCATGGAAAGTAAACCACCAGAAGGGTCTGGCAATGACTTCCCTCTTCCCATTGGAAAACACATGCATGCTCACCCAATGAGAGGACATGCAAAGTCACAGCGGGAGGCAGCAACTTCTGATCTACGGGACTACTATAGCCGCAGATCTGCAGATGGGGCCAGGTGAAGGATTACAAGTGTGTTATCATACATTAACATGTGACTCATATGTTGCCCGAGGTGGTTACCAAGTGAGAGACTAACTACTATCTCAGGAGCACATCTCAGGAGATCACATTATGTTCCAGGTCTAATGGAGGAAAAAATCAAGCGTAATTTGCAGTCATCAGAAGAACTGTTATAACAGATGGGAGAGAAGCATAACTTGATGGATGGGTGACAAAATGTAACAGGTGGAGAAGTCTGAGGGTTTAAAGGGGAATTTACAATTTTATATGTAAGATGCAATCAGACCATTAGAGGCTGCTTGGAGCCCCAAGAGTTAGCAATAAACTATAGGGAAACCTGGCAGAGGCTGCTTGGAGCCCCAGAATAAGCTGCAGCGAAACCTGGCAGAGGCTGCTTGGAGGCCCAGGAATAATCTGTAGGGAAACCTGGCAAAGGCTGCTTGGAGCCGCCCCAGGAATAATCTGTAGGGAAACCTGTCAGAGGCTACTTGAAGCCCCAGGAATAATCTGTAGGGAAACTTGGCAGAGGCTGCTTGGAGGCCCAGGAATAATCTGTAGGGAAACTCGGCAGAGGCTGCTTGGAGGCCCAGGAATAATCTGTAGGGAAACTCTGCAGAGGCTGCTTGGAGGCCCAGGAATAATCTGTAGGGAAACTCGGCAGAGGCTGCTTGGAGGCCCAGGAATAATCTGTAGGGAAACTCGGCAGAGGCTGCTTGGAGGCCCAGGAATAATCTGTAGGGAAACTTGGCAGAGGCTGCTTGAAGCCCCAGGAATAATCTGTAGGGAAACCTGGCAGAGGCTGCTTGGAGCCCCAGGAATAATCTGTAGGGAAACCTGTCAGAGGCTGCTTGGAGGCCCAGGAATAATCTGTAGGGAAACCTGGCAAAGGCTGCTTGGAGCCGCCCCAGGAATAATCTGTAGGGAATCCTGTCAGAGGCTACTTGAAGCCCCAGGAATAATCTGTAGGGAAACTTGTAAGAGGCTACTTGAAGCCCCAGTAATAATCTGTAGGGAAACTTGGCAGAGGCTGCTTGGAGGCCCAGGAATAATCTGTAGGCAAACTCGGCAGAGGCTGCTTGGAGGCCCAGGAATAATCTGTAGGGAAACTTGGCAGAGGCTGCTTGAAGCCCCAGGAATAATCTGTAGGGAAACTTGGCAGAGGCTGCTTGGAGCCCCAGGAATAATCTGTAGGGAATCCTGGCAGAGGCTGCTTGGAGCCCCAGGAATAATCTGTAGGGAAACCTGGCAGAGGCTGCTTGGAGCCCCAGGAATAATCTGTAGGGAAACCTGGCAGAGGCTGCTTGGAGCCCCAGGAATAATCTGTAGGGAAACCTGGCAGAGGCTGCTTGAAGCCCCAGGAATAATCTGTAGGGAATCCTGGCAGAGGCTGCTTGGAGGCCCAGGAATAATCTGTAGGGAATCCTGGCAGAGGCTGCTTGGAGGCCCAGGAATAATCTGTAGGGAAACCTGTCAGAGGCTGCTTGAAGCCCCAGGAATAATCTGTAGGGAAACCTGTCAGAGGCTGCTTGAAGCCCCAGGAATAATCTGTAGGGAAACCTGTCAGAGGCTGCTTGAAGCCCCAGGAATAATCTGTAGGGAAACCTGTCAGAGGCTGCTTGGAGCCCCAGGAATAATCTGTAGGGAAACCTGGCAGAGGCTGCTTGAAGCCCCAGGAATAATCTGTAGGGAATCCTGGCAGAGGCTGCTTGGAGGCCCAGGAATAATCTGTAGGGAATCCTGGCAGAGGCTGCTTGGAGGCCCAGGAATAAGCTGTAGGGAAACCTGGCAGAGGCTGCTTGAAGCCCCAGGAATAATCTGTAGGGAATCCTGGCAGAGGCTGCTTGGAGGCCCAGGAATAATCTGTAGGGAATCCTGGCAGAGGCTGCTTGGAGGCCCAGGAATAATCTGTAGGGAAACCTGTCAGAGGCTGCTTGAAGCCCCAGGAATAATCTGTAGGGAAACCTGTCAGAGGCTGCTTGAAGCCCCAGGAATAATCTGTAGGGAAACCTGTCAGAGGCTGCTTGAAGCCCCAGGAATAATCTGTAGGGAAACTTGGCAGAGGCTGCTTGAAGCCCCAGGAATAATCTGTAGGGAAACTTGGCAGAGGCTGCTTGGAGGCCCAGGAATAATCTGTAGGGAATCCTGGCAGAGGCTGCTTGGAGCCCCAGGAATAATCTGTAGGGAAACCTGGCAGAGGCTGCTTGGAGCCCCAGGAATAATCTGTAGGGAAACCTGGCAGAGGCTGCTTGGAGCCCCAGGAATAATCTGTAGGGAAACCTGGCAGAGGCTGCTTGAAGCCCCAGGAATAATCTGTAGGGAATCCTGGCAGAGGCTGCTTGGAGGCCCAGGAATAATATGTAGGGAATCCTGGCAGAGGCTGCTTGGAGGCCCAGGAATAATCTGTAGGGAAACCTGTCAGAGGCTGCTTGAAGCCCCAGGAATAATCTGTAGGGAAACCTGTCAGAGGCTGCTTGAAGCCCCAGGAATAATCTGTAGGGAAACCTGTCAGAGGCTGCTTGAAGCCCCAGGAATAATCTGTAGGGAAACCTGTCAGAGGCTGCTTGGAGCCCCAGGAATAATCTGTAGGGAAACCTGGCAGAGGCTGCTTGAAGCCCCAGGAATAATCTGTAGGGAATCCTGGCAGAGGCTGCTTGGAGGCCCAGGAATAATCTGTAGGGAATCCTGGCAGAGGCTGCTTGGAGGCCCAGGAATAAGCTGTAGGGAAACCTGGCAGAGGCTGCTTGGAGCCCTAGGCAGAAGCTGCAGCAAAACCTGGCAGAGGCTGCTTGGAGCTCCAGCAATTATCTGTAAGGAAATCTGGCAGAGGCTGCTTGGAACTTCCAGAAATAAACAATATCTGTAGGGAAACCAAGCAAAAGATTTGTATTTTCTCTGCAGTGCTTCCACAGGTGGAAGCAAGTATTACATGATACCAAGCAAAATGGGGTCCTCCAGAACAAAATATACACTTTGTAGTTGTAATCTGCTCTAGATAATTATTGATGCCCATGCGGGGGGAAATACCTTTCACCCCTTTTATAACTCAAAAATGCCCTGAAGGCTATGCTAATAAATCGCCCATTGATACCCCACAAAACGGAGTCCTCAGAACAAAAGACACATGAAAACCATCATCTCCTCTATCTAATAGTCGTTGGCCCTAATGAAGGAATTACCACCTGCCCTTTTGTAACTTTAAAGTGCACTATGAGACGTCGTACTGCTGCCTTTAAACTTGCTTATCCGGCTAGACCACTGTGTCACGTTGATTGATAAACCTATCAATGAAACAAGGCAGAAACTGCCATAATTTTCTAGTAAATACTCATTGTAGACCTCCCTGAGCCCCTGGTTAAATTTTGGTCTGCAGATAGTGTTTTAGCTCATTTTGTACTTTTTTTTTTCCTCATTTTTGCATGATATATAAATAAGTCTAATGCATTAACTTGGATGCCCTAAGTTATTTACTTAAGCCATACACATAGCCACCCATGGCCATCCACATAACCACCCATGACCATCAGCATCCACATGACCACCCTTGGCCATCCGCATTACCGCCCTTGGCCATCCATATGACCGCCCATGGCCAGCCGCATAACCGCCCATAGCTATCAACATCCACATAACCGCCCATGGCCACCCACATGACTGCCCGTGGCCAACCACACGACTGACCATGGTCAACCGCATAACCGCCCATGGCCTCCCACATAACCGCCCATGTCGATTCATGTTACCGTCCTAGGCCATCCATATAACTTTTCCCGATAATTTGCCTGAATACCTTTATACCACTCAAGTATGCCAAATCCATTGCTCATCTCTATATTACAGTGGGGCAAAAAAGTATTTAGTCAGTCAGCAATAGTGCAAGTTCCACCACTTAAAAAGATGAGAGGCGTCTGTAATTTACATCATAGGTAGACCTCAACTATGGGAGACAAACTGAGAAAAAAAAATCCAGAAAATCACATTGTCTGTTTTTTTTTCATTTTATTTGCATATTATGGTGGAAAATAAGTATTTGGTCAGAAACAAGCAATCAAGATTTCTGGCTCTCACAGACCTGTAACTTCTTCTTTAAGAGTCTCCTCTTTCCTCCACTCATTACCTGTAGTAATGGCACCTGTTTAAACTTGTTATCAGTATAAAAAGACACCTGTGCACACCCTCAAACAGTCTGACTCCAAACTCCACTATGGTGAAGACCAAAGAGCTGTCAAAGGACACCAGAAACAAAATTGTAGCCCTGCACCAGGCTGGGAAGACTGAATCTGCAATAGCCAACCAGCTTGGAGTGAAGAAATCAACTGTGGGAGCAATAATTAGAAAATGGAAGACATACAAGACCACTGATAATCTCCCTCGATCTGGTGCTCCACGCAAAATCCCACCCCGTGGGGTCAGAATGATCACAAGAACGGTGAGCAAAAATCCCAGACCCACGTGGGGGGACCTAGTGAATGAACTGCAGAGAGCTGGGACCAATGTAACAAGGCCTACCATAAGTAACACACTACGCCACCATGGACTCAGATCCTGCAGTGCCAGACGTGTCCCACTGCTTAAGCCTGTACATGTCCGGGCCCGTCTGAAGTTTGCTAGAGAGCATTTGGATGATCCAGAGGAGTTTTGGGAGAATGTCCTATGGTCTGATGAAACCAAACTGGAACTGTTTGGTAGAAACACAACTTGTCGTGTTTGGAGGAAAAAGAATACTGAGTTGCATCCATCAAACACCATACCTACTGTAAAGCATGGTGGTGGAAACATCATGCTTTGGGGCTGTTTCTCTGCAAAGGGGCCAGGACGACTGATCCTGGTACATGAAAGAATGAATGGGGCCATGTATCGTGAGATTTTGAGTGCAAACCTTCTTCCATCAGCAAGGGCATTGATGATGAAACGTGGCTGGGTCTTTCAACATGACAATGATCCAAAGCACACCGCCAGGGCAACGAAGGAGTGGCTTCGTAAGAAGCATTTCAAGGTCCTGGAGTGGCCTAGCCAGTCTCCAGATCTCAACCCTATAGAAAACCTTTGGAGGGAGTTGAAAGTCCGTGTTGCCAAGCGAAAAGCCAAAAACATCACTGCTCTAGAGGAGATCTGCATGGAGGAATGGGCCAACATACCAACAACAGTGTGTGGCAACCTTGTGAAGACTTACAGAAAACGTTTGACCTCTGTCATTGCCAACAAAGGATATATCACAAAGTATTGAGATGAAATTTTGTTTCTGACCAAATACTTATTCTCCACCATAATATGCAAATAAAAGGAAAAAAAAACAGACAATGTGATTTTCTGGATTTTTTTTTTCTCAGTTTGTCTCCCATAGTTGAGGTCTACCTATGATGTAAATTACAGATGCCTCTCATCTTTTTAAGTGGTGGAACTTGCACTATTGCTGACTGACTAAATACTTTTTTGCCCCACTGTATATGAATTCATTTGTGCAAAAAAATGGCGCAGCTTATTTTTCCTTTTATTTTTCTGCCATTGTAGGAGTGCTCCCCGTATGCTGCTCACTTATATGATGCTGAAGACCCCAGCACACCGATGCGTTCCGTGGCTGGCCTCTGTGAGGATTATTGCTCGGATGTCTGGAAAAAATGCAGGTCACTTTTCAGATACATGACGTCTGACAAAGAGTTATTGGCCTTGGAAGGGAACATGGCCAAATTCTGCCGCCACTTGGCTCTAGATGACATCGATTACTGTTTTCCTCATTTGTTAGTGAACACGAAACTCAACCAGAACTTGGGCTTGGTGACGGCTGACTCAGAGGGCTGTCTGCAGCTATGTCTGGAAGAAGTGGCGAATGGTCTCCAGAATCCCGTGGCCATGGTCCATGCCAACGATGGTACGCATCGCTTCTTTGTGGCAGAGCAGATTGGCCTAGTTTGGACCTATCTTCCCGATCGTTCCAGACTGGAAAAGCCATTTTTAAATATCTCCCAAGCCGTCCTGACCTCACCCTGGGAAGGCGACGAGCGAGGTTTTCTAGGAATTGTTTTCCATCCAAATTTCAGACATAACGGCAAAGTCTATGTTTATTACTCAGTGGAAATTGGCTTTGATGAGATCATACGAATCAGCGAGTTCAGAGTTTCCGCTCACGACATGAACATGGTCGATCACAGCTCAGAGAGGTAATTTTCCGCAAGCATTCACCAGCCTGGTGTGCGGCTCTTTCAGTTATTAACTAGCGCTGCTCTCATGGGCACTGCGCCACTTGTCTGAAACCTCCACGGCATAATAAAAACATAGAATTTTGCTGCCATTTTTTAGAGGTCCCTTTCTTTTACATAAATTTCATGCCAGGAAAATAATGGATATGCGATTTTGGGGGGATTAATTATGAGACTCGTTTTGTGTTGAGGAGTTTACCATATGATCCTGATGTCCCATCTCTAAATATAGGAATATATATATATATATATATATATATATATATATACACTCACTGGCCACTTTATTAGGTACACCTGTCCAACTGTGTGTTAAGACTTAATTTCTAATCAGCCAATCACATGGCGGCAACTCAGTGCATTTAGGCATGTAGACATGGTCAAGACAATCTCCTGCAGTTCAAACCGAGCATCAGTATGGGGAAGAAAGGTGATTTGAGTGCCTTTGAACGTGGCAAGATTGTTGGTGCCAGAAGGGCTGGTCTGAGTATTTCAGAAACTGCTGATCTACTGGGATTTTCACGCACAACCATCTCTAGGGTTTACAGAGAATGGTCCGAAAAAGAAAAAAAATCCAGTGAGCGGCAGTTCTGTGGCCGGAAATGCCTTGTTGATGCCAGAGGTCAGAGGAGAATGGGCATACTGGTTCTAGCTGATAGAAAGGCAACAGTGACTCAAATTGCCACCCGTTACAACCAAGGTAGGCAGAAGAGCATCTCTGAACGCACAGTGCGTCGAACTTTGAGGCAGATGGGCTACAGCAGCAGAAGACCACACTGGGTACCACTCCTCTCAGCTAAGAACAGGCATCTGATGGCTACTTTCAGCAGGATAATGCGCCATGTCATAAAGCTCGAATCATCTCAGATTGGTTTCTTGAACATGACAATGAGTTCACTGTACTCAAATGGCCTCCTCAGTCACCAGATCTCAATCCAATAGAGCATCTTTGGGATGTGGTGGAACGGGAGATTCGCATCAGGGATGTGCAGCCGACAAATCTGCGCCAACTGTGTGATGCCATCATGTCAATATGGTCCAAAATCTCTGAGGAATGCTTCCAGCACCTTGTTGAATCTCTGCCACGAAGAATTGAGACAGTTCTGAAGGCAAAAGGGGGTCCAACCCGTTACTAGCATGGTGTACCTAATAAAGTGGCCAGTGAGTGTGTATATATATATATATATATATATATATATATATATATATATATATATATATATATATATATATATATATATATATATATATATATATGTTTAGCAAAGAGAATAAAACAATGTCTCACTAGAAAAATGGCAATGCGGGATCAGAAGTCAGCAGGGGGTATACTTACAGAAAAAGATGATGGACTGTATGTTACATTAAAAAGTATATTCCCACAATTGAAAGCCATTTCCTATCCATAGGAGATGGGATAACTTACTGATCACTGGGGTTCGAACTTTAGGACCCCCACAGCGATCTCAAGAATGTGGCTTTGAAGGGCTTTGTTTTGAATGGGACAGATGTCTCCCTGGTCTCACTCTACTCCATTTATTGTTTATGGGACTGCCAAAAAAGTCAAGTATAGTGCTCCAATATTTCTTCCAGTTCTGTACATAGTGACTATACGCACCTTTTCTGGATCCATAGATGTGTTTTTAGGATACCAGCAGCTAGACCCCCAGAGATCAGTAAGCTATTCCCTATCCTATGGATAGAGCCCTATCCTATGGATAGAGGATAACTTTCAATTGTAGGAATAACTCTTATAAGAAATACACATAGTGTTCCACATGGGCTGGGTCAGAAGAGCATGAAGAACGGCAATAAATTAGTTTTCAGACAGTGGCCAGCCGTGATTCCTTGGGTCCACCAGAGGAAATTATTCTGATGGACCCTCTTGACACTGTGCATGTTCAGTATCATTGTATACCCAGGACATGTAGATGATTTGTGAATCATCCTGTAAGAAATAGACCTTGGTGACAAGATTAGCTCCTATATCATGTTCATATCTTCTGGACCCTTGGGTCTACTTGAGGATCATCTTGCACTCTTATGGGTCAGTCAGAGCATCTGATCGTAAGTAATGAGAATAAACATTTGAATTAACGTACTTAATTTTTGCTGATATTATTAGGATAATCTTGGAAGTGGAGGAACCGGCCTCTAATCACAATGGCGGAGAGGTGCTCTTTGGAGATGATGGCTACCTCTACATATTTATTGGAGATGGAGGCATGGCTGGAGATCCGTTTGGAAAGTTTGGAAATGCTCAGAACAAGTGAGAACATTTACATATATCCTGAGGGAATTTGAGCTGTGTTCTGTTTGTAATCTTTTACTAGCTATGTGTCCTCCAGATACATAATGCAATCCGAAAAAGCTGGAAAGCAAGATAGAGTATTCACCTTTACCCATTATTAAGGATTTTGTTTCTTTTTTTTTCAGACTCTAGTATACTTTTTTTTTTAATAAAGTCTTTGTTTAAATATCGCCCCCATCCTTGGTACCGTTTCTCCAAAGCCTTGCTTGCATTGAGCCTTCTGGAGGACAATGACCAGTCACCATTATCACCATATTTATTGCTGACCTCTAGTCTTTGGTACCATTTTGGCTTATAATGAACATTTGATTCCTTTTTTGTATATATTTTGGGGAAGTGCAATGACCAAAAAAATGGCAATTCTGGCACTTTTTCTCTTTTTTTCTTTTTGACATTTAATTTATGGGTTAAATAATTTAATATTTTGATAGATCGACTATAGACAACAATACCAAATATTGTTTTTTTTTTTTTATATTTCATTATTTTTAATTGAAAAAAGGGTGGGGGGATTAAACCTTTTGGGATTTTTTTAAAGAATTTTTAAAACTTTTTTTTTTTACATTTTTACTTTATATTTTAGTGTCCTCTTGAACCTGCTCCATACTGCACATCACTGACTGTGATGTGCAGTTACGTATGGGGTGCAGAGAGGTTAAAATGATCCTGAGCTGTAGCACCAACATGCATAACATGCCATTTTTGGAATAAGACAGCCATGTTTTGTTTGTTTTTTAATTTTTGACCATCCTTTAGGCCGGGTTCACATGTACGTATTTCACAGTACAGACCGTAGTGCCTGAACTGGCCACAGGTCTCCCCACCCGAACATACAGCCTCATAGACATATATGAGGCCGTAAATATGGGTTGGAAGAGCCATTGCCAGATCGGGCATTGCGGTCTGAATATTTATCTTAAGTTACACTTGTGTGAACAAGGCAGTAAAGGAGAATATTTCTTATTTAAATGCCCTGGTAGGCAGAATATGGAGGTCTTCACATCTGAAAACTCAAAAGAGGTAAGGAAGACTTTGAGCGATGTTGATCAGGCACACTTAGTTCAAAAGTTTTTTTTTTTTGTTTTTTTCTTGTCTGGATGTTTTGTTTTTTTATTATTTTGTCTTGTTTTTTTTTCTCCTTTCATTTCCAGATCGACATTATTAGGGAAAGTCCTCCGAATTGACGTGACTCATAACAATCACGGACCTCTTTACCGAATCCCACCAGACAATCCGTTTGTCAATGACCCATTGGCCAGGCCCGAAATTTATGCATATGGGGTGAGGAACATGTGGCGCTGCTCATTTGATAGGGGAGACCCCCATACAAAGGAAGGGAAAGGACGCCTGTTCTGTGGAGATGTAGGACAGAATAAATTCGAAGAAGTCGACATTGTAGAGAAAGGAAAAAATTATGGCTGGAGAGCCAGAGAAGGCTTCAGCTGCTATGATAAAAAGCTGTGCGCCAATTCTTCTCTAGGTAATGATTGATGATTACCGTATGTGGCCGCACTTCTTCCAATCATGACTATATGATCATTATTTATAGGGGAAATCCAATCAAAAGTTCACAAAATGTTTTACTTTAACATTTTAGAAGCTTCTGTCTGTTTGGCTCCATGTAAATAGGATTTACGCCGATGCCACATTATGTATAAAGCAGTTTTAAATATATAAAAACATAGCAAAATTGCTTTCCAAGTTAAAAAAAAAAATAAAAAAGAGAATAATGAAAAATATGTTCAGTTTTTCCACGCCTGCAAAATCCTGATGTATCAAAATATACAATTATTTAACCGTAGGATAAATGTCATAAAAAAATTATTGAAATGCTAGAAGTGTTTTTTCGTTTGCTACTGGCCCTCCCAAAATATGCAATAAATAGCTATCAAAATCTTTTTAACCACTTAAAAAACAAAAATTGCCACGGAGAACCATTTTTACAGGTCATTTTTACTGCAGAATAAAACTCCGTGGCGGAACTGCGTTTATTTTTTTTCGGGGGAGGGGGGTGGGTGTTGAAGGGGCTTTAAAATTTTACAGCACTTAAAGATTTTTTTTTTCTGTTTTTCAGTGCATTATATGATAAAATGAATGGTGTCATTCAAACTAGAATTTTTCCTGTAGGAAAAAAGGGAAACAAATGTTGAGAGAACAATAAGTTATGTTTCTTAGATGAAATCGAAAACGCCAAAAATATTAAAATTTGTCTAGTCGCGAAGGGGGTTAAAAAGTCTGGGTACATGCTACTGACATACACCTCTGATAAAAAGCTCTGATATATAACACTATATTGAAGCCACATAGTGGCTTAAATCGCCTATAAAGGTCCCATTGTAAAAGCAGAGTAGATTGCACAGTACATGGGATGGAAAATTTACCAGAAGCGGCAGCCTCACATTCACATTGTGGAATGCTTCATTCATGTCAGGCCGTGACAGATTCTCTTTACGAAATCTGCAGATTCCAGGTTCTGTGTCTAGAACGCTCCTTAGTAGCTCCCACCATTTCTGTGAGATCCTGAGGTCACATCTTGGACTATGCATGCAAAGTGCCGCAGTTTACTGCTAGATTTTCAACCAAAGTCATTATGAGTCTGCTAGGCCCACATGGCCGCAATGTTCCCCTTTTTGGGATTTGTTTGGAGACCGGATTTACTTTATATTTTAAGAATGTGCAGCAAAATTGTGGTAAGATTCAATTTAAAGAGGCCTTGTCACTTGCCATAAATACATTATTTTTTTTTTACCTGGTGTAAATGCCGCTGTTCTCTTGAATCCGGCGCTGTTTTTCTTTCATTTCTATGCCTCTGCGTTCCTGAGATATGGCCCCTTCTTCCTAGTATGTATATCTAGTCTCAATAGCCAAGTAGGTGCGGTCTTCTTTTTGTGCCAAGCCCAGTTGCCTAACAAGACTAGTTTTATATATCGAGAAGAAAGGGCCATATCTCAGGAACGGAGAGGCGCAGGAACAAAAGAAAAACAGCGCCGGATTCAGGAGAACAGCGTCATTTACACCAGGTATATAAAAAAAAATACATATTTATGGCAAGTGAAGAATCCTCTAAGCTTCCGAAGCCATTGAGATAACGATGTTATGCCCCCTTTTCTTCATTTCTAATATGCCTCTGATGATGTCCCTGCCAGGATTAACTTTGTGTCCAAAGTCAACTTGTTTAGTAGTCCCACCAAAGGCGGTGTAGTCGCACATACCTTGGCGTGATTGGCATCTTCCACGCAGCCATAAATCATCCTGCGCATGCATGCAACATGCATTTTTCCTGGCCAGGGTGACACAAGGCTGCATGGCGGACATCAATCATACCCATGGGATAATCATTACAGCACCTGCAATCTGTCTCTGCCCAGATGACTGGCCGAGGCTAATTAGTGTTTTGTATATTTGCTCCCCGTGCCCTAAAAGCACACAACACATGGAATGTTTAATGCAGACTTCCCCTTTAAGATGATTTCGCTTTTAACTTTATGTTTAGTTACTTAGTACATTAGATTTGGTAACCATAGGCCTTATTCCGACCTCAGCAATGGGGTGTTCATTGCGCATAGCAACCAATCACAGCGCAGCTTTCATCTCATATTCTGCTCTGAAGAAATGAAAGTCGTGCTGTGATTGGTTGCTATTGGCAACACAGCCATGATAATGCAGCTCCCATTGCTGCCGTTACCAAATCTGAATTTTAGAAAGAAGTAATGTTAAAAAGGGGAAGTCTGATATTTTAAGATGCTTTATTTTATTAATATGTGTATGTTATATTTGGTAACCATAAGGCCACAGCAATGGGAGCTAACTCTTAGCAACCAATCACAGCGCCACTTTGATTTTTTATAAGCAGAATTTCAAATGAAAGCTGCGCAGTGATTGGTTGCTTTGGCAACATAGTCAATTGTTCAACCCCTTGCGGCGCTATGAGAATGAGGCGGAAATTAAATAACGAAAGCATAAATGAAATTTTTTCACCAGTTTGTTTGTTGGCTTGTTTTTTTTTTTTAATTACCAAATATGTTTTTGTGCAGATGATGTTCTTCCGATTTTTGCCTACCCCCATAAGGTTGGAAAATCTGTCACCGGCGGATATGTGTACCGAGGCTGCGAGTATCCAAACTTAAATGGGCTTTATATATTTGGAGATTTTATGAGTGGGTACGTTTCTTTTCTTTATCAAGTGCTCTAAGCTTCAGTAATGCAGTGTGTAATCTGCTGTACGATAATCTGAAAAGTCTCTGCACAGCTCACAAGATCAAAAGCGGGAGATTAATAGTAAGGAGATTTCTTTGGAGAAAATCCGTGATGGCAGCAGATGTAAAGGGGTCGTCTCATCACACAGACCCCCTTTTCATATTTGAGATCCACTATGGTGATCAACTGATTGGGGCCGATTGGGAAATGCAGTATTAGGGCGGGTGCAGACGAGCATATTTTCGGTCCTAGTGCGATCCAAGAACATATCGGACCAATATTAGTCTATGGGGCCGTGCGGACAAAGGAGAAAATTGGTGCATGCTTGGGTTTGAACTAGTTTTCGGATCGCACTCGGCCATGCAAGTCAATGAGTGCATGGGAAACATCAGACTGCACTTGGATGACATCTGAGTGCAGTCCGATTTTCAAACACGGAACATGGAGTTTTTTGCCATTTTCTCCTTATCCGAAATAATCAGAACACACTGTGCTCATACTTGGATCAGAGTTTCATTATCATAATTGGCCAGATTCTATTGGATGAGAGAATCTACGGCCATCTGGACATGCAGCTACATTTTGAGCATTCAGATCAGTGGCCATCTATTTAAAGGATTAATCCCAGTATTTAAAAGTTATCACCTATCCGTTTAGAGAGGTGATGACTTGCTGGGCGGTTGAGGTCCGTCCGCTGCTGAGACTACATCTCTGCAGTGCCCCATCTGAATTAGGCAGAAGCTGCACACCCGCACCCCTTTCTGCATTCATTCTCTATAGGAGTGCTGGAGATTGCCAAGTACTGCGCTTGGGATTGGTGGAGGTCCTTGTGGTCGGACCCCCACTGATCAGCAAATTGAAGGTCTAAAAATGGGAACAACCATTTAAAACATAGGCAAATCAAGTAAGAGCCATTGCTCTTGGGTCTCCACTCTAATTGGTAGGTGGTTCTAACTTCTGGGACCCCATTACATTTGAAAATAGAGGGGATGTGGCATTGCTGTTTTCACTGCTTTTTCCCCAGCATAGCCACACAACAGTACAAGGAAATATGTTACAGTCGAATTTAAGTGAACGGTACCAGCTGCAAGTTTCCTGTACTTCAGGATATGCACTGTGCAAGGAAACCCCAGTGATGCATCTCAGAAGCATTGGGGGTCCCTGGTTTCAGGCCCTGACCAATCGGGGAAAGATTTATAAGATGCTAATAGCCTCTTTGAAAACATGGAAGGCAATTCATGCATGTTTTTCTGCATTTTTATTAAAGCGCCATCACTTTCTTTTGTTCTTTAATAATCAGTTCTGGAAGTTTTCTTCCAATTCATGAATATTCAAGTTTAAGTCTTTTTTTGGCACCAAATATAAAAATTGTTTCATGCAGATGAAGGCTAACACATGACATTTTAGAAGGTTGGGTAATTTTTAAATCTAAAAAGACACACAAAAAAGCAAGCTTCTTTGAGTTTACACAATATTCATCTGATAATGTGTGCCATTATGATAAATTTAGAACTCTGCAAAGGAATACGTGGATTTCGTCCGCGCTGCCCATGTGATGAAATTCCAGAAGGTTAATAAAGTTTGACAGTGGTTTATTCTACGCGTTTCAAGGTTTTTTTGCAACCTCTCCAGGAAATACCACCAGATGTCTTGGAGGTAGACAGTCATGTACATCTCTAGGAAGGCAAAAGGGCATATCAATGTCATACAACCATAATAGATTTCCAGAGTTTTCGAGTTGTGTCTGAATTTTGCATTGATGAAATAAGTTTTTTGCATTGTATTTCTTTTTTTTTGTCAATCACAACAGAAGATTGATGGCCTTGAAGGAAAATCAGAATACAGGGGAATGGCAGTACCATGAAATCTGCATGGGGATGGGGCAGACGTGCTTATTTCCTGGCCTCATCAATAACTATTACCAGTACATCATCTCTTTTGCTGAGGATGAAGCAGGTAAGTGGGCTATTTTTCTATGGCGAAACAAAAAAAATCTACTTGGAAATGTCATATAATTGGGATTTTAGAAACTCCATTCATATAAAAGCCACAAATGCACATCGAAATTCACGTCAAATTCCATAAGGGTATGTTGACGCACAATTTTTGGCATGGATTTTGGATCAGATTCTGCTCCAAAATTCACATGAAAAACAATTTCCTATTAATTTCATTGTGAAAATTGTCTCTTCAGAGAAGAAGAGGACTAGAACTCTAGTGCCACCTATTGGAAGGAGCAGTCATTTTTGACCCTTTAACGAGCCTTGTTACATGACTTAGGATAAAAGCCAAGCCAGAATCTCAATTTGCAGACGCTGTGTTTCAGGGTTCCTGCCCCTCGTCAGTGCAAAGTGGGAGATCTGGTTTGGCTGTGTGAGAGGCGTCTGACCGATATCCATGAAGTACTGTTTCTCCTTGCGGAGATTGACATGCTAAGCATGCCAAGATGAGGAGACTTAAAGCCGCAATGCTCCTCTGGGAAATATACAAATTGTCTCTTCAGAGGTGGCACTAGAGTTCTACTCCTCTTCCTCTGTGAAGAGACAATTTGCATATTTCCAAGAGGAGCATTGCAGCTTTAAGTCTCCTCATCTTGGCATGCTTAGCATGTCAATCTCCGCAAGGCGAAACGATACTTCTTTCGTTGTGAAAACATGTTTATTGTACACTAGGTGTTGTTTCCTTTCCACGTGGAAAAAGAAGCAGCATGTTAATTCTTGAGATATTTCTGATTTAAAATAAATAAAAAAAAAAAAAAAAAAAAAATCAAAATTTGACTAATAAATGATTGAAAGCACAAAATCATTAATTTTTGTTGGATTTGGATTTTTCAGCCAGCAAAATCCACATCTTTTAGGGCCTTTCTTTGCCCCGTTAGTGACCAGCTTATTCTTCCTGTGACCTCTAAATTCATACTTTAAGACACCGAAAGACAGATAATTCTGCCGGGGGGGGGTTGTTCTGCTTCATACAGTTTCTGCTTGACACATTACAACGTCATCTCGTTTCTTATTCTAAAAAATCCACTATTGGCAGCATTTCACATTTATGTCTATGATATTGTCCAGATCTGGCTATTTGCTGAATGAATTCTCTTTATTTGAAGGTTTAGGTTCTTTACAAGTTTGTGCGTGTTAAGGGGGATGTATGACAGGGGGGTTGCCTGCTGTGACTACCCCTTTAAGTAATGAAAGCTGAGCTCTGATTTGTTGCACAGAGCCTAAAATTAAAAAAAAAAAAAAAAAATGCAGATTCATTTAGCAAACTGCAACCTGCCCTTCCTATGTTCTGTACACCTGAGCCCACCTACCAGCAAAAAAATCCTATATAAGACCCTTGCTTCCTTTCAGGAGAACTGTACTTCATGTCTACCGGTATACCCAGTGCCACATCCTCCACCGGTGTCGTGTACAAGATCATAGATACATCAAGGTGAAACTATCCTGAATTTATTAAAATGTATACTGACGTTCCCCTAATCCAGCATGCAATGACAAAGCCTGATAGTTTAGCATCAAATAAGCTAGAAAGCCAATATTTATTTGTTGTTATGTTCTGTGATTTAAATATTTAATATGATCTGAACTGATACATTGTAGCACACTATCAGGACAGAAGAGAGATCGGGGATCACAGAGGATAACATTGTAACAAGAATATTCCCATTGATTGAAAGTAAGAAGTGATCTTGCACAATGTCAGAAGTTGCATAACGTTTAGGCCATGTTCCCAGGTGTGGAAATACTTTTTTTTTTTTTTTTTCTGCAGATGATTGCACCAAAATATACACTAGTAATCTATCGTCCTATGACTATTGCATCTTTGTTTCCTTTTTAATGTTTTTTTTTTTTTTTGTGCAGAAATGCTGGAAATCTGCAAATTTGTGTTTTTACATGGATTTATTTTCAGGCTGCTCATAGAAATCTAGAGAGAGATAAAAACGCACAAAAATGCACAGTTCAACAGAGATTGTCAATGCACAGGGGGCAGGAGTTTTCGGAAAATCGCATCCACTAGCTTGAACGATTAAACACGTCAGATTTTCCCCAAAAAATATAATAAAAAATACAGCAGGAAAAAATAGAAGAATATACACTGTGTGGGAAGCTGGTCTTGAAATGCAACCTTCAGGGAGTTTCCCACCCAAAGTATAAAGGGATAAATATTAGATTCCTTGATCACCTTCGTGTGCCATATACTGACCGAAGTCTGTCTATATTTCAATGTATATGGTTAAAAAGAACCTGTCAGCATGATTGTGTAATGTAAACTACAAATATGGCTGTAATGGTGTTGTAATACAGATTACATTGATACTTTTGGTGAGGAAATCCACTTTGTTGTTCTTCTTGAAATACCATTTGAAATTTTCTGCAAATTAGATTTTGGTGCTCAGGGCATTGGGTTTTCTCCTCCATCTGTGGTTTCTCGGCCACCTGCCTCCCTCTGGTCTGTGATTGGCAGGTCACTGCAGGGGAATCACAGACTGCAGGGGTGGAGGAAATCAAAGACATGGAGGAGAAGACCCAGTGACATGTTCAGCCCCTGTGCACCAAAGTCTAGTTAGCAGAAAACTTGAAATCTGTTCTTCATGCTTAGTGTGGCATTCACAAACACACAAATGCAAAGATTGAGTCAACTTCTCCCCCTTTTTATCCGATTTCAGGTGTGATTCTCATATTGCCCACACCTGTTACTTGCCACAGGTGAGTTTGAACAAGCATCACATTATTGAAAAAGTGGTTTCCCACTAGTTTGTCCTGCCCATTTTGGGAGTTTTGTGTGAAATTATGTCCGGTTTGCCTTTTTTTATGTTTTTGTTGTGTTGTAACAACAATACACACAAAAAAATAAAATAAACGTGTGTATCAAAACCTGTGTAATTGCAATAATTTTCTGGGAGAAATACTTCATTTTCTGGAACAATTTTAAGGGTGTCAATACTTTCGGCCATTACTGTATGTCTTTACTTTACATTATAAAATCGTACTGACAGGTTCTCTTTAACGTATTTAACAAGCCCACCTAACGCCTGCATACTTAAAATTGAAAAAAGTCCTTGTTTACTTTTCAACTAGTTTACTTGTTTAAACAGGCCCACTATCCGGCATGGAGCCCTATGGCCCATATGTTGGGACTCGCTAAAACATAGGGCAAAATTGCTGTGTGAGCAAAGTCTTACATGGAATCAGGTCCTATTGTACATGTTTTTACAACACATTAATTTGTGCCACAACATAATATAAATTCCCCATATCTTACTGAAGGTTTTGAAATGACAACGTGTTGTGTGTGCTGATGAACTACGCTAATCATCTCATTAAGGTTGTCACAACTACTGCATTCTACTACCAAGTGCACCGTCTCGTTACACTGGGATGCATCTCCCTATGTATTCGCCCCCCGGTAATGATCAGGCTGATCAGCTGGTGCACACATATCTGCGGGTTGCGATCAAATCTCCTAGTCCCCTCTTCGTCTTGCCGACTGGTGAATCTATATCTCACATTTTCTGTTGATATAAATAATTAATATCCTCTTATTAGGAATAGAGATGAGATGGAGAGTTCTCATGCGCAGTCTCTCAGGGCCCGGATCACTGCACATGACAGCTGGAAGCTCTCTCCTAGGCACTAATTTTCACCGCTTGATAAGTTCTCTCTGTTGCCACAGGAGGGCGCCACCAGGCAAATGCAGCTTTCATCCCATACCAGTGAGGACAAGAAGTGCCGCTATACCCTTTGTACCACAAGAAAGTAAGTTCAGAAACGCTCTACTTATTTTTTAGAAAAAATAGTGAAGGCTGAGATGGGGAATGATACAGCATGTCTTCTGCCATACTGCCTTCCCATCAACCACAGACCTACTGAGATTGGCAGCATTGCCGCAAGATTGAGGGCTCAGAGCCACAGAAGCATGGCAACATCAATCCAAGTTTTAAGAACAGATCTGTGTTCTCAGGAACATCACCATCAGAACAGTGAGTACCGCTCTGGAGTATAACACAGGATGTAACTCAGGATCAGTAATGTAATGTATGTACACAGTGACTGCACCAGCAGAATAGTGAGTGCAGCTCTGGGGTATAATACAGGATGTAACTCAGGATCAGTACAGGATCAGTAATGTAATGTATGTACACAGTGACTGCACCAGCAGAATAGTGAGTGCAGCTCTGGAGTATAATACAGGAGGTAACTCAGGATTAGTATTGTAATGTATGTACACAGTGACTGCACCAGCAGAATAGTGAGTGCAGCTCTGGGGTATAATACGGGATGTAACTCAGGATCAGTACAGGATCAGTAATGTAATGTATGTACACAGTGATTCAGGATCAGTACAGGATCAGTAATGTAATGTATGTACACAGTGACTGCACCAGCAGAATAGTGAGTGCAGCTCTGGAGTATAATACAGGATGTAACTCAGGATCAGTAATGTATGTACACAGTGACTCCACCAGCAGAATAGTGAGTGCAGCTCTGGAGTATAATACAGGATGTAACTCAGGATCAGTACAGGATCAGTAATGTAATGTATGTACACAGTGACTGCACCAGCAGAATAGTGAGTGCAGCTCTGGGGTATAATACGGGATGTAACTCAGGATCAGTACAGGATCAGTAATGTAATGTATGTACACAGTGATTCAGGATCAGTAATGTAATGTATGTACACAGTGACTGCACCAGCAGAATAGTGAGTGCAGCTCTGGAGTATAATACAGGATGTAACTCAGGATCAGTAATGTATGTACACAGTGACTGCACCAGCAGAATAGTGAGTGCAGCTCTGGAGTATAATACAGGATATAACTCAGGATCAGTACAGGATATGTAATGTATGTACACAGTGACTGCACCAGCAGAATAGTGAGTGCAGCTCTGGGGTATAATACAGGATGTAACTCAGGATCAGTACAGGATCAGTAATGTAATGTATGTACACAGTGACTGCACCAGCAGATGTACACAGTGATTCAGGATCAGTACAGGATCAGTAATGTAATGTATGTACACAGTGACTGCACCAGCAGAATAGTGAGTGCAGCTCTGGAGTATAATACAGGATGTAACTCAGGATCAGTAATGTATGTACACAGTGACTGCACCAGCAGAATAGTGAGTGCAGCTCTGGAGTATAATACAGGATATAACTCAGGATCAGTACAGGATATGTAATGTATGTACACAGTGACTGCACCAGCAGAATAGTGAGTGCAGCTCTGGGGTATAATACAGGATGTAACTCAGGATCAGTAATGTATGTACACAGTGACTGCACCAGCAGAATAGTGAGTGCAGCTCTGGAGTATAATACAGGATATAACTCAGGATCAGTACAGGATATGTAATGTATGTACACAGTGACTGCACCAGCAGAATAGTGAGTGCAGCTCTGGGGTATAATACAGGATGTAACTCAGGATCAGTACAGGATCAGTAATGTAATGTATGTACACAGTGACTGCACCAGCAGATGTACACAGTGATTCAGGATCAGTACAGGATCAGTAATGTAATGTATGTACACAGTGACTGCACCAGCAGAATAGTGAGTGCAGCTCTGGAGTATAATACAGGATGTAACTCAGGATCAGTAATGTATGTACACAGTGACTGCACCAGCAGAATAGTGAGTGCAGCTCTGGAGTATAATACAGGATATAACTCAGGATCAGTACAGGATCTGTAATGTATGTACACAGTGACTGCACCAGCAGAATAGTGAGTGCAGCTCTGGGGTATAATACAGGATGTAACTCAGGATCAGTAATGTATGTACACAGTGACTGCACCAGCAGAATAGTGAGTGCAGCTCTGGAGTATAATACAGGATATAACTCAGGATCAGTACAGGATATGTAATGTATGTACACAGTGACTGCACCAGCAGAATAGTGAGTGCAGCTCTGGGGTATAATACAGGATGTAACTCAGGATCAGTACAGGATCAGTAATGTAATGTATGTACACAGTGACTGCACCAGCAGAATAGTGAGTGCAGCTCTGGAGTATAATACAGGATGTAACTCAGGATCAGTACAGGATCAGTAATGTAATGTATGTACACAGTGATACTGATCCTGTACTGATCCTGAGTTACATCCTGTATTATACTCCAGAGCTGCACTCACTATTCTGCTGGTGCAGTCACTGTGTACATACATTACATTACTGATCCTGTACTGATCCTGAAATGTAATGTATGTACACAGTGACTGCACCAGCAGAATAGTGAGTGCAGCTCTGGAGTATAATACAGGATGTAACTCAGGATCAGTAATGTATGTACACAGTGACTCCACAAGCAGAATAGTGAGTGCAGCTCTGGAGTATAATACAGGATGTAACTCAGGATCAGTAATGTAATGTATGTACACAGTGATTACACCAGCAGAATAGTGAGTGCAGCTCTGGAGTATAATACAGGATGTAACTCAGGATCAGTAATGTATGTACACAGTGACTGCACCAGCAGAATAGTGAGTGCAGCTCTGGAGTATAATACAGGATATAACTCAGGATCAGTACAGGATATGTAATGTATGTACACAGTGACTGCACCAGCAGAATAGTGAGTGCAGCTCTGGAGTATAATACAGGATGTAACTCAGGATCAGTACAGGATCAGTAATGTAATGTATGTACACAGTGATACTGATCCTGAGTTACATCCTGTATTATACTCCAGAGCTGCACTCACTATTCTGCTGGTGCAGTCACTGTGTACATACATTACATTACTGATCCTGTACTGATCCTGAAATGTAATGTATGTACACAGTGACTGCACCAGCAGAATAGTGAGTGCAGCTCTGGAGTATAATACAGGATGTAACTCAGGATCAGTAATGTATGTACACAGTGACTGCACCAGCAGAATAGTGAGTGCAGCTCTGGAGTATAATACAGGATGTAACTCAGGATCAGTAATGTATGTACACAGTGACTGCACCAGCAGAATAGTGAGTGCAGCTCTGGAGTATAATACAGGATATAACTCAGGATCAGTACAGGATATGTAATGTATGTACACAGTGACTGCACCAGCAGAATAGTGAGTGCAGCTCTGGGGTATAATACAGGATGTAACTCAGGATCAGTAATGTATGTACACAGTGACTGCACCAGCAGAATAGTGAGTGCAGCTCTGGAGTATAATACAGGATATAACTCAGGATCAGTACAGGATATGTAATGTATGTACACAGTGACTGCACCAGCAGAATAGTGAGTGCAGCTCTGGGGTATAATACAGGATGTAACTCAGGATCAGTACAGGATCAGTAATGTAATGTATGTACACAGTGACTGCACCAGCAGAATAGTGAGTGCAGCTCTGGAGTATAATACAGGATGTAACTCAGGATCAGTACAGGATCAGTAATGTAATGTATGTACACAGTGATACTGATCCTGTACTGATCCTGAGTTACATCCTGTATTATACTCCAGAGCTGCACTCACTATTCTGCTGGTGCAGTCACTGTGTACATACATTACATTACTGATCCTGTACTGATCCTGAAATGTAATGTATGTACACAGTGACTGCACCAGCAGAATAGTGAGTGCAGCTCTGGAGTATAATACAGGATGTAACTCAGGATCAGTAATGTATGTACACAGTGACTCCACCAGCAGAATAGTGAGTGCAGCTCTGGAGTATAATACAGGATGTAACTCAGGATCAGTAATGTAATGTATGTACACAGTGATTACACCAGCAGAATAGTGAGTGCAGCTCTGGAGTATAATACAGGATGTAACTCAGGATCAGTAATGTATGTACACAGTGACTGCACCAGCAGAATAGTGAGTGCAGCTCTGGAGTATAATACAGGATATAACTCAGGATCAGTACAGGATATGTAATGTATGTACACAGTGACTGCACCAGCAGAATAGTGAGTGCAGCTCTGGAGTATAATACAGGATGTAACTCAGGATCAGTACAGGATCAGTAATGTAATGTATGTACACAGTGATACTGATCCTGAGTTACATCCTGTATTATACTCCAGAGCTGCACTCACTATTCTGCTGGTGCAGTCACTGTGTACATACATTACATTACTGATCCTGTACTGATCCTGAAATGTAATGTATGTACACAGTGACTGCACCAGCAGAATAGTGAGTGCAGCTCTGGAGTATAATACAGGATGTAACTCAGGATCAGTAATGTATGTACACAGTGACTCCACCAGCAGAATAGTGAGTGCAGCTCTGGAGTATAATACAGGATGTAACTCAGGATCAGTAATGTAATGTATGTACACAGTGATTACACCAGCAGAATAGTGAGTGCAGCTCTGGAGTATAACACAGGATGTAACTCAGGATCAGTAATGTATGTACACAGTGACTGCACCAGCAGAATAGTGAGTGCAGCTCTGGAGTATAATACAGGATGTCACTCAGGATCAGTACAGGAATCATAATGTATACACATACCAGAAGAATAAAGGAATAATATGATGTAAGTTGTCTCTCTGATATCAATATTACATTTCTATATGTAATATGAATTACACTTGTTCCCTCTGTCAGATTTTGTTCTATGACAGCACTGCAGACTTTTGCAGAATGTGGCGCTGCTCCTCTGGCCGCCGGCGTATGTAGGTCAGCGCCGCTCGGAGAATAGTACTGTAGCTGTGTTGGTTGTCTTGGCAACAAAGATCTTTTCCATGGAATCGACTCTCTGCAAGTAATCTACATGCACAAAACCCTCTCAGCGTCTTCTGTGAGACTGTGACGCGGGTCTGCCCTCATCATACACACTATTAATATGACATGAAGTGCACAGATAGCGGAGGTCGGCTCGTCAGATGCTTCACTCTGTAATTTTTTTCTACTTTTTCTACAAATTATCTACGAGGAGAAAAAAAATTGACAACTTTACAAAAAAGTATTGGTTACAAATATCGTTTTATTGGTGCATACAGATCCTATGATGACCTATAGGTCCCCAGGGCTGGTGTAAGGCAAAGTGTGGCACTAGGAAAAAATTAAAAGTGGGGTCCCAATTGCTAAGGTATTGCATCTCCATACAGGAACAGTTACACTTTTAGGCCGTTAAATTAGGGCTGAATGGCTATGTACAAGTTTATCATTGCTCGTTTACTGCACTGTTCACACAGGAGGACGAGCAATGATAGAGAACAATTGATGATGTCAGTGCTCTGTCCCCCTGTACAGTGCAGATCAGCAGTATATCCTCGGTTTACATGGGCGATAGGCTGTGGATAACCTTTACTGCTGCTGAGTTTTGTAATGCATAAGGACCCTAGGTCATGTGACTATGAAATCACCAAAGGTCCTTGAATCTGCACTGACAACGCAGGGCTGGCATTATCCGTTCAATTTCTGTTTTGTGAAGGCAAGAGGCCCACCAAGGCTGCAGCTGAGTATGGATTTCCTTTTGGAGAAAGGGGCCATGCCTCCCACTCCATTAACACTTTTTCTATGGCTACACACTACAAAAACCATGTTGTCTGAGCCTATGATCTTGTGTAGTCTCATCCTACAAAGAGCTCCCTACCATCTGCTTTTTCTTTATTGTCTGCAGGTCATGTATAGGAAACATGAACACGGTTTCTCATCACCGTGGGATCAGACTACACAGGTTTCGTTTGTAGTCTGTAGCCATGGAGACACAAATAGAATCTATATACACAAAACAGAATTTTATCAAGACGGCTAGCGATAGAACTTATTTCCTGGAACTTTATTATTCTTGGCCTTAGGACATGTCAAGATTTCATCAGTATGGCCCAACTCCCATCGGTCGCAGAGATTGGTCTTCAATATTAAAGTCCTGAAAAAACCCACTTCGTACTCATGATAGCAGCAACACATATTATAAAGTCATATATATTCATATATTTTCAGGTTTTTTTTTTGTTTTTTTTTTCTTTGACAGAGTTGATAATAAAAACAACTCCAACAAAACGGCCAAAGGTGAAAACCTCATCCAGAGCCTCCGGGAAGACCAAGGTCACCGCACAGCCTCCAATTAATTCAACACCCGATTGGGTGGAGCAACTCCTAAAACTGATGCAAAGTCCGGGAGATAAACCAAGGACTCCAATCAACACCACGGCCAGACCAGCCACAACGAGATCACCAAAACCAAAGAAAGGTGGTAAGAGCAACGAAAGGAGAAGCCACAGGAAGAAAAACAAGGCACAAATTGCTGCCGATTCCAAAGCCTCCTCTACGGAGCTCCGTAACGGCGCAGTACGCTTGGCAAACAGCCAGAGGTCGGACCGCGGACGAGTGGAAATCTATATCAATGGAGAATGGGGAACGGTATGTGACGACTTGTGGAACACCAAGGCCGGAAGCGTTGTGTGTCGTCAGCTGGGGTTCCCATACGTTATAAAAGCCGCCAAACAGGGTGAGTTTGGGGAAGGACGGAACCTCCGCATCCTCCTTGACGATGTCGACTGCACTGGAAAGGAGAAGACTCTTCTGGACTGCAAGCACAAGGAGATCGGCAAACACAACTGCAATCACCAGGAAGATGCCGGAGTTATATGCAGCCACATGGAGTATGCCGAAAGTTGATGACTTGAAAGGTTTCACATTCCGCAAATCGGAATGTCGCCTCGTGATAAAGACAAAAGTAGACCATTTTTATTTTTAAAGGGAATTCTACATTTTAGAATTTTTGGACTACACCAGTGCAACTTCGTCTTCTTGATTATTCCAATTTATCACCAATTATTTTGCTGTATAAACTAATCAATGTATTGTCCATAGCAGCAGTGCTCTATTTGCTCGGGATGGCAGTTTTTTCTGTTAGATATTCTTGATAAATAACGCCGGATATGTCGATTAGAAATACACGTTTGTACCCCTTTAAATGGGAAGAAGTCTACTCTCATGGGGAAAGTAGTTATTTGGTAGACCAGCTCTAAAATCAGCAAAAGATTATTGCAATTGAAAAAGCTTTAAAAACATTCACACGCATTTTTTAATTTTTGTTATCAGCACTTCAGTCTTTGTGATGAGCTTTGTGTCCAATCATTGAAATAAGCAGCTCTCGCTTTCTCTCTCGCAGCAGGAAATCTCAGCACTACATGCAACACCAACCACAAGTATACACAGCGTTGTCTATGTATAGCTGAGAAATATCCCTTGGGCACTTGTACTTACTCAGCCACTCAGAAAAGCGTTATTCTGATTGGCAGGTGTATTAAATAAAATTATATGACACTAAATTTTTACATTAATCTTCCTATTTTGCAGAGAGATTCTGATGCTTTTTGAAGCTCCCCCCTCATTTCTTGAATAGGCATAACAAAGTGTATCACTTTTTCCATGAAATGTTCCTTTAAGGTGGACTTATCACTTGCCATAAAATGTATAATTTTTACCTGGTGTAAATGCCTCTGTTCTTCTGAATCCGGCGTTGTTTTTCTTTTGTTCCTGAGATATGTATATAAATCTAGTCTTGTTAAGCTCAAGAAGAATGACCACACCCATTTTGTTAACGCCCACTTGGCTAACAAGACTAGATTTATATACAGGGGAAGAAGTGGTCATATCTCGAGAATGGAGAGGTGCAGAAAGAAAAGAAAAAACACTGGATTCAGGAGAACACCAGGTAAACAAAAAGAATATATACTAAGTGACTCTGTATGAATAAAGAAAATTCATTAAATCTAAATGTATTAAAAAAATTATATAGAATTCATTCAAAAAGCATGAAGACTTTTTCCAGAATTTTCATATATACTGATGGTAAATGTTAAAGCTTCTTTTTTATCTGTACATTTGGATTTATGAACTCTTAATTTTGATAATTTTTTTTCTAATAAACATAAATGGTTCAATTTTTTTTTTTTTTTGCTTTTTTTATGATGTTATAATTTAAAGGCGTACTAAGCTCAGGACTTAGGGTGCAGTTAACCATTAGGATGACACTCCACCCGACCGTAGCAGGATAATGACCACATGACTGCGAAATAAAAAGAGGGCGGGCGAGTATTTCCCGGTGACCCCACCCATAAAAAGGTGACTCCTCCCACAACCCATACCTTTTAATAATTTGGATAAGATGCCCATGTGACCCACAATGCTCATGTACTGCTTTTAAAAGTAATGGACACCCAGTCAATTAATCAGAGTGGTCCGTACTAGACTTTTTATATGTGTTTCCATGTTCTAGCAGTGTTCTCTATTGGAAACACTAATTCCAGGAGACAAAACTGCATATCTGGTGCACCATATGGCGGCACACTGAGGTCTGTATTGAAATCCTATGGGAAGTCTGTCTCTGCATGGGGTCTGTGTGTGTGAGGCCTGGGTTACACCAAGACTGTACTGTAGATGCTTAGTGTCCACTCGGCATAGAAGGCAATGAAAGAATTAGGTCCATTTTTAAAAACTGGCGAGAAAACACCAGTTATTTCGGAATGTTGCAGAACTTGATGGATAGCAGCCGATACATCCCACTCGTCTCACTGGGATTTGTATTTCATTATTATTTACTTATGATCCTCATTTAGGAAAAAAAAACAAACATCTGAGTGAATTTGTTACCAAGACGTAAAAATAAAATGAGCAATTTGGTTATTAACTCCTACAGTGCAAGGTAGAGATCATCATGGCTTGTACTGCATTTCATGGCAGACACATAACGACACCTAGTGGTGAAAGCAACGTATTACACATCGAAACCTTAGTCATTACCTGGTAAGGGGAACAAAGTAATTTATTCCTAGTTTTCTGTTTTGCTTTTTTACCTAAACATCCTGATACCCAGGCATTGCACTTTGTTCTACATCTATGGATTATGAAGAGACTGTTAACTCCGAGCTTTGCTTTACTCACCCTGCCTAGATCTAGCGCTGATTTTCCACCTCCGCTCCTGGTGTCTGTTATTGTCTGCAGCACTTACATCACGTCCACAGCACTGCAGCCAATTACTGAGCTCAGCGGCTCTTTCCAAGTAGATTGCATGAGCCGCTGAGCTCACCGATTGGCTGCAGCGCTGTCAATGTGACGCCAGCTCGGCAGACAATAAATAGCAGACACTCTTGATAAAGTGTTCCACAGTTCAAGAAAAAACCACAAAGGACAAAGGTCTGTGTTATCCTTAGGGGAACCGATCTTATATGAACACTGTATGGCAATGCGTGCCTTTATTATTTGGACACTAATATATTTATGACTCTTATTTTGACACCATCCTGACTGATTGAACCATTGTAACAGGTATTTGTACCTTAACAGTCCGCCACATAGAGGGTCACCACACGGCAGCATCCAGCATATGCTGGCAGCAACTAATGGTAGGGTCTAACTATTGGGCAACTAATGGTGGGGTCTGACTATTAGCAGGGCAGGTTTTAGGCAAAGTGGGGTCCTGGGCAAAAGTTTTAAATGGAGCCCCAAATGCTAACATATTGCACATATAATAATAATAATATAGTACACTCCTCATAGCCCACCATATAGTATAATACACTCCTCGTAGTCCTCCATATAGTATAATGCACCCCCCATAGTCCTCCATGTAGTACAATTCACTTCCCATAGTATGCACTCCATATTTCTTTATATAGTATAATGTATTCCACATAGTCCTCAATACGGTATAATGCATGTCCCATGTAGTACATATAGTATAATGCACTGTCCATAGTCTGATAGAGTATAATGCGGCCCCCATATAGAATAATGCAGCCAACCCCCAAGGATATAATGTAATCCCTTCATAGAGTATAATGCAGCTTCCCCATAGAATATAATGTAGCCCCCTCAGAGTATAATGCAGCCCCACCACAGAATATAATGCAGGGAAGTGAAGAAATAATTAACAAATATATAAAACCTCTAACTACACAATGTGACAAATGAGGATAGTGCCCAAAGAGCATAAACATGAGGACTGCTGATAGGAGTCCGTTCACACTTCAATTCAATAGTATGTTACGACATTTCGATACTTGAAAAATAAACTCCATGAACTAGGTATGAGTGAAGACACGGCTTGAAGGGAACCTGACAGCTTCACCAAACCACCACCCTGAATTTATTGCTACCTCTATACCCTCCCTAACAAGTTCACTTAATTGTCTTATTGATTTCTGCCTATTCCAAAAACCAATTTTATAACTGCGGTGGCGATATGCTAATTAGAGGATGACTAGTTGAGGAGGTGTGGTTTTCCACAGACTGATCATCCCACTTATCAAGGTATCATACTCCTGTGAATAACATGATTTGCGAGACCGGAGTCACCGCCAGCTCTTTGCAATGCACATTAAGCAGGGTGATTGTTCCTGGATTCATTCTTGCACTGCACATGTCCTGCATATCTCACGGCTGGCTGAGTCCTACATCATTGCTGCCTCCTGCAACATCCACAGGAAATTTCTGCGCATGTGCTGCCCTGGGAATGATGGCACCTGCGCGAGATTGTGGATAGGGTAGCAGGTCACAGAGTAGCGTGACCTGTAAGTCACTGACAGGAGGCTGGCGGCAGGCAGGTAAGAGGCCGGAGAGCTGATGATGAAGGCCCAGGCCCCCTGGTCCTTGCAAGATCATTTGCATAAACATTTGCCGATTGATTTCTAGAAGATAGAGAAGCAGACTTAGGCCGGGGTCACACTGGCGAGGAATACGGCCGAGTGAGAGGCGCTAAAAGCACGCATTAGACACGGACCAATAATTCTCTATGGGTTTGCTCCCAACAGCCGTATATTTCTCATCCGTATTCTACGGTCCGTGGCAATCGCAGCACGCTGCGATTGTCAGCGTACTACGGCCGTAGTACGCCAATGCAGGTCAATAGGTGCGCAAAAAATACGGATTACACACAGACCAGACGTGTGACCTGCGAGCAATATGCAGGTCTTTTGGCTGGTGACAGGAAATGGGCCAATCCATCATCAGGAAGCCTAGACATGCAAATGAGCTCAAAAAGCGCTCCAGACATCCAGGAAGTACGCCTCCACGGAGTACAGCAGCATCATGGCGTCCACTTACATAAATGTGGAGATGTTAATAGTCCTGGTGCAGGAGCGTCCCGAAATCTGGGACCAACGCGATGCCAATTATTCCAACCGGGCAAGAAAGGAGGCGTCATGTAGGCGCATCTGTCGCCAGATGTACCATGACTTTGGTGACCGACCACGTGAGGAGCAGCATAAAATTCGTAAGTACAAGCCAAAACATGAGTAACCTTAGCGCACAACAAAAAAGGAATATAGAATCAGCACCCCCCTTCCTGTGCATGTACTTTTTTCCTCATGAGGCCGTTAGATTTGGATGTGACACGTGGATTCACACAGCCATAATTAGGGTTTAGGCCACAAGCTCCTCATCCTCCTAGACAAACCAATTATTAAGTGTAGCTAAAGAGACCCTGTGTATCTGCCCAATTAGATATGCCACCATAGGTAGAAAGCACACCTCAGAAGGCCCCATGCCTAGACTACTGGTAGCAAATGTGACCTATCAAATATGTGAATTTGACAATATTTCCTGTCACATTGCAGTGGAAGATGTGATGAGACGCTGGCGAAGCATCTGGGACCAATACCGCTGGGAACGCCAGGAGCGGTCCAGGAGTGGGGATGCGGGATACGTAAAACGAAAATATATCTATTACGACCGCCTCTCCTTCCTCGCCCTAATTCTGGATCTGAGACCGTAAGTAGATACCTCACACCACATTGCACAGATACTTTACAGGGCCAAAAATATTGATGTATTTTTGCCTCTGTTCTATTTCATAACAGAACTCAATCCAACCTTACGGATCGAGGAACGGGCTCAGAGACAGAGCCCATAATTGATCCTGTAGGGGATGAGGTGGCTGGCCCATCTTCTCCCCCTACAAGAAGCATGGCAGAAGATGAGTCATCACAGGAGAACCCATTGGCTGCCCAACAAACCACACCACCAGGACGGTCTGCTGCTGCCCCATCACCCATCCTGGAAGAGCCGGGCAACTTGAGCAGCAGCCCAACTGGCCAGATCATGGGATCCCCACAGGCTGCTGTTACATCCCGGTGAGGCCGAAGAAGGCGCCAGGTTGCTGTTCAAGAGAGCAGGACCAATGTGGACACAGGGGTGCTAAATTATTTATCTAGAGTCACTACAGATGATGGGGAGGAGGCCTACTCACGTAGACTGACCCTTTATCTCCGTGCCCTTTCCCGTGAGGTCAGGCTCCGTATTAGGGGATGTTTTCAGATCCTGCTTGATGCAAGCACCCCTCCCAATACCCCATATGAGCTTTTCGAATATCTGGAGAGGTGGCAGCTTTCCCCCCGAAATCTAATGCGCATGAGACCACCCACACAGATGCTTGCTCAAGCAGGGTCTGAACATCCTCTAATACGTGGGCCTACACCTCACCCCCTTCCTCCCCCTACCCAACCTTCCCAACAGCAGCAACAGATTTCTGGCTCTAGCCAACCCCACCAATATGGCCACTTATTCCCACCCAGTGTTGGAGGCTGGTCCCAACCTGGTTGAGGACGACATGGCTATATTGGTGGGTATGAGACACGGGCCTACCCGCCCCAACAAGATGCCCCTCAGCAGTATTACTATGGCCACTACCCCCAACAATCACAGGAGGAAGGTCAGTACCAACAGCATGGGCAACAGTATGCACCCATACAGGGCGATGTTGCTCAAAGTAGTCAGCAGCAACCACAGGCTGCTCCTCCGCCTTCTCGTTCCCCAACATTACACAATTTATAAGTGGCTTAAAACATGGAATTATTAAACCCATACTGTACATGACTGTTCTTAATCGGTCTGATGGGAGGAGATGTCCAGTGTGTTTGAACTGGTGGTTAAAATCCCAAGGCAAAGTAAAAAAGAGGTTTTATCCAGCAGCAAAATGAGCTAAAACAGATAATACTAACATTTCTTATGACGGTTTTCAAATCATATGATTAAGACACCATGACAGGCAAGGCTATCTTATGCGTTTCTGAGACATATTACATGTCTGTAAAAAATACAATATTTCACGGGGCTATACTGGCAAAGTCAAAGGATCAAAATAGATGTACTCACTTGATAATGCATAGAAAAGGCGTGCTGTCCATATTCTCTTAGTCCAATTTAGGCCAGCTAACTATTCCAAAATCAAGGCAAACAGCCTCAAAACCATCACGCTCTCTCTATGTATTATCAAGTCAGTCTTCTAATTTGATCCTTTGACTTTCCCAGTATAGTGCGGTGAAATATTGTGTTTATTACAGACATGTAATATGTGTCAGAAACGCGCAAGGTAGCCTTGCCTGTCATGGTGGCTTATTAATATGATTTGAAAACCTTCAGAATAAATGTTAGTATTATCTTGTGTAGCTCATTTTGATGATGGATAACTCCGCTTTTTTACTTTGGATTCCAAATGTGTACAGTTGCAATGTTGTTATTGCACTATGTATGTTGTAGGATATGTTGGTAATTTTGTTTGAACAACAATGTTGAAATATGCCAAAAGCCCAATTTGGGTCATTGCCCAAGTTTTTCATAGGGCAAGAATATGTTTGCCTTACAAACTAAAAAAAAAAAACCACAAAAAAGCCAAAAGTAAAAATTGGCCAACTACACTTTACGTCTCTGTCTTAATTGTCCAAACCCATATCAAAATACGCTTACCAAATCAAAGAAACAGTCATAGATTCAGAGGGGGGAGAAATATATATATATTTTGACACACATCAAACCAACATTACCAACATAGATCCAGCATGCTCTTGCCAAGAAGGTTCCCCCTGAGGTGCCATAAAGTAATTAGTGAAATGATCACGCACATTGAGGCCAGAGATCGGTCTACGTTGATGGTTGATAGGTGGTCTCACCCTACGCACATTGTCCAGCCTACGCACAACACCAGCAGCAGAGGAACAATCATGTATCCTGGTGAAGTTATGAAGTACCACACAGGCTTTCACTACTTCATTAACATTTTGTTCACTCAGCTGAATGGCAGACTGGAGTACCCGCCATTTGGCACAAAGAATGCCAAAGGAACACTCCACCAGTCGCCGAGCATGTGATAGGCGCAAGTTAAATGCCTGTGGTGAAGGTTGCGCCGGGGATATGGCCTCATGACATTGCGCGTTAACTGAAAGGCCTCATCTGCCACAAGAACATAAGGGACAGATTCTTGAGTGGAGCCTGGTAGCTGGCGTGGTGGTGGTAGATCCAACTGGTTGGTGCGTAGCCGCCGAGCCATAATGGAAGTATTGAAGACTCTAGAGTCTCCCGTCCTTCCATAGACCCCAATCTCAACAATTATAAACTTGTATTGAGGGTCGGCCAGAGCCAACAATACAACAGAAAAGTTTTGTTTATAATAGAAGAATTGGTAGCCAGAGTTCGGCGGCTTACGCCCCCAGATATGTTTGCCATCAAGGGCCCCAATACAATTTGGAAACTGGCATTCTTCCTCAAAGTCCCTTGATATTGTCAACCAGTCTTCCATCCTGGCCTCGGGCATGACGACTTGATATAGTCTTGTCCATATTAAAATACATGTTGACCTGACTATGCCAGATATGGTTGATCTTCCAATCAGAAACTCATGGTGGAGGGCGGCATAAGACAGGCCAGTGGCCAGGAAGCTGAAGAACAACAGAAAAGGATGATTGTCGAATGCACATATTTACAAAACAAACAGGTCCATACATACCATACATACCAAACTTGGTAAGATTTCAGAGCAAATAACACACACATCTTGCTTTGCACAATGAGTGATATTCAGTACATATTCCACACAACATTCGTGTCTGTAAGTTGAAACATATATGGACTAAGATGAGGGCCTAAAACTTACTCCAAGAAGGCAAAAATTCAAACTTTGCCCAACACATCATGAACATAGAGAATGTGGTTGTGTAGTACATACCGTATTGTGAGTACAAGTTGCTCCTCTGCAGATATAGCTTTGCGCATCCTTGTATCCTCAAAGGTTATCCAAGGGCGCACTGTCTCCAACAGTGTAGAAAATGTTGCAAGGCTCATGCGACAGTATTGGTAGAATTTGACAGGATGCTCCCACAGAGAATAATAGAGGCGGTGAAAATGACCTCTTGTGAGTCGTTGCCTCAAAAGTGGATGTACCCACATGCGACTCCTCCTCCGCGGATCCACTATCACTGGGTATGGTTGGCCAAAGCACCATGACAAAAGCCAGTTGAAGAGAACCTGCTCAGTTGTGTTGAAAGTCAGACTGTCTGCCATGTTGCACATACCACAGCAACACACCTAGTGAAGGCAAAGTGACAAATGGACAGAATGGAGGCTGCCACCTGGTCCTGAGCCAATAAATACAGTGCAGGCTACTGATTTAAATAGTTAGTAGGCCTCAAAACCGTTAAATGTCCATTTTGCAAGGCTGCGAGAAAATCTCGCCATACGGATTGCATACGGATGCCATACGGATTACATATGGATGCTGACATGCGCAAAATACGCGACCGCACCTTGCTTACGGATGACCTACGGAGCACTATTTAGGGGTCATTCATCCGTATTACGCCTGTAAACTATGGACCGTATTTTGCGCAGGTTAGTGTGACTCCGGCCTTAGGCTAGTTTCACACTAGCGTATGGAGGAGCAGCAGCGGAGGGATGCAGACTTCCACTGCCATGCCTCCTTCATTCAGCTCCGCCTCCGTCAGCATGCGTACTCTATTTTTAGCATGCCGATGTATGCGGATGCCTCTGCATGCGTTGTTTTGACACTGTGGCGACCTGCGCCGAATGCAACGTGTTGGATTTTGTTGCCGTCGCCGCATCTCAAAACAACGCATGCGGAGGCATCCGCATACATTGGCATGGTCTGTGTACACAATACTAAAGATAGGGTAAGCAGGCCGCATGCCGACTGAGGCAGAGCTGAACAGAGGAGGCGCGGCAGTGGGCGGAGCATCACGGAGGAAGTCCGCATCCCTCCGCAGCTCCTTCATACGCTAGTGTGAAACTAGCCTTACAATACAAATTGTGACGGATCTCACAGGGGAAGGGGGGCATCGATTTCGCTCTTCTGGGGGAGTGGAGAGAAGGCCGCGCAGGGATCGGCTCTTTGGCGCCACCATTTGCTCCAGGTCAGTCAGGGAACTGCACCGAGGGCAAATAGTCACCAAAAAGGCTTCCCTTATAGGTACGAGTTAGTGAGGCACTCCCAGTGAGGGGGGATATATATCACCAGTCTGGGCTGGGGATATATATTTAAACCTCCCGGCCATCACTGCCAGAGTTCCTCACTAAAACAATACGGTATTCTGCCGCCAGTTCCTGGCCAGTTTGACATAAACCCCATCCGACAACAGGCTTATGTCAGGTGAGAAATCAACCCAGATAGCGTACAATTGACCAACCGAGCGTGCGGACGTGGGGATTCGTGAATTGAGATAAAAGAGCAGCCCAAGATTAATTTTATATTTAATCACCGAAAAGATGTACTACAGTAGAAATATACAGGTATATACAGTATTTACAAGAACAATATACAGGTATACAGTCACAAGTGTAGTACAAGGATAGGGTATAGATAGGTTGCAATTACTGTGTTATGCAGCATGTGACGACAGGGAGGCGCTGATGGATCACAGGTCCAAATCTTAGTTACGTGGTTCCCTTTGTTGCGTCAGCTAACGGGCCCTCCTGCCAGTAGAAAAACTAAGTCCAAAATGAGGATCTGCCTTATATCTCCTAGGCTGTTCCATCCCACATTCTGCTGCCACCCCTTGGCTGGACTGCCTCACTCCTCCCATGTCTGAGAATAAGATTTTCTGTCCAGAATCGTGGATGTCCCATAATTTTGCGCCAAAATCTCTGAATGGGTTGGTTGTGCCGCCACAGGGTTCCTCTGGATTTTACCTGCGCATAGAGACCAAATATGCATACCGTATGTAATTCCTGTTAGCTATGCTTTTTAACGCCATAATGCAGGGGTCTGGAGGTGGCTAAATAATATGGGCGCATGGAGAAAGGAATGCCGATTCCGATTATTTGCTCGGCTAGTCTCAGAGATATTGCATTCTGTTATTATAGGTAATTTTACAGATTCAATACCTCAGAGCCTGCTGCGACTTGTTATACCACAGGGTCTCCATGTCCTTCAGTCAGACAAAAGAGCCAGCTGGCTGCAGTTGCAAAAAAGTATGCACCCTTGTGTCAAGAGCTTCAAAGAGTATCTTCCTAGCTCTTTTAATTTAAAGGAAACAATGATCCTGTGGAATCCCAAGGGTAAGGGGCACATTTCAGGAGGGGAGATGTCATGCCCTCAGCCGCAGGCATGGTCTCTGCTGCGCAGGGAGACCGGCACCTATCTCGCAGCTCCACTGCTACTACTCACCCTGTCCGTGGCTCCAGACAATCAGCGGCTCCTTTCTCTGCTAAGAACTTGCATCCTCTTGGCAGGTCTCCTGGTTATGCTCTTAGGAGGCGCGCCCCACTTCCTGCACATACTTAAAACAGCAGGGCACCTGTTGTCTATTAGGGCTGTCTGTGCTGTGATGCTCTGTGCATAAAAGGCATCCTCCCTCAAGAGGGAGTTGCCTGAACAATGTGTTCATTCTGTGGGATCGCTGCCTTCCACTCAGGCCACACTCTGCTTTGCTCTGCGTTCTGAATGCCATTGCAATGTTCTAATATCTCTGTCTCCTCAGAATCCTCTGCTGGCAGTTCCCGCTCCTGGATCCCTCTGGACACTCCGGTTCCTACCCCAGACTGACCAAGGCTTTCCTCTTGGAATCATCCAGTGACCATCGCAGGCTAGATCAGCCTTTCTGTGATTACTCAGACCTTCCAGGTCTCTCACCACCTCCTCTATACGGTCTGTATGGGTCGTCCCTCTGGTCCGGGCATCGCGGCATTAAGGTCATCTGGTGTTGCAACGGGGGAGCCCCTGTATAGGGGTACACCTTGCCCGGTGCTCCACTACGTGGTTCTGTGTCGTGGTCCAGAGGGTTCTTCCCTCAGGCACCTTGTCCATTTGTTTGCTTTATTTAATAAACATCTTTAGTTTATTTGATGCTCTTCTCCTGTCTCTTGTGTATCGGGTATACAGCTACCACTGCACCATCAGTTGTCTAGTGGGTCCACTATACATCTTCACGCCCTGTGGGTGTAACAGTTTGTTCAGGCCATGGACTCCGCTGATACCCGATACTCAGCCCAGGGTGAGCTGGCTGTGCTTCGACAGAGTCAGGATCAGCTAGTGGCCTTTATGCAAACTTTGGATACCCATCTGTCTACTCTACAGGCTGCCGAGCCCACCAACGCCACCCAGCTAGCAGAGCTCCATCTGGAACTCACCAACTAGAGATGCAGACCCGCTTGTTGGACTACATGACCTCCGTGGAGGACCAGTTAACTAAAGTACTGCCGGTTGCTGCATCCCCAGTCCTTCAGCCCCCAGTGCTGCATCCTATGGTTGTGACCTCTACAGGACCCAGTCCTCGTCTCTGCAAACCTCCTCGTTACAATGGTGACCCCAAGTTGTGCAGAGGATTTCTCAACTAATGCTTGTTGCATTTTTGTTTTTCGCCTCAGCATTATCCGACTGACATGGTCAAGGTGGCTTTCCTTGCCTCACACCTGGAGGGAGAGGCTTTAGCCTGGTTCAACCCCCTAATGGAGCGGAATGATCCCATCGTGTCTGATCTGCAGGTATTCCTGGACACCTTCCGCAAGATATTCGATGAGCCTGGTCGTGCCACATCTGCTATGGAGTCTCTCTTCAATTTGCAACAGGGCTCTCTCTCTGTCGGTCAGTATGCCATCCGTTTCCGTATCCTGGCTTTGGAGCTCCAGTGGACCAATGACCCTTTGGTCGGAGCCTTTCGGCGAGGATTATCCGGAAGAATCAAGGATCAATTGGCGGTCAGGGACCTACCTGAGACCCTGGATGATCTCATATCCCTCGCCATTCAAATTGACCTGCGTCTCCAGGAGCGCTCCAGGGAGCGGATTCTCGAGAAGCGATTTCATCGTCCTGCATCTTCTTCACCGAAACCTCGGTTTCCGCCTTGTCCTGCTCCTGTTTCTAAGAATGAACTCATGGAGCTTGATCGCGTTAAGGTGAAGAGGAATAGGCAGGAGAAAATGTCCGCTAGGAATCCGCATCGTTATGGTGGATGCCCTGCTCCCAGTCCATGCAGTGGAATGGAGAGGCCGGAGAAACTCTTCCGCCTGGGACAGGTAAGAGAGGCCTCCCTAGGTGAGAATGATTCCTCACCTCCAATAACTATATCCATGCAGGTGATCTTCGGAAAGGTGCGGTTCTCCGAGACGGCCTATCTGGACTCTGGATCGGGTGGAAACTTCATCCAGCAAGCAGTGGCCATGCAGTTCGGGATCCCTATCACTCCTTTGCAGCCGTCCCGGCACATCATCTCCGTAGATGGAAGACCCCTGAAAGATCCCATTCTTGGTATCACCGAAGAGGTGGAGCTTCAAATCGGAGCACTCCACAAGGAGAGAATTGCCTTCTTTGTGTTACCGAATCTTTCTCCACCGTTTCTACTAGGTCTTCCGTGGCTGTGCCATCATGAACCTGTCCTGGATTGGCAGTCAGGAGATGTCCTTCGATGGGGTCAGTCTTGTCACAATCACTGCCTCGTACCCGTACGGCCTGGTTCAAGCCCGCGTCCTCCTGCAGCCTTACCCTGGTTACCCGCTGCCTACTGGTCCTTCGCAGATGTATTTGACAAGAAGGAGGCCGAAACTCTTCCCCCGCACAGGCCTTATGATTGCCCCATCGACCTAATCCCCGGATCCACTCCGCCTCGAGGTAGGATCTACCCTCTTTCTCCCACTGAGACTCAAGCCATGTCTGATTACATCAAGGAGAATTTGGCTCGAGGGTTTATCCAGAAGTCCTCTTCTCCGGCTGGAGCTGGATTCTTCTTCGTCAAGAAGAAAGATGGATCTCTTCGTCCGTGTATAGACTACCGTGGTCTCAGTTTAATAACGGTAAAGAACAGATACCCTCTTCCCTTAATTCCAGAGCTCTTTGATAGTCTTCGAGGTTCCAGGATTTTTACCAAGTTGGATCTCCGTGGGGCTTACAACCTCATCAGGATACGATCTGGGGACGAGTGGAAAACCGCCTTTAACACACGAGACGGTCACTACGAATATCTGGTGATGCCCTTCGGACTAAGCAATGCGCCCGCCTTCTTCCAGGAGTTTGTCAATGACATATTCCGTGACCTGCTCTATGTTTGTGTGGTGGTCTATCTGGACGACATCCTGGTATTTTCTCCCGACTTACCATCTCATAGGAGGAATGTTAGTCTCGTTCTTCAACGTTTGAGAGAGAATCGCCTCTACGCGAAGTTTGAAAAATGTCTGTTTGAACAGAGATCTTTACCCTTTCTTGGCTTTATCATTTCTGATACAGGTCTCGAGATGGACCCAGAGAAGGTCTCCGCCGTGCTTAAGTGGCCCCTACCTGAGGGAATCAAGGCCATACAGCGGTTTCTGGGATTCGCCAATTACTATCGGCAATTTATCCCTCACTTCTCCTCCCTGGTAAGACCACTCACCGCTTTGACTTGTAAAGGTGCCAAACCAAGGGATTGGACTCCTGAGGCCGAGTCGGCTTTCACTTCCCTTAAACAAGCCTTCTCTACTGCCCCGGCTCTTCACAGACCAATGATCAACAAGCAGTTTTTCCTGGAGGTGGACGCCTCGTCATCTGGAGCCGGAGCGGTCCTCACGCAGAAACTGTCTACCGGTAAGATGGTGACCTGTGGATTCTTTTCCAAGGCATTCTCGCCCTGTGAACGTAACTACTCAATTGGGGATAGAGAATTACTGGCAATTAAGTTAGCCTTAGAAGAGTGGCGATATCTGCTTGAAGGCGCAGTTCATCCAGTCATCATTTACACAGATCATAAAAACCTGTCCTACCTCCAGTCAGCTCAAAGACTCAACCCTCGCCAGGCTCGTTGGTCTTTATTTTTTGCTCGTTTCAATTTCTCTCTCCATTTCCGCCCTGCAGAGAAGAATATCAAAGCCGATGCGCTTTCCAGGTCATTCCTGTCAGACGACCTTGAAGAGGAGCCTCAGCATATCATTGAACCATCCAAGATGATCACGGTGGCTCCAGTCAGTCTGTCGCAGATCCCGCCCGGTAAGACTCTTGTAATTGAAAGAGACAAGAGGAGAGTTCTACGCTGGGGTCATTCTTCTAAGCTGGCCGGAAATGCCGGTCAAAAGAAGACGTTACAGCTAATATCTCGATACTACTGGTGGTCCACCTTGCTCCAAGATGTTCTGGACTTCGTTGCAGGCTGTCCCGCCTGTGCTCGTAATAAAACACCCAAGAAACTGCCAGCCGGTCGCCTCCTTCCGCTCCCGGTTCCGTCTGCTCCCTGGCAACACATTGCCATGGACTTGATCACGGATCTGCCAGCATCATCCGGTTGTAGAGTAATCTGGGTTGTTGTTGACCGGTTCTCCAAGATGGGACATTTCACTCCGCTCTCCGGTCTTCCTTCCGCCCCTAAACTCGCAGAGCTCTTCATTCAGCATGTCCTTCGGCTTCACGGACTTCCCCTCCATATTGTCTCTGACAGGGGAGTTCAGTTCATTTCCCGCTTCTGGCGGTCCCTCTGTAAGTTGTTGGATGTCACCCTGGACTTCTCCTCGGCCTATCACCCACAATCTAATGGCCAAGTGGAGAGAGTGAATCAAGTCCTCACAAATTATCTGCGACATTTTGTGAATGGTCACCACAGCGACTGGGCCAACCTGCTACCATAGGCGGAGTTTTCATACAACAATCATGTCGGTGAGTCCTCCTCTAACTTCCCGTTTTTCATTGTTTATGGACAGCATCCTAGGATCCCGACTCCACTGCCTCTTGCTTCTGGCAATCCTGCAGCTGAGTCCCTGGCAAAGGACTTCTCAAAGGTCTGGACAGAGACCAGGACCTCTTTGGAGCAGGCATCGGTTCGGACCAAGGAGCATGCGGATAAAAGACGTCTGGATCCGCCACCTTACCAACCCGGAGATAAGGTATGGCTGTCTTCCAGGCACATCTGTCTTAAGGTCCCTTCTTATAAACTGGCTCCTCGTTTCATCGGTCCCTTTGAAGTGCTCCACCGGATCAACGATGTGTGCTATCGTTTGAAGTTGCCAGCCTCCTTACGGATCCATAACTCCTTCCATGTCTCCCTGCTGAAGCCAGTTGTTCTCAGTCGCTTCACCCAGGATCCAGGTAAATTTCCTTCTCCTGTCAGTTCCGAGGATGTCTATGAAGTGAAGGACATCCTGGCCATGAAGAGAAGAGGGGGCAGGTCGCTCTTTCTGGTTGACTGGAAGGGATATGGTCCTGAGGATAGATCCTGGGAGCCTAAGGAGAACATTAATGCCCCGATGCTTCTTAGAAAGTTCCTGGCGGGTTTGAAGAAGGGGGGGGCGTAAGGGGGAGGGTACTGTCATGCCCTCAGCCGCAGGCACGGTCTCTGCTGCGCAGGGAGACCGGCGCCTATCTCGCAGCTCCACTGTTACTACTCACCCTGTCCGTGGCTCCAGACAATCAGCGGCTCCTTTCTCTGCTAAGAACTTGCATCCTCTTGGCAGGTCTCCTGGTTATGCTCTTAGGCGGCGCGCCCCACTTCCTGCACATACTTAAAACAGCAGGGCACCTGTTGTCTATTAGGGCTGTCTGTGCTGTGATGCTCTGTGCATAAAAGGCATCCTCCCTCAAGAGGGAGTTGCCTGAACAATGTGTTCATTCTGTGGGATCGCTGCCTTCCACTCAGGCCACACTCTGCTTTGCTCTGCGTTCTGAATGCCATTGCAATGTTCTAATATCTCTGTCTCCTCAGAATCCTCTGCTGGCAGTTCCCGCTCCTGGATCCCTCTGGACACTCCGGTTCCTACCCCAGACTGACCAAGGCTTTCCTCTTGGAATCATCCAGTGACCATCGCAGGCTAGATTAGCCTTTCTGTGATTACTCAGACCTTCCAGGTCTCTCACCACCTCCTCTATACTGTCTGTATGGGTCGTCCCTCTGGTCCGGGCATCGCGGCATTAAAGTCATCTGGTGTTGCGACGGGGGAGCCCCTGTATAGGGGTACACCTTGCCCGGTGCTCCACTACGTGGTTCTGTGTCGTGGTCCAGAGGGTTCTTCCCTCAGGCACCTTGTCCATTTGTTTGCTTTATTTAATAAACATCTTTAGTTTATTTGATGCTCTTCTCCTGTCTCTTGTGTATCGGGTATACAGCTACCACTGCACCATCAGTGGTCGCAGTGGCGGATTAAGTGGACTATGGGCCCGGGGCTGTTCATAAAACCTGGGCCCCTGTACCCCCCTTCCCACCTGAGCGCTGCGGTCCCCGTGCGGGAATTGACAGCCGTACGGACCGCAGCACTTGGTTTGCTGCGGGTCCATACGGAAAACCCGCCACCATTCCACCATGTGAAGCCCCCACTCATCCCCCCTTCATCCTGTGAAGCCCCCACTCACCCCCTTCATCCTGTACAACCCCAGTCACCCCCTTCATCATATACAGCCCCCAGTCACCCCCCGTCATCATATACAGCCCCCAGTCACCCCCCTTCTTCATATACAGCCCCCAGTCACCCCCCTTCATCATATACAGCCCCCAGTCACCCCCCCGTCATCATATACAGCCCCCAGTCACCCCCCCGTCATCATATACAGCCCCCAGTCACCCCCCTTCATCATATACAGCCCCCAGTCACCCCCCTTCTTCATATACAGCCCCCAGTCACCCCCTTCATCATATACAGCCCCCAGTCACCCCCCTTCATCATATACAGCCCCCAGTCACCCCCCGTCATCATATACAGGCCCCAGTCACCCCCCCTTCATTGTGTACAGCCCCCACTCACCCCCTCCCCCATTTAATTCATTTTATAAATAAAAAAAAATAAAAAAAGTTCCCCATACTTACCTCACAGCCAGCTCGCTCCCCAGCAGCGTCTCTGCTTTCAGCATCCTCCGGGACATGTCGGCGTGTGCACGATGACGTCATCGCGCACGCCCGACATCTGACCCGGAAGTATAGCCGGAGGGAGCCGGAGCTGAGCAGCCGTCAAGGTGACGGCCGTGCACAGCTCCCGGCCCCTCATAGAATGTGACGTGGCCGGCTGTCTGCTGCCGGCGGTGTCACAGGCAGCACAGGGCACGGCCGGCCCTGTACAGGTGCTGGGGGAGCGGTCCGGGTGGCATTTGCCTCTCTGCCACCCGGCCCAGCCCGCCCCTGGGCCTCCAAAAAACCTTGGGCCCGGGGCGACCGCCCTATCCGCCCCTATTAGGATCCGCCATTGAGTGGTCTAGTGGGTCCACTACACATCTTCACGCCCTGTGGGTCTAACAGGAGAGATTTTTACTTCTTTCCTCACACAAAGGTATGGATGTCTTCAATATTACAGGGACTCTACATGCAGGACATTAGTTTGGGGTCTAAAAACCTCCTGACAGATTCCCATTTTATTCCCAATCCATGGCACCAACAGCAACATCCTGTGGCGACCGTCTGCGAATCTGGGCTGCAGTAGGAACAGCGCCCCTAGTAACCCCGAGACCCTTAACCCCTATACAGGGATCTGGAATTGTAGCAAGGCCCAGGGGGTAGCTGTCTAGAGGAGCAGTGGACCAGAGCAGGACGGCCGCCAAGGGGTTAAAACTAAAACCTGTAATTGTGGTCCAGGGGCAGGAGTCGGAGGCTGGCGGGCAGCAGAGGTACAAAAACAGCAGGCAGAAGAAGGGTCTAAAGTCCAGGCCAAGGTCAGTAAAAAACCAGGAGGGCAGCAAAGGTACAAAATCAGAAGGCAGAAGAAGGATCAGGAATTCAAGCTAAGGTCAGCGTCAAAAATCGGGAGAGAGGCAGAGGTACAAAAACGGCAGGCAATAGAATGGTCAGAAATCCAAGCTGAGGTCAGAGTTAACTATAGCAAATCACACAGCAGCACGCAGGGGAACCAAGAATATATCCAGCGTCTTGCAAGACCAGTCCCAAGGTATTTGAGGGATCAGGTCATCCCTCACAGGTTCCCGGACTGATGATGTCATTAGGACCGCCCCCAGGACTAGGCCAGATGGTGATGCAGTAACCCCCTGATGACTGACAGAGGGGCGGAGCCTGCACCCACCAGATGCTTGCGCAGGAGCCCCTTCTCTATCACCACCATCACCCACGGGCGAATCACGGCGCCTCCCAGTGGACGAGGCAGGAACAGCCGTCCCCGAGTCTGATGGCGACATGACAGACCGGCGCCTCATAGTGGCCGAGGCCAGAACAGCAGACCCTGAGTCTGACAGCGACGTGACAGTACCCCCCCTCCAAGTGGGGCCCCCGGACCCTCAAAACCCGGTTTGTCAGGGTGAAGGCGGTGAAACCTTCTAATTAACCCCTTGGCATGGATGTCACTAGCGGGGACCCAGGACCTCTCCTCTGGACCGTAGCCCTTCCAATGCACCAAATATTGCACGGACCCTCTCACCAAACGGGAATCAAGGATACCCTAGACTTCGTACTCCAAGGCACCTTTGACCAAAACTGGAGGAGGAGGGGACTGGACGGGATGAATTGGGGAGCAGTACATCTTGAGGAGGGATTTGTGAAAAACATTGGGTATTTTAAAAGACTGAGGGAGCTTTAAACGAAAGGCTACCGGGTTAGTTACCTCTAATATCTCATAGGGACCAATAAACCTGGGACGCAGTTTGGCAGATGGCACCTTAAGCTTAATGTTCTTGGTAGACAGCCAAACTTTGTCCCCGACTCCTAGGTGTGGCCCCTTGGACCGCCGTCTATTTGCCGCCGAAGCCTGCCTGACCTGGGACCCTTTCAAGTTTGTGTTCACCTCCGACCAGATTGTCCTTAAGTGATGTATGGATTTCTCTACCCCCGGGAGCTCCGACATCTTGGAGGAAAATGAACCAAAACGTGGGTGCAAACCATGATTGCAGAAGAACGGGGTGGTTTTGATGGATTCCTGGTATTGGTTATTTAGGGCGAATTCGGCTAACGGGAGATGTTCCACCCAATCGGACTGACATTCCAAAACATAGCAGCGGAGATACTGCTCTAGGGCCTGGTTGGTGCGCTACTTAACCCGAACGGTATAACAAGATACTCAAAATGACCAAGGGGTATGTTAAACACAGTTTTCCACTCATATCCCTCTCTTATGCTGACCAGATTGTAAGCTCCCCGGAGATCAAGCTTAGTAAACCAACGGGCTCCCAGTAGCTGATTAAAAAGATCAGGGATGAGTGGAAGCGGATACTGATCTTTTACAGTAATAGCGTTCAGCTCACGATAATCAATGCATGGTCTGACTCCACCATCTTTTTTTTCTACAAAGAAAAACCCAGCCCCTACAGGTGAAGTAGATGGTCTAATAAAGCCTTTTCGTAGGCTGTCTGCTATGTAGTCATTCATGGCTACACGCTCTGGACCAGAGAGATTAAATATTCTCCCCTTAGGGAGACGGGAACCTGGGACCAAGTCTATAGGACAGTCATACTAGGTAATTTCTCAGACTCCACTATGGAAAAGACATCCTCATAGTCCCTGAATGCATATGGTATAAAGGGTGTTTTAATTTTAATTTGGTTCACCGACAGCGACATACAGTTATTCTGACACTGTGGACTCCAGCGCACGATATCACCTAGATGCCAGTCAATAACAGGATTATGCTGGCGCAACCATAGCATACCTAAAACAACTGCATGTGATAAATTGTGAATAACAAAAAAACGACATCTGTTCGGTGTGTAATGTTCCCACTGACATAGCAATTTCTGTAGTGACAAATTCCACTCCACCCTGGATAATAGATGTACCATTAATTGCAGTGGTTTGAACAGGGGCATTAAGCCTTAGCAGAGGTACACCAAGATTCCTTGCAAGCAAAAAATACATAAAGTTGATTGCAGAACCACAATCCACATAAGCCTTCACACACAGATTTCTTAGAAAACGAGAGAGAGTTGGGTAACAAAGCTTTAGCCGCATTTGCGGGCAATACCTGAGTCTCTGGGCTAGCATGACCAGAGCTGCCCAGAGGCCGATGTCCCAGGAGTGTGGATTTCTGACGCTCAGCATTTCCCTTGAAGTCTCCAGGCTGCAGCATGCTGGTATAGGAAGATGGGAGTGTTCCTTCAGGCTGTGCACTGAAGCAGGTGTTAGGCCAAGAAATCAGCTCAGGCAGGAGAAGAAGAAAAAAAAAAAAAGTTCAGGAGACTGTTTTTATATATGATGGGCATACACACAAAAAGCAGTCTTTTTCGCCGGATATAATGTGGCGACCGTCTGTGAATCTGGGCTGCAGTAGGAACAGCGCCCCGAGTAACCCCGAGACCCTTAACCTCTATTCAGGGATCTGGAATTGTAGCAAGGCCCAGGGGGTAGCTGTCTAGAGGAGCAGTGGACCAGAGCAGGACGGCCGCCAAGGGGTTAAAACTAAAACCTGTAATCGTGGTCCGGGGGCAGGAGTCGGAGGCTGGCGGGCAGCAGAGGTACAAAAACAGCTGGCAGAAGAAGGGTCTAAAGTCCAGGTCAAGGTCAGCAAAAAACCAGGAGGGCAGCAAAGGTACAAAATCAGAAGGCAGAAGAAGGGTCAGGAATCCAAGCTAAGGTCAGCGTCAAAAATCGGGAGAGAGGCAGAGGTACAAAAACGGCAGGCAATAGAGTGGTCAGAAATCCAGGCTGAGGTCAGAGTTAACTATAGCAAATCACACAGTAGCATGCAGGGGAACCAAGAATATATCCAGCGTCTTGCAAGACCAGTCCCAAGGTATTTGAGAGATCAGGTCATCCCTCACAGGTTCCCGGAATGATGATGTCATTAGGACCGCCCCCAGGACTAGGCCAGATGGTGATGCAGTAACCCCCTGATGACTGACAGAGGGGCGGAGCCTGCGCCCACCAGATGCCTGCACAGGAGCCCCTTCTCTGTCACCACCATCACCCACGAGCGAACCACGGCGCCTCCCAGTGTCCGAGGCAGGAACAGCCGTCCCCGAGTCTGACGGCGAAGTGACGGTCCGGTGCCTCCTAGTGGCCGAGACCGGAACAGCAGGCCTCGAGTCTGGAGGCGACGTGCCAGTCCGTCGCCTCCTAGTGGCTGAAGCTGGAACAGCAGGCCCTAAGTCTGACAGGGATGTGACACATCCCATTACATAGCAGGTTCACAGCAACCCATCACGGAACCCCGACTAACAGCCTAACCCGCAAGATCTGTGAGCACCAAGGAACAGGAGGAGCAACTTGCGTGAGCTCACCAGACGATGAGAGGAGACCACCAAAGCCCCTCACTACAGCCCAACTATTGTAAGAGCGCAGTCACAGGGACAAAACAGCCTCACACTCTCTACAGCCACACTACTAAATGGCAACCTGTCACACACAGTGTAGGACAGACTAAGAGCAGCACAAAGGGATTAGGGAAGGGTAATCAAACACTAGGGAAGGGGGAAGTGGAGGCCTCTAGACTGATCTAACGTCACCCTGTCTGTCCTACCGTCCCTATATAAGTTCCGCATCTGTCGCCAGACAGGATACCTAGTCTCTGTGTGACCCTGGCGCTAAGCCCTGCATCGGGAAGGACAGGTTGAACGCTAGTCAATCTCACTAACACTAATGACAGTAAGAATAAAGGAAACCAGGGGGACACTTAGATTGAGTAGACTCACAGAGAAACGCTGACGCCCTCCACACTCCAAGAGGACGCTAGCAGACTGCTACAGCTCCAAGCTTCAACAGAGAAGTGCAAATAGGAAATAACAACCGAAACTCCCAACAGGAAGTTGGAAGTTATAAACACCCAGATCCAGGTGACACCATTAAGGCCGAGGGAGGTGACCACTAGTCTGCAAGGTTAACGGCTGTGACCTTCTGCAACTAGATGCAGTGTTACTGTCTGCAGCCTCTGACACACCCGTGACAGTACCCACCCTTCTAGAGTGGCCTCTGGACACTCAGGACCAGACTTCTCGGGATAAGAGGTGTGAAATGAACGAACCAGCCTGGGAGCATTCACCTCTGATGGACCTACATCCTTTCCTCTGGACCATAACCCTTCCAGTGTATTAAGTATTGTAGGGAACAACGTTGGAGATAAGAATCTACAATCCTTGAAATCTGAAACTCCAGATTTCCATCAACCATTATTGGGGTCAGCGGTAGGGATGAGGGCTCAAGAGGTTCCACATATTTCGACTTATGGAAGACATTGTAGATTTTAAGAGCCAGAAGTAGCTCAAAACGAAACGCTGCTGGATTAATGACGGCGATTCACATTCAGGTCCGGACCTGAGGCTACTTTCACACTTGCGTTTTTTTGCAGCGCGGTTTTTGCGCACACAAACACATGAAAAAAACGCATACAAACGCTGCGTTTTTTTCAAGCAATTTTATGCGCATGCAGGAAAAAAACGCAGCATTTGTATGCGTTTTTAGTGTGTTTGCGTTTTTTTGCACATTGTTTGTCCTCACCCCCAAAAAAATCTAGATAACAATCTGGCAACACACACGACCAATGGGACGTCAGTGGCGGTGTGGTATGTTAATATATAGACCCTGTCTACAGTATTCTTCACATTTCCTTGATTTTTCTCGTGTCAACATGGATCTGCGCTGGAAGAGTTTTCACTTCAACTTGGATTTGGACATTGCGATGGCTAGGGCATATGCAGTTGCTTGCCATGAACAAAGGAAGAGAGAGACAGCGAAGACGGCAGCGGCGGCGTATGTAGATACATCCGATTGTTGAACTCCGGGAGAGCCGTGGGATGTACCACACCCTCTACAGTGAGCAACAGGCAAACCCGGAGAAATTTACAGATTATATACGGATGTCCCGAGAAAGGTTCAGGGATTTGCTTGCTCGTGTCCAAGAATCCATCCGGAGACAGGACACACAGCTCCGTCGTGCGATTCCTCCTGAGGAAAGGCTCCTGGTGACATTACGGTACGTAATGTTTAACCCCTTACCTACAATTGACGTAATATTCCGTCCATGTGACCATGGACCTAATTACCATGGACGGAATATTACGTCATCGCGATCAGCGGCGCCCACGTGGTGAGCGCCGCTGATCGCGGCCGAGTGTCAGCTAATTATCATAGCTGACACCCGGCACAATGTGTCAGGGGCGGTCACGGACCGCCCCCGACACGTTAACCCCTTGCACACCGCGATCAAACGCGATCGCGGTGTACCGGGGGTTAAAGGGAAGCATCGGCAGGGAGGGGGCTCCCTCCGTGCTTCCCTGAGCCCCCCACGGCAGCGCAATGTGCAGCGCTGCTGCGGGGGACTCCTTTCCTCCAGGCCCCCGAATCCAAGATGGCGACGGGGGCCTTCGGGGGCCTGAGGAAGCTGGCTTCCTCAGTGCCTGCAAAGCGCAGGCATGAGGAAGTCTACAGCAGTGCCTGTGACAGATCGCTGATCTGTCACAGTGATCTGTGATGTGACAGATCAGCGATCTGTCACAGGACAGTGATGTCCCACCTGGGACAAGGTAATAAAGTAAAAAAAAAAAAAAAAGTGTTAAAAATAATTTTAAAAAAAATCGCTAAATAAGTTAGTAAAAAAAAAAAAAATATTCCCCAATAAATCCATTTTTTCAAAATAAAAAAACCCAAAAACAATAAAAGTACACATATTTGGTATCGCCGCGTCCATAATGACCTGCCCTATAAAACTGTCCCATTAGTTAACCCCTTTAGCGAACCCCTTAAAAAATAAAAATAAAAAACAAAGCAAAAAATAATGATTTATTATCATACCACCGAACAAAAAGTGCAATAACGCGCGATCAAAAAGACGCATATAAATATCCATGGTACCGCTGAAAATGTCATCTTGTCCCACAAAAAACGAGCCACCACACAGCATCATCAGCGAAAAAATTAAAAAGTTATAGCTCGCAGAATAAAGCGAAACAAAAATAATTATTTTTTATATAAAATTGTTTTCATTGCAAAAAACCGACAAAACATAAAAAAACGACCTAAATGAGGTATCGCTGTAACCGTACTGACCCGAAGAATAAAACCACTTTATCAATTTTACCGCACGCGGAACTGTGTAAACGCACCCCCTCAAAAGAAATTCATGAAACGCTGGTTTTTGTTCATTCTGCGTCCCAAAAATCGAAATAAAAAGCGATCAAAAAATGTCACGTGCCCGAAAATGGTACCAATAAAAACGTCAACTCGTCCCGCAAAAAATAATACCTCACATGACTCGGTGGGTCAAAATACGGAAAAATTATAGCTCTCAATATGTGGTGATGCAAAAACTATTTTTACAATAAAAAGCGTCTTTTAGCGTGCGACAGCCACCAAACATAAAAACCGCCATAAATCGTAAAACAAACCCCCCGTTATCACCCCCTTAGTTAGGGAAAAATAATAAAACTAAAAGAAAATGTATTTATTTCCATTTTCCCGCTAGGGTTAGGGTTGGGTTAGGGCTAGGGTTAGGGTTAGGGTTAGGGTTAGGGCTAGGGCTCAGATTAGGGTTAGGGGTGTGTTGAGGTTAGGGTTGGAGTTATAATTGGGGGGTTTCCACTGTTTGGGCACATCAGGTGCTCTCCAAAGGCAACATGGCGTCTGATCTCAATTCCAGCCAATTCTGCGTTGAAAAAGTCAAATGGTGCTCCTTCCCTTCCAAGCTCTGCCATGCGCCCCAAACAGTGTTTTACCCCCACATGTAGGGTATCAGCCTACTCAGGACAAATTACAAAACAACTTTTGGGGTCCAATTTCTCCTGTTACCCTTAGGAAAATAAAAAATTGGGGGCAAAAATATAATTTTGCGGAAAAAAATGTGTTTTTTATTTTCACGCCCAGGCGTTATAAACTTCTGTGAAGCACTTGGGGGTTCAAAGTGCTCTCCACACATCTAGATAAGCTCCGTGGGGGGTCTAGTTTCCAAAATGGGGTCACTTGTGGGGAGTTTCAATAGTTTAGGTACATCAGGGGCTCTCCAAACGCACATGACACCCGCAGACCAATCCATCAAAGTCTGCATTCCAAGACGTCACTACTTCCCTTCCGAGCCCCGACGTGTGCCCATACAGTAGTTTTCTCCCACATATGAGGTATCAGCGTACTCAGGACAAATTGGACAACAACTTTTGGGGTCCAATTTCTCCTGTTACCCTTGGGAAAATAAAAAAATTGGGGACTAATTGATCATGTTTGTGGAAAAAATACGATTTTTTTATTTTCATGCCTGGGCATTATAAACTTCTGTGAAGCCCTTGGGGGTTCAAAGTGCTCACCACACATCTAGATAAGTTCCTCAGGGGGTCTAGTTTCCAAAATGGGATCATTTGTGGGGGGTTTCCACTGTTTAGGTACATTAGGGGCTCTCCAAAGGCAACATGACACCCACAGACCATTCCATCAAAGTCTGCATTCCAAAACGTCACTACTTCCCTTCCGAGCCCCGACGTGTCCTCATACAGTAGTTATCTCCCACATATGGGGTGTCAGCGTACTCAGAACAAATTGGACAACAACTTTTGGGGTCCAATTTCTCCTGTTACCCTTGGGAAAATAAAAAAATGGGGACTAAAAGATGATGTTTGTGGAAAAAATACGATTTTTTTATTTTCACGCCCGGACGTTATAAACTTCAGTGAAGCACTGGGGGGTTCAAAGTGCTCACCACACATCTAGATAAGTTCCTTGGGGGGTCTAGTTTCCAAAATGGTGTCATTTGTGGGGGGTTTCTACTGTTTTGGTACATCAGGGGCTCTCCTAACGCGACATGGTGTCCGATCTCAATTCCAGCTAAAAACGTCAAATGGCGCTGCTTCCCTTCCGAGCTCTGCCATGCGCCCAAATAGTGGTTTACCCCCACATGTGGGGTATCAGCGTACTCAGGATAAATTGCACAATATCTTTTAGGGTCCTGTTACTTTTGGAAAAATAAGAATTGAGGGTGAAAAGATCATTTTTGTGGAAAAAATATGATTTTTTAATTGTACTGCTGTACGTTATAAACTTCTGTGAAGCCCTTGGGGGTTCAAAGTTCTCACCACACATCTAGATAAGTTCCTTGGGGGGTCTAGATTCCAAAATGGTGTCATTTGTGGGGGGTTTCCACTGTTTTGGTACATCAGGGGTTTTCCAATCGCGACATGGTGTCCGATCTCAAATCTAGCCAAAAACGTCAAATGGCGCTGCTTCCCTTCCGAGCTCTGCTACGCGCCCAAATAGTCATTTACACCAACATATGGGGTATCAGCGTACTCAGGACAAATTGCACAATAACTTTTAGGGTCCTATTACCCTTGGAAAAATAAAAATTGGGGGTGAAAAGATCATTTTTGTGGAAAAAATATGATTTTTTAATTGTACCGCTGTACGTTATAAACTTCTGTGAAGCCCTTGTGGGATCAAAGTTCTCACCACATATCTAGATAAGTTCCTTGGGGGGTCTAGTTTCCAAAATGGGGTCACTTGGGGGGTTTTCACTGTTTAGGTACATCAGGGGCTCTCCAAACGCGACATGGCGTCCGATCTGAATTCCAGCCAATTTTGCATTGAAAAAGTCAAACGGCGCTCCTTCCCTACTGAGGTCTGCCATGCGCCGAAACAGTGGTTCCCCCCCACATATCAGGTATCAGCGTACTCAGGACAAATTGCACAATAACTTTTGCAGTCCAATTTCTCCTGTTACCCTTGGTAAAATAAAGAAAATTGAACCTGAAGTATTTTTTTTGTGAAAAAAAGTTAAATGTTCATTTTTTTTTTAATATTCAAAAAATTCCTGTGACGCGCCTAAAGGGTTAATAAACTTCTTGAATGTGTTTTTAAGCATCTTAAGGGGTGCAGTTTTTAGAATGGTGTCACTTTTGGGTATTTTCTATCATATAGACCCCTCAAAGTGGCTTCAAATGTGAAGTGGTCCCTAAAAATAAAATGGTGTTGCAAAAATGAGAAATCGCTGGTCAATTTTTAACCCTTATAACTTCCTAACAAAAAAAAATTTTGGTTCCAAAATTGTGCTGATGTAAAGTAAGCATGTGGGAAATGTTATGTATTAAGTTTTTTGTGTGCCGTATCGCTGTGATTTAAGGGCATAAATATTCAAAGTTGGAAAATTGCGAAATTTTAAACATTTTCGCCAAATTTCCGTTTTTTTCACAAATAAACGCAAATTATTTGAATGCAATTTTACCACTAACATGAAGTACAATATGTCACGAGAAAACAATGTCAGAATCACCGGGATCCATGGAAGCGTTCCAGAGTTATGACCTCATAAAGGTACAGTGGTCAGAATTGTAAAAATTGGCCCGGTAGTTAAAGTGCAAACCACCCTTGGTAGTGAAGGGGTTAAAAACATGGGGTCTGATGGTTTGGTTTTTTTTTACATGTACTATTCAAAACCTGGGATAAATATTTTTAGTGAATGTACTAATTTTTTATTTTATAGTTTTAAAAAACCATATACAGAAATATTAATTTTTCTTCTTTCTCTGTTTCGCAGATTCCTGGCGACTGGAGAAACCCTATCTTCACTAAACTTCCAGTACCGTATTGGAATCTCTACCTTGTCTGGAATTGTTGCGGACACCTGCCGTGCTCTCTGGAACGTTCTTTGTCCAGAATTTATGCCCCTGCCCACCGCTGAAAAGTGGATGGAAATTGCTGACAAATTCTGGACAGTCTGCAATTTCCCCAACTGCTTGGGAGCTGTTGATGGTAAACATACGGATCATCAAACCCAAAAGAACTGGATCTGAGTACTATAATTGCAAAAAGTACTTTTCAATAGTACTCATGGCCATTGCGGATACCAGATGTATGTTTCTAGCAGTGGACATTGGAGCATTTGGCCGTGGTAATGACTCACAGGCTTTTAAAAACTCAGACATGGGCCGGAGGTTGTATGGCAACCAGTTTAATTTCCCTATACCACGGCCTCTTCCCCAAACCGAAGCTCCGCCACTGCCCTTTGTAATGGTTGGGGATGAGGCTTTTCAAATGTGCGCAAACCTACTGAAACCCTACTCCAGCCGTAACTTGGACCACACCAAAACAATATTTAATTACAGGCTAACCAGGGCCAGAAGAACTGTAGTGTGCTTTTGGGATTCTTGTCTCCATATGGCGAAGTCTCGGCACAGCCATTAATCTTAAACTTGAAACAGTCGATGAGGTGGTGAAGGCGTGTGTGGTTCTACATAATTTTGTGATGGCTAAAGAGCACCCGACCTATGAACTCGATGCTGTTGCTCCTAACCCATTGTCTGAATTCACTCAGCACCCTCTCAGGTCATCCGTTGAAGTTGGCCAAATGAGGGACCAATTTGCGGCCTACTTTATCTCTGATGTTGGGCGGGTGCACTGGCAAGATGACATGGTGTAAGAATGTTTTCGTGTGTGTATGTTAATAAAAAACCTGATTTGATACCAGTACCGAGTGCACTATGTTTTTTACACTCCAATAAAATAAAAAACTTCCCATGTATACCTGTGAATTCATGATGTTTTCACACCTGGGCAGGTAAATACACATGAGTTAAACTGCAGCATCGCTAGTCTGCATGAAATATATTGGTACGTAAGCAAAACTGCAGGTTAAATATGATATGTGTATTAACCAGGCCATGATTGATAAATAGTTATGATTAGAGTTGAGCGATTTTGGTAGGATCGGGTTTCATGAAACCAAATTTGTTTCAAATGAAACTGGTCCAACTAGTGGAAAAAAAGTCGGAGATTCGTTCAAAACCCAACCCCAATGCAAGTAAATGGGGAATAAAAGTCTGCATTGAGTGGATGAATGTAATCAGCTCAATTCCAACTTTTATTTCCCATTAACTAACATTGTGGTAGTGTTTAGAACGAAACTCGCCTTTTTTTGGCCCGAGTTTCACCAGTTTGTGTTTCATGAAACCAGATCCTAGTCGGTAAACTCTAGTTATTATATTAGGCCTTGATATTTAACATATGACGTGTATTTTACGCATCAGTGGATTCAACACACAAGAGTATGTTGTTAATTACAAGGTATATCAATAATCCCCCTTGCCTAATATAACAATAAGTGAAATGAGGATGGTAAAAACAGCCAATCCTCAAAACACTTTTTATTACACTTTGCAAAGTTTAATGCGCATTGTGTGTAGGCGGCGCCAAAAACATTAATCAAACTTTGCTATGGTGAACCAGAAATTTAAATTTATTTTTAACCACAAAAATTATAAAAAAACTTTATTTTTTTCTGCGTTTGGGGGCAGATGGTTGCAAGTTGGGGGTGTGCAGTGAAGATGCACAGCTTATAGTTGAAGATGGTGTTCTAGGGGAAGGGGCAACAAAACTTGTGGGGGGAAGGGAGTCCAGTTATGGGAATTGAACTAGACACACTAGGAGGAGAGGAAAGAGGTTCAGCTACATTGGTAATAAGTGTTTGTCTTAAACTGGCCTGCCTGGACCTACTTGGGCCCAATGCCCGCCTTGATTGTTGGCGCCTGGAACTTGGGGCAAATAATGAATGTGGGTCCCCCGTCTGCTGCTGTGCCTGCTGCTGTTGTGCCTGCTGCTGATGCTCTGTGGTGGCGATGGCAGTGCTCGTCCTTGCAGGAGGACTGGTGGCGGCAGTGATGGTCCAGGTTTGCGGAGTGGTGGTGGCAGGACTACTACATGTTGAAGTGTTTGCGGCAGGGCTGTTCCATGTTTGCGGAGTGGTTACTGTGGCTGTGCTCCAAGCATGCATGGGGGTGGCGGTGGTGCTCCAGACAGGAGCAGCGCTTGCCATGGTGGTGTCAGTGAAGTGACCAGCAGCACTCAGACTTGTGGTGGTCTAACGGTGGGTGTCCAGGCTTTGAATAGAGTTGTCCGTGCAGCGGTATGCAGCACAAGTCGGTAGTGAGGTGAAGCGAGTCAATGGTGGCACAGGTGGAAATGACACCACTGATTGCTGCCCGTACCGATTATGCTGCATAGCCTGCAAGAAAGCATTGTTGCAGGCCTGCAGCACATTCAGCTGTTGCTCAGGACTAAGGTGTCCCGCCATGCCCTTTTCAATCTTACTAAAAAAATGGTGCGCTGGTCTGTTGAGGTCGGCCTCCAGACGGTCAAGGCGCTGTTCGACAGAATTGAAGCGGTGTTCCATGTGGTTAAAACCACGTTCCATGAGTGAAAAACCGCTTTCCACTCTGTCTGACAGGGACTTGAGGCTGGCATTAAAGGCCTCGCTCAAGTGCATAAACTCGGGCAAGACATTCCTGTCCAAGGCCCTCTGCCGCTGGTGGGTAGTGCCCGCATAAGCAGTGGCAGAGACCTGGGACAGGGGAACACCTGATGGACCAGCTTCCTGGTCACCAGCTGTCTGTGTGGATGACCTGCAAGGTGCTTCCTGGCTGTCGGATGGCTGGGACGGGTCAGAGGATGTCCGATGAAGGACCGCTCCAGGGCCAGGTTGCAGGGTGCTGCTCCAGGTGCTGTGGAAGAAAGGAAAATCATTACTATCATGCCTTTACAAGAAGCATCAGCTGTGGATTAGAAAAACACAGATTAATAAAAATAAAACCCAAAAAATTATAATACTTACGATCTGGTGGCAAGGACCGGTCTTAGGAACTGCAACGCGTGATAGTATCGGTATCTTGTTCTTGTCCTTGACGCAGAACCACTGCGAACCTGGCCCTCAGCACGAACGTCACTGTTGAAGCGGTCCTTGATCGAGCGCCAACATGTTTGGATTTTGTCCTCTGTTGGAAAAACAAACAACATGTAACAATTGTGTTTGATGCACGACATATGCTATCACGAAACTCAACAGTGCCATCAAGGACAATAGTCACTGTGGCACAATACAGCAATACAATACCCAAAGCAGTGACTGTTGAGCCAAATGACACTGTTGGGTTCCCTGCTAGAATATATCTAGCACGAAACCAAACAGTGCCATCAAGGACAATAGTCACTGCGGCACAATACAGCAATACAATACCGGAAGCAGTGACTGTTGAGCCAGGATGACACTGTTGGGTTTCCTGCTAGAATATATCTAGCACGAAACCCAACAGTGCCATCAAGGACAATAGTCACTGCGGCACAATACAGCAATACAATACCCAAAGCAGTGACTGTTGAGCCAGATGACACTGTTGGGTTTCCTGCTAGAATATATCTAGCACGAAACCCAACAGTGCCATCAAGGACAATAGTCGCTGCGGCACAATACAGCAATACAATACCCAAAGCAGTCACTGTTGAGCCAGATGACACTGTTGGGTTTCCTGCTAGAATGTATCTAGCACAAAACCCAACAGTGCCATCAAGGACAATAGTCACTGCGGCATAACAGAGCAGGGAAATACTTACTAAACGCCTTTTTGGAGGATGCAGTGGCGCTGTCCCAGCCATCCATCAACTCTGCGGCCACCTCATTCCATAGCCGCAATTTCACCACATTGTCCTTGTACAGCCGGTCACAGCTGTCCCACAACGGGGCACGCTCCTGGACCAGGCGGATAAGGTGCTTATTATCCAGGTATACGTCTTCATCCCATTGTAGAACCTAGACAAAACACATTCTTTAGAATATTAGAATTTTGTGTGAATAAAAAGTTACAAAAAAGATCCAGAAAAGATGAAATATAGAAGATAAAAAATAAATAACTTTACAAATCATTTGATACTTACATTCCGTATCACCACCGGGACTTGGCTTGGCTGCTCCTGCTGTTCGCCCTCACTTGTCGCGTCCGCAGAAGATGACGATGTCTGTTGTGAGTTCATTTTCCCCTTCATTACTGAGGCCCGAGGAACTCCCTCTTCTGGTAAAGAAAGGTAGTGAGCCTGATTATCAAACACCTGAGGCTGATGATGATGACTGGCTGAGTGGAGTTACTGACTGGATATAAGGCTGCCGACGCCCTTCTGCCCTGCGGGTGATTTCTCTGTGGGATCCTTGGAGACCAGTCTGAATTCCTGCTCCTCTAAAGCTAAGTTTGCTGCTCGGCCTTTTGCATTGGTGCTTTGACTTTGTTTTGCTTTGTTTTTCTGGATTTCTGCCATTCCCTGCTGGGGTGTGCTGAATTCCTTTAGCTCTGTCTTCTGAAAATACCTGAGTGCTGATTTAGTTTTTGAAGCCTAGCTGCTTCAGGGTCTTTTTCATATCAGCTTGTTGGCTTATGTCTTTGATAAGGTTTTGGCAGATTGCAGACAGCAGCCTTCCTGTCCTTTCCTATCTAAGTAGTTTTGGGCCCCGTCTTTGCTCAGTCTATCTTTCAGTCTGTGTTAGTGTTTTCATCTTGCTTCACCGTCATTATATGTTGGGGGCTGCCTATTGCTTTGGGGTCTGCTCTGGGGCAGTTTAGATTTCCCCTTTCTTTCTTTAGGCCTATTTAATTCTCCGGCTGTGATCGAGGGGTCTAGGGCATCGTAGGAACCCCCCACGGCTACTGCTAGTTGTGTTGATAGGTTCAGGGGTCTGCAATCTGATAGTTGCCAACTTCTCTGGTTTTCTGGACTTAGCTTGTATTTCTGTTTTTGCCTCCTATGGTGACTCATTCATAACTGCTGAAAAAAACCAACAAACGTTGAGATTTGGAGAAGCAGCAGATATACTTACCAAACGCACGAAAATAATCACCTCACGGTCTGCTTGCGCCAGTTCCTACCGGGATGGGGAATATTCAGATTCTGAAGACATACTGCATGTAAAAATAATAAAACGCATTAGTACATATACAATTTAAAAGGACAGGCATACATTTTTAGATGTAATAATACTCACATTCTTGGCTCTGAAGTTGGGATTGAAGATGGGTTCTTTTTTTGCAGTCTTTCTGCTCTCCAGTATGTCTCTATAGTTGTGGTACAGTGCTGGCAGACACCTCCTTTATATAGATATGTTTTTTTTTGGGTGGGGAATTTTATGACTAGTTTAACCAGTGGACACCTAAAAAACGCATGCGCAAAAAAACCGCATACATGCACATGCCAATGCGCACGTATGCGCACCCATAGTAATGGTCATTTTTTGCGCAAAACGTGTGCATACGTTTTATTTAAAGCGGTTGGGCGGACCAATAAATGCAACATGTAGCTTCTGGAAAATAAGGACGCACACCATAAAAAACCGCAGCGCACAAAAAACGCAAACGTGCGCATGCCAATGCGCACGTATGCACACCCATGTTAAATATAGGGGAAAAAACGCATGCGCAAAAATGCAGGGCAAAAAAACCCAAATGTGAAACCAGCCTGACACATGTTTTCTGTCAGCCATACGTTTGTACCAGTCTCCCATAATCTTCAAATTACTCAGAACCCCCCACCACACTGAGGAGAGCGACAAAGCAAAACGTTCCTCTTCAGGAACTCCTGAAGCCCCTCACTCGCTAAAAGTACCAAACTGTGGATGGTAACCATATGCTGGGAGATACCTGACAGTATTAATGACAAATTCTGCCAGCAGTAAGTAGGATGCCCAATCCTCCTGATTTTCGGCAACAAAACACCTGAGGTAGGTCTTCAAATTCTGGTTGACGCGCTCGGTCAGTCCATTCGACTGGGGATGGAAGGCAGAGGAAAATTACATCTGCACCCGCAGTAAAGAACAGAAAGCCCTCCAGAACTTGGAAACAAATTGGGTCCCCTGATATGACACCACATCGAAGGGAACCCCGTGAAGCTTTACGATCTCATTTACAAACACCTAAGCAAGGGTCTTGGCATTCAGAAGTGCTGGTAATGTGACAAAATGGACCATTTTACTGAACCTATCAACAACCACCAAAACCACAGTCTTGCCCACAGATACCGGTAGGTCAGCAATAAAATCCATGGACAAGTGTGTCCATGGTCTGCTGGGAATAGGCAGCAGAAGAGTTCCTGATTGACGGGTATGTGATACCTTAGAACGTGCGCAGACACTGCGAGCAAACACCTGTTCAAGCACACTCCAATGCAACCCCGGCCACCAAAAACAACGAGAAATGAGGTCTGCGGTTGCCTTACCACCTGGATGAACAGCAAGCACAGAGTTGTGGTGTTCCCTTATTACTTTGCAGCACAGATTTGGTGGTACAAATAACCTTCCTGGAGGACAGGAAGCAGGGACATCCCCCTGGGCGTCCAACACCTCACCCTCCAACTCAGGGTACAACGCTGAAATAACTACCCCCTTGTGCAAAATCGGGCCAGGGTTCTCTTTGTCATCACCACAGGGAAGCTCCGGGACAAAGCATCAGCCTTGTCATTTTTGACCCCTGGACGCAAAGTGACCACAACATTGAACCTAGTAAAAATCAGGGTCCATCTAGCCTGCGTAGGGTTGAGACTTTTAGCCGATTAAAGATATGACAGTTCTTATGGTCAGTGATAACAGTAATCGGATGGACAGCCCCCTCCAATCAATGTTGCCATTCTTCAAATGCCAACTTGATTGCCAAAAGCTCCTTATTATCCATGTCATAATTTCTCTCGGCCTAAGAGAATTTTCTTGAAAAGAAGGCACATGGACGCCATTTACCAGGGGACTGACCCTGAAACACAGCCCCAACCCCCACCTTTGACGCATCAAGCTCCACAACAAAGGGTTGGGAAACCTCAGGTTGACTGAGTATAGGAACAGTGGCAAACAGGCCCGGATTGGCCACTTACCCAACCGGGCATTTTCCCGCTGGGCCGCCATTTTCATGCCGTTATGGGCCGCTGGCTGGGCGCCCGCTCCTCTGGCCGCTTGCCAGATAATGCGGCGGCGGCCACCGGCCTCTTCTTTCCTGCCGCCGGCCCTTTAAATTTGCTGGCAAGGTGGCAGGCAGCGGCACCCTAGGGGGTTAAGAACGTGCCGCGCGGCGCGACGTGACGCTGCACGTCGTCGGACGTTCTTTGAGGGCGGAGAGCCGGAAGGCGCGCGCCTCTTCCCTCTGCTATGCTCTTCTTCCGTCACTGGCTGGCTGCCTGTGCCAGGCACAGTGACTGACTGGGCCTATCAACGGCGTCGCCGCGGCAGCGTTCACCGACTCTCCCAGGCCAGGAAGCAGGAATTTATCCAGCCTAAGTATCCAGGGACCAGAGGAGGCTGGGCAGTGGGAGCTGCTGTGCGCGACTCGACTCCTACCCCCGCGTGCCGGGCTCAGGGTAGGCTGAAGTTCATTCAAAGCGGTGTGGGCCTTGGCCGGGGGTGAGTTAAAAGAGGCTGGGGGTGTGCACTGATGTGATGATGGATAATATATATATATATATATATATATATATATATATATATACAGGGCAGGACTGGGGGGGCCGCCATCTGCCAGGGTGGATGTATATACAGGGACTGGTCACTGGGGGGCTGCCATCTGCCTGTACTGATGTGGATGTATATTACAGGGCAGGACTGGGGGGCTACCATCTGGCTGCACTGATGTGGGTGTATATACAGGGACTGGGGGGCCGCCATCTGCCTGCGCTGATGTGGATTTATATACAGGGCTGGACTGTTGGGGGCTGTCATTTGCCTGCGCTGATGTGGATGTATATACAGGGACTGGGGGGCCGCCATCTGCCAGCGCTGATGTGGATGTATATTACAGGGCAGGACTGGGGGGCCGCCATCTGCCTGCGCTGATGTGGATGTATATTACAGGGCAGGACTGGGGGGCTGCCATCTGCCTGCGATGATGTGGATGTATATTACAGGGCAGGACTGGGGGGCCGCCATCTGCCTGCACTGATATGGATGTATATACAGGGACTGGGGGGCCGCCGTCTGCCTACGCTGATGTGGATGTATATTACAGGGCAGGACTGGGGGACCACCATCTGCCTACACTGATGTGGATGTATATACAGGGACTGGGGGGACGACGTCTGCCTGCGCTCATGTGGATGTATATTACAGGGCAGGACTGGGGGGCAGCCATCTGCCTGCACTGATATGGATGTATATACAGGGACTGGGTGGCCGCCATCTGCCTACGCTGATGTGGATGTATATTACAGGGCAGGACTGGGAGGCCGCCATCTGCCTGCACTGATGTGGATGTATATACACGGCAGGACTGGGGGGCCGCCATCTGCCTGCGCTGATGTGGATGTATATACAGGGACTGGGGGACCACTGTCTGCCTGCACTGATGTGGATGTATATACAGGGACTGGGCGGGCCGCCATCTGCCTGCGCTGATGTGGATGTATATACAGGGAAGGACGGGGGGGCTGCCATCTGCCTGCGCTGATGTGGATGTATATACAGGGCAGGACTGGGGGGCCGCCATCTGCCTGCGCTGATGTGGATGTATATACACGGCAGGACTGGGGGGCCGCCATCTGCCTGCGCTGATGTGGATGTATATACAGGGACTGGGGGACCGCCGTCTGCCTGCACTGATGTGGATGTATATTACAGGGCAGGACTGGGGGGCGGCCATCTGCCTGCACTGATGTGGATGTATATGCAGGGACTGGGGGGCCGCCGTCTGCCTGCGCTGATGTGGATGTATATTACAGGGCAGGACTGGGGGCCGCCATCTGCCTGCGCTGATGTGGATGTATATACAGGGACTGGGGGGGCCGCCATCTGCCTGCACTGATGTGGATGTATATACAGGGAAGGACGGGGGGCCGCCATCTGCCTGCGCTGATGTGGATGTATATACAGGGCAGGACTGGGGGGGCCGCCAGCTGCCTGCGCTGATGTGGATGTATATACAGGGCAGGACTTCCTTTCTTTCTCTCTGTTCTTTCTCTGTTCTCTTTCTTTCCCCTCTTTCTTTCTATTCTTTCTCTCTTCTGTGTTCTTTCTTTATTTCTTTCTCTCTCTGTTCTATCTTTCCCCTCTTTCTTTCTCTCTCTCTCTCTCTGTTCTTTCTTTCCCCTCTTTCTTTTTTTTTCTCTCTCTGTTCTTTTTTCTGTCCCCTCTTTCTTTCTCTCTTTCTTTTTTTCTCTTTCTCTGTCCCATCTTTCTTTCTCTGTCTCTGTTCTTTTTTTCTGTCCCCTCTTTCTTTCTCTGTTTCTTTCCCCTTTCTTTCTTTCTTTCTTTCTTTCTTTCCCCTTTCTTTCTTCTTTCTTTCTCTCTGTTTTCTTTTTTCTCTCTCTGTTCTTTTTTCTGTCCCCTCTTTCTGCTCTCTTTCTCTCTCTGTTGTTTCTTTCTTTCCCCTCTTTCTTTCTCTCTGTTCTTTCTTTCCCCTCTTTCTCTTTCTTTCTCTCTCTGTTCTTTCTTTCCCCTCTTTCTTTCTTTCTTTCCCCTCTTTCTTTTTTTCTCTCTCTCTCTGTTTCTTTTTTCTGTCCCATCTTTCTTTCTCTCTGTTCTTTTTTTCTGTCCCCTCTTTCTTTCTCTCTCTGTTTCTTTCTTCTTTCTTTCTCTGTTCTTTCCCCTCTTTCTTTCTTTCTCTCTCTTTCTCTCTGTTTTCTTTTTTCTCTCTCTGTTCTTTTTTCTGTCCCCTCTTTCTTTCTCTCTGTTCTTTCTTTATTTCCCCTTTTCTTTCTTTCTTTCTCTCTCTGTTGTTTCTTTCTTTCCCCTCTTTCTTTCTCTCTGTTCTTTCTTTCCCCATTTCTGTTTCTTTCTCTCTCTGTTCTTTCTTTCCCCTCTTTCTCTCTCTCTCTGTTCTTTCTTTCTTTCTCCTCTTTCTTTTTTTATCTCTCTCTGTTCCTTTTTTCTGTCCCATCTTTCTTTCTCTCGCTCTCTCTGTTCTTTTTTTCTGTCCACTCTTTCTTTCTCTCTGTTTCTTTCTTCTTTCTTTCTGTCTTTCTTTCTTCTTCTTCCTTTCTCTCTGTTGTATCTTTCTTTCTTCTTTCTTTCTCTCTCTGTTCTTTCTCTCGCTGTAGTTTCTTTCTTTCTTCTCTCTCTCTCTGTTCTCTTTCCCCTCTTTCTTTTTTTCTCTCTCTCTCTTCCTTTTTTCTGTCCCATCTTTCCTTCGTTCTCTCTGTTTCTTTCTTCTTTCTTTCTTTCTTTCCCCTCTTTCTTTCTCTCTGTTCTTTCTTTCCCCCATTTCTGTTTCTTTCTCTCTCTGTTCTTTCTTTCCCCTCTTTCTCTCTCTCTGTTCTTTCTTTCCCCTTTCTTTCTCTCTCTGTTGTTTCTTTCTTTCTCTCTCTCTTCTTTCTTTCTCTCTCTGTTTTCTTTTTTCTCTCTCTCTGTTCATTCTTTCTTTTCCTCAGTACCAGTCAGTGTGCCCACAGTACCGGTAGAATAAGAGGGGTAGGAAACTAGGTGGCACTGGTCACATTGATCCTTTCAGACTTTTTACTGGTGTATAATCATATGCCCTGAGCACCCCCATAAAGTGGGCCAGCCCCAGACAACAGGGGACAAACAAATCACTATTACTATCAGTACAAGTGGACAATTATATACGTAAAGTTAATGATGTCCCTGTGCCAAGTAGTGCGGAGGATCAGAATACACTGAGGAGACCAGAGCAGCGGGGTATGGTGAGAAGAATTATATGGGGCCCATTATGCTGTATGAAGTAATATATGGTGCCCATTATACTGTATGAAGTAATATATGGTGCCCATTATACTGTATGCAGCAATATATGGGGCACATAATACTGTATGGAGCATTATGTGGGGATAGGGGATGACTTTCTGTTTGATGTGGTCTGACCGCTGGGACCGCCATGATCCTGGGAAATGTAGCTTTGAAGAGCACCATGTAAATGGAGCTGTGGTCAATCATACGCACTGTGGTGCCATTCACCTGTGGCTCTTCAAATAACTCCTTTAAGAGAGTGATGAGGGGACAGCAAAGTATAGCAAAAATTCACTGATTGGGGCTGATGAGTGTTATAGTTTGTGGGCTGGTGGGATTTGTGTGGCAGGGCTGCTTTTTTGTCCCAGTCCGGCCCTGGTGGCAAAACAGTTCTTTAAGGAGGAAAAAGCCTGCAGGGCAGCGTCCGACCATTTTGAAAAGTCAGACCCCTTCCTTGTCATGTCAGTAAGGGGTTTCACAATTACTGAATAATTCCGAATGAATTTCCAGTTAAAATTAGTAAAGCCCAGGAAATGTTGTATGGCCTTCAGGTTCTCGGGATGGTCCCAGTCAAGGACAGCACAGATCTTCTCTGGATCCATCTGAAAACCCGAAGATGACAACAGGTACCCCAAAAACTTCACCTCCTGGACGGCGGAAACACATTTTCCAGTTTGTCAAACAATTTTTTAGCTCTTAATATTTGCAACACCTGTCTAACATGCTCCCGATGTGTATCCAAATCAGGTGAATAAACCAAAATATCATCTAGATAGACCACCACAAACCTACCCACCAAATGATAGAAAATATCGTTAATGAAATGCTGGAATACCGTAGGTGCATTGGTCAGCCCGAAAGGTATGACCAGACTCTCGACGAAATGACCCCCAGGGTATTAAATGCCATTTTCCATTCATTCCCTTCTCTAACTCTAACCAGGTTGTAGGCCTCCTTAAATCAAATTTGGAGAATACTTTAGCTCCCACGACCTGGCTGAACAGATCCGGAATCAGAGGAAGAAGGTTTGAATCTTGATGGTAATTTGACTTAATTCCCGGAAATCTAAACCGGGACGTAGCTCACCATCTTTTTTCTTCACGAAGAAGAACCCTGCCGCCACGGACGAAGATGAGGGTCTGATGTGTCCCTTCTCCAGACTTTCCGCAATGAAATCCTTCATGGCTTGTCTCTCAGGACCGGAAATATTATACAGTCAGGATTTTGGCAGTTTAGCTCCGGGAACAAGATTAACAGAACAGTCATATTCACAATGAGTAGGCAAATCCTGACACCCCCGCTCAGAAAAAAGTCCTCAAACCCAGACAAAAAGTCAGGTAAGGTTTCTGCTGAGACTGAAGAAAGGGAAATATTTAAACAGTTCTCCTGGCAGTAATCTCCCCACTCAGGGCTGCAACTAGGAATTTCGGGGCCCCATACGGGCAAAATTTTCAGGGCCCCCTTGAAACTCTGCCCAGGCCCCACCCCAACCCCCACCCCTCACTCTTAGAAAAACTCCACTTCTCACCAATCACACAATAATGGTTCCCTTCATCAGATCACACATATAGCCAGCAGGTTTTGTTTTGGCCAAAAGATTTTTTAAGCCGCCACCACGACACAGTAGACTCTTTTGGCCAGGCCCTACTCTACTCTAACCTATTAAACATTTGCTAAAATATCCAATATAATTTAGGTATACTTTTATCTAATTTTTCAATTTTTAAAATGACCCATAATATCACATACAAGGGACAAATAAGACCACACCATGTCCAGACCACATATTACCACCAAAGTGACCGAATAATATCACAGATAAGGGACAAATACCGCCACACCATGACCAGACCACATATTGCCACTACATAGTGAGCAAATAATAGCACATCCAAGGAGCAAATACCGGCACACCACGTCCAGACCACATATTACCACCACAGTGACCGAATAATATCACATTCAAGGGACAAATACCACCACACTTTGTCCAGACAACATTTTACCACCACATGGTGACCAATAATACCACATACAAGGAACAAATACCACCACTCCATGACCAGACCACATATTAACACCACATGGTGACCAAGAGCACATACTGTACAAGGAACAAATACTACCACACCATAGCCGGACAACATAATACCACCACATAGTGACTGAATACTACAATACTGATCAATAACATGTGACTATTGGCGCCAATTTTTAAATGTGGAGTATATATAGTCCTGAGACAACGCAATCTGCTCATGTTTTGTCATCCCCTGAGGAAGAAGTAGTTCTTACTTCGAAACGCGTTGGGAATAAATGATTAATCTTTCACCATAATTGGAATCCTGTATTTTGTCAAGCAGCACATGGAAGTCCATAAATTAGTTCCACAAGAATTAATGTCACCATAAGGAGATCTGTACTTAGTATGCAGTGTCTGTGTACAGGCAATACCGTGATCACCGGTGACATTATACACAGGAGCTCTGTTTATAGTGTATAGTGTAAAGGTAATACAGTGATCACTGGTGACATTGTACACAGGACCACTGTATATAGTGTACAGTGTATAGTGTCAGTGTAAAGATAACACACTGACCTCACCAGTGAGGTCTCCAGGTGAAGTCTTTCATCTTCATCCAGCACAGACCGCCGTCACTTCTTACAGACAGGGCTCATCGCTGCAGGAAATAACATAGTTATCTAGAGCACCACTTGCAGAACGCATTACTTATTTTTTCCCCAATTTCTAAATTACACCACATGAAGAAAAAAAGTAGACATAGTGTCACTCTGCACAGTAACAGGACCGCCCCCTATTTAAAACAGTATTCTCAAAAAACATACAATAAATACATCACTGCAGTAATAATATCCCTTAATTAGCCCCTATGGTAATAATATCCCCCATCCTGGCCCCCGTGTGTATGATTCCTGGCTCCAGCCATATGTTCTCCCATCCTGCTCTAATGAGTATCCTTTCTGCCCCATATGATCTCCCCATCCTGCTCCATGATCCTGCCCCATCTGTCTCCATCGTATTCATCCTGCCCCATGATTCTGCACCATCTGTCTCCATCCTGCCCCACGATTCTGCACCATGTGTCTCCATCCTGCCCCATGATCCTGCATCATCTGTCTCCATCGTGCCCCATGATCCTGCCCCATCTGTCTCCATCCTGCCCCAAGATCCTGCCCCCTGTGTCTCCAATCTTGCCCCCTGTTTCTCCAATCTTGCCACCTGTGTTTCCAATCATGCCCCGTGTCTCCAATCACACACCGTCTCCAATCATGCCCCGTGTCTCCAATCATGCCCCCTGTGTCTCCAGTCACGCCCCCTGTGTCTCCAATCATGCCCCCATATCTTTCATCCTGCCCCTGCTTGCCGCTATCAATAAAAGAACGAAAAAAAACAAACCTTTCTCCTTACCTTGCCGCGCTCCTGCAGCGAGCAATCTTCCCTCCAGGCTGGAAGCGCGCACTCGCCGACGAATGACAATGACGTCAGATGCCGGCGACGTGCGCGCTGACGTCAGCTGCCTACCTCCGATTGGCTGGCAGCTTTAACTATTGCCTTGCAGGCCCGGGCCCACACGGCAATAGAGTAACTAAACCTGCTTCTCGAACGCAGGTTCAGTTACTTGATCGGCAGAATCTTGCCGCTGGGGAAGTGGGGCCGGATGGGCAGAAGTGACGGGCCCAATGTGGCCCCCCTCTGCTGATCTGGCCCCATACACCAGTCAGGGCAGTAATGCCCTGATGGCTGCCCTGTCCCCACTCAATGACTTTCCTGTGTCATGGTCACGTGTGTCTGGACGCAGATGTTTCCGCAAGGCGAACCCATAACACACGTGACCCTGGAAACACCGCCTCCAGTGGGGCGCATTTAAATAATAAAACGTGCAGGTGGATACGCCGCCTCCACCTGGCGAATTTGGGAATTACACGTTATACATAAAATCTGGAAACCCCGCCTCCAGTACGGCGAATTTAAATAATAATGGGGACCTGGGAAACATCAACAATGGTGGGCCCTGCAATAGGGAATGGGGGACGTGGAGACCTCCTAAGCTCCCCTGAGCAGGTGTCCCTGCACTCCTAACGTTCCCTATGCCGGTTTCGCACCGGGCGCCGCACGCGTACCTCAACGCCCTAGCTCGCCTTGAACCTAAACCCTCACTAGGGAATAGGTCGGTGCGGAAACTAATCCCACCACTGCACTAATAACACACATGAGGGAAAGAGACAATACAGGGGAAACACCACTTAGCTTTGCTCTGTTGCGTACGCTCCTAGCAACAGAGCCCACCACCTGCGTGCATCTTCTCCTCCACCTGGATCCATCACCATAACAGGATCCTTCACCTTAGTGCAGCCTCGGAGCAGAGTCCACCACCAGTTGCAGCTGCTTAGTACCAGAGTCCCAAGGATGAGTTCAGCTTCTGACACGAAGTCAAGCATGCTTGAGTCCAGCTCAGCAGCCAAGTCCCACATGGTGAGTGCCACTCTCCATAGTCGCCACTCCACCAGTCCATGCAGACACTTCCCGCTGACACCATCACTGCGACCCCACCACGCCATGCCAGCCCTTCATCCAGACACCATAGCTGAAACACGTCCCCCCTGGCTAAGCTGCGCAGGACTCCTCACCAGCTCCATCCTTGCTCCAGGCTCTCCCCCAGAGTGAAAATAATCTCACAATATCACAGGCAGTGATTGCACACCCCTAGCACACCTTTATAGGCTGTCACACCTGATCCCTAATTACGTGCACAAAAAACCTAAAGTGCGATACCACTAACCACCACCGGGGACAGTCAAGACACCTTGGAACTTTCCAAAGTAAAAAAAGTTCACCCAGTGCAATTTACAACTGTCAGATCATGACAGTACCCCCTCCTTAATGAGGGGCCTCTGGACCCTCAAGACCACCCCTCATTAGGGAAACACCTACAGCGGGGACGCCCAGATCCTGAGCTCACCCCACCACTACCTGACACTTCAGGTTTATGACAAACGCACCGCTGGTATTGGCAATATATGTTCATTTTGGAGGCACCACTCCTCTCCACAGCGCCGACCTGGGGAATGATTTTATGTATGTGTTTGTTTGTTATGAGCTGATCAGGCTCCACAACACACTTCCACAAGATGTTTTTTGGTGGCCACCCATACACGCTCGTTCACACACAGGTCCGGACCTGAACGTTTATTGCACACATTTGTTTGTCATAAATTTGGTGAACTCATTCTGGACTCGACAACAGAGGCGTCCCCCTGTGTCACCACACTCACACCCCCGCTATTCCCCACGGGACTCCCCAGCAGCGACTCTAGGGGGCTTTTAGCCAGACCGCAGCCGCCATTTTTTTTTTTTTTTTTTTGATTTTCTGGTTTAGCTGAGCAGAGGCCCCAGACCCTGATAACTGCTGCTGCCGCGGCACTAACACACCTTGCCGCTCCCCACACCTCAGTGAGGCCCGGCAGCAAATACCATAGGTCTCCACATGGCCAAGGCTCACCAGAAAAAAAAACTGTAGGGCCTGTGATAATGTCATGATCACGTGGGTCAGGACGCAGATGACGTCGCAAGGCGAACCTATAACACACGTGACCCTGGATACACCGCCTCCAGTGGGGCGAATTTAAATAATAGAACGTGCAGGTGGATACGCCGCCTCCACCTGGCGAATTTAGTTATTACACGTTATGCATATATATATATCTGGAAACACCGCCTCCAGTAAGGCGCATTTAAATAATAAGGGGGGAACCTGGGAAACATTAACAGTGGTGGGCCCTGCGATAGGGAAAAGGAAATTGGAGACCTCCTGAGCTCCCTGAGCCAGTGTCCCTGCACTCCTGACATTCCCTATGCCGGTTTCACACCGGGCGCCGCACGCGTACCTCAACGCCCTAGCTCGCCCTGACCCTAAACCCTCACTAGGGAATAGGTCGGTGCGGAAACTAATCCCACCACTGCACTAATAACACACATGAGGGAAAGAGACAATACAGGGGGACACCACTTAGCTTTATGCTCTGTGCTTATGCTCCTGCAACAGAGCCCTCCACCTGCGTGCGTCTTCTCCTCCAACCGGATCCATCACCATAACAGGATCCTGCACCATAGTGCTGCCTAGGAGCAGAGTCCACCACCAGTTGCTGCAGCTTAATAACAGAGTCCCAAGGATGAGTTCAGCTTCTGCCACGAAGTCAAGCATGCTTGAGTCCAGCTCAGCAGCCAAGTCCCACATGGTGAGTGCCACTCTCCATAGTAGCCACTCCACCAGACCATGCAGACACTTCCCGCTGACACCATCACTGCGACTCCACCACGCCATGCCAGCCCTTCGTCCAGACACCATCGCTGACACACGTCCCCCCTGGCTAAGCTGCGCAGGACTCCTCCTCAGCTCCATCCTTTCACCAGGCTCTCACAAACTCAGAATAAATGAATCAGTATCACCAGCCCTTCGTCCAGACACCATAGCTGAAACACGTCCCCCCTGGCTAAGCTGCGCAGGACTCCTCACCAGCTCCATCCTTGCTCCAGGCTCTCCCCCAGAGTGAAAACAATATCACAGGCAGTGATTGCACACCCCTAGCACACCTTTATAGGCTGTCACACCTGATCCCTAATTACGTGCACAAAAAACCTAAAGTGCGATACCACTAACCACCACTGGGGACAGTCAAGACACCTTGGAACTTTCCAAAGTAAAAAAAAGTTCACCCAGTGCAATTTACAACTGTCAGATCATGACATCCTGGCTTGCCAATCCACCAACAGATTATGTCTTACCAACCAAGGGAGACCCAATACAATTGGAGTGGGAAGACCGTCCAGGACATAGCAAGGAATTATTTCACAATGAACCGACCCCACTGTCAGTTTTACATTACGTACAATGTGAATGAAAGCATTCTGGGCAAGTGGCGCTGAGTCAATGGCGAAGATGGAAATGGGCTTAGCTAAAGTACAGCAAGCCAGCCCATGAGTTCTGGCAAACTCCGCATCAACCATGCTGACTCCAGCTCCACTGTCAACATACATACTGACAGAACAAATGGAAACTGCAGGTTGATGAAAAATGCACCCCTTTCTCATTTAACTCCAGACTACCAATGGTTAAATGAGTCTCCCTTTGTTTAGGCATCAAAGGATAGACCCCAATAAAATGTCCCTTTTTTCCACAAAAAAAAGCACACACTTTTTTTTTTTGCGAAACTGTGAAATGTTTGATGCAGAGGCACCTCGTAACTGCATGGGCCCCTCCACCATCTCCAGTACAGGCTTACTGCTAGACTGCTAACCTGGCAAAGGGGCAATACCACGAAAAAGAGGTTGCAGAGAAGGTGGTCTTACCTACCTACCCCAGAGGTGTCTATCCACATGAATAGCCAAAGACATGGTGGCTTTCAAGGACTCTGGGGTTTCGTCCACTGTCAAAGCATCCTTCAACCTTTCAGTGAGACCCTGAAGGAATTGGCTTCTGAGAGCCGGGTCATTCCATTTTGCATCAGTTGACCACCTGCGGAACTCAGATAACGCAGCCTGGATTCAGTCAAGGAAAGATGTTCAGTGTCGTCATAGATAAGGGCAAGGGCCCTGAAAAACTCTTCCACAGACTGTAGACACATAGAATCCTATGTTAGAGAAAAAGCCCAGGACTGGGGTTCCCGCTGCAACAGTGAAACAATTCCTACTTGTTGCTCCTCATCTCTAGAGGAGTAAGGACGCAGTTTAAAGTACAATTTGCATGCCTCTTTAAACACAATAACTTGTCCCTCCCCTCAGAAAACTTAACCGGGAGGACAATTTTGTGTTCAAGCTGGACCCACCTACCTGCAGCGTCCCCCACAATAGGAGCCTGCAGCCGCTGCCATTGCTGCTGAACCTCAGAATGAAAGTCAGTTACCTTCAGTGACTACCTCTGCAGCTACTCTGCCAGCACAGAAACATGATTCATGAACCCAGCAAAAGAAAAAAAAGCCCACACACAAAAAAAAACACTCACTTGTTATTATTTTTTCTTTTGCAAATGTGAACAGTGGGTGTTTGTTACGCGGGGCTTAGGTCAAAGAAGGCTGAAATACCCGGGGCCCCTGCGGAGTCCCTCTAACTAGGGAAAACCCTGTCTGACCCTCAATCCAGGGTTTTTGCTAATGGTGCAAATGCCTGAGCCTCCAAGCTTTCCTTATCTCCTGCTCAGCCCTAAGCTGAACCCTCCACCCTCCACCCAGTGAGTCGTCAAACCACCAAAGCCCACACAGTAATGACAGACAGGGAGAACTTAAACCGCACCGCGCCGCATACACACAGGACAATACCGTAATGTGAACAGGGCAAAACAAAACACAAATATAGGAAGGCGAAAAGGTAACAACGGATCATACGCCACCAGATACGAATTTCTCTCTCCAACACCTCCTCTCCAGACCGGAATCACTTGGCATAAAACACAAGCTATAATTGGCGACGCCCATAGGCCAGCACGACTATTTAAAGACCGTGGGCGTGACCAAACATCCCACCTGATTTCCAGCTAGTTTAACCCCCGATAACCTGAGTAACATCAAGCCGGCGCCACTGAGGCTATAGTGGACGGAGATGGAACTACCGCTGCCTGCCGGACGCTGTGGTGTGAATAGCGTCCGACATGTCAGTGTTAATGTCATGCACAGTGTAGGACAGACTAAGTGCAACAAAAAGGGATTAGGGAAGGTGAAGCAAACACTAGGTAAGGGTGAAGTGGAGACCCCTAGACTGATCTAACGTCACCCTGACTGTCCTACAGTCCCTATCGGTTACCTAGTCCTTGTGTGACCCTGGCGCTAAGCCCTGCATTGGGAAGGACAGGATAAATGCTAGTCAATTCCACTAACACTAAAGACATTAAGGAAACCAGGGGGACACTTAGCTTGAGTAGACTCAAGAGAAATGCCAAATTCCAAGAGGACACTAGCAGACTGCTACAGAATAGAAAATAACACCCGCAACTCCCAACAGGAAGTTGGGAGTTATAAACACCTGGATCCAGGTGACACCATTAAAGCTGGGGAAGTGGCCAATAGTCTGCAAGGCCAACGACTGCGACATTCTGCAACCAGATGCAGTGCGACTGTCTGAAGCCTCTGACACACCCGTGATACAAAGCATTGCCACACTAGAGGTAAATAGCACCCTGCAGACCATCAGCTATCCTTAATATGCACCTATCAATCTTGCGTTTATGCCTTGTGGTTGGAGTGTGGAAAGAACAAAATTTCAATTTGATTTTTGGTTAAACAGTCCATTCTGTCAGTCCATGAAAATTGGAACGTATTCGGATGTCATCCGAGTGTGGTTTGGTTTTTTTTTCCACGGACCCATAGAATTGCATTGTCAAATTTGATTCAACTCTCGGATCACAATAGGACATGTCACTGATTTTTTCAACAGTCCACTCTGTTCAAGGAAAAAAAATCGGACATGTGAATGACCCAATATAATATCATAGGTATAAGTGCTGTACCAAACCAAACCAGGAATTGAAGCTTGAAGAGGACAATTTCCAGGTGCCTTCTGGGAAAAGCAAAGAGTCTCCCTCAGCAAGAAGATTGTTGGGTACAGCCAGGACCAGCTGCTTGGAAAGCATCTCCAAAGCAGGGATTGAAGCTTGAAGAGGACAATTTGCATATTCCAGGTGCCTTCTGGGAAAAGTGAAGAGTCTCCCTCGGCAACAAGTCAGCTCATCCCAGAATCGATTGAAACCAAGCATTCTGACACTGGGCAGCACATTTCTCTCTAGAATCCCTTGATAGTCTTGAGATTTCATTGTACCCTGCACAGATTCTAGACACCCTGTGCCAGATGCAGCAAAGCAGCCCCAGAACATAATAGAGCCTCCTCCATGTTTCACAGTAAGGACAGTGTTCTTTTCTTGATATGCTTCGTTTTTCCGTCTGTGAACATAGAGCTGATGTGCCTTGCCAAAAAGTTCAATTTTTGTCTTATCTGTCCAAAGGACATTCTCCCAGAAGCTTTGTGGCTTGTCAACATGTAGTTTGGAAAATTCCAGTCTGGCTTTTTTATGATTTTTTTTCAACAATGGTGTCCTCCATGGTCTCCCATGAAGTCCACTTTGGCTCATACAACGACCAATGGTGCGATCTGACAGTGATGTTCCTTGAGCTTGAAGTTCACCTTTAATATGTTTAGAAGTTTTTCTGGGCTCTTTTGTTACCATTCGTATTATCCGTCTCTTTGATTTGTCATCAATTTTCCTCCTGCGGCCATGTCCAGGGACGTTGGCTACAGTCCCATGGAGCTTAAATTTCTGAATAATATGTGCAACTATAGTCACAGGAACATCAAGCTGCTTGGAGATGGTCTTATAACTTTTACCTTTAACATGTTTGTCTATAATTTTCTTTCTAATCTCCTGAGACAACTCTTTTGTTTGCTTCCTCTGGTCCATGTTGAGTGTGATACACACCATGTCAGCAAACAGCACAGTGAGTATCTGTAGCCCTCCCTACAGGCCCACTCACTGATTTCAATATTGTAGACACCCGTGATGCTAATTATAGGACATACCTTGATTTAACATGTCCCTTTTGTCACATTATTTTCAGGAGTACCATCGTTTCTGTCTGTGCCTATTTCATGAGTTTTATTTATTTATTTTTTTTAATTCTGTGGAAGCATGGTTGAAAAGCCATGTCTGACTTTCATTTGTTAATTTTCATAGATTTTTGATTTACTATTACTTTTGTCAGATTCAAGTTATTTCTGTCACCATTGTGGGTTTTCCTGTATTAAACGAGGGGTACCAACAATTTTGACCACGTGTGTACATACCCAAGTGAGGCGACCAGTGTGTACCAAGTTTGGGAACATGTAGAAGAGGCCTGGGATCAGATACTGGTAGAGACATGATTGAATCTGATCGAGAACATGACCAGAAGGATTCTGGCAGTGTTGAAAGCCAAACATGGATTAACAAAATAATAAAAATTAAAATGTAGATCTTTAGGAGCTAAACAGTAACACTGCAGTGACATGACAAGAATTTGCATAACTAATCATATGCTAAAAAATTTCAGGTCAAATTTATGTATGAGATAGCCAAGATAATTGTCTATAAAATGATTGTGACTTGTAGGATCGCCACTACCAACAGGTGGCGCTATAGAGTTCAAGTCCTCTTTTTCTCTGAAGAGGCAATTTGCATATTATTTTCCCAGAGGAGCATTGCACGGCGAATAAGCCTCCTTACCTTGACAAGCCAGAGCTGGCATGTCACTCTCCACAAGGAGAAACCTTGCCCCTTAGACCTCAATCCAGAGCCTCTCACTTAGCCAAATCAGATCTCATACTTTGCACTGATGAGGACCTATAGCTCAAAACACCGTGTCTGCAAATTGAGATTCTGATTTGGCTTTTATCCTAAGTCATATTACAAGACTCGTTAAAGGGTTGATTGTGACTTGTAGGATCGCTACTACCAATAGGTGGCGCAATAGAGTTCAAGTCCTCTTTTTCTCTGAAGAGGCAATTTGCATATAAAATGATGGTATTTAATCTCACGATCAAAGCAGAAGTGGATGGTGAGATAAAAGGTACTGTCACACTTAGCGATGCACCAGCAATCCCGACAACGATATGGATCGCTGGTGCATCGCTAAGGCCTGTTTCACACTTCCGTTTTTGACCATCAGTCAAAATCCGCGGTTTAAAAAAAAAAAACGGATCCGCCATTTCTTTTGGCGGATCCGTTTTCTTCCCTATTGAGTTGCATTACTGGCGGATCTTGACGGATGGTCATCCGTTGGATCCGTTTTTTTGCGGATCCGACAAATTTTTTGCGTCCGCCGACATGCCTGGACGGACCATGCAACGTTTTTTTTCCTGCAGGATCCGCATTTTCCATTGCGCATGCCCGGAGGAAGGAAGTCAGCCAGAAATTTAACCCTGAAATCCTTCCTGGCGGACGGAAAAAATTCTCTCTCTCGTCCCCGGGCTGCGGTTCCTTTAAAATTCTTCATTAAACGGATCTGTCAAAAAAACATCAGTTACCAACGCATCCGCTTTCCGCCATTTTGGTGGATTTTAACTGACACAAAAAGACTGAAGTGTGAAACAGGCCTAAGTGGTCGCTAGTGAGCTGCCACACAGGCAGATCTCACCAGCGACATGTCGGCGGTCGTTACTTACCTGTCAGACGCGGCGATCCTGACGTCCTCCCGCCCGCGTCCACGCGCCGCTCGTCGGCGACCACAGGAAGCCCAGCAGGAAGCTGATGACGAGAAACGGTCCAGGACGTTCTCGTGTGATCAGCGATAGACAGCAGGGGAGCCGGTCGGAGGTAAGTATCACACATAGCGATATCGCTAGCAATATCGCTGCTACGTCACAAAACCAGTGACGTTATAGCGATATCGCTTAGTGTGACCAGGGTCGGACTGGGGTGTCTAGGGCCCACCAAGGGAATTAATTTTAGGGGCCCACCTACAGTAATGTACAACTCAACATTTAGGCTTTGAGACCGCGGAATTACACCATGGGTTCTTTTGCCGTATATCCCATGCCAAATCTGCATAATTTCAGCATCCTAATTCTACTAAAAGCTGCACCGTTGTTCATATGCTGCAGATCTTTCCGCACTACGATTCATTTAATCCTTTAGGGCCGCAGGCCTGTTTTCACCTTAATGCCCAGGCCATTTTTTGCAAATCTGACCTGTGTTACTTTGAAGTTAAAAAGTGACCCCATTTTGGAATCTACACTCCCAAGGATTGACGTAGGGGGTATAGTGATCTCTTTGTCCCAACAAGAGTTCCATGGTAGATGCTACACAGCCCAGCCAATCGAAGCGTTCGGATCTGCAGGGGGGCTAAAATTCGCCCGGGCCAGCCAGGCAGTGTTGCTGCCTGCCGGTCTTAGCGGCGAAAGCCTCCCGGTACCCGTGCGATTAGCTGCCCCAATAGGCAGCACAGGTCCCCAAAAGGCAGCACAGGTCCCCAATAGGTAGCACAGGTCCCCAATAGGCAGCACAGGTCCCCAATAGGCAGCATTGGTCCCCAATAGGCAGCATTGGTCCCAAATAGGGAGCAAAGGTCCCCAATAGGCAGCACAGGTCCCCAATAGGCAGCATTGGTCCCCAATAGGCAGCATTGGTCCCAAATAGGGAGCAAAGGTCCCCAATAGGCAGCACAGGTCCCCAATAGGCAGCATTGGTCCCCAATAGGCAGCATTGGTCCCAAATAGGGAGCACAGGTCCCCAATAGGCAGCACAGGTCCCAATAGGCAGCACAGGTCCCCAATAGGTAGCATTGTACCCAATAGGCAGCACAGGTCCCAATAGGCAGCACAGGTCCCCAATAGGCAGCATTGTTCCCTATAGGCAGCACTGGTCCCCAATAGGCAGCACAGGTCCCCAATAGGCAGCATTGTTCCCTATAGGCAGCATTGGTCCCCAATAGGCAGCACAGGTCCCTAATAGACAGCACAGGTCCCTAGTAGGCAGCACAGGTCCCCAATACGCAGGCACAGGTCCCTAGTAGGCAGCACAGGTCCCTAATAGGCAGCACAGGTCCCCAAAAGGCAGGCACAGGTCCCTAGTAGGCAGCACAGGTCCCCAATACGCAGCACATACAGACAGTAACTCACTGACCCGGCGTTGGCCTGTGTACCAGATACCAGGGAGAACCCGCTGAGTCCCACCCCTGGGCAGGGCCGGCTCCAGGCTTTTGAGGTCCCCGGGCAAAAAAGTCTCAGTTGGCCCCCCCTTAACACATACCACGACTCATGCCATGTGACATCCGTGGTGACGGCCAAAAACGGACTTGTCTCCATGTGGATCACACGGACACGCATGTGATCCACACGGACACTCGCTCTGTGGCAAAACACGTTCATGTGATGGAGGCTACTGATTAGTAGTGTACGCATGAAAGAAAGAAGAGAGGGGAAATAAAGAACAGAGAAAGAAAGAGAAAGAATGGAAGGAAGAACAGAGAGAGAAAGAAAGAAAGAACATAGAAAGAACGAACAGAGAAAGAAAGAAAGAAAGAAAGAAAGAAAGAAAGAAAGAAAGAAAGAAAATAAAGAACAGAGAGAAAGAAAGGAAGAACACAGAGAAAGAAAAGAACAGAGAGAAAGAGAAAGAAAGGGGGTAAAGAAAGAAAGAACAGATAGAGAAAGAAAGAGGGGAAAGAAAGAACAGAGTGAAAGAAGAAAGAAAGAAAAAGAACAAAGAGAAAGAAAGAGTGGACAGAAAAAAAGAACAGAGAGAGAAAGAAAGAAAGAAAGAAAGAAAGAAAGAACGGAGAGAGAAAAAGAGTTGACAGAAAAAAAGAACAGGGAGAGAGAAAAAGAAGGAGGGGAAAGAAAGAACAGAGAGGTAGAGAGAAAAAGAAAGAGGGGGAAAGAACAGAGAGGAAGAGGGGAAAGAAAGAACAGAGAAAGAGAAAGAAAGAGAGGAAAGAGAGAACAGACAGAGAGAAAGAACAGATACAGAAAGAAAGAGAACAGGGAGCGAAAGAACAGAGAGAGAGAATAAAAAGATTAGAGAGAAATAACAGAGAGAGAAAGAAACAGAGAAAGAAAAATTCTATAAAGATACTATAGCAGCCCAGCTCCCATTGTAGTTCCTACCAGAGCCTCCTGGTGCAGGACATATCATGATCCGCTCACATGGCCGACATCCCGATTCCAAGGCAATCTCGCTGTCCGCTGTCAGAGGAGGACACGGTGATGGATCTGAAGCATTCCCTGAAGTGCCTCCATGGTTCCGTCACAATCTCCTACTGAAATGACCTAATTTCTGGTCAGCTTCCAGCACGTCACTTCCGGCAGAACGTTATGTGCAAGTTTTAAATTGCTCCTTGGGGGTCCGCTGTGTACTCCTGTGTCCCGCGGGGAAAGTAAGCTCCCGGCTGGGGCAGTCTCTCTCTCAAAATCGGGACTGTCTCGCTGGATCCGGGACAGTTGGGACTCGGGAGGTATAAATGCTCCCCACCATACACGCACGGCTCCGCTCCGTACACCTTGTACACACGCAGCTTCACTCCGTACACCCCCGGCTCTGCTCCGCTCCATAAACACACGGCTCAGCTCCGTACACACACGGCTCGGTTCCGTACATCTCGTACACACACGGCTCTGCTCCATACACCTCGTACACACAGCTTCGCTCCGTACACCTCGTACACACACGGCTCTGCTCCATACACCTCGTACACACACGGCTTCGCTCCGTACACCTCGTACACACACGGCTCTGCTCCGTACACCTCGTACACACACGGCTCTGCTCCGTACAACTTGTAAACCCCTCGTGACCCCACCCAAGAACACACACGGCTCCGCTACATCCTCCTTGTTAAACCCCTCCCTGACCCCACACAAGTACACACACGGCTCTGCTACATCCACCTTGTAAAACCCCTCCCTGACCTCACACAAGTACACACACGGCTCTGCTACATCCACCTTGTAAACCCCTCCTGACCCCACACTAGTACACACACGGCTCTGCTACATCCACCTTGTTAAACCCCTCCCTGACCCCACACTAGTACACACACGGCTCTGCTACATCCACCTTGTAAAACTCCTCCCTGACCCCACACAAGTACACACACAGCTCTGCTACATCCACCTTGTAACCCCACACAAGTACACACACGGCTCTGCTACATCCACCTTGTAAACCCCTCCTGACCTGACCCCACACAAGTACACACACAGCTCTGCTACATCCACCTTGTAAAACCCCTCCCTGACCCCACACAAGTACACACACGGCTCTGCTACATCCACCTTGTAAAACCCCTCCCTGACCACACACAAGTACACACATGGCTCTGCTACATCCACCTTGTAAACCCCTCCTGACCCCACACAAGTACACACACGGCTCTGCTACATCCACCTTGTTAAACCCCTCCCTGACCCCACACAAGTACACACGGCTCTGCTACATCCACCTTGTAAACCCCTCCTGACCCCACACAAGTACACACACGGCTCTGCTACATCCACCTTGTAAAACCCCTCCCTGACCCCACACAAGTATACACACGGCTCTGCTACATCCACCTTGTTAAACCCCTCCCTGACCCCACACAAGTACACACACGGCTTTGCTACATCCACCTTGTAAAACCCCTCCCTGACCCCACACAAGTATACACACGGCTCTGCTACATCCACCTTGTTAAACCCCTCCCTGACCCCACACAAGTACACACACGGCTCTGCTACATCTACCTTGTACAACCCCTCCTGACCCCACACAAGTACACACACGGCTCTGCTACATCCACCTTGTAAAACCCCTCCCTGACCCCACACAAGTACACACACGGCTCTGCTACATCCACCTTGTTAAACCCCTCCCTGACCCCACATAAGTACAAACACGGCTCTGCTACATCCACCTTGTTAAACCCCTCCCTGACCCCACACAAGTACACACACAGCTCTGCTACATCCACCTTGTAAACCCCTCCTGACCCCACACAAGTACACACACGGCACTGCTACATCCACTTTGTAAACCCCCCCTGACCCCACACAAGTACACGCACGGCTCTGCTACATCCACCTTGTTAAACCACTCCCTGACCCCACACAAGTACACACACGGCTCTGCTACATCCACCTTGTAAACCCCTCCTGACCCCACACAAGTACACACACGGCTATGCTACATCCACCTTGTAAACCCCTCCTGACCCCACACAAGTACACACACGGCTCTGCTACATCCACCTTGTAAACCCCTCCTGACCCCACACAAGTACACATACGGCTCTGCTACATCCACCTTGTATAACCCCTCCCTGACCCCACACAAGTACACACACGGCTCTGCTACATCCACCTTGTTAAACCCCTCCCTGACCCCACACAAGTACACACACGGCTCTGCTACATCCACCTTGTTAAACCCCTCCCTGACCCCACACAAGTACACACACGGCTCTGCTACGTCCACCTTGTTAAACCCCTCCCTGACCTCACACAAGTACACACAAGGCTCTGCTACGTCTACTTTGTACAACCCCTCCTGACCCCACACAAGTACACACACAGCTCTGCTACATCCACCTTGTAAAACCCCTCCCTGACCCCACACAAGTACACACACGGCTCTGCTACATCCACCTTGTTAAACCCCTCCCTGACCCCACACAAGTACACACACGGCTCTGCTACATGCACCTTGTTAAACCCCTCCCTGACCCCACACAAGTACACACACGGCTCTGCTACATCCACCTTGTTAAACCCCTCCCTGACCCCACACAAGTACACACACGGCTCTGCTACATCCACCTTGTAAACCCCTCCTGACCCCACACAAGTACACACACGGCTCTGCTACATCCACCTTGTAAACCCCTCCTGACCCCACACAAGTACACACACGGCTCTGCTACATTCACCTTGTTAAACCCCTCCCTGACCCCACACAAGTACACACACGGCTCTGCTACATCCACCTTGCTAAACCCCTCCCTGACCCCACACAAGTACACACACGGCTCTGCTACATCCACCTTGTTAAACCCCTCCCTGACCCCACACAAGTACACACACGGCTCTGCTACATCTACCTTGTACAACCCCTCCTGACCCCACACAAGTACACACACAGCTCTGCTACATCCACCTTGTAAAACCCCTCCCTGACCCCACACAAGTACACACACGGCTCTGCTACATCCACCTTGTTAAACCCCTCCCTTACCCCACACAAGTACACACACGGCTCTGCTACATCCACCTTGTTAAACCCCTCCCTGACCCCACACAAGTACACACACGGCTCTGCTACATCCACCTTGTAAACCCCTCCTGAACCCACACAAGTACACACACAGCTCTGCTACATCCACCTTGTAAACCCCTCCTGACCCCACACAAGTACACACACGGCTCTGCTACATCCACCTTGTTAAACCCCTCCCTGAGCCCACACAAGTACACACACGGCTCTGCTACATCCACCTTGTAAACCCCTCCCTGACCCCACACAAGTACACACACGGCTCTGCTACATCCACCTTGTTAAACCCCTCCCTGACCCCACACAAGTACACACACAGCTCTGCTACATCCACCTTGTAAACCCCTCCTGACCCCACACAAGTACACACACGGCTCTGCTGCATCCACCTTGTAAACCCCTCCCTGACCCCACACAAGTACACACACGGCTCTGCTACATCCACCTTGTTAAACCCCTCCTGACCCCACACAAGTACACACACGGCTCTGCTACATCCACCTTGTTAAACCCCTCCCTGACCTCACACAAGTACAAACACGGCTCTGCTACATCCACCTTGTAAACCACTCCCTGACCCCACACAAGTACACACACGGCTCTGCTACATCCACCTTGTTAAACCCCTCCCTGACCCCAATGTCCCACACATAAACATTACCTCATCCATCCAGACCAGCACCATAATGAAAAGCGGCCAGCAGAGCAGAGTCCTGCAGCCACCCTGGTCATGTGACCCGACTCCTCCCCTCCTGTGACCTCATCACAGGTCCTGTGCTGGCACCACACACAAGATTACAGCGGAAGGAAGCGATGATCATTGCTGGCTGTAAGGGGCTGCGTCACTGCGTGGGTCCCTCGCGGAGGGCGCAGGATGGGGGCAGTACATGGGGGGCGTGGCGGCGGCCGACGGGTATCCCAGACAGCGTGAGTGGGCCCTTCCATCTCGCCTAGGCCCCAGCACTTGCCCAGGTGCTGACGCCGGCCCTGCCCCTGGGTACGAGCGACCAGTGAGTGACAGTGACATTCGGGGGCGGGGCCCACCGAGGGATCCAACGGTACCTCAGTGGGCCAGTCCGAGCCTGAGTGTGACGGACCCTTAACTCTGAAAACTGGATGTTCCAGAACAGGGAGAAGTGTTCTGACAAACACCTGGAGGCCAGTGACTTTTAATCTGGTATTTGAGAATAGGATCCAAAGTCTTTTGTTGCCAGGGTCAGTGCTGTTACACCGCTCCGCCAAACTCACCCGGCCTCCGCTCCCACGCCGCAGCCAGCCTCTGCTCCCACGCCGCAGCCTCTCTCCACCCGACGGCTGCAGCGGTCACCTGGGACGGGCTCGCGACCGATGCCTTCCCTGCATGCTGTGCGCATGCGCCATAGGCCGCGCCTCCTTCCTGCTTCTTATGCTCCGGCTGTGCCCTGACCCGGAAGCACCTTTGGACCAATGGCTCACCAGACGGGGCCATATCAGGCTGCTTCCCCCTGAGGTAGGCACCTGATCGTTGTGTTTCCTAACACTCTGGCCTCGCTTCATCGTGTGCACTCTGCTCCTGCAGTTCCAGTGTCGGCTGCCTTGTTCTCTTCCGCAGTTCTTTCTCCAGTGTTCCTGCCGTCCTGCTACAGTCCTGCCTTCAGTGTTCCTGCCATCCTACTCCAGTCCTGCCTTCAGTGTTCCTGCCGTCCTACTCCAGTCTCAGTCTTACTCCGGTCCATCCTGAACCGCCCCTCTCGGTACCGGCTACCGTGGTACTCGAACCCCTGGGCCTGCTCCTAACGGTCCCTGTATAGGGGTCGGTTCCACCTGGCAGCTCGCCCGGGGACCCTCGGTGCCACGGTCCAGAGGGTCCACTTCCGGAGTTTCCTGCTCCAGACCACCCACGCTAACAGTACGATCAGGCCATGGACTCTGCCGGTGCTACCCAGAAAGAGTTGCTATTTCTACGGGAGAATCAGGGGTGCATTATATCAGTCATGAAGTCGATGGACACCCGTTTGTCGGCTTTACAGGTGGCCGATCCTGGAAATGCCACTCAGCTGGCCAGTCTCCAACAGGAGCTGGGTCAGCAGCAAGATACTCAAGCCCACATTTTGTCCTACATGGCCTCCTTTGATAGTCGCTTGTCGGCCTTCCAGGCTGCCACTGCAGTGCCGACTCCTCCTCCTGCGTCTACTGCTCTCCCGACGCCCTGCCTCGCCAAGCCGCCTCGTTTCACCATGGATCCTAAGCTCTGTAGGGGGTTCTTAAATCAGTGTAGTCTCCACTTTGAATGGCTGCCGCAGCAATATCCCTCGGATCGGGCCAAAGTGGCATTCATCATGTCCCATCCGGAGGGATAGGCCCTGTCTTGGGTAAACCCGCTCTGGGAACGTGACGACCCGGTCGTCACGTTGTCTCCCGGTTTTCCTGGATACCTTTCGATGAGCCGGGTTGGTTAGCCTCTCTCACTGAGTCACTCTTTAACTTACACCAGGGCTCTCTCAAGGTCGGACAGTACGCTATTCGCTTTCACTCCTCCGAGCTCGGCTGGAATAACGCGGCTTTGGTGGGGGCATTCTCGCGCGGTCTTTCTAGTAGAATAAAGGATGAACTCGCAGGTCGAGATACCCCATCCACCTTAGATGACCTTATCTCGCTGGCTACCAGCATTGATCTGCGCTTTCTGGAGCGCGCTGGGGAGTCAGCGAGAGACAGGCCGTCCTCCAGGTCAGTTTCTCCTTTCACCCGGTCTGCCAGATCCCGTTCGGTCGGGTCCTCTTCCTTCTCTTCGGGTGAGCCCATGCAGATAGATCGTCTCAGGTTGGCCGAGTTGCGTCAGAGAGACGGGCACAAGGTCTGTGCCTCTATTGCGGTGATTCGTTACACTATATCCGCACCTGTCCTAAGAGACAGGGAAATGACTCCACCTAGGTCAGGTAAGAGAGGCCTTCCTAGGTGATGATGATCCCTCTCAACCCCTTACGATTTCTGTGCTTTTGGTTTCAGGAGGGAGGCGTGGTTCCGAGGTGGCCTACGTGGATTCGGGTTCAGCGGGTAACTTCATTCGGCCGGAAGAGGTGGACAAATACCAAATTCCTGTAGTCACTCTATCTAACCCAATTCAGATTGCCACCGTGGATGGCAAACTGCTACAGGTGACCGTCACCTAGGTCACTGAAGAGGTGGAGTTGCAAGTCGGAGCCTTACATCGAGAGAAGATAGCCTTTTACATTTTACCTAAGCTCTCTCACGCCATTCTACTCGGTCTTCCATGGTTAAGGACTCATCAGCCTGTTCTCGACTGGTCTTTTGGGGAGATACTCCGCTGGGGGCACCCGTGCCAAGCTCGCTGTCTGACTCCTGTCCGCCTGGCCGCTCCTCGGTCACCTCCAAACCTCCCGGGTCTTCCTCCAGCTTACAGCTCCTACGCCAATGTTTTTGATAAAAAGGAAGCGGAGGTCCTCCCCCCACACCGGCCGTTTGACTGCCCAATTGAACTTGTTCCCGGTTCAACCCCTCCAAGGGGCAGAATCTACCCTCTGTCTCCCGCAGAGACCACCGCCATGTCCGAGTACGTCCGAGAGAACCTCGCCTAAGGCTTTATATGGAAATCCTCTTCGCCCGCGGGAGCCGGGTTCTTCTTCGTCAAAAAGAAGGACGGAACTCTATGGCCGTGCATTAACTATACTGTAGGGGCTTGAATGAGATTACCATCAAGAATAGGTGCCCTCTTCCACTCATTCCGGAGCTGTTTGACTGTCTCAGAGGGGCTTGTGTCTTTTCCAAGCTGGACCTCAGAGGTGCCTATAATCTGGTCCGTATCCGTGCAGGTGACGAGGGGAAGACCGCTTTCAACACTTGAGATGGCCATTACGAGTACCTGGTCATGCCCTTCGGTCTTTGCAATCCTCCTGCAGTCTTTCAAGAGTTTGTCAATGAGATCTTCCGGGATCTCCTGTACGGTCATGTACTTAGATGACATCCTCGTCTTCTCGCCGGACCTCTCGTCCCACAGAAAGAGTGTCCGTCTGGTGCTTCAGCGTCTTCGGGAGAACTTCCTGTATGCGAAAATCGAGAAATGTCTCTTCGAACAGACCTCTCTGCCATTCCTGGGATACATTATCTCCGACGCTGGTCTAAGGATGGATCCCAAGAAGTTGTCTGCCATCCTCAAATGGCCTTGCCCCGTCGGATTAAAGGCGATACAATGATTCCTTGGGTTCGCCAACTATTACCGGCAATTTGTCTCCCACTTCTCCGCGATCAAAAAAACCATTTCTGCGCTCACCCGTAAAGGGTCTACTTCCAAGGATTGGTCTCCTGAGGCAGAGGAGGACTTTCTGACCCTAAAACGGGTTTTCTCCACGGCTCCGGTCCTGCTTCGCCCTGAGAGCGATCGACCTTTTGTACTCGAGGTGGACGCTTCCTCGACGGGTGCCGGGGCGGTACTGTCCCAGAGAACCGCCTCCGGTCGCCTGCACCCTTGTGGCTTCTTCTCGAAGGCCTTTTCTCCATCCGAGTGTAACTACTCGATCGGTGACCGGGAACTTTTGGCCATCAAGTTGTCCTTGGAGGAATGGCGCCACCTCCTGGAAGGGGCTGTCCATCCTTTTGTCATCTTCTCGGACCACAAGAATCTGGCCTATCTCCAGTCTGCCCAGAGACTTAACCCTCGCCAGGCCAGATGGTCCTTATTTTTCGCCCGATTTGATTTCGAGCTCCGATTCCGTCCTGGCAACAAGAATTCCAAAGCCGACACCCTGTCCAGGGTCTTCCAGCCACACGAATCCACGGAGAAACCTTCGCATATCATTGATCCCACAAGGATCATCACCGTGGCTCCGGTGAACTGGCTTACTCCCCCACCTGGCAAGACGCTTGTGCCAGAGAATCTCAAGCGAAAGTTTCTTCTATGAGGGCACTCCTCCAAACTGGCCGGCCATGCAGGAACTAAGAAGACCCTTGACCTTATCACGCATCACTACTGGTGGCCCACGCTTCGCCAAGATGTACTCGACTTTGTGGCTTCCTGTCCATCCTGTGCAAAAAACAAAGTGCCACGGAGATCTCCGTCCGGCTTGTTGCTTCCGTTGCCTGTCCCTACGGTTCCTTGGGAAAACATCGCCACGGATTTCATCACCGACCTACCCTGCTCTGGGGGCTGCACAGTCATCCTGGTGGTGGTGGATCGTTTTTCCAAGATGGCTCACTTCATCCCTCTGCCCGGTCTTCCCTCAGCGCCAGAGCTGGCCAAAATCTTCTTTCGTCAAATCTTCAGACTTCACGGACTACCTCGACGCATTGTGTCTGACCGAGGAGTTCAGTTTACCTCCAAGTTCTGGCGTTCGCTTTGTAAGCTCATGAACGTTTCCCTCGACTTCTCCTCGGCCTACCATCCCCAGTCCAAAGGACAGGTAGAGCGTACCAACCAGACGCTTACGGGATACTTACGTCACTTCTCTAACGCCCACCAGAACGATTGGGTCAACTTACTCCCCTGGGCAGAGTTCGCTTATAACAACCATGCTGGTGAGTCTTCGGCCAAGTCTCCGTTTTTCATTGTTTTTGGCAGACATCCTGGTGTTCCGCTTCCGATAAGTCCTGCCTCCGAGGTACCCGCGGCCAACGCCTTGTCCTCGGAATTTTCTAAGATTTGGGCTGAGACCAACACATCACTCAAGAGATCCGCTGATCAGATGAAGAACTATGCAGACAAAGAGAGATTGGATTCTCCTCCGTATCGTGTTGGCGACAAGGTCTGGCTCTCCTCCAAATTCGTCCGATTAAAACTGCCCTCCTACAAATTGGACCCACGCTACATCGGTCCGTTTGAAATTCTGGGACGTATTAACGAAGTCGCCTACAAATTGAGATTGCCTGCTTCGCTCCGGATCCCGAACACCTTTCACGTCTCTCTCCTGAAGCCTGTGGTGCTGAATCGTTTCCATTCCTCGCTTGATCCTGGTCCTCAGCCGGTGGGTGCCGACGACGTTTTTGAAGTGCAGGACATTCTCGCTGTGAAGAGGGTTAGAGGTAGGACTTTCTTTCTTGTTGATTGGAAGGGCTTTGGTCCTAAGGAGAGATCCTGTGAGCCTCGGGATAATATCAATGCTCCCCGTATCCTCAAGAGATTTCTTGCTAACCTCAGTGGGGGTGGCTTGGGGGGGTACTGTTACACCGCTTCGCCATACTCACCCGGCCTCCGCTCCCACACCGCAGTCGGCCTCCACTCCCATGCCGCAGCCTCTCTCCACCCGACTGCCGCAGCGGTCACCTGAGACGGGATCGCGACCGATGCCTTCCCTGCATGCTATGCGCATGCGCCATAGGCCGCGGCCGCGCCTCCTTCCTGCTTCTTATGCTCCAGCTGTGCCCTGACCCGGAAGCACCTTTGGACCAATGGCTCACCAGACGGGGCCATATCAGGCCGCTTCCCCCTTGAGGGTGGCGCCTGATCGTTGTGTTTCCTAACACTCTGGCCTCTCTTCATCGTGTGCACTCTGCTCCTGCAGTTCCAGTGTCGGCTGCTCCTCACAGCAGCTTCTCAGTCCTGCTACCCGTGTTCCTTTTTCTCTTCCGCAGTTCTGTCTCCAGTGTTCCTGCCATCCTGCTACAGTCCTGCCTTCAGTGTTCCTGCCATCCTACTCCAGTCCTGCCTTCAGTGTTCCTGCCGTCCTACTCCAGTCCTGCCTTCAGTGTTCCTGCCATCCTACTCCAGTCCTGCCTTCAGTGTTCCTGCCGTCCTACTCCAGTCCTGCCTTCAGTGTTCCTGCCGTCCTACTCCAGTTCTGCCTTTCAATGTTCCTGCCGTCCTACTCCAGTCCTGCCTCCAGTGTTCCTGCCGTCCTAATCCAGTCCTGCCTTCAGTGTTCCTGCCGTCCTACTCCAGTCTCAGTCTTACTCCGGTCCATCCTGAGCTGCCCCTCTCGGTACCGGCTCCCGTGGTACTCGAACCCCTGGGCCTGCTCCTAACGGTCCCTGTATAGGGGTCGGTTCCACCTGGCAGTTCGCCCGGGGACCCTCGGTGCCACGGTCCAGAGGGTCCACTCCCGGAGTTTCCTGCTCAAGACCACCCACGCTAACAAGCGCTGTCATTCTAAGTGTGAATCAGGATTATCCTTAAAGAAGCAGTACTAAATTGGTTTTCTCTGCCAAGTCGGTGAAGAAATAATGGAGCATAAAGTGAGGATGTGCAGTAATAGTTAACAATATCGCTGCTACGTCACAAAACCAGTGACGTTATAGCGATATCGCTTAGTGTGACGGGGCCTATAGAGCTTGAAAGTCAAACGTTCAAAACATTGTTATCCTTTTGCTCTTCCCTGTATGTATACATTGTTGTATAGATATCATGTTCAGTTGTATTGCCATGTTCTGATTTTGTCATGTTCCTTGACACTGTGCCTACATATTTATTGTGTTAACTAAATACATAGTTGTTTGGCAAGTACCACTGTCTTCTCATTGCCTGTGCTGTAGCATCCGCGTACCTGTTATCACGTGTGTACATCTTAGCCCTCTAAACTTACCCTACTGCTGCCCCCTGTGTAAAAGATGAGCTGACCCCTTTTATCTGTCCTTGAGTCTAGCCACACCTACAGGAAAGATGTATATCTTTGTACTGTGTTAGCCAGTAGATAGAAAAATATTCTGAATTAAGAGTCTTCAGTGGTTGATATGGGTCGCCCTCCCAGGGCTGCGGGGTACCCGGTGTCAGGGGAATGTGTCACAGCAGCGGTGACCCGGACCGTGGCCCTGGGCGCCCAAGTCAATGGTGGATTGTATGTGTAGTTAATAGTTCATGACGCCACCTTTGGTGCTTGGCAAGGGAGGTGTTAAGCAGACGCTGCAGACAGATCCTCTGGGACAGATGGTGTGGTGCAGCAGTGATGGTATAGCCCTCCACAGGCAGGGCTGATGTCCCAGGGCAGTGTAGTTGTAAGGGTTGTGGAAAGGCACAGGCAGTGTAAAGAATGGTACCCCAATGTAGCGGTGCTGAGTGGGTTGGCGCAAGAGTGAATGGAGGCCACCGGAGCTTGCAGTTCCAAAGCTTTACTCACAGTCTGCGGTACACAAGGGTGCCTGCCTCCGGGCCGTGTCCTCCGGGTCAGAGACTCAGCCAACCTCCGGGCCAGATGGAAAGCTCCTCTCCAATACTCCGCCAACATGTATCTTTCCTGAACGACTCCTCTATTGCACCTTAAGGTGTGAAGATCTCCAGTACCGTGGTACTCTGGATTTCCTCCTGTCAGATGTAGTGCATTTACAGCCAACTACTCCACCGGTGTCTGCTGCAGAACTATAAGTGTCCATACAACCTCGGGGACCGGGCCCCAGCCTTGCGCTGAGAATCTATAGGCAGGGTTCCTCTTCCAACCCACGTCTCCTCTCTGTTCTCCTACTCCTTCGTTCCACACTGATCCTTCTCTCTCTTATGGAAGCTTAGGTTGCTGTTCTACGTCTTTCTCCTTCTATTCCTTTCCCGTGCCAGCTGGCTCAGATCACTGAGGCAGCTGCAGCACTCCTTCCTCCATGCCTTCTTCCAGGGATCCCAATTCCTCCCGAGTTGCTTCCTTCTGTCAGACTCCCCTACTGACTGACCTCCCGTCAGACTGACCTGTAATCCTACACTTTCCCACTCTTTTATATATCTCAACTCCACCCACCTCCCAACACATCCAATGTTCCATGCAGGGAACCACCAGAGGTGCTCTGCTACTTTCTAAGCACTGAGCCGCAATGTGGTTGTGCAGAACTACCCTGTTGTGTGGAGTGCGAGTGTTGGAGCGTGGAAAGGAGTTCCCACCTTACCTGGATGGTGGGGCACTACACCTTAGGAGAAGGTGCAGTACCTCTGTGGCGACTGAGCCTCAGGGGTGCCACAGATACCTTTTAACCCCCAAGGGTGGTTTGCACGTTCATGCACGTCCAATTTTTACAATTCTGACCACTGTCCCTTTATGAGGTAATAACTCTGGAACGCTTTTATGGATCCTGGTGATTCTGACAAAGTTTTCTCATGACATATTGTACTTTATGCTAGTGGTAAAATTTCATTCATATAACTTGCGTTTATTTGTGAAAAAAACAGAAATTTGGCGACAATTTTGAAAATTTTGCAATTTTAAAACTTTGAATTTTTATGCCCTCAAATCACAGAGATACGGCACACAAAAAACTTAATAAGTAACATTTCCCACATGTTTACTTTACATCAGCACAATTTTGGAACCCAAATTTTTTTTTCTTAGGAAGTTATAAGGGTTAAAATTTGACCAGCGATTTTTCATTTTATTTTTACGGACCACATCACATTTGAAGCCACTTTGAGGGGTCTATATGATAGAAAATACCCAAAAGTGACACCATTCAAAAAACTGCACCCCTTAAGGTGCTCAAAACCACATTCAAGAAGTTTATTAACCCTTCAGGTGCTTCACAGGAATTTTTTGAATATTTTAAAAAAAATGAACATTTAACTTTTTTTCACAAAAAAAAACTTCAGGTTCAATTTTTTTTATTTTACCAAGGGTAACAGGCAAAGTGGGACTGCAAAAGTTATTGCGCAGTTTGTCCTGAGTACGCTGATACCTGATATGTGGGGGAGGAACCACTGTTTCGGCGCATGGCAGAGCTCAGACCGGAAGGAGCGCCGATTGACTTTTTCAATGCAAAATTGGCTAGAATTCAGATCGGACGGCATGTCACGTTTGGAGAGCCCCTGATGTACCTAAACAGTGGAAACCCCCCACAAGTGACCCCATTTTGGAAACTAGACCCCCCAAGGAGCTTATTTAGATATGTGGTGAGAACTTTGAACTAACAAGGGCTTCACAGAAGTTTATAACGTACAGCGGTACAATTAAAAAATCATATTTTTCCACAAAAATGATCTTTTCACCCCCAATTTTTATTTTCCCAAGGGTAACAGGACCCTAAAAGTTATTGTGCAATTTGTCCTGAGTACGCTGATACCCCATATGTGGGTGTAAACGACTATTTGGGCGCAAGGCAGAGCTCAGAAGGGAAGCAGCTCCATTTGACTTTTTGGGCTGGAATTGAGATCGGACACCATATCGCGATTGGAAAACCCCTGATGTGCCAAAACAGTGGAAACCCCCCACAAATGACACGATTTTGGAAACTAGACCCCCCAAGGAACTTATCTAGATGTGTGGTGAGCACTTTGAACCCCCCAGTGCTTCACAGAAGTTTATAACGCCCCTGCGTGAAAATAAAAAAAATCATTTTTTTCCACAAAAATGATATTTTTGCCCCCAATTTTTTATTTTCCTAAGGGTAACAGGAGAAATTGGACCCCAAAAGTTGTTTTGCAATTTGTCCTGAGTACGTTGATACCCTGGGAGGTAAAACACTGTTTGGGCGCATGGCAGAGCTTGGAAGGGAAGGAGCACCATTTGACTTTTTTCAACGCAGAATTGGCTGGAATTGAGATCAGATGCCGTGTTGCATTTGGAGAGCACCTGATGTGCCCAAACAGTGGAAACCCCCCAATTATAACTCCTACCCTAACACCAACACACCCCTAACCCTAATCTCAGCCCTAACTCTAGCCCTAATGGGAAAATGGAAATACATTTTTTTTTAGTTTATTATTTTTCCCCTAACTAAGGGGGTGATAACGGGGGGTTTGATTTACTATTTATGGCGGTTTTTATATTTGGCAGCTGTCACACGCTAAAAGACGCTTTTCATTGTAAAAATAGTTTTTGCATCACCACATATTGAGAGCTATAATTTTTCCATATTTTGACCCACTGAGTCGTGTGAGGTCTTATTTTTTGAGGGACGAGTTGACGTTTTTATTGGTACCATTTTCGGGCACGTGACTTTTTTTGATCGCTTTTTATTCCGATTTTTGGGACGCAGAATGAACAAAAACCAGCGTTTCATGAATTTCTTTTGGGTGGTGCGTTTACACCATTCTGCATGTGGTAAAATTGATAAAGCCCTTTTATTCTTCGGGTCAGTACGGTTACAGTGATACCTCATTTAGGTCTTTTTTATGTTTTGGCGCTTTTATGCAATGAAAATAATTTTATATAAAAAATAATTATTTTTGCATCGCTTTATTCTGCGAGCTATAACTTTTTTATTTTTTCGCTGATGACGCTGTATGACAGCTCGTTTTTTGCGGGACAAGATCACGTTTTCAGCGGTACCATGCATATTTATATGCATCTTTTTGATCGCGCGTTATTGCTCTTTTTTTCGGCGGCATGATAATAAATCATTATTTTTTGCTTTTTATATTTTTATTTTTTAAGGGGTTCGCTAAAGGGGTTAACTAATGGGACAGTTTTATAGGGCGGGTCGTTACGGACGCGGTGATACCAAATGTGTACTTCTATTGCTTTGGTTTTTTTATTTCCAAAAAATGAATTAGGGATTTTTTTTTTTTTTTTTTTTTTTTTAATTTATTTAGCGATTTTTTTAAAATTATTTTTACACTTTTTTTTTTAACTTTATTAGGTTGTCCCAGGTGGGACATCACTGTCCTGTGACAGATCGCTGATCTGTCACATCACAGATCACTGTGACAGATCAGCGATCTGTCACAGGCACTGCAAAAGGCTTCCTCCTTGCCTGCGCTTTGCAGGCACTGAGGAAGGCGGCTCCCGGCAGGCCCCCGTCGCCATCTTGGATACGGGGACCTGCAGGGATGGAGCACCCCGCAGCAGCGCTGCACATCGCGCTGCTGTGGGGGGCTCACGGAAGCACGGAGTGAGCCCCCTCCCTGCCGATGCTTCCCTTTAACCCCCGGTACACCGCAATTGTGTTTGATCGCGGTGTGCAAGGAGTTAACGTGTCGGGGGCGGTCCGTGACCACCCCTGACACATTGTGCCGGGTGTCAGCTGTGATAATCAGCTGACACCCGGCCGCAATCAGCGGCGCTCACCACATGGGCGCCGCTGAGCGCTGTGACGTACTATCCCGTCACTGGGAATTAAGTCCCAGGGCACATGGACGGGATAGTATGTCACATGACAGAAAGGGGTTAATGGCTAACTGAAAGTTCCATAAAGATGCGGTACATTCTGGTATCCTCCATTTTGACACAGGAAAGATGTATATCTTTGTACCGTGTTAGCCATTAGATAGAAAAATATTCAGAATTGAGAGTCCTCAGTTAGCCATTAAAAGGTATCAGCCACTGAGGACTCTTAATTCTGAATATTTTTCTAGCCTCACCTAATACTTTGCAGCCTGTGAAGAAACAGAAGCAGAACTCTGTGCAGGGTTAAGGGGCAGGGCCACGCGGCAGCCATACAACTCAATGAACCTTTGTTGTCATGGGCAGTAATCTGTATGGCGGAATGGAATTTCTCCTGGCAGAAATCCAAGGGGCAAGGTTTCTCCTTGTGGAGAGCAACATACAAAGCCAGAAGTGACAGCCCACTATCCTGTGTGCAGCCTGACAGCCTAACACTACACAACAGTCAGCCTGGGCGCACAGTGCTCAAGACCACCCACGCTAACAAGCGCTGTCATTCTAAGTGTGTCATCAGGATCATCCTTAAAGAAGCAGTACTAAATTGGTTTTCTCTGCCAAGTCGGTGAAGAAATAATGGAGCATAAAGTGAGGATGTGCAGTAATAGTTAACAATATCGCTGCTACGTCACAAAACCAGTGACGTTATAGCGATATCGCTTAGTGTGACGGGGCCTATAGAGCTTGAAAGTCAAACGTTCAAAACATTGTTATCCTTTTGCTCTTCCCTGTATGTATACATTGTTGTATAGATATCATGTTCAGTTGTATTGCCATGTTCTGATTTTGTCATGTTCCTTGACACTGTGCCTACATATTTATTGTGTTAACTAAATACATAGTTGTTTGGCAAGTACCACTGTCTTCTCATTGCCTGTGCTGTAGCATCCGCGTACCTGTTATCACGTGTGTACATCTTAGCCCTCTAAACTTACCCTACTGCTGCCCCCTGTGTAAAAGATGAGCTGACCCCTTTTATCTGTCCTTGAGTCTAGCCACACCTACAGGAAAGATGTATATCTTTGTACTGTGTTAGCCAGTAGATAGAAAAATATTCTGAATTAAGAGTCTTCAGTGGTTGATATGGGTCGCCCTCCCAGGGCTGCGGGGTACCCGGTGTCAGGGGAATGTGTCACAGCAGCGGTGACCCGGACCGTGGCCCTGGGCGCCCAAGTCAATGGTGGATTGTATGTGTAGTTAATAGTTCATGACGCCACATGTGGTGCTCGGCAAGGGAGGTGTTAAGCAGACGCTGCAGACAGATCCTCTGGGACAGATGGTGTGGTGCAGCAGTGATGGTATAGCCCTCCACAGGCAGGGCTGATGTCCCAGGGCAGTGTAGTTGTAAGGGTTGTGGAAAGGCACAGGCAGTGTAAAGAATGGTACCCCAATGTAGCGGTGCTGAGTGGGTTGGCGCAAGAGTGAATGGAGGCCACCGGAGCTTGCAGTTCCAAAGCTTTACTCACAGTCTGCGGTACACAAGGGTGCCTGCCTCCGGGCCGTGTCCTCCGGGTCAGAGACTCAGCCAACCTCCGGGCCAGATGGAAAGCTCCTCTCCAATACTCCGCCAACATGTATCTTTCCTGAACGACTCCTCTATTGCACCTTAAGGTGTGAAGATCTCCAGTACCGTGGTACTCTGGAGTTCCTCCTGTCAGATGTAGTGCATTTACAGCCAACTACTCCACCGGTGTCTGCTGCAGAACTATAAGTGTCCATACAACCTCGGGGACCGGGCCCCAGCCTTGCGCTGAGAATCTATAGGCAGGGTTCCTCTTCCAACCCACGTCTCCTCTCTGTTCTCCTACTCCTTCGTTCCGCACTGATCCTTCTCTCTCTTATGGAAGCTTAGGTTGCTGTTCTACGTCTTTCTCCTTCTATTCCTTTCCCGTGCCAGCTGGCTCAGATCACTGAGGCAGCTGCAGCACTCCTTCCTCCATGCCTTCTTCCAGGGATCCCAATTCCTCCCGAGTTGCTTCCTTCTGTCAGACTCCCCTACTGACTGACCTCCCGTCAGACTGACCTGTAATCCTACACTTTCCCACTCTTTTATATATCTCAACTCCACCCACCTCCCAACACATCCAATGTTCCATGCAGGGAACCACCAGAGGTGCTCTGCTACTTTCTAAGCACTGAGCCGCAATGTGGTTGTGCAGAACTACCCTGTTGTGTGGAGTGCGAGTGTTGGAGCGTGGAAAGGAGTTCCCACCTTACCTGGATGGTGGGGCACTACACCTTAGGAGAAGGTGCAGTACCTCTGTGGCGACTGAGCCTCAGGGGCGCCACAGATACCTTTTAACCCCCAAGGGTGGTTTGCACGTTCATGCACGTCCAATTTTTACAATTCTGACCACTGTCCCTTTATGAGGTAATAACTCTGGAACGCTTTTATGGATCCTGGTGATTCTGACAAAGTTTTCTCATGACATATTGTACTTTATGCTAGTGGTAAAATTTCATTCATATAACTTGCGTTTATTTGTGAAAAAAACAGAAATTTGGCGACAATTTTGAAAATTTTGCAATTTTAAAACTTTGAATTTTTATGCCCTCAAATCACAGAGATACGGCACACAAAAAACTTAATAAGTAACATTTCCCACATGTTTACTTTACATCAGCACAATTTTGGAACCCAAATTTTTTTTTCTTAGGAAGTTATAAGGGTTAAAATTTGACCAGCGATTTTTCATTTTATTTTTACGGACCACATCACATTTGAAGCCACTTTGAGGGGTCTATATGATAGAAAATACCCAAAAGTGACACCATTCAAAAAACTGCACCCCTTAAGGTGCTCAAAACCACATTCAAGAAGTTTATTAACCCTTCAGGTGCTTCACAGGAATTTTTTGAATATTTTAAAAAAAATGAACATTTAACTTTTTTTCACAAAAAAAAACTTCAGGTTCAATTTTTTTTATTTTACCAAGGGTAACAGGCAAAGTGGGACTGCAAAAGTTATTGCGCAGTTTGTCCTGAGTACGCTGATACCTGATATGTGGGGGAGGAACCACTGTTTCGGCGCATGGCAGAGCTCAGACCGGAAGGAGCGCCGATTGACTTTTTCAATGCAAAATTGGCTAGAATTCAGATCGGACGGCATGTCACGTTTGGAGAGCCCCTGATGTACCTAAACAGTGGAAACCCCCCACAAGTGACCCCATTTTGGAAACTAGACCCCCCAAGGAGCTTATTTAGATATGTGGTGAGAACTTTGAACTAACAAGGGCTTCACAGAAGTTTATAACGTACAGCGGTACAATTAAAAAATCATATTTTTCCACAAAAATGATCTTTTCACCCCCAATTTTTATTTTCCCAAGGGTAACAGGACCCTAAAAGTTATTGTGCAATTTGTCCTGAGTACGCTGATACCCCATATGTGGGTGTAAACGACTATTTGGGCGCATGGCAGAGCTCAGAAGGGAAGCAGCGCCATTTGACTTTTTGGGCTGGAATTGAGATCGGACACCATATCGCGATTGGAAAACCCCTGATGTACCAAAACAGTGGAAACCCCCCACAAATGACACGATTTTGGAAACTAGACCCCCCAAGGAACTTATCTAGATGTGTGGTGAGCACTTTGAACCCCCCAGTGCTTCACAGAAGTTTATAACGCCCCTGCGTGAAAATAAAAAAAATCATTTTTTTCCACAAAAATGATATTTTTGCCCCCAATTTTTTATTTTCCTAAGGGTAACAGGAGAAATTGGACCCCAAAAGTTGTTTTGCAATTTGTCCTGAGTACGTTGATACCCTGGGAGGTAAAACACTGTTTGGGCGCATGGCAGAGCTTGGAAGGGAAGGAGCACCATTTGACTTTTTTCAACGCAGAATTGGCTGGAATTGAGATCAGATGCCGTGTTGCATTTGGAGAGCACCTGATGTGCCCAAACAGTGGAAACCCCCCAATTATAACTCCTACCCTAACACCAACACACCCCTAACCCTAATCTCAGCCCTAACTCTAGCCCTAATGGGAAAATGGAAATACATTTTTTTTTTAGTTTATTATTTTTCCCCTAACTAAGGGGGTGATAACGGGGGGTTTGATTTACTATTTATGGCGGTTTTTATATTTGGCAGCTGTCACACGCTAAAAGACGCTTTTCATTGTAAAAATAGTTTTTGCATCACCACATATTGAGAGCTATAATTTTTCCATATTTTGACCCACTGAGTCGTGTGAGGTCTTATTTTTTGAGGGACGAGTTGACATTTTTATTGGTACCATTTTCGGGCACGTGACTTTTTTTGATCGCTTTTTATTCCGATTTTTGGGACGCAGAATGAACAAAAACCAGCGTTTCATGAATTTCTTTTGGGTGGTGCGTTTACACCGTTCTGCATGTGGTAAAATTGATAAAGCCCTTTTATTCTTCGGGTCAGTACAGTTACAGTGATACCTCATTTAGGTCTTTTTTATGTTTTGGCGCTTTTATGCAATGAAAATAATTTTATATAAAAAATAATTATTTTTGCATCGCTTTATTCTGCGAGCTATAACTTTTTTATTTTTTCGCTGATGACGCTGTATGACAGCTCGTTTTTTGCGGGACAAGATCACGTTTTCAGCGGTACCATGCATATTTATATGCATCTTTTTGATCGCGCGTTATTGCTCTTTTTTTCGGCGGTATGATAATAAATCATTATTTTTTGCTTCTTTTTATATTTTTATTTTTTAAGGGGTTAACTAATGGGACAGTTTTATAGGGCGGGTCGTTACGGACGCGGTGATACCAAATGTGTACTTCTATTGCTTTGGTTTTTTTATTTCCAAAAAATGAATTAGGGATTTTTTTTTTTTATTTATTTTTTTTTTATTTATTTAGCGATTTTTTTAAAATTATTTTTACACTTTTTTTTTAACTTTATTAGGTTGTCCCAGGTGGGACATCACTGTCCTGTGACAGATCGCTGATCTGTTACATCACAGATCACTGTGACAGATCAGCGATCTGTCACAGGCACTGCAAAAGGCTTCCTCCTTGCCTGCGCTTTGCAGGCACTGAGGAAGGCGGCTCCCGGCAGGCCCCCGTCGCCATCTTGGATACGGGGACCTGCAGGGATGGAGCACCCCGCAGCAGCGCTGCACATTGCGCTGCTGTGGGGGGCTCACGGAAGCACGGAGTGAGCCCCCTCCCTGCCGATGCTTCCCTTTAACCCCCGGTACACCGCAATTGTGTTTGATCGCGGTGTGCAAGGAGTTAACGTGTCGGGGGCGGTCCGTGACCACCCCTGACACATTGTGCCGGGTGTCAGCTGTGATAATCAGCTGACACCCGGCCGCAATCAGCGGCGCTCACCACATGGGCGCCGCTGAGCGCTGTGACGTACTATCCCGTCACTGGGAATTAAGTCCCAGGGCACATGGACGGGATAGTATGTCACATGACAGAAAGGGGTTAATGGCTAACTGAAAGTTCCATAAAGATGCGGTACATTCTGGTATCCTCCATTTTGACACAGGAAAGATGTATATCTTTGTACCGTGTTAGCCATTAGATAGAAAAATATTCAGAATTGAGAGTCCTCAGTTAGCCATTAAAAGGTATCAGCCACTGAGGACTCTTAATTCTGAATATTTTTCTAGCCTCACCTAATACTTTGCAGCCTGTGAAGAAACAGAAGCAGAACTCTGTGCAGGGTTAAGGGGCAGGGCCACGCGGCAGCCATACAACTCAATGAACCTTTGTTGTCATGGGCAGTAATCTGTATGGCGGAATGGAATTTCTCCTGGCAGAAATCCAAGGGGCAAGGTTTCTCCTTGTGGAGAGCAACATACAAAGCCAGAAGTGACAGCCCACTATCCTGTGTGCAGCCTGACAGCCTAACACTACACAACAGTCAGCCTGGGCGCACAGAGCGGGTGCAGCAGCGGTGCCGACCGGTCAGCGACGATGGAGCTCTACGGCCTCATTTACTGGATTCTCCTGCTGTTCCTGGCAGTGGCTGTCATCGGCTTCCTCCTATTCTGTGGTTATATCCATTACCAACATTTAAAGTATGATCACATCCCCGGGCCGCCCAGAGACAGGTAAGGAAACTTTTTACACAGTGCACAAGAGCTGCCATACTTACATAGGTTGAAAAAAGACACAGGTTCAACCTTTTTCCACCAGTTCTACATTTTCGATCACTAGATTATATATAACCCACAATGTTATGTGTATTGAGGAAATCATCCAGCCCTTATATAAAAGCTGTCAGGCTATGTGCACACGTTGCGGATGTTTATGCGAATCCACAGCGTTTTTCACCTAATTCGCAATGTATTGCCCAAACAATGTTAATCAAAGCGAATCCAGAATTGGTGTGCACATGCTGTGGAAAATTCCGCGCGGATTCGCAGCGCTTTATTTTCCACAGCATGTCAATTCTTTTTGCGGATCTGCAGCGTTTCTGCACCCTTTGACTTACATTAAGTCAGTCAAATCCACAGCTAAACTGCAGGTGTAAAAAGGTCTACGGATTTGCGTGCCAAAAAATGCTGCGGAAAGGAAGGAGGAAGGGAGTGTGGGCGGAGACTATATGTGAGCAGAGAATATGTGCAGGTGTCTGTCTGTGGCTGTCTGTGTGTGTCTGTCTGCAGGTATACTCCCGCAGTGTATCACTGCGCTGCCATCTAAGAGGTCACCTGCATTCATGCTGTCACCTTTGGCACCGCTGCGTGAGAAAATTCTCCTGTCAGTGTGTTACCGGAGCCGTGTAGAGCAGTCATATCTTCAGATGTGACTGTTCTACACGTGAGATCATCGTGTGACACTCAAAATTTAGGACTACGTCGGACCAGGGAGTATTTGTATTGGTTTATTATTTTAATTTGTTGCAGGAGATCGAGGGATTCGGGGATTAGGCAATGCAGTAAGAATGGTTTAATTAAGATTCAATAAAGGAGTCTGTGTGATTATTACAAATAAAGGACTGGGTGTCTGTCTTTATTTACAATATCACTATAGGATTAGTAATGGATAGGTATCTTATAGACGCCTGTCCATTACTAAGCCGTGGGCTTGATGTCAATACAAAGGTGACATCAACCCCACAAATATTACCCCACTTGCCACCGCTACAAGGCAAGTGGGAAGAGCAGAGACTAAGTGTCAGAATTGGCGCATCTATAAGAAGGGGTGGACACTTCCCAGGCTATTAATGTCATAACGCAGCCATCTGCCTAGCCTTTGCTGGTTCGATTTTATAGGGGGACTTCATGTCAATTTCTTTCCGGGTTTCCCCTGTAAACTAGCCAGCAAAGGCTAAGCAAACATCTGTGAGCTGATATTAATAGCCTGGGAAACTTTATGGCTATTGGCTCCTTCCTAGAATATTAACATCAGCCCTCAGCCATTGGCTTTCCCTCTGCTGGCTATGAAAATTAATCGGGAGCCCACGCAATTTTTTAAAATTTAATTTATTTGTAAAATAAACAGATATTGCGTCTGACGCAAATTTTGTGTGTGTTTCTTTTATTTAACTCTTTATGTAACATTTTATAAATGAAGGTATCTGGCTGACACATACATATGTATATAGAGTATATATATATATATATATATATATATATATTATACTAGATGGTGGCCCGATTCTAACACATCGGGTATTCTAGAATATATATGCAGTTTATTTTGAAGATTTAATAATAATGCAATAATACACCCCCCAATCCTGATATGTATGGTTCTCTCACCCCCTATCCTGATATGTATGGTTCTCTCACCCCCAATCCTGATATGCATGCTACCCCTCAACCCCCTATCCTGGTATACATGGTCCCCTGACCCACCAATCCTGGAATGCATGGTCCTCTCACCCCCCAATCCTGGTATGCATGGTCCTCTTACCTCTCTTTCCTGGTATGCATGGTCTTCTTACTCCCCTTTCGGGGTATGCATGCTCCCCTCACCTCCCAATCCTGGTATGCATGGTCCTCTCACCCCTCTTTCCTGGTATGCATGGTCCTCTTACCCCCCTTTTGGGGTATGCATGGTCCCCTCACCCCCCAATCCTGGTATGCATGGTCCCCTCACCCCCCCTATCCTGGTATGCATGGTCCCCTCACCCCCCTTTCTTGGTTTGCATGGTCCTCTCACACCCCAATCCTGGTATGTATGCTCACCGTCACCCCCCTTTCCTGGTATGTATGGTATCCTCACCCCCCAATCCTGTTATGCATGGTATCCTCACCCCCCTTTCCTGGTATGCATGGTCCCCTCACCCCCAATCCTGGTATGCATGGTCCTCTTACCCCCCTTTTGGGGTATGCATGGTCCCCTCACTCCCCAGTCCTGGCATGCATGGTCCTCTCACCCCCCAATCCTGGTATGCATGGTCCCCTCACCCCTCTTTCATGGTATGCATGGTCCCCTCACCCCCCTATCCTGGTATGCAGGGTCCCCTCACCCCCCTTTCTTGGTATGCATGGTCCCCTCACCCCCCAATCCTGGTATGCATGGTTCCCTCACCCCCCAATGCTGGTATGCATGGTCCCCTCACCCCCAATGCTGGTATGCATGGTCCCCTCACCCCCCTTTCCGTGTAGCCGCGACCAATCAGCGTCGCGGCCCTCTGTCCGTGACCAATAAGCAACGAGGCCCTGTAGCCGCGACCAATCACTGCCGCGACACTGTACAAAAATAATATTAAAAAATAAAAAAAAGTTATTCTCACCTTCCGACGGCCTCCTGTCTTAGAATCATAGAATCATAGAATCGTAGAGTTGGAAGGGACCTCCTGGGCCATCTGGTCCAACCCCCTGCTCAAAGCAGGATTCGCTAAATCATCCCAGTCAGATGTCTGTCCAGCCTCTGTTTGAAGACTTCCATTGAAGGAGAACTCTCCACTTCTCGTGGCAGCTTGTTCCACTCATTGATCACTCTAACTGTCAAAAAGTTTTTTCTAATATCTAATCTGTGTTTCCTCCCATTCAGTTTCATCCCATTGCTTCTAGTCTTTCCTTGTGCAAATGAGAATAAAGTTGATCCTTCTACAATGTAACAGCCCTTTACATATTTGTAGACAGCTATTAAGTCTCCTCTCAGTCTTCTCTTTTGCAAACTAAACAATCCCAAATCCTGCAACCTTTCCTCATAGACAGGGTTTGCAGACCGGTCACCATTCTGGTTGCTCTTTTCTGAACTTGCTCCAGTTTGTTGATGTCTTTTTTAAAATGTGGTGCCCAAAACTGGACACAATATTCCAGATGAGGTCTGACCAAAGAGGAGTAGAGGGCAATAATGACTTCACGTGATCTTGACTGTATGCTTCTGTTAATACATCCTAGAATTGCATTTGCCTTTTTTGCTGCTGCATCACACTGTTGACTCATATTCAGTCTGTGATCTATGAGTATACCCAAGTCTTTTTCACATGTGCGGTCACTTAGCCCTATTCCTCCCATTCTATATATGCTTTTTTCATTTTTATTGCCCAGATGTAGTACTTTGCATTTCTCCCTGTTAAAAACCATTCTGTTAGTTGCTGCCCACTTCTCCAGTTTATTTAAATCCTTTTGAATCCTCTCTCTCTCTTCTCTAGTATTAGCTATCCCTCCTAGCTTTGTGTCATCAGCAAATGTAATCAGTTTACCCTCAATTCCTTCATCTAAATCGTTGATAAAGATGTTGAACAATACAGGGCCCAGGACAGAGCCCTGTGGTACCCCACTTGAGACATTCTTCCAACTGGATGTGCAGCCATTTACGACCACTCTTTGGGTCCGATCACTAAGCCAGTTATGAATCCACCTAACAGTTGCCTTGTCCATTCCATACTTAGTCATTTTTTCAATAAGGATTGTATGAGAGACTTTGTCAAATGCTTTGCTGAAGTCATGATATACTATATCTACAGCATTTCCTTGATCCACCCAATCAGTGATTCTGTCATAGAAGGAAATTAAGTTAGTCTGACATGACTTATTAGTTACAAACCCATGCTGACTCTGTTTAATCACTTCATTCTTATCCAGGTATTGACATACATGTTGTTTAATAATTTGTTCAAAGATCTTTCCTGGTATAGAAGTCAGACTCACCGGCCTATAGTTGCCTGGGTCCACCTTCTTCCCTTTTTGAAGATAGGAACAACATTTGCTCTTCTCCAGTCTTCTGGCACTTCTCCTGTTCTCCAAGAATTTTCAAAGATTATGGAGAGGGGTTCAAAAATTTCTTGTGTTATCTCCTTCAGTACTCTGGGGTGTAATTCAACTGGACCTGGAGACTTGAATTCATTTAGGTTAGCTAAGTGTTTCCTCACTATCTTTCTGTTTATAGATATCCTGGATTCTTCTATTCCCTTAATAGGACAGTGAATAACAGTTGATGTTACATTTCCTTTCTGAGAGAAAACAGATGCAAAATAGGAATTTAAAAGTTCAGCCTTCTCAACTTCCTGTCTTACCATTTCATCATTTTCATCCTGTAAAAATCCTATAGCATCTTTGACTTTTCTTTTACTTTTGACATATCCCCAAAATCCTTTATTATTGCTTTTGACATCTCTTGCAAGCCTCAATTCATTTTCAGCTTTAAATAATCTGATTTGTGCCCTGCAGGTTCTGCAGACAGCATTATATTCTTCTTTAGATATGCCTCCCTCTTTCCATTTTATAAACATTTTTTTCTTCCTTTTTAGCATGTGTTTAAGTTCTGTGTTCATCCATCCTGGTTTCCTTAACCATCCTGGTGTTCATCCATCCTGGTCTTCATCCATCCTGGTCTTCTTTCCACGCGCCCGGCCTCACGTTCCCAGTAATGCTTTGCGGCTTAGACTGCTGATGACGGCAGGCGCAGCTTACCGTTACAAACAGCTGCGCCTGTCGCTGATTGGTTGCGGCCTGGCGGGGGCCTGGCGGCCGTGACCAATCAGCGGCCCGCGATTTCGGTTACAGACAGACACGATAAGGCGTTTATATATATATATATATATATATATATAAAAAAAAATAAATAATCACTTATATTTGTTTTGTGTGTGTAAACATTATATTTGAACATTGTAATGATATTATGGTCTTCAATGGAGAATGTAAAAGAAGAGGTTGGACAAGGAAATTACATCACAATTCTTTTTTTTTTTTGCTTGTTTTGTTAAATAATATATCTTTATTTAGCTTGCAAATCGATATTAAAAATCCACATGAAAATCTGCATCAAATCCACAGAAAAAATGTTGGATTTTCAACTGTGTTTTCTGCCAAGAGAGGGAGAATCCACGCAGATTTATACAAGAACAAATCCGCAACATGTGCACATATAGTGTCGGGTATTACTACTTCTTGTGGTTGGCGTTCCACAGTCTGACTGCTCTAACTGTAAAGAACCCTTTCCTATTTAGTCTTTCTTCCACCCGTAATGAGTGCCCCCTGGTCCTTTGTAAGGTCTTTGAAAAGAGTATGTCATGTACCAGTCCTTTGTATTGACCACCTATGTATTCATACATGTATATTAGATCGCCTCTGAGGCGTCTTTTTTCTAAGCTAAACAAGCCCAACTTTTCCAACCTCTCATGATATAAAAGGCCTTCCTCCACTTGTAATATAGGACATGATTCCATCCCAAATAATGTAGAAAGGGCCTCCATCCCATGTAATAATCTAGTTGACTTCTTTGAACTGACTCTAACTTTTGACTATCCTTTTTAAAATGTGGAGCCCAAAACTGGATCCGATATTCTAGATGTGGCCTCACCAGTGATTTATAACGGGTGCAACAATACGTTAGTATCACGGGATTTTCTCTTTTTATAAATCCTAATACTCATTTGCTTTTGCGGCTGTTGCCTGACATTGAGTACTACTGCTCAGCTTACTCGTACCCAGAGACACAAGTCCTTCTCCTGTTCTGAAGTCCCAAGTATATTTTTATTTAATGTATATTCAGCAATAGGATTACTCCATCCTAAGTGCATTACTCTACACTTATCTACATTAAACCTCATCTGCCAAGTGTTTGCCAATTCAGACATCTTATCCAGATCGTTCTGCAATATTACACTATCAAGTTCTGACTTTATTATCCAATGGTTTTTGTGTCATCAGCAAAGACTTTATCAGGACTGGACTTATGGAGATACTTAGCCATACTATCCAGGATCGGAGTATCCAAGCATAGGCAGCTGCTGGCATACTGGCCAGCAGTTGTCTAGGGTCCCCATTGCTCCTGGGGCCCCCAGCCAGTGGGCAGCTGCTATGGCCCCCCCATGCCAGCGGAGCAGCAGCTGGCTTCTGCTGTCCCTGCTACTAAAGAAAAATTAATATTCACTGCTCTGTGGGAGGAGCCCAGAGCAGGACTCCTCCCAGCATGACATCACCACCACTACTCCCAGCTCCGTGCTCACTGCTCAGGCTCAGAGCTGCTCAAAGAGCAGTGCGGGCGGGCCTCACATGTTGGGCTGCTGCAGACTGGGGAGCACTATTTGTAAGTAGTAAGCACTTTTGTGTCCTAATAACTTTTTGTGTTACTGCTCTTCCCTGCAATGAGCAAGCAGAGCAGCTAATCAGTGTTATCTTAAAGGGGTTGTCCGGGATTTTCACATAATCTCAGTACATATCTGGGCTGCAGAATTATGACAATAAGTAATTTACTTTCTGTCACTAGTTTGCACGGTTTTCTAGATATTCTGAACAGAACGTCCAAGGGGGGGTGTTATGGCATTGAAATGAGAACTGGTCGTAGCAGCCTCAGTGCAGAGAGCAGAACCACCCAGCTGCTCCTCCCCCAGACACACTCTGAACAGTGATCTATGGAAAGTGAAACTAGTGAGGAGGGAAAATCGTCCTGTTATGAATGGGTCACCGAGGAGAAAAAGGCAAAACAAGCTAAGTCACAGAAAACCAGAGAGGTTGGTAACTATGCAGATTGCAGATCCCTGATCTTACCACACAGCTAGCAGTAGCCGTGGAGCATGCCTACGATGTTCTTAGACGCCTCGTCACGGCCGGAGGGCTAAATAAGCCTAAAGCAAGAAAAGGGAAAACTAACTGCCCCAGAGCAGACCCCAAAGGAATAGATAGCCCCCACACATGTATTGACGGTGAAACAAGATGAAGGCACAAACACAAGCAGGAAAATAGGCTGAGCAAATGATGGGGCCCAAGCTAACTAGACAGGAAAGGAAAGGAGAGACTCTGTCTGCAACCTGCAAAAAACCCTACAAAGATCATGTCCAACACTTCTGATCGCAAAATTAACCCTGATGTCACTAGACTTCTCCCACTATATCAGCACTCTGAAATATTCTGAGACAGAGCAAAAAGAGGCCGAACTAGTAAGGGACAAAAAGCCAATTGGCAAAATACTGATAAATAAGAGTGGAAATTCAGCACAGCCCCCAGCAAAAAACTGAATAGACCAACAAAATCAAGTGTGAACATTAGCAGAAAATCTTAGCTTTAGATGACTGGAACAGAGCTGAAAACCAAGAGCTGACAAGCCAGAAGGAATCACCAGCAACTGAATAGGGTGTTGGCTGTCTTATATCCAATCTGAGACTCCTGAGATCCACTCGTCATCCTCATTCTCAGGTGGCAGATCTCCACCAATCAAATCAGCCTCTCTACCTCCTGTTACCACCAGAGAGAGTCTGGAAGGAGATCTCACAACTGGTGAACCAGAGAATGAACTCACAACACCTGTATTCTGGGCCACTCCATGATTACAATACATAACTCATTATCAGTAATTCCTTCCATCACTGTCTCAGGCTGCTGGCAGCAGTGAGAACAGACTGTGTGATGGCCAGTGATGGGGGTCTGCAGCTTCTAATCTGCACAGGGGATGGCAGTCACTGATGTAATCTGTTGTGTGACAAAGCCTCTGCTGTGTGAATGAGACAGCTCTGTGTCACTGATGTCTTCACACAGCAGCAGATTTGGTGCAGTGTATGTGCGAAGCTCCACCAAACTCCCAGCAAGTTCCAGTGACCAGCACCACCCACTGCCCACTCATTGGCTGGCAGTAAACTGCACCAGCATTCATCTTTATCATCATTCCAGCATTGGAAAGAACACAGCAGTGATCCTCTATTTGTGAAAGCAGCACAATACATACATACACCCCCCAACACTTCACACTGTTACAGCTGCTGATTGGACAGGCTGCTCCCATCAGTATTAGTGTCATTAGAGACACAGTGCTCACACATACACTGCACCATCACTGGCCATCACACAGTCTGTTCTCACTGCTGCCAGCAGCCTGGGACAGTGAGGGAAGGAATTACTGATAATGAGTTATTATGTATTGTAATCATGGAGTGTCCCAGAATACGGGACGATTTTCCCTCCTCACTGGTTTCACTTTCCATAGATCACTGTTCAGTGTGTGTCTGGGGGAGGAGCAGCTGCTCTCTGCACTGAGGCTGCTAGAGGGGGATGATTTGTTACTGTGAGATGAGGGCTTCTTCATGAGGATGGGGAGGGCCTGTAGCTATGAAGGGTGGGGTTGTTGCTATAGAGGGCATGTTTGGAGTAGAGTAGGAGGTTACGACTAATTCTCATTTCAATGCCATAACACCCCCCCTTGGACGTTCTGTTCAGAATATCTAGAAAACCGTGCAAACTAGTGACAGAAAGTAAATTACTTATTGTCATAATTCTGCAGCCAAGATATGTACTGAGATTATGTGAAAAGCCCAGACAATCCCTTTAAGTTTGTGTCCTCTTCTCCTCAGCCGTGCAGCACAGGTCAGGTAATGAGCTGCTGTCATCTATAATGCCCCTCCCCCACAGCGTAAGCAGCAGAGGGAGATAGAGGACTCCCTACTACAGCTGCATTGGTTGAAGGAGGGCCCCCCTGCAAGCCTAAAAGTAAGTGTAAATGGGGGGCTTTTAGTCTGGGGTGATAGAGGGGGAGGGACTAAGTTACTACCCCTGACCGCGCCACCTCCCTCTGTATCACCCCTGACTGCGCCACCTCCCTCTGTATCACCCCTGACTGCGCCACCTCCCTCTGTATCACCCCTGACTGCGCCACCTCCCTCTGTATCACCCCTGACTGCGCCACCTCCCTCTGTATCACCCCTGACTGCGCCACTTCCCTCTGTATCACCCCTGACTGCGCCACCTCCCTCTGTATCACCCCTGACTGCGCCACCTCCCTCTGTATCACCCTGATTGAACCCCTCTTCCCCTTTATCACCCCTGACTAAAACTTTTCTTTCCCTACTACTAACAAAATGAGGCTCTTCATAAAACGTTATGGTCTTATAGGTGGGAGAGAGATTTCTGTAAAAAGTATATGGGGGGGATGTGAGGGAAAACTCTTTTGATATTACTCCAATGTCAGATATAAGTGATTTAGGACCCCCACCACTAGAAGAGGGGGCATTCACATAATGTATTTGCTGCAGAAATCAAACCGCAAATTAACAGCAAAAACATCCACACAGACATTGTGCAGATATTGCTGCGTTTACTACTATGTAATGTCGCACCTTTACCACTGACCTGATTCTTTGTATTGCAAAGGATGAAATCGGTGGTGAATTTGTTAAAGGGAATCTGTCACCCCATTTTAGCGCTATAAGCAGTGGCCACTGCCATCAGGGGCTTATCTACAGCATTCTGTAATGCTGTAGATAAGCCCCCGATGTAACCTGAAAGATAAGAAAAACACGTTAGATTATACTCACCGGGGGGGTGGGGGCGGCTGCGGTGGGTGTCACAGCCCGGCGCCTCCCATCTTCATACGATGATGTCCTCCTTCTTGCTTCTCCCTCGGCTCCTGCGCAGGCATACTATATCTGCCCTATTGAGGGCAGAGTAAAGTACTGCAGTGGGCAGGCGCCGGGAAAGGTCAAAGAGGTCCGGCGCCTGCGCACTGCAGTATTCTGCTTTGCCCTCAACAGGGCACAGAACGTACGTCTGCGCAGGAGCTGAGGGAGAAGCAAGGAGGAGGACATCATCATATGAAGATGGGGAGGCGCCGGACCGGACCGCGACACCCATCGGACCGGGACACCCATCGGACCTGACCGAACGCCGGGGTGAGTGTAATCTAACTCATTTTTCTTATCTTTCATGTTACATTGGGGGCTTATCTACAGCATTACAGAATGCTGTAGATAAGCCCCTGATGGCGGTGCCAGCAGCTGATAGGGCTAAAATGGGGTGACAGATCCCCTTTAAAACTGCATCAGTCCTTTCCCGCCGTGGATTTTCTCAGCGTATACATGGGATGTCATAAAATCCCCTCCACTGCACTGGTGCTATAACACATTGGCCTAGTGGTTAATAAACACCAGGGAACATTTATCATTGAGTTTGAACCAAAATGTGGGTGCCAACCCCTGCTATATCATTAAGACGTGTACTACCTCATGTTATACCCTGATATTAGCGTGTTATATGGCACAGTTGGTGGCCTTGTATTTATTTCTATGTAGCTACATAGTGGGTCCCAAGAATGATTTTCTCTAGTGGGCCCAAGGTGCTCCAGTCCGACGCTGATAGTATCAATGCTCTCGCATTCCTCTATACATATGTGGTATCCCAGAATATGAGAATTACAGACTGTACTACTTGGTTTATTATCCTGCTCTTTATGCAGTGACTTCTGTAATAGTATATATCCAACCCAGAGTGGCATGGAAAACATTCCTACACTCCCGTAGTCAGGGGGATTGTTGTTATGGGGCCCCACTAAGGTGTCGAAAGAAAAAAGAGCTGCAAATTTGAGGCCCACTGGTGGCAAGCCCTAGCAGAGTGGATGAGTGGAGTTATGAGATCCTGTAGGGTGGTCAGAATAACACCCTGAAATGTAAGGGTTCAGTCAGGGGAGTACATAGAAATCATGGTACCCCATAGCAGATGTTCTATTTGCCCCCCTCCCCTTCCTGGAAAAAAACTAACCTAAGGCTATGTGCACACGCTAGCGTTTTTAAACGCTCAGGAAAAGGATCCCCTTCCCAGAAATCACGCGTCTTTTTCCGCGCGTTTTTTGCGCGATTTTTGACGCGATTTTGACGCGTTTTTGACACGCGATTTCTGGGATCATTGGGGATGGCTAAAAACGCTCAGCAATGCGGAAATTAATGAGCATGCTGCGTTTTTAGCCGCTAAGCGATTCCTGAGCGGTTAAAAACGCATGCATTGGCACAGAAAGCCAAAAACGCATGCTAATTAATTTGATGCATCTTTTAAGCGTTTCTGCAGCGTCTGAGCCGGCTCAAACGCTGCGGAAACGCTTAAAAAAACGCATCGTGTGCACACAGCCTAAATATTCGGGGGGGGGTCATAGAAGAGCATAACTCACAACACTGCAGCCATTACAAAGCAATGTTCCTCCCATTAATCCCTTAATGACCGCCAATACGTCTTTTTACTGACCTGAGATATAAGAGAATATCATCCCCATACAGATGACAATTCAGCAGCTGTCGGCTGTCCACTATAGCTGACAAACGATCAGTGTTGACACCGTCCATGTCTGTTTAACCCCTTAGTTGCTGCTGGCAAAAGTGACTGCATCAAACGAATGGTTAATAGATTGTTGGGGCTTCCGCTTTAATCTAATTTACACACCGAGATCATGATTGTGTGGACCTGATGTTTACCATAGCAGTTTAAGGCCAAATAGCGGCCTTAGAGTCTCCCGACTATAGCGATCAGGTCAGAAGTTAGCGACATTTAGGTGGTAACATAGTAACATAGTTATTAAGGTTGAAGGGAGACTTTAAGTCCATCTAGTTCAACCCATATCCTATCCTAACCTGCCATAACATGTTGATCCAGAGGAAGGCAAAAAAAACCCCATGTGGCAAACAGTAAGCTTCACATTGGGGAAAAAAATTCCTTCCCGACTCCACATACGGCAATCAGACTAGCTCCCTGGATCAACGCAATATTAAGGAAACTAGTGTATATACCCTGTAATATTATACTTTTCAAGAAAGGCATCCAGTCCCTTCTTAAATTTTAGTAGGGAATCACTCATTACAACATCATATGGCAGAGAGTTCCATAGTCTCACTGCTCTTACAGTAAAGAATCCGCGTCTGTGAGTATGCTTAAACCTTCTTTCCTCCAGACATAGAGGATGCCCCCTTGTCCCCGTCACAGGTCTAAGAGTAAAAAGATAATTAGAAAGGTCTTTGTACTGTCCCTGCATATATTTATACATTGTAATAAGATCACCCCTAAGCCTTCGATTCTCCAAACTAAATAACCCCAAGTGTAATAACCTGTCTTAGTATTGCATACCCCCTAGTTCCCTAATAACCTTGGTCGCTCTTCTCTGCACCTGCTCCAGTTCAGCTATGTCTTTCTTATACACCGGAGACCAGAACTGTACACAGTATTCTAAGTGTGGTCGCACTAGTGACTTACAGTGGGGAAAAAAAGTATTTAGTCAGTCAGCAATAGTGCAAGTTCCACCACTTAAAAAGATGAGAGGCGTCTGTAATTTACATCATAGGTAGACCTCAACTATGGGAGACAAACTGAGAAAAAAAAATCCAGAAAATCACATTGTCTGTTTTTTTTTCATTTTATTTGCATATTATGGTGGAAAATAAGTATTTGGTCAGAAACAAGCAATCAAGATTTCTGGCTCTCACAGACCTGTAACTTCTTCTTTAAGAGTCTCCTCTTTCCTCCACTCATTACCTGTAGTAATGGCACCTGTTTAAACTTGTTATCAGTATAAAAAGACACCAGTGCACACCCTCAAACAGTCTGACTCCAAACTCCACTATGGTGAAGACCAAAGAGCTGTCAAAGGACACCAGAAACAAAATTGTAGCCCTGCACCAGGCTGGGAAGACTGAATCTGCAATAGCCAACCAGCTTGGAGTGAAGAAATCAACTGTGGGAGCAATAATTAGAAAATGGAAGACATACAAGACCACTGATAATCTCCCTCGATCTGGTGCTCCACGCAAAATCCCACCCCATGGGGTCAGAATGATCACAAGAACGGTGAGCAAAAATCCCAGAACCACGCGGGGGGACCTAGTGAATGAACTGCAGAGAGCTGGGACCAATGTAACAAGGCCTACCATAAGTAACACACTACGCCACCATGGACTCAGATCCTGCAGTGCCAGACGTGTCCCACTGCTTAAGCCTGTACATGTCCGGGCCCGTCTGAAGTTTGCTAGAGAGCATTTGGATGATCCAGAGGAGTTTTGGGAGAATGTCCTATGGTCTGATGAAACCAAACTGGAACTGTTTGGTAGAAACACAACTTGTCGTGTTTGGAGGAAAAAGAATACTGAGTTGCATCCATCAAACACCATACCTACTGTAAAGCATGGTGGTGGAAACATCATGCTTTGGGGCTGTTTCTCTGCAAAGGGGCCAGGACGACTGATCCGGGTACATGAAAGAATGAATGGGGCCATGTATCGTGAGATTTTGAGTGCAAACCTCCTTCCATCAGCAAGGGCATTGAAGATGAAACGTGGCTGGGTCTTTCAACATGACAATGATCCAAAGCACACCGCCAGGGCAACGAAGGAGTGGCTTCGTAAGAAGCATTTCAAGGTCCTGGAGTGGCCTAGCCAGTCTCCAGATCTCAACCCTATAGAAAACCTTTGGAGGGAGTTGAAAGTCCGTGTTGCCAAGCGAAAAGCCAAAAACATCACTGCTCTAGAGGAGATCTGCATGGAGGAATGGACCAACATACCAACAACAGTGTGTGGCAACCTTGTGAAGACTTACAGAAAACGTTTGACCTCTGTCATTGCCAACAAAGGATATATCACAAAGTATTGAGATGAAATTTTGTTTCTGACCAAATACTTATTTTCCACCATAATATGCAAATAAAATGAAAAAAAAAACAGACAATGTGATTTTCTGGATTTTTTTTTCTCAGTTTGTCTCCCATAGTTGAGGTCTACCTATGATGTAAATTACAGACGCCTCTCATCTTTTTAAGTGGTGGAACTTGCACTATTGCTGACTGACTAAATACTTTTTTTCCCCACTGTATATAGAGGTAAAATGATGTTCTCCTCATGAGCATATATGCCTCTTTTAATGCATCCCATTATTTTATTTGCCTTTGCAGCAGCTGCCTTACACTGGCCACTAAATGTGAGTTTGTCGTCCACCCATACACCCAGGTCCTTTACAGTGACAGTTTTGCCTAGTGTTTTACAATTAAGCACATAATTATACATCTTATTTGTTCTACCCAAGTGCATGACCTTACATTTATCCCCATTAAAGCTCATTTGCCATTTATCAGCCCAAGCTTCTAGTTTACATAAATCCTCCTGTAATATAAAATTGTCCTCCTCTGTATTGATTACCCTGCAGAGTTTAGTGTCATCTGCAAATATTGAAATTCTACTCTCTATGCCCCCTACAAAGTCATTAATAAATATGTTAAAAAGAAGCGGGCCCAAAACTGACCCCTGTGGTACCCCACTGCTAACTGTGACCCAGTCCGAGTGTGCTCCATTAATAACCACCCTTTGTTTCCTATCCCTGAGCCAGCTCTTAACCCACCTACACATATTTTCCCCTATCCCCATTGTTCTCAATTTATGCATCAACTTTTTGTGTGGCACCGTATCAAAAGCTTTTGAAAAGTCCGTGTACACCACGTCCACTCCAAGAAAAGGAAGAAAGGTCCAGCTCCAGAAATTTAAAATCCAGGATTTTTATTGTATCATGTTTAAAATACATTCATGGCTGCTTGTGATCAAGTGACAGCAACAAAGTTCACCGCATGGGGATATTCTCCAGGTCTCTGTACGCGTTTCGAGCAAAAATGCTCTTAGACTCAGAGCCTGAGCATTTGTGCTCGAAACGCGTATAGAGACCTGGAGAATATCCCCATGCGGTGAACTTTGTTGCCGTTACGTGATCACAAGCAGCCATGAATGTATTTTAAACATGATACAATAAAAATCCTGGATTTTAAATTTCTGGAGCTGGACCTTTCTTCCTTTTCTTGGAGTCATTATACGTCCTGGCAGAGACGTGTCCACGCTCAGAGCTTTTCAATAGTTCTTACGAACTTACAAGAGGTGAACTGAAATTTATCTTTTTCAGTACACCACGTCCACTGCATTCCCCTGGTCCAGTCCGGAACTTACCTCTTCATAAAAGCTTATCAGATTAGTCTGACAGGAACGGTCCCTTGTAAACCCATGTTGATATAGGGTCATGAGGTTATTCTTCTTCAGATACTCCAGTATAGTATCTCTTAGAAAACCCTCCAGGATTTTACCCACAGTTGAGGTTAAACTTACTGCCCTATAATTTCCAAGTTCAGTTTTTGTCCCCTTTTTGAATATTGGCACCACATTTGCTATACGCCAGTCTTGTGGTACAGACCCTGTTGCTATGGAATCTTTAAAGATTACAAATAATGGTCTATCTATGACTGTGCTTAATTCCTGCAGTACTCGGGGGTGTATCCCATCCGAGCCCTGGGATTTGTCAATTTTAGTGATTTTTAGACGTCGCCGTACTTCCTGCTGGGTTAAGCAGGTGACATTTAATGGAGAATTTTTATACCTGATCATTTTATCCATCATGGGATTTTCTTGTGTAAATACTGTTGAAAAAAGTCATTTAGCATATTGGCTTTTTCCTCATCCTCATCCACCATTTCACCCAGGCTATTTTTAAGGGGACCAACACTATCATTTTTTAGCTTCTTACTATTTATGTAGTTAAATAATATTTTGGGATTATTTTTACTTTCTCTGTCAATGAGTCTCTCTGTCTCAATCTTTGCTGTCTTGATTTGCTTTTTACAGAATTTATTTAATTTTCTGTATTTATTTAATGCCTCATCACTACCTTCTTGCTTTAATTCTCTAAATGCTTTATTTTTATCTCTTACTGCACCCCTTACAGCTCTATTTAGCCATAGTGGTCTCCTCCTATTTCTCGCATGTTTATTCCCATACGGTATATATTGTGCACAGGTCCCATTCAGGATGCTAATAAACGTCTCCCATTTTCTTTGTGTGTTTTTATGTCTCAGGATATCGTCCCAGTTAATTGCACCAAGATCATCTCTCATCCGTTGGAAATTTGCCTTCCTGAAGTTTAGTGTCCTTGTAACCCCTCTACTACACATCTTATTAGAGAATACATGAAAACTTATTAATTTGTGATCACTATTACCCAAATGACCCCCAACCCTTACATTTGATATGCGGTCTGGCCTGTTGGTTAATATTAGGTCTAGCAGTGCCCCCCCTCTTGTTGGGTCCTGAACCAGTTGTGAAAGGTAATTGTCTCTCATAGTTGTCAAAAACCTATTACCTTTGCTGGAACTGCAGGTTTCGGTTCCCCAATGTATTTCAGGGTAGTTGAAGTCCCCCATAATAATGACTTCTCCTTGAGTCGCCGCTTCATCTATTTGCTTTATGAGGATATTCTCTGTTGCTTCCATTATTTTTGGAGACTTATAACAAACCCCTATCAGTAATTTATTATTTTTCCCCCCTCCCCTTATCTCTACCCACAGGGACTCAACATTTTCATTAGATTCATATATATTATCACGAAGGATGGGTTTTAAGGATGATTTTACATATAAACACATGCCTCCCCCTCGCTTATTTGTACGGTCATTTCTGAACAGACTATAGCCCTGTAAATTAACCGCCCAGTCATGGCTCTCGTCCAGCCATGTCTCAGATATCCCCACCATGTCATAATTATGTTCCAACAACATTAACTCCAATTCCTCCATTTTGTTGGTGAGGCTTCTGGCATTAGTATACATGCACTTTATGTATCTCTCTGTACCTCTATTCTTTCTAAAATTATTAACTGTTCTAACCCCACCCCCCATGCCATTCCCACCGTCATTATTTGTGCCCAGGTCTCTATCGGCACTGTCTTCCCCTCCTATAAAATGAATACCCTCCCCCCTGTCCCTAGTTTAAACACTCCTCCAACCTTCTAGCCATTTTCTCCCCCAGCACAGCTGCACCCTCCCCATTGAGGTGCAGCCCGTCCCTAGCGTAGAACCTGTAGCTAACTGAGAAGTCAGCCCAGTTCTGCAGGAACCCAAACCCCTCCTTCCTACACCAATTCCTGAGCCACTTATTAACCTCCCTAATCTCCCGTTGCCTCTCTGACGTGGTACAGGAAGTATTTCCGAAAATACCACCTTGGAGGTCCTTGCTTTAAGCTTACAGCCTAATTCCCTGAAATCATCTTTAAGGACCTTCCACCTACCTCTAACTTTGTCATTTGTGCCAATGTGCACCATGACCGCTGGATCCTCACCAGCCCCTCCCAGTAATCTGTCAACCCTATCAGCGATGTGTCGGACTCGATCGCCAGGTAGGCAGCACACCGTTCGACGATCCCTGTCTTTGTGACAGATTGCCCTATCTGTTCCCCTAATAATTGAGTCTCCCACTACCAGAACCTGTCTGGCCTGCCCTCTTCTCCTATTTCCCCCCTTACTGGAGCAGACACTCCGGCTTTCAGAGGACATGCCTTGCTGCAGCAGTGCTACTCCTGCACTAACACTCCCCTCATCTGTCAACTTAGCAAACTTATTGGGGTGTGCCAGATCAGGACTAGCCTCCCTGGTGCTCTTCCCTCTACCCCGCCTTCTACCTGTCACCCAGCTAGCTGCTTCATTGTCCTGCAGCTCCAACCTAGCATCCCCCCTCATCTATCCCATTGAGCGTCTGCTCAGTGAGCAGAAGACTCCTTTCCATATAGTCTATGGATCTCAGTGTTGCCAGCTGCACATTTAGATCCAGTATCTGGGCTTCCAAATGCACAACATGCTCACATCTTGCACAACAGTATGCATCCTCGACCGGCTGTTCAAGGATTTTATACATGCGGCAAGACGTGCACTGGATGGCATTGGCAATAGTGGAGCACATCCTAATGGGGATTGCACCAGACAATAAGATAAGCAAAAATAAATAAAAAGTATTAATAAAATGTAACAGCAATTCAGTAATACCTCCCTTGGAAACTCCCTGAATCCAAAGTCACTGAATCTCAAGTCACACACTTACCACAGTTCGCACTTACGCTCAGATCACACTCGCTCAGGCAGAAGATTTAAAAGATTTTTTTTTTTCCCTTTTACCAACTGCCCCTTATAAACCCTTAACTATGAACTCCAACCCTTAATTAACCCCTTGTGAATATAGTTAAACCTCACAGATAGTAAAATAAGAGATTAACCCTGTAGAGAGAAAAAATAGGTTAAACAAGCCCCCCAAAAATTGAACAGGCAGAAAGCACTCAGCAACCTACAATTCAGCAACTCACACAGGTATTTGTTATAGGTTTTCCAAACACCTCTTCACTGAATCTCAAGTCACACACTTACCACAGTTCGCACTTACGCTCAGGTCACACTCAGCTCATTCACACTCGCTCAGGCAGAAGATTTAAAAGATTTTTTTTTCCCTTTTACCAGTACACCACCCTGCTGCTCAATGCACTTCCAAAAGGAGTTGAGCCCCAAACACTTTTTCATTCTTGCTATACCACTTTGCATTAATTCCTGAAAATCACATGAAGGGTTAATAAACTGACAGCAGTTTTCAATATGTCGGGGGGTGCTGTTTTTAAAATAGTATCACGTTTGGGGTTTTCCAATATATGGGACCCCCAAAGTCACTTCAAACCTGGATAGTTCCCTCAAAAAAATAAATTTTGTAAATTTCCTTGAAAAAATGAAAAATTACTGCTACATTTTTAAACCTCCTAAAAGGCTAACAAAATAAATTAGCGTTTTTTAAAATGGTGCTGATGTAAGGCAGACATGTGGGAAATGTTATTTATTAATGTTTTTCTGTGGTTTGACTATCTGGATTAAAGGGATAATCTTTCAAAGTTTGAAAGTTGCAATTTGTTTTACATTTTTGTCAAGTTTCTGATATTTTTTATAAATAAACAAAACATATCAACCTAAATTTACCATTATCATAAATTATAATGTGCCACAAAAAAGCAATCTCAATATCAATGGGATTTGTTAAAACGTTCCAGAGTTATCACCACATAAAGTGACATTGGTCAGAATTTAAAAAATTGGCCCTGTCACTAAGGGGCTAAAGCCCCTAGATTTCCCTTTCATTGCCCCCATAAAGTATAATGCCAACTATAGTGTCCCCGATACACAGTATGATACCACCACAGTAAATTCTTCCACATACCCTCCACACACATTGTGTGATGACCCTACTGTACCGCCCTTCACCAGCAAAGTATGGTGACCTCATCACAGTATGATGCCTCAATGGTCCCCACACACTTCCATGCAGTATGATGGCCTCAATCCACACTGTATAATGGTCCCCACTAGCCCTCCAAATAGTATGACTCCCACACAGCATTATGGACCCCACAAAAACCTTCACATGGTATAATTACTTACATATAAAGCTTAGTATAATGACCCCACATAGTCCTCCAAACAATATAATAGCCCTCACCTAGCCTCCAAATAGTATAACTTTCACATAGTTCTCCAAATAGTATAATGGTTCCCATATAGCCCTCAAAGCAGTATAATGACCCCAACATAGCTCTACAAGCAGTATAATGCCCCTTCCACATAGACCTGCAAATAGTATAATGGTCCCCACATAGCCCTCCAAGCAGTATAATGGTCCCGACATAGCACTGCAAAAATATTGTCATGATTCAGGATGGGATTTCCTCCCCCATCCTGGATCTGTTGGGGTTAACTTCGTATGGCCTCTCTTTGGTTTAGGGAGTGCTATTTAAACCTACTTTGAGCCAGGCTCTTTGTCAGTGATACTTCAGTTGTTCGGCTGAGCAGCTGACCAAAGTTATACTCTTATATACCATTTGTTCCTCTGTGTGCTTGTACCGTGTATGATTCGGCTTGTCCCTCGTTCTGTGTCTGTATCGTAATTCTGTACTATTAATATCTCTCCGGTCTCGACCTTTGACTTGTCTCCTGACTTCCCCCTCGTCTGTGTCCCTGGTTACTGCGTCCCTGTCCAGCAACTGACTTCGGCTCATCTTGCACTATTCTCCTATATCTCATTCTTAGGCTCTTGTATTACCTTCTGGTTACTGATCTTGGCTTTCCTGACTATTCTGCTGGCGCCGCTGGCTCTCACTCTCTCTCGTATGGGGGTTGGCTCCACCTCTGGCCACTCCCTCGATGGTCACATGTCCCGCCAGGTCCTGCTCTGGTGTGGCTTTGTGCATAGCGGTGGCTGCACTCTCCTGTGCGAGGTTGCTGCCCCTTCTACAACTCTCCCTCTGGTGCTTACACTTAAAGACACACAGTCAGTGTGTCATTACAAATATAATACCCCTCACACACATAGTCCTGCAAGAAGTATAATGGCGTACACATAATCCTGCAAACAGTATAACAGCCCACATATAGTCTGGCAAAAAATATAATGGACCCCACATAGCCCTCCATACAGTATTATGAGCACCACATAGTCCTCCATACAGTATTATGGGCCCCATATAGTGTTCCATGCAGTATAATGGGCTCCATATAGTGCTCCATGCAGTATTATGGGCTCCCTGACGAAGCCGCCAGTCGCAGTGGCGATACGCGTGGGGCCTGCCTACCACCCCCTTTCTTTAACCCCTTTTGGACTCTTGCTGCTCTGACCTGTATCTGGTGGTTCTAATTTGCTCATTATGCATCCACTGCAACTTTGCAATTTCAGCCATGGTATAACCATTCTTGGGTGTCTTTTGCACAAGGCAATTTCATTCTGTGGTTAGTTCCACATGCTTTAGGGCAGTTAGGATTTATAAATTTTCTTACATTGTTATATTATATGCTTGATATCAAGTCTGTTTTTGTGCCTTATCTTTGCCTGCAATGTACATGGCTGTCTTGTTATATAGAATTGCATGATATGTGCCTGCTTATGGGTGGCTATGAATAGTCCAATATGGGCCACATCTTAGGTTCATATTACCTGTTTTTTGGGGGTGTCTGGGTCATTGGTTCTTTGTCTTTATTTTAAATGTTTTTAGCTTATTGCATCCAATTTGAAATAAAGGTTTTTTATTGTCTATTGGGATGTGCATACCATCATTAGCCTAGTCTTTTTCTCCCCTTTTTTTTTTTAGCCTTCATATAGTCTGGCAAAAAATATAATGGACCCCACATAGCCCTCCATACAGTATTATGAGCACCACATAGTACTCCATACAGTATTATGGGCATCATAGAGTCCTGCATACAGTATTATGGGCCCCATATAGTGATCCATATAGTGCTCCATGCAGTATTATGGGCTCCATATAGTGCTCCATGCAGTATTATAGGCCCCATATAGTGGTCCATACAGTATTATGGGCCCATATAGTGCTTCATACAGTATTATGGGCCCAATATAGTGCTCAATATATTAAAACAAAAAAAACTTGCCTCCCGTGGCTGCTCCGGTCTGCTCAGTATCTCCTGAGACTCAGCACTGCTAAGCAAACGGGGCCCGCTGTAATGACGTCATGGTGCCCTGTGCGCTGAGATATCACAGGGCTCTGATGCAGTGGGGGAATGATGGGAGAGACATCGGCTTTCTGTTATCATTGCTTTCAACTGTATCAGCATCCACTACCAAGATGCCAATACAGTTGAAAGCACGATGATGCAGGGCGGAGGGGCCTGGTACCAGTGCTGGCATTGCCCCATCCAACTCACATAGATAGCGGAGATTACCCAAAACAAGGCTCTCTAAAGGGGCTGGGAAGTGCGGAATATCCTATTAAAGAGTCATACCTTCTACGTCTGATAACATTAAAGGGTTAGATAAAGGATTAATCTGCAGGTAATAGCATTAGGAATGTGTCAGTCCGCCATACTGAAAGGAGAAAATGGAATTTACTTATTCTGGGTTCCACCGGCCTTTAGTCATAGAGTCTTGTGGTGCCGTCCTGGCTATAGTCACCGGTCACTGCATAGTACACACTGCAGAGCCGGATGTCAGTCCTAGTGTGGGGCGTGGTTACAGCTGCCGCTCACAGTGCTGCACTATGACTGACAGCACCTATCACGAATAACCTGCGGCCTAGCCCTATATCTGACATGGCAGGTTCCCATTAATTGTGGAAAAACCCCTGTATACAGAATATGCATCATGTAAGTATGACACGGTTACTTTGTAATTGCAGCTTTTTCTTTGGACATTCGCGCAAAATATTGAACGTAATGAAGAAGAACCAACTAGTGCACGACTTGTTTTTGGACTGGTGAGTGGAGAATTCTTTTACTATACTGGTGATAATGACGACGACCGGGTGAGAGGTGAATAGACGCTTTATGTGGCGATTTATGTGGCGTGGCTGCTTTGCAAAGGTGGTGGAAACGAATTTTTTGACCATATAAACATTGGTGGCCACGATTCACCAAGACTGGCATTCTTAATAAAAGATACACTGGAGTAAAATGCGCCAAATTCATATGCGTTCGCCAAGTAATGAACCTCTTAATGACTATCGCATCTTTCAGCTGCAAAAACTGCTGTGTAATCAGGGACTGGAGGCCCTCACCTACCATATGCATTTAGAGGGTCCATCAGCCAATGACTGGACCTGGTGACAGACCCTCTATAAAATACTGACTTTTGTTCACTTCCAGGGTTGAGACTTACGGTCCGGTAATAAGAATCAATAATTTACACACAACAACAATTTTGACAGTGAGTCCAGAATCAGTAAAGGTAAGAAACTCACAAGCTAAATAGAATTTTGCTATATAAATCAAGTTGACCTGTCTGTCCACATAAGAGACAATAATCATCTTGTGGATATTTATATTTTACTGGATTACTGTAAAAATCTTCTCCTGGCTTCCCTTCGTATACCATATAAAGTCCAATAATGCTGCCATAATGTGCACAAACAACCATTCTAGATACAACTCCAGCCCAGGAGACATGTTCTGTGCAGTGACGGATCACACTTCTCTGATGGAGGAGTCTGGGTTTGGTGGTTCCAGGAGGACGTTACCTCCTGACTGCATTGTGCCGGCTGTACAGATGGTGGAGGAGGATAATGCTATGGGCTGTGTGAGGTGCCAAGGGGAGAGGTACTAGAAAACAGGTATGTTTCTCCCCGTTTCATTTCATATGTCTCCCTGTACTGATGATGAAGCCAGTTTATTTCACTGTAATCCAGTCCTGGTTTCCTGAGTGATCAGCATGGAAAGGACTGGTAGTTCCCCCTCCACTAATTCAATCCAGGTTTTGGTTTCCTGACTGGTCCAGCTGATATAATCAGGAGGAGCTGGGATCTCTCAGTCTCATCTCTCTCAGATCTCATCTGCTGAGCTGGGAGCTGACACAGTAAGGGTACGTGCACACGCTGCGGAATCCGCTGCGGATTAATCCGCACGGATTTTGCAAAAACCGCAGATAATCCGCAGGTCCAAAGACCTGCGGATTATCTGCGGTTTTGCCTGCGGTTTGGTCCTGCGGATTCACTATCTCCACAATGGTGGAGATAGGAACCCGCAGCGGTTTCCGCAGAAAGAATTGACATGCAATTCTTTCTGCGGATTCAAAACCGCAGCAAATCCGCGCGTTTTTTTCCGCAGCGTCGGCACAGCGTTTTTTGTTTTTCCATTCAAATGAATGGTACTGTACACCGCAGCTAAAACTGCTGCGTGTCCGCAGCGGCCAAAACCGCTGCGGAAATGCAGCGGAATCCGCAGCGTGTGCACACAGCCTAAGATTACATGGACTTGTTTGCTGTTATATAGGTTTATTTTGTAGTTAGCCTGCTATTGTTAGTTAGTGGCCAGACAGCCTTAGATGTTTTATTTCATGTTTGGCATGTGTAACATTGAATAACAAGTGTGCACAATAAATATGCCGTGTCCATATTGCTAGTCTGCTGAAGTGACTTCATAGCCACACGCTTGTGCCAAAGCAAAGATCCCAGCTGAGCTATCTATTCCCCACAGCTGTTATCAGGGGGGTGGCCTCAGACCCTCAGCTCCAGTGATGGAAAATCTTAATATTTAGGCTGAGTTCACACGTGGCGTTTTTTTCGCGTTTCCGCGGCGGTTTTAACCGTGCGATTTTGCCGCGAAAACGCGAAAAATAAGCATCCCATGCATTCCTATGGGATTCCACAATGCTGTACTAATGCTGCGGTTTTTACCGCGGCGGAATCGCTTCGCGGTAAAAACCGCAGCATGCTCATTAATTTGCGGAATCGCGGCGATCCTGCACCCATAGGAATGCATTGTTCCGCTTACTTCCCGCAAGTGGCTGTGCACACCATGCGGAAAGTAAACAGAACAATGGTGGATGGTACCCACGGTCCGGAGGAGAGGAGACTGTCCTCCGGGCTTTGGGTACCATATCCCTGTAATAAATAGAATTTAAAAATAAAAAATATTGTATTCTTACCTTCCGGCGTCCCGCGCAGTCTTCCTGCTTCTCTTCACGCTCTCGTTCCCAGTAGTCCTTTGCGAAAATGCCCGCGATGGCGTCCGTTCTCGCGGGATCGCGAAGTCTCGCGGTCATTTGCGCGACGTCATCGCGGGCATTTTCGCAAAGGATTACTGGGAACGGATGCGCGGGACGTCGGAGGGTAAGAATAACAATATTTTTTATTTTTTTTAACATTCTATCTTTTACTATTGATGCCGCATAGGCGGCCTCAGTAGTAAAACGTTGGTCACACTTGTCAAACACTATGTTTGACGAGTGTGACCAACCTGTCAATCAGTTCTCCAAGCGATGCTACAGATCGCTTGGAGAACGCTAGCATTTTGCAAGCTAATTACGCTTGCAAAATGCTAGTTTTTCCGCGGGAAAATCGCGGGAATTTAAAATGCGATTTTCCCGCGGACTGGAATTCCGGAATTCTCGCGGTAATTTCCGCGAGAGTTCCGGTACGTGTGCACTTAGCCTTAAGCACAAGACAATGTGGACAATTGTAGCTTCAGCTTTGTGGAATCAGTTTGGGGAAGGCCCTTATCTGTTTTCCATGACTGTGCCAAGAGCACAAGGTCCACACAGACCTGGAAGGGGAGTTTTGTGGAAGATTAGGGTGGATATTGCTCAAGATTTATTTTGAGAGAGGAGATTCTATACTGATCCTGTACATTTATATTTTGTAGGAAGTTTTGATGTCTCCAAAATATCTGAGGGATTGGTATTACGATCGTCTATTTAGTCTGTTTGGAGAGAGGTAAGTACAAGATGCAGTATATGCATAAAAGCATTGAGACACACGTCTTAGTAATTGAATTAATATTTTTCCTTCAGCCTCATTACTGCCAGGGTAAAACATCTGTCCTCCTTCCCCCAGTATATAACATCCATCCTCTCGCCTCCAGTGTATAACGTCCGGCCTCCCACCACCCTGGTGTGTAATATCTGGCCCCCAACCCACAGTGTAACATCCGGCCTCTCACCCCCAGTATATAACTTCCAGCCTCATTGCCCCCAGTGTATAACATCCATCCCCCTCGCCATCAGTGTATAACATCCTGCCCCTCGCCCTCCAGTGTATAACATCTGGCCCTCTCCCCCAATGTATAACATCCGGCCCCTCGTCCCCAGTGTATAATATTCAGCCCCCAGCGTATAACATCTGGCCCCTCGTCCCCAGTGTATAACCTCCAGCCTCATTGCCCCTAGTGTATGACCTCCGTCCCCTCCCCCCAGTGTATAACCTCCAGCCTCATTGCCCCCAGTGTAAAAAATCTGACCCCTTGCCCCCAGTGTATAACATCCAGCCCCCAGTGTATAACCTCCAGCCTTATTGCCCCTATTGTATGAACTCCATCCCCTCCCCTCCCAGTGTATAACCTCCAGCCATAAATAACACATCCATTATATCCTGAGATGGAGTGAGTGTTATTCAGTAACATAGAAAAAATCTAAACATTTTCAGCAGGTCCCGTCACTTGCTCATACAAATGAGTTAAAAATCTCTGATTCTGCCATTTTTTCCATTTTGCGCTGTTGTAGGATCTTTGAAAACTATGATATCATAGAATCGTAGAGTTGGAAGGGACCTCCTGGGCCATCTGGTCCAACCCCCTGCTCAAAGCAGGATTCGCTAAATCATCCCAGTCAGATGTCTGTCCAGCCTCTGTTTGAAGACTTCCATTGAAGGAGAACTCTCCACTTCTCGTGGCAGCTTGTTCCACTCATTGATCACTCTAACTGTCAAAAAGTTTTTTCTAATATCTAATCTGTGTTTCCTCCCATTCAGTTTCATCCCATTGCTTCTAGTCTTTCCTTGTGCAAATGAGAATAAAGTTGATCCATCTACAATGTAACAGCCCTTTACATATTTGTAGACAGCTATTAAGTCTCCTCTCAGTCTTCTCTTTTGCAAACTAAACAATCCCAAATCCTGCAACCTTTCCTCATAGACAGGGTTTGCAGACCGGTCACCATTCTGGTTGCTCTTTTCTGAACTTGCTCCAGTTTGTTGATGTCTTTTTTAAAGTGTGGTGCCCAAAACTGGACACAATATTCCAGATGAGGTCTGACCAAAGAGGAGTAGAGGGCTATAATGACTTCACGTGATCTAGACTGTATGCTTCTGTTAATACATCCTAGAATTGCATTTGCCTTTTTTGCTGCTGCATCACACTGTTGACTCATATTCAGTCTGTGATCTATTAGTATACCCAAGTCTTTTTCACATGTGCTGTTGCTTAGGCCTATTCCTCTCAATTCCTTCATCTAAATCGTTGATAAAGATGTTGAACAATACAGGGCCCAGGACAGAGCCCTGTGGTACCCCACTTGAGACATTCTTCCAACTGGATGTGCAGCCATTTACGACCACTCTTTGGGTCCGATCACTAAGCCAGTTATGAATCCACCTAACAGTTGCCTTGTCCATTCCATACTTAGTCATTTTTTCAATAAGGATTGTATGAGAGACTTTGTCAAATGCTTTGCTGAAGTCAAGATATACTATATCTACAGCATTTCCTTGATCCACCCAATCAGTGATTCCGTCATAGAAGGAAATTAAGTTAGTCTGACATGACTTATTAGTTACAAACCCATGCTGACTCTGTTTAATCACTTCATTCTTATCCAGGTACTGACATACATGTTGTTTAATAATTTGTTCAAAGATCTTTCCTGGTATAGAAGTCAGACTCACCGGCCTATAGTTGCCTGGGTCCACCTTCTTCCCCTTTTTGAAGATAGGAACAACATTTGCTCTTCTCCAGTCTTCTGGGACTTCTCCTGTTCTCCAAGAATTTTCAAAGATTATGGAGAGGGGTTCAAAAATTTCTTCTGCTATCTCTTTCAGTACTCTGGGGTGTAATTCATCTGGACCTGGAGACTTGAATAAACTCCTAGTCCTGTAAAGTTTGCTGTGGGATACTTACCAACAAAACAAAATTTAGCCTTATCTTCAACACAAGAATGCCCCCAAAATGGCAGGAACTTCATTTCTGATCAGTGGAGATGATTGTGTAGGAAGCAAGTTAAAAGACCGGAGTAGCTTGACGTCACTGCAATTTTTAGCTGTTGCCTTGAAGCAGCACCACCGTGTGTGAACATAGCCAAAAGGTGAAATTCCAGTACATCAGTCCATTCTCTTCTATGTTTTAGATTTATGGGAAAAGGCTTATTAAGTAATCGGAATCATGAACAATGGCACAAACAAAGGAGGATTATGGACCCAGCGTTCAGTAGAACGTAAGTAATAATATGTAGATATAGAGGATAGATACTGTACATAGAGGGATAGGTAGATGATAGACCGGTGCAGTCTCAGAATTATTCAACCCCCTGAACAGAGGATACCTGATGCAACTAATCAAGTTGCATTGGACCAATGGAATGTTTGGGGGAGTAAGAATGAAGCATTCGCTGAAAAGAACACCCTGTCTACAGTGAAACATGGTGGTGTCTCGGTGATGCCAACAGTAAAACATTGTGATGACTCAGTGATGCCTAGAGTGAAACATTGTGGGGTATCTGTGATGTCTACAGTAAAGCTTGGTGGTGACTCGGTGATGCTTACAGTGAAGCATGGCTAGGGCTCGGTAAGGCCTAAGGGGAAGCATGATGGGGGATTTGTGATGCATATAGTGAAACATGTCAGTGGCTAGGTGATGCCTACAGTGAAGCAGGGCGGGGGCGATGACTATCATGAAACATGCCAGGGGCTCTGTGATGCCTACAGTGAAGTATGGCAGGGGCTATGTGATGTCTACAGTGAAGCGTGGAGGTGGCTTGTGATGCCTACGTTGATGCATGGCGTAGACTTGGTGATGTGTTGTGAGTTCTCCTTCCAGACTCCCTCTGGTGGTAACAGGAGGTAGAGAGGCTGATTTGATCAGTGGAGATCTGCCACCTGAGAATGAGGATGACGATTGGATCTCAGGAGTATCAGAATGGATTTAAGACAGCCGACGCCCTATTCAGTTGCTGGTGATTCCTTCTGGCTTGTCAGCTCTTGGTTTTCAGCTCTGTTCCAGTCATCTAAAGCTAAGTTTTTCTGCTAATGTTCACACTTGATTTTGTTGGTCTATTCAGTTTTTTGGTGTGGTCAGCCAGCCCCTGCTGGGGGCTGTGCTTAATTTCCACTCTTATTTATCAGTATTTTGCCAATTGGCTTTTGTCCCTTACTAGTTCGGTCTCTTTTTGCTCTGTCTCAGAATATTTCAGAGTGCTGATATAGTGGGAGAAGTCTAGTGACTTCAGGGTTAATTTTGCTATCAGAAGTGTTGGACATGATTTTTGTAGGGTTTTTTTCTGGTTGCAGACAGTGTCTCTCCTTTCCTTTCCTGTCTAGTTAGTTTGGGCCCCATCATTTGCTCAGACTATTTTCCTGCCTGTGTTTGTGCCTTCATCTTGTTTCACCGTCAATACATGTGTGGGGGCTATCTATTCCTTTGGGGTCTGCTCTGGGGCAGTTTTCCCTTTTCTTGCTTTAGGCTTATTTAGTCCTCCGGCCGTGACGAGGCGTCTAGGAACATCGTAGGCACGCTCCACAGCTACTGCTAGTTGTGTGTCAAGATCAGGGATCTGCAATCTGCATAGTTACCAACCTCTCTGGTTTTCTGTGACTAAGGCCTGTTTCACAAATCCATTTTTTGGCATCCGCCATCCGTTTTTTGCATCTGTTTTTGTGTGAAAAAACGGATCCGTTTCCGTTTTACCGCAAACGGATCCGTTTTTTTATGGATCCGCGGTAACCGCTAATGGAAGTCTATGGGACCAAAAAACGGATCCTCCAAAAAAATGGAAAACGACAGATTTGGACGGATTTTAAAAAACGGAAGTGTGATCCAGGCCTTAGCTTGTTTTGCTTTTTTTCTCCTCGGTGACCCATTCATAACAGTGATGCCTACAGTGAAGTATGGCAAGGGCTTGGTGATGACTTGGGGCTGCTTTTCTTCCTAGGGCACTGGAAACCTGCTGCTGTGGAGGGTAAGAGATTCAATCAAGTCAGGAAATGCTTGGAGAAAACGTCATGCTTTCTGTGGGGAATCTGAAGCATGGGTGTCATTGGATCTTCTCACATGACATTTAACTCCGTTATATCAGATAATTCACCAAGCTTTGGTTTCAAAAGAAGCCCTGGAATATCCTGTAGGGGTCATCACAGTCGCCTGACTTGAACCAAATAAAAAATCTTTGGTGTGATGTGAATAAGTTAGTTGTATCAGCAAACCCAAGAATATTAGTGACATGGTGGTCATTGTCCATGAGGAATGGACTAAGATTCCACAGGAACGCTGCCAGAAACTGATTTCTGGCAATGCATCATGTTTGCAGCAGGTCATAACAGCTAGAGAGCATCTTTTAAAAATGCTTTTAATGAAGGGAATGAATAATTGCTGAGACTGCAGTAGTGCTGAAATTGCACAAACTATTAGTGTTGAAAGATTTGTATTGTTGCTGTTTCATTGTTTGTCAATTTTGTTAATGAGCCAAATTTTGATTACTACTGTAAATACATCACAGGTAAAAATCCATCAAGGTTAAATTATTCTACATGGTGTATAATAATTGTTTTACGTTGAATAATAATTGAAATTTTACATTTTTTTGGCTTTTCTAGATACTTGATTGGATTAATGGGAACTTTTAATGAGAAAGCAGAGGAGATGATGGGCAAACTGCAAGAAAAAGCAGATGGAAAATGCCATGTTGCAATGCACACTTTGCTGAGTAGAACTACATTGGACGTGATTTCAAAGGTGATCCAAATAAATTAATAATTTCACTTCTACAACCTCAGGTTCCAGATCACAAACCCCATGGCTACTCTCACTATGGTGATGCCCATAGCGAAAAAATGCAATTGGAACACAATCCCAGAAGGTTCAGATGCAAACCCATTTCCTAATCATATTTTAGGCTCACGAAAAAGGGCATCTTCCATGTCCCCAACCATAACCAAACTATGAGTCATACTCTCAAGTTTCAGAGCCTAAGGGGAAGTTACCCCTTTGGATGGGACAGAATATAAGATGTCTTTCTCTTGACCAGGTTGCATTTGGGATGGAGATGAACTCCTTGGAGAATGATGAGACACCATTTCCACGGGCCATATCGTTGGTACTGAGGGCTCTGGTGGAGATGTTCGATCCCTTTATCAGGGTAAATATTTTTAGGTTATTATTTTTTATTGACTTATGCCTGTTTCATATGAAAACAAATTTTCTATCCTATTAAGTTTTACATATTGTTGCCAATAGGGGGTAGTATTCTAAAATTTAATGTGCTGCAATGCCATGCAGGTTCTAGGCCTGAACAAAACTCTGCAGAACTGATCCGGAGGAAAGAAGTTGCAGGAAGCAAGGAATTAGCCAGTTCTCTGAATCAGGTGACAGCGACTAAGCCAGCTTTGGGTACAAAGGTCCAGCGTGCCAAAGCAGAAGATGGGAAATGACAGTTGGTCCTGATTGCAGCTCCAGCATCCATGACAGTTTACTGCAGCTGTGTGTACCAGCAAAGCCCAGACTCAGACGACGACAGTCAAGCACTGAAGACCAGAGCTATGCCAGTCAAGGTCCCAGACTTCACCTGTCAACGGTCAAGCACTGAAGACTCAAACGATGCCGGTCAAGGCTCCCAAACTGAACCACTCCAGTCAACAGCCGAGGACCAGCCCTCATCGATACGGACCAAGGAGACACTTGTCGGCGGTCAAGTAGTAAAGAAGCCCTGAGGAGACTCGAGCCTGGGCTGGTGATCGGTGGAGATGTGTGGGACGGGCCATCACTTTCAGCAGAGACTTACGGTACCAGCCATTGGCAGAGGAAGGGTTTCGCAACAGTCAGGGTCCGGTTGAGGACAGAGTGGCCCACGGAGAGCTGATAGACTTAGTTAGGAAAAAATGCGGCTAGTGAGAAGGAGCAGTGGCCCTTGTCATGCCCAGTAAGCCACGGAAGTTCTTAGAGAATGTTCCCGCCAAGTTCAGAGTTTACCCCCTCCCAACTAGAATTAGACCTTGTTTTACCATTGATTCTTTAAATACTGTGTCTATATATTCTGCCTCTAATAACAATCTTTTATTCATATTATTCTGTTAAGCAAATAAAAGTAGATTGTTGTTTCGCCTGTGTCTCTGCTGTTGCATATACAGCTCTGGCAAAAATTAAGAGACCACCACATCAAAACCTTGTCATGGGCAGCCCATTCTCCAGACCTGAACCCAATTGAAATCCTCTGGAATGTAATCAAGAGGATGATGGATAGTCACAAGCCACCAAACAAAGAACTGTTTAAATTTTTGCGCCAGAAGCAGTGTGAAAGACTGGTGGCAAGCATGCCAAGACGCATGAAAGCTGTTTTTAAAAATCATGGATATTCCACAAAATTTTAATTTCTGAACTCTTCCTGAGTTAAAACATTAGTATTTTTGTTTCTAAATTATTATGAACTTGTTTTCTTTGCATTATTTGAGGTCTGAAAGCACTGTTTTTCTTTTTTAATTTTGACCACTTCTTCTTTTCAGAAAAAAACAAAGCAAAATGTATTGCTTAGAAATTCGGAGACACGTTGTCAGAAGTTTGTAGACTAAAAGAAACATTTACTTTTTACTCAAAAATATACCTGTAAAGAGAAAAATCAGACAAACTGAACATTTGGAAGTGGTCTCTTAATTTTTGCTAGAGCTGTAGTTCACCTGCTTACACTGGGGCTCTTGATGAACAGATTAGTTTCTTGCAAGCTCCAGAAAATCGTTCTCCTTGATAATTATTAAGCCTTAAGCCCCTACTTCACAGCATTAATATACGGTATTTACCACTAGTTCTCATGGAAAAAGCGAGCCTTCGTAAAAGAGGTCCAAGAAAGCGTCAGGTTGCTCCGGAAGACAGGGAAAGAATGCATTGAGAAGAGAAAAAAGGCGATTCAGGATGGAGAAGAGATTTCCATGGACATACTTACACAGATACTCAAAGGAGCAGGTATTCTTCCTACAAGCTGGAAAGAAGGATTATACACATCCTAATTCATCAGTAATTTTGTCCGGGATTATAACACATTTTGGCTTTTTTTTCCCCAATACTGCCACGCGCATCCAAAAGGTTTTCTTTAGTATTGCAGCTTATTTAAATTTTTAATGAATGTAAAACTATGCGAGAGGCGGTGCTGCCTTTCGAACAAACTTCTGAGCCCATGCAATGTGATAGGGCTTTGTCTAGAGCGCAATGTCAAGAGTTTATAAGGCGTAATAAGTTATGCTTCTTTGGTGGGGACGCCTCTCATACTATTTCTGTCTGCCCTAACTGGCAAAAACAGTTTGCTCACTCATTTGCTGTGGGCAGTGTACAGCCTAAATTCTTTTTGGCGGTTTCCTTGATCTGCTCCTTATCTTCATTTTCTGCTAAGGCTTTTGTTGGTTCAGGAGCAGCCCTGAACCTGATGGATTTTGACTTTGCCAAGCGTTGTGGTTTTCCCATGGTACCCCTGCGGACTCCTATTCCTTTAAGGGGTATTGATGCTACCCCTTTGGCGGAGACTAAACCCCAGTTTGGACCCAGGTGATAATGCGGGTAGCCCCGGACCACCAAGAGAATTGTAAATTTTTGGTCTTGCATAATTTACATGACATTATTGTACTGGGTTTTCCTTGGTTGTAGATCCATAATCCTGTTCTGGATTGGAAATCTGTGTCTGTGGTTAGTTGGGGTTGTCAATGTGTTCTTAGTGGCACTCCTGTTTTCTCCACTTCTCTCCAGTCTCATGATGTTCCTGACTATTTGGCTGATTTTTCTGATGTATTTAGTGAGAGTAAGTCTGCGTCTTTGCCTCGTCATAGGAGTTATGATTGCGCCATCGAGTTAGTGCCCGGTTGTAAATTTCCCAAGGGTCGGCTTTTCACATTATCTGTACCTGAACATGATGCTATGCGATCTTATATCAAGGAGTCATTGGAGAAGGGTCATATTAGACCGTCCTCTTCACCTTTGGGTGCTGTTTTTTTTTGTTGTGGCCAAGAAAGATGGCTCATTAAGGCCATGTATTGACTATAGTCTCCTTATTAAAATCACTGTTAAATATCAGCATCCGTTACCCCTGATTTCTGATTTATTTTCCAGAGTGAAAGTTGCTAGTTGGTTTACCAAGCTTGACCTTAGGGGGGCGTATAATCTTATTCGCATCAAACATGGTGATGAATGGAAGACGGCGTTTAATACTCCTGAGGGACATTTTGAGTACCTAGTGATGCCTTTTGGGCTCACTAATGCCCCTTCCATCTTCCAATCTTTCATGAACAATATTTTCCGGGACTTTTTGGATAAGTTTTTGATCGTTTATTTGGACGATATTTTGATTTTTTTTCCAGTGGTTGGGATTCTCATGTGGAACATGAAAATGCTCTGTATCTTAAGGGATCGAAATGTCTCTTTGGTGTACAAAAGATTTCATTTTTGGGACTCCTTTTGTCTCCGTCTGCTATTGAAATGGACCCGGCCAAGGTCCAGGCCATTTATGATTGGGTTCAGTCCACTTCCTTGAAGGCCCTCCAGAAGTTTTTGGGTTTTGCTAATTTCTACCCCAAATTCATAAGTAATTTTTCTGGTATTGTTAAACCACTGACGGATTTGACCAAAAAGGGCGCTGATGTGATGGTTTCCAGAGGCAGTCTCGGCGTTTCAGGAGCTTAAGCGGAGATTCACTGCTGCTCCTGTCTTAAGGCAACCTGATGTTTTACTCCCATTTCAGGTGGAGATAGATGCTTCTGAGATTGGTGCAGGAGCCGTTTTGTCTCAAAGAGATCCGGTAACCTCTAAGATGAATCCCTGTGCCTTCTTTTCTCGAAAATTTTCCCCATCTGAACGTAACTATGATGTGGGGAATTGGGAATTGTTGGCTATGAAGTGGGCATTTGAAGAGTGGAGACATTGGCTGGAAGGAGCCAGACATCAAGTTGTGGTCCTCACCGACCACAAGAGCTTGATCTATCTAGAATCAGCCAAGCGTTTGAATCCTAGACAGGCTAGGTGGGTCTTGTTTTTCACGCGTTTTAATTTTGTGGTCTCCTTTCTTCCGGTCACTAAGAATTTTAAGGCGGATGCCCTCTCTAGGAGATTCTTTGCGGATTCTCTTGATGTGACCAAGCCTACTACCATTCTAAATGAGGGTGTGGTTCTTTCTGCCATTTCACCCGATTTGAGACTTGCCCTGGAGGAATTTCAGGAGGACAAACCTGAACGATGTCCTATGGGGAAATTGTATGTCCCTGACCAGTGGAGGAAAAGAGTAATGTCTGAAATTCATTGCTCCATGTTAGCTGGTCATCCGGGTATTTTTGGTACCAGAGATTTGGTGAGTTGGTCCTTTTGGTGGCCTGCTTTATCTCGTGATGTCAGGAATTCTGTGCAGTCCTGTGGGACTTGTTCTCGGTCCAAACCCTGTTCTCATTCTAGTGGTTTGTTAATGCCCCTGCCGGTGCCCAGGAGGCCATGGACCCATATCTCAATGGATTTTATTTCGGACCTCCCTGTCTCTTAGAGAATGACTGTTATCTGGGTGATCTGTAGATTTTCTAAGATGGTCCATCTTGTACCACTCCCGAAGTTGCCATCTTCTTCTTAGTTGGTGCCCTTGTTTTTACAACAGGTGGTTCGTTTACACGGTATTCCTGAGAACAGTGTGTCTGACAGAGGAGTCCAGTTTGTTTCCAGATTTTGGAGAGCTTTTTGTTCTAAACTGGAAATTCAGTTGTCTTTCTCCTCTGCATTTCACTCTCAGACCAATGGGCAGACTGAGAGAACAAGCCAGACTTTGGAAACCTATTTGAGATGTTTTATATCTGCTGATCAAGATGACTGGGTCTCATTTTTGGCCTTGGCTGAATTTGCTGTAAATAATAGGGCTAGTTCTGCCACGTTGATGCCTCCTTTTTTCTGCAACTTTGAGTTTCATCCTTGATTTTCTTCAGGGCAGGTGGAAGCTTCGGCCTGCCCGGGCGTGGATTCTGTGGTAGAGAGAAAGCAGCAGATTTGGGATCAAGTAGTGGATAAGTTGTCTCACTCTTATGAGAAGGCCCAAAGGTTTGTCAACTGGCATAGGACCATTGGCCCCCGGTTTAAAGTGGGTGACATGGTTTGGTTGTCCCCAAAAAATATTCCTATGAAAGTTGCGTCTACAAAATTCAAGCAAAGGTTCATTGGACCTGATAAGATTTTGGAAATCCTTAATCCCGTTTCTTTCCGTTTGGCTCTTCCAGGAACGTTTAAGATTCACAACGTTTTTCTTAAATCTTTGTTGAAAAGGTTTGTTGAGCCAGTAGTTCCCATGGCTGCGCCCCCTGATCCTGTATTGGCTAAGGGTAATCTGGAGTATAAGGTAGAGAAGGTATTGGATTCTCGTCTGGCTAGACGGGGACTTCAGTACTTGGTCAAGTGGAAAGCTTATGGTCAGGAGGATAATTCTTGGGTGTTTGCTTCTGACTTTCATGCCAAGAGATTGGTTCGCGCTTTCCACCGGGCCCATCCTGATCGGCCTGGTGGCTTGGATGAGGGTTCGGTGACCCCTCCTCAAGGGGGGGGTACTGTTGTGAACACTTGTGACCTGACTTCTGATTTTGGGCTCCCTTTGGTGGTTGCTGCGGGTAATGGAGCTGGTCGGGTTGACAGAAGTCAATCACCTGAAGAGGATGATTGGAGGTCAGGTGTGTTAGGGTTGCGGATCGCACTAAATATAAAATATGAGAAAGTGCGATCGCAACCCGGGGTCCACCGTGCAGAGGTGGTATACTGCTGCTAGGTAATGACGGACGCTGTATGGCGGTATAAAGGAAGAACACATGCAGGTTAACGTCACCCGGTGTGTACAGGGCGAACTCTGTTACCTCACAGAACCGTACTACTGCAGAACATAAATGCCGAAGCCTGTTTAGCTCACAGAGCTTGGCAATGGAGCGCACAGAATGCGGTCACAGAACTCTGCCCCAAAGACACGGACGCCACTATAGACGCTGACTATGGTGGAGTGTCGAGCACGTGCACTGTGGCATGCAGAGCCACCGGTGGACACTGATGCCAGTCTCAGACTCTGCCTCTACCTACACCTAAGCCTGGGCGCTTAACAGGCTAGGCTGCACAACACATGCGTAACAAGGGTAGGGGTTTCTTAAGTCATTCACCAGAGACATTCATACATGCATACAACACTCACTCCTCATAGCCTGGTAATGCAGTCTATACTAGCGGCCGTGTGACCCTTTTATAGCAGCGTCCTTCCAGGACCTTTCTGATGGTCCAATCCAAGCTGGAGAAGGACATGAGCACGTAACCTCCGATCTCCAATGGGAGATTGACCCACGGGCATGCTCAGTGGACCGAATGGAGGACTTAGTCCCTGGAGTAGCTCGCTGCTGACCAGCATGCGTTGCTATAGCTGGACCAAAGGTGGCAGCAGTAACCAAACCTACAGAGCTAGTCTGGGCAGATAGCTGGGACCGACGAGTCTGCTGAGCAGCCTCCTCTTCGGCTGAAGAGGAATGGGAGACCGCCGGAAGCAAGGCTCGGGATTCCTGCTGTGCAGCGACAGGAATCCGACGCCTAACAAGGTGTTACAGACTGGGAAGATTTAAGGCAGCAAGCTTCCCTTAGTTGTTGCTGGTGATTTGGTTTCTTCCTGTGTGTTTTGAAGTCCGCTTGCCCCCTGCTTGGTCCTGCATCGTTCAGATAAGTTATTTGTTTGCTGGAATCTTTTTTTGATCCAGTTTTTGCCATTCTCTGCTTTCTGCTTTCCTGTATGGGTTCAGCATTGTTCCCTGCTGGGACCAGTGCTGGACCCCGTTCCATATGTCACAGCTTATGTCAGTCTGTTCAGTACTGCTAGTCCCCTGTTATACCAGTATCTTTTGTTGTGCTTCCAGTTCACACCAGAATGCTGATCTAGTGGGGGAGAGGTCGTGTGGCCTCAGTATTTTTGCATATCAGACGTGTTGGATTTTTCTTAGGGTTTTTTGCGTGATTGCAGACAATATCTTTCCTATCCTAACTAGACAGTTTGGGCCCCATCATTTGCTTACTCTATTTTCTGCCTGTGTTTGTGCCTCATCTTGTCTCACCGGCAATATATGTTTGGGGGCTATCTATTCCTTTGGGGTTCTACTCTGGGGCAGTTTAGCTTTCCCCTTTCTTGCTTTAGGCTTAATTAACTCTTTGGCTGTGCTGAGGTGTCTAGGGCATCGTAGGTACGTCCCACGGCTAATTCTAGTTGTGTTGTTAGTTTAGGGGTCTGCAATCCGCTTAGTTACCAACCTTTCTGGTTTTCTGGTTGCTTAGCTTATTTCCCTGCTATCCTCTTCGGTGACTTAATCATAACAGACGTGACCGTTAGAAGAAGGGAGGTGCCGGACCGGACCGCGATACCCATCGGACCCAAACCGGACCAGGACCGCCCCTGGGGGAGTATAATCTAACTCGTTTTTCTTATCTTTCAGGTTACATCGGGGCTTATCTACAGCATTACAGAATGCTGTAGATAAGTCCCTGATGGCGGTGGCCGCAGCTGATAGGCGAAAAATAGAGTGACAGATTCCCTTTAAGGGGAGAAACTCCATTCAAGACCTTAAGAAATGAGTCATGGAGAACTATACCGACCATCCCTTATTCTGGAGGACCTGTCCTGGGCATAAATTACATGGATAGTTTCATAGAAACTATGTAATGCTTCATATCTCCTGTGGGGGGGGGCACTGCAGAGAATGGAGTTACTTGCTGCAAGGATCATCCACAGATCACAGTGATTGCTAACGCAATGTTCTCTCTTCACAGCTGTGGAAGGTTATTGTGAAGATACAGAAGATTTAATGGATAATTTTGTTACATTCTTTATAGCAGGTTTGTAAAGTTTTTATTATACTATGCCAGGGAATTGCAGTATGATCCCATAGTCATGTGTCATTCAATTTAATCTGCTCTGAGTAACCCACACACATAAAAGCCAGAGTAGCATAATTCATGACTGTAAGATCAAACTACACAGGGTTTGTTTGTAGTCTTCAATGACATAAAACTTATCTCTACATTGTAAAGTCATGTGCAGAAGATGTTTGCATGATGGAAAATCTAATGTGGGTTTTGGTGGTTTTATCTTAGGACACGAAACGACTGCCAATCAGTTATCATTTACCGTGATGGAACTGGCGCGGAGCCCAGAGATACTAGAAAAGTGAGTGACGTCTTTACTGGAAGATTTACTACAGGCTCACAAAAAGTAGAGATTATAATTAAAGTATATGTACCCGTATATACTCGAGTATAAGTCGACCCGAGTATAAGCCCCCTAATTTTGCCACAAAAAACTGGAAAACTTATTAACTCGAGTATAAGCCTAGGGTGGAAAATGCTGCAGCTACTGGTAAATTTCAAAAAATAAAAATAGATACCAATAAAAGTAAAATTAATTGAGACATCAGAAGGTTAAATGTTTTTTAATATCCATATTGAATCAGGAGCCCCATATAATGCTCCATACAGTTCATGATGGCCCCATAAGATGCTCCATACAAAATACGCCCCAAATAATGCTCCATACAGTTCATGATGGGCCCCATAAGATGCTACATACAAAAAATATGTCCCATATATTGCTGCACAAAGGTTCATAATGGCCTCATAGGATGCTCCATAGAATAATTTGGCCCATATGCTGCTCTATAAAGGTTATGGCCCCTCAAGATGCTCCATAGATTATGTCCCATATGCAGAGGACAGAGCGGTGCACGACGGGGGAACTGGGACAGGTGAATATCGCAGATACTTACGTCAGAGGTACCACGTGACTGCTGATCACAGGCGCCAGAGACCTTGGGAGAAGCAGGGGCTGCAGAGACCGTGCCAGGAGGGGGTAAGTATGATCTGATACCCGCGCTCCCCCTCCCCCGCCGACCCCCTGGCGTATATGGCTCGAGTATAAGCCGAGAGGGGGCACTTTCAGCCTTAAAAAATGGGCTGAAAATCTCATCTTATACTCAAGTATATATGGTATATTTATTCAATTTTATGTAAAATCTGTTGGTTTAAAAATGTGAGTAGCCATCTCCATATATAACTAACAAATAAAGATGGACACTGTAACGCTATAGCATGCAAATATGAAATATATAAAATTGGAATTGTATTACTGCTCCAGAAGATTGGAAAACTTTAGAATACTTAGTGCATAAATTGGCCAATTGATGTGTACCCAGCAGCAACGCAACGATAAGGTGATTCTCATTGCTGTGAACCCGCCTAATGTGAATCTTCTATTAGGCAGAAAGCTGCATTTATCTGGGAAGGTAGTATCCTGCTATAATTAAAAATGCCAGAGGCTGAGGGTTGAAGTAAGCACCTGTACACAGCTGTTTTCTGTTTGGATGTTCCGGTCAGTCATTTAATATTTGCATACATAGGCTCTGTCATAGTAACATAGTAACATAGTTATTAAGGTTGAAGGGAGACTTTAAGTCCATCTAGTTCAACCCATATCCTATCCTAACTTGCCCTAACATGTTGATCCAGAGGAAGGCAAAAAAAACCCATGTGGCAAACAGTAAGCTTCACATTGGGGAAAAAAATTCCTTCCCGACTCCACATACGGCAATCAGACTAGCTCCCTGGATCAACGCAATATTAAGGAAACTAGTGTATATACCCTGTAATATTATACTTTTCAAGAAAGGCATCCAGTCCCGTCTTAAATTTTAGTAGGGAATCACTCATTACAACATCATATGGCAGAGAGTTCCATAGTCTCACTGCTCTTACAGTAAAGAATCTGCGTCTGTGAGTATGCTTAAACCTTCTTTCCTCCAGACGTAGAGGATGCCCCCTTGTCCCTGTCACAGGTCTAAGAGTAAAAAGATCATTAGAAAGGTCTTGGTATTGTCCCCGCATATATTTATACATTGTAATAAGATCACCCCTAAGCCTTCGATTCTCCAAACTAAATAACCCCAAGTGTAATAACCTGTCTTGGTATTGCAGACCCCCTAGTTCCCTAAAAACCTTGGTCGCTCTTCTCTGCACCCGCTCCAGTTCAGTTATGTCTTTCTTATACACCGGAGACCAGAACTGTACACAGTATTCCGTGACTTATATAGAGGTAAAATTATGTTCTCATGAGCATCTATGCCTCTTTTAATGTATCCCATTATTTTATTTGCCTTTGCAGCAGCTGCCTGACACTGGCCACTAAATGTGAGTTTGTCGTCCACCCATACACCAAGGTCTTTTTCAGTGACAATTTTGCCCAGTGTTTTACAATTTAGCACATAATTATACATCTTGTTCATTCTACCCAAGTGCATGACCTTACATTTATCCCCATTAAAGCTCATTTGCCATTTATCAGCCCAAGCTTCTAGTTTACATAAATCCTCCTGTAATATAAAATCGTCCTCCTCTGTACTGATTACCCTGTAGAGTTTAGTGTCATCTGCAAATATTGAAATTCTACTCTCTATGCCCCCTACAAGGTCATTAATAAATACTGTATGTTAAAATGAAGCGGGCCCAAAACTGACCCCTGTGGTACCCCACTGCTAACCGTGACCCAGTCCGAGTGTGCTCCATTAATAACCACCCTTTGTTTCCTATCCCTGAGCCAGCTCTTAACACACCTACACATATTTTCCCCTATCCCCATTGTTCTCATTTTATGTATCAACCTTTTGGGTGGCACCGTATCAAAAGCTTTTGAAAAGTCCATGTACACCACGTCAACTGCATTCCCTTGGTCCAGTCGGGAACTTACCTCTTCATAAAAGCTTATCAGATTAGTCTGACAGGAACGGTCCCTTGTAAACCCATGTTGATATTGGGTCATGAGGTTATTCTTCTTCAGACACTCTAGTATAGAATCTCTTAGAAAACCCTCCAGGATTTTACCCACAGTTGAGGTTAAACTTACTGCCCTATAATTTCCAAGTTCAGTTTTTGTCCCCTTTTTGAATATTGGCACCACATTTGCTATACGCCAGTCCTGTGGTGCAGACCCTGTTATTATGGAATCTTTAAAGATTAAAAATAATGGTCTATCTATGACTGTGTTTAATTCCTGCTGTACTCAGGGGTGTATCCCATCCGGGCCTGGGGATTTGCCAATTTTAGTGATTTTAGACGTCGCCATACTTCCTGCTGGGTTAATCAGGTGACATTTAATGAAGAATTTTTATCCCTGATCATGTTATCCGTCATGGGATTTTCTTGTGTAAATACTGTTGAAAAAAAGTCATTTAGCATATTAGCTTTTTCCTCAACCTCATCCACCATTTCACCCAGACTATTTTTAAGGGGACCAACACTATCATTTTTTAGTTTCTTACTATTTATGTAGTTAAAGAATATTTTGGGATTATTTTTACTTTCTCTGGCAATGAGTCTCTCTGTCTCAATCTTTGCTGTTTTGATTTGCTTTTTACAGAATTTATTTTATTTTCTGTATTTATTTAATGCCTCATCACTACCTTCTTGCTTTAATTCTCTAAAAGCTTTATTTTTATCTCTTATTGCTCCCCTTACAGCTCTATTTAGCCATAGTGGTTTCCTCCTATTTCTCGTATGTTTATTCCCATACGGTATATATTGTGCACAGGTCCTATTCAGGATGCTAATAAACATCTCCCATTTTCTTTGTGTATTTTTATGTCTCAGGATATCGTCCCAGTTAATTGCACCAAGATCATCTCTCATCCGTTGGAAATTTGCTTTCCTGAAGTTTAGTGTCCTTGTAACCCCTCTACTACACATCTTATTAAAGGATACATGAAAACTTATTAATTTGTGATCACTATTACCCAAGTGACCCTCAACCCTTACATTTGATATGCGGTCTGGCCTGTTGGTTAATATTATGTCTAGCAGTGCCCCCCCTCTTGTTGGGTCCTGAACCAGTAGTGAAAGGTAATTGTCTCTTATAGTTGTCAAAAACCTATTACCTTTGCTGGAACTGCAGGTTTCGGTTCCCCAATGTATTTCAGGGTAGTTGAAGTCCCCCATAATAATGACTTCTCCTTGAGTCGCAGCTTCATCTATTTGCTTTATGAGGATATTCTCTGTTGCTTCCATTATTTTTGGAGACTTATAACAAACCCCTATCAGTAATTTATTATTCTTTCCCCCTCCCCTTATTTCTAACCACAGGGACTCTACATTTTCATTAGATTCATATATATTATCACGAAGGATGGGTTTTAAGGATGATTTTACATATAAACACACGCCTCCCCCTCGCTTATTTGTACGGTCATTTCTGAACAGACTATAGCCCTGTAAATTAACCGCCCAGTCATGGCTCTCGTCCAGCCATGTCTCAGATATCCCCACCATGTCATAATTATGTTCCAACAACATTAACTCCAATTCCTCCATTTTGTTGGCGAGGCTTCTGGCATTAGTATACATGCACTTTATGTAGCTCTCTGTACCTCTATTCTTTCTTAAATTATTAACTGTTCTAACCCCACCCCCAAAGTCATTATTTGTGCCCAGGTCTCTATCTGCACTGTCTTCCCCTCCTATAAAAGGAATACCCTCCCCCCCCATCCCTAGTTTAAACACTCCTCCAACCTTCTAGTCATTTTCTCCCCCAGCACAGCTGCACCCTCCCCATTGAGGTGCAGCCCATCCCTAGCGTAGAACCTGTAGCTAACTGAGAAGTCGGCCCAGTTCTGCAGGAATTCAAACCCCTCCTTCCTACACTTCCTACACCAATTCCTGAGCCACTTATTAACCTCCCTAATCTCCCGTTGCCTCTCTGGCGTGGCACGTGGCACAGGAAGTGTTTCCGAAAATACCACCTTGGAGGTCCTTGCTTTAAGCTTGCAGCCTAATTCCCTGAAATCATCTTTAAGGACCTTCCACCTACCTCTAACTTTGTCATTTGTGCCAATGTGCACCATGACCGCTGGATCCTCACCAGCCCCTCCCAATAATCTGTCAACCCGATCAGCGATGTGTCGGACTCGAGCGCCAGGTAGGCAGCACACCGTTCGACGATCCCTGTCTTTGTGACAGATTGCCCTATCTGTTCCCCTAATAATTGAGTCTCCCACTACCAGAACCTGTCTGGCCTGCCCTGCTCTCCTATTTCCCCCCTTACTGGAGCAGACACTCCTCCGGCTTTCAGAGGACATGCCTTGCTGCAGCAGTGCTACTCCTGCACTAACACTCCCCTCATCTGCCAACTTAGCAAACTTATTGGGGTGTGCCAGATCAGGACTAGCCTCCTTGGTGCTCTTCCCTCTACCCCGCCTTCTAACTGTCACCCAGCTAGCTGCTTCATTGTCCTGCAGCTCCAACCTAGCACCCCCCCTCATCTATCCCATTGAGCGTCTGCTCAGTGAGCAGAAGACTCCTTTCCATATTGTCTATGGATCTCAGTGTTGCCAGCTGCACATTTAGATCCAGTATCTGGGCTTCCAAATGCACAACGTGCTCACATCTCGCACAGCAAGACGTGCACTGGATGGCATTGGCAATAGTGGAGCACATCCTAATGGGGATTACACCAGACAATAAGATAAGCAAAAATAAATAAAAAGTATTAATAAAATTTAATAAAATATAACAGCAATTCAGTAACACCTCCCTTGGAAACTCCCTGAATCCAAAGTCACTGAATCTCAAGTCACACACTTACCACAGTTTGCACTTACGCTCAGGTCACACTCAGCTCGTTCACACTCGCTCAGGCAGAAGATTTAAAAGAGTTTTTTTTTTTTTTTTTTGAACCAGGGGTGTGAGGTTGCCCCCAGGTCATCAGGGATTTATTGTATCCTACTTTCCTCTACCGGTTTGGAACTTGCAGCTCTTTGGCGCCCCTTTACCCTCAGGTCAGTCAGGGAACTACACCTAGGATAAGTTGTTGCCAGAAAAGCTGCCTTGCTGTGTACTGGCTATTGGGCGATCTGCAGCGAGCGCAGTATGTATATCCGCAGTCCTAAGTAGGAAATACACATGTAAAAACTCCATTCCATCACTGCTAGAATCTCCCAAATACCCCAGTACACACTTTGCTGTCATCAACTCCTGGTTCTACAATAATATCAATATCGGGTCAGGAGCCAACCCACACGGTAGCGTAGTTTTAGCACGGAGGTCGTGGCAATGTGTTTATAGAGCAAGGAAAATGAAACTAGTAAATATTTATAGATTTACTCCAGAATATTTAGGCAGTGTTTACAAAAATATAAAAGATGTTCAAACAAGACAAGTTACAGTCTATATAGGCAATTACAAAATAAAAATAGATTGAAAGGTGAACTTTCAAACACAAGCAGAGAAAGCTGCAGCTATGTGCCTGGGCAACACAAAAGATGGGGGGAAGAGGCCAGCATGTCATTCAGAAGCCAAGGAGCTGCAGCCGATAGCTCTGTATGGGTGTATTTGGAACAATAAGAATTACGTCATATTTCCTGACACCACCCCCTTTTGGACTGCGCTATGGAGGTAGGACCTCTTGGTCCTCCTCCGTACGCACATTGCCATACTCGCTGCCCTTCTTGTGTTTAATGGCAAAGTTGTACTGCTGGATGGCAATGCTCCAGCATAGCAACCTTGTGTTGTTACCAGACATGGTGTGCAACCAGCTCAGGGTTGTGGTCGGTCACCACGGTGAAGATGCATCCGTACAGGTAGGGCTGCAAGCGTTGCAGGGCCCAAACCATGGCCAGGCTGTTCTGAATGGGTCACCGAGGAGGAAAACAAGACCAAGCCAAGTCACAGAAAACCAAAGAGGTTGGTAACTACGCGGATTGCAGACCCCTGATCCTAACCACACAACTAACAGCAGCCGTGGAGCGTACCTACAATGATTCTAGATGCCTCGTCACAGCCGGAGGACTAAATAAGCCTAAAGCAAGAAAAGGGGAAATCTAAAACTGCCCCAGAGCAGACCCCAAAGAAATAGACAGCCCCCATACATGTGAGAGAAGATGAAAACACGAACACAGGTAGGAAAATAGGCTGAGCAAACGATGGGGCCCACACTAGCTAGAAAGGACAGGAAAGGAAAGATACTGTCTGCAATCACGCCAAAAAACCCTGCAAAAATGTCCAACACTTCTGATAGCAAAAAAATACCCTGAAGTCACTAGACTTCTCCCACTTTATCAGTACTCTGGCATATTCTGAGAACAGAGCAAAAAGAGGCCAATCTATTAAGGGACAAAAAAGCAAACTGGCACATACAGTGACATAAGAGTGGAAATTCAGCACAGCCCCAGCTGGGGCTGGCTGACCACACAAAAAACTGAATAGACCAAACCAAATGAAATGTGAACATTAGCAAAGACAACTTAGCTTGAGATGGCAGGAATTGAGCTGGAAACCAAGACCTCAGGAGGCAGGAAAAAATCACCAGCATGGGAATAGGGAGTCGGCTGTCTTAAATCCAGTCTGAGACTCCAGATGTCCGCTCCTCTTCCTCATTATCAGGTGGCAGGTCTCTGTTAATTAGATCAGCTTCACTACCTCCTGCCACCACCAGAGGGAGCTCGGAAAGAGAACTCGCAACTCCTCTGTCAGCACAACCAGCTCCCTCACCAGAAACCAGAGGCAGACCAGAAAATGAGTTCACAACACCAGGCTCTCCTTCTCTATGTTGGAATAGGCCACTTCCTTGGGCAGAAGCTTCAGGCACAGGTACAACATGGGGTGCTCTTGGTTCCCCGAGTCAACCTGGCTAAGCACAGCCCCGAGGTCAAAAACCGTTGGCGTCGGTCTGTACTTGGAACGATCGACTACTGTTGACTGCCCTTAGCACCGGAGAGCTGTTCAGGGCTGTTTTCAATACCCTAAAAGCCACCTCACAGCCGTCGGTCCAGTTGACTGTTTGGGGTAGCTTCTTCCTGGTGAGGTCTATCAAGGGCTTCACAAGGATGCTATAGTTTTGTCCAAAGTGCCTATAGTACCCTGCAATGCCCAGGAAGGACATCAACTGCTTCTTGGTCCTGGGGGTGGGCCAGGACGTGATAGCGTCCACTTTTCTGGGCTCTGGCCTCAGAGCCCCCACCTACCCGGTGCCCCAGGTAGTGGACCTCTCTCATGTCCATGTGGCACTTTTCCAGCTTGATGGTTAGGCCTGCTTGGTGGATGTGCATGAGCACCTCCTGGAGGTGCTGAAGGTATTCCTCCCAGGTGGAGCCAAGATGACAATATCATCCAGGTATGCCACCCCGCACCTCTCCAGTCCCTAAAGCAGGTGGTTGACCATCCACTGGAATGTGACAGGGGAATTCTTCATGCCAAAACGTATGACCGTGAACTCGTATAGTCCGAAGGGGGTGATAAGTGCGGACTTCTCCTGTGCCTCGGGGCTCAGGGGAATCTGCCAATATCACCGACTCAAATCCTAAATGGATAGATAGTGCGTGCCAGCTAACCGCTCAAGCCGCTCCTTGATGTTTGGCATTGGGTGCGCATCAGAGGTGGTGATGGTGTTGTGCCCCCTGTAGTCTACACAGAACCAGGTGGTCCGATCCTTCTTTGACACCAAGAATACAGGTGAGGATCACGCGCTCTTGGACCGTTGAATCACTCCCAGCTGCAACATCTCATCGATCTCATGGCGCATGACATGCTGCACCTCGTCAGAGATCTGATAGGGTGTCCGCCGTAGGGGGGCATGATTCCCAGTGTCCACTTCGTGGACTGCTACCTCAGTCCTTCCAGGTCGGTTAGTAAACACAGCCCGGAATGTTTCCAGTGTGGCTCGCAGCTGCGACCACTGGGGTGCGGATATCAAGGCACTTACCTCCACATCCTCTATGGACCCACCGGCCTTAGCTTGGGCCAGCATGTCCAGGACAGGGTCTTCCTTCCCGTCCTCGGGCAGGTTGCAGACCGGTAGGATGCAGGCTCCACATTCATGATGAGCCTTCATCATATTGACGTGGAAGGCCTTGCGACTACCCCAATTGTGGTCAAGAGTGACCACGTATAGTAGGTGACTGGGTTGAGCAGTTGGTATACGATGTACGGGTCTTCCCAGGCCGCCCAAAGCTTATCCTTTGGTACGGGGACCAGCACCCACACCTTCTGACCTACCTGGTAGGTCCGCTCCTGGGCATTCTGGTCATACCAATGCTTCTGGTCAGCTTGAGTCTGCGCCGTGTTGTCGTGCACCAATTGCATCAAGGTCTGCATCTTGTCACGGAAGCGCATGACATACTCCACAATGGACACTTCTGAAGGGCTCGGCTCCTCTTCTCAGGATTCCCTTACCAACCCAAGAGGTCCCTGGTCTGGCCTGCCGTATAGAAGCTCGAAGGGGACGAACCCCATCGAGGCACGCAGAACCTCTCTGTAAGCGAATAGCAGGTGTGGGAGGTATCGCTCCCAGTCGCATCCTTGGGTCTCAACCAGCATTCTTAGCATCTGTTTGAGGGTACCGTTGAAGCGCTCACCCAAACCATTGGTTTGGGGGTGATACACGCTCGATACCAGACGCTTCACCTGCATTTTCTTACAGAGAGCCTCCATTAGGCGAGACACAAATTAAGTCCCTTGGTCAGTAAGCATCTCCCTGGGAAATAATACTCGTGAAAAGATGGCCAACAGGGCATCCGCCACCTTATCTGCCCTAGTTGAGGACAGAGCCACTGCCTCCGGGTACCGGGTAGCATAGTCTACCACAGTGAGGAAGTACTGCTTTCCAGAGCTGCTGGGGACAGCCCGTGGTCCCACAATGTCCACAGCGATCCTTTGGAAAAGCTCCTCGAATCACTGGCAAAGAGATCAGGGCAGCTTTGGAAACAGGACCTAACTTCCCGACTCTTTGACAGGTGATACAGGAGCGGCAGTAGTTGGTTAAATCTGTCCCCATCTTGAGCCAATAGAAGGGTTGAGATAGCCAGGCCTTAGTTTTGCTGACCCTCAGGTGTCTAACGAGTGGGATCTCATGGGCAATACACAACTCACCCCTAAATTGGTATGGGACGACCAGCTGTCTTTCCCTCAACCACTCCTTTTGGCATTTACCGGGAACTGTCTCCCGGTACAACTTCCCTTGTTCCCAGAACACCCTCTCCTTATCAGTCTCGGAGGTGGGCTCCTGGGCTAGGCATCTCAAAGTCTCCAGGCTTGCGTCTGAATGCAGAGCAACCTGGAACACCTGGCTGGAGGCAGCCAGAAATTACGTTAGTGTCCCTTCCTCACGGGAACACTCTGGGACCTGCTCTGGGTCCGTCTCTGGTTCAGTCATCCCTCTGACTGAGGAGGGTCCAAAAGGCCGAGCGTTATCTGAATTTCGGGCACTCTGACAGCGGGTGACCGTGGCTACGTAGGCTTTCTTCCCAGGGATTTCCACAGACCCATCATCTGGTGCTGCTATGGGTAATACCTCCCCTTCCACCCCAATACCTCAGGAGCATTGCTATATTTGGGGCAGCTACCTTCCTCTGTGGTAGTGGTCAGTTGCACGGCATCACCTTCCTCATGGTTCCCATGCATCTCCCCATTTCCTTTAGCACTGTCGCTTGTTCTTGTTAGGGGTTCCTCAGCCATCTCACCCCACAGCTTGGATGTGGCTGTGTACTCCTGCACCTGTAGACACATCATCATTATTAGATAAATCGTTATCAGGTAAATCACTGTCAGGTAAAGCATTATCAGGTAAATCACTTTCAGGTAAAGGATGGATATTCACATCATTATCATTAGCATCAGCACTACCCTCAATGTCAGGTCGGGGTGGGGTGTCAGGGACCTAATACGTGACATTCTCCCCAAACCAATCCCCAACAAAACGTCTGTGGGCAAGTTTTCGGACAATCCCACTTCCTTCACCCTTCTCCCGCCACCCCAATCTATAAAATCCCGGACGATCGGCAAGGGACAGCAGACGCCCCCAATCCAGGTGACAGTCAGAGTTTTTCCTGGAATAATCTCTTCAGGGGCTGCCAGATCGGATCGGATGAGGATTCATTCAGCCCCGATGTCCTTGAGGCCTGTAACGACAAGGCTCCCCACGGTGACGTGCTGCAAACTTTCACAGACCCTCCCAACTGCCCCACCCACAAAAAGAACTGCTGCATGAGGCCTTGACTGGGGGGTACTTCTGCTTCTCCGGAAAAGCGGCGCTGAGATGTCCAGTCCGATTGCAGCAAAAACACTTGCGAGGGTATGATGTAGGCCTTGCACTGACAAAGGGGACAGGGCCTCCAGAGAGTCAGCTGGCAGTGGCTCTGGGGTTGGTTGATGGCTTACCTCCTTTCTAGCTGGCGGTGACTGACTTCCGCACTTCCATTTTACGGTTGGCCTCGTAGGTGTCGGCGATCTGCACTGCTTTATTCGCATCTTTTGGCTCCCAGTCCATCACAAACTGTCGCACCTCAGCTGGGCAAAGATGTAGGAACTGGTCTTTTATCATCAGGTTCCACAGCATTTCAAAGGTGTCCACTGACAGTTCTTGCATCCACTGGTTAAAGTGGGTCCTGAGTCCATGCACCACATTGCTGTAACTGTCGAATAGGCAACGTTGGAGGTTCTGTAACTTTTTACAGTAAACCTCAGGAGTCAGCTGATAATTTTTTATCAGGGCCTGCTTGATGGCCTCATATTCTCCATCTTGGTCTGGCAAGAGAGCAGCAAACGCATCCAGGGCTTTTCCTCTGAGCCCTAGGGTTAGGTATCGAGCCCATTGGACCCCAAGCAGCTGGTACTGTCTACAGGCTTTCTCAAATTCCTGCAGAAAAATATCCAAGTCCAGGAAAATGCTGGGGTTTAGGGAACTGAGCGTTGCTGGACTCACTGATGGGCTGGGAAGACCTCTGCCCCTGGATTCGGGCTAACTCCAGCTGGTACTGTCTCTCTTCCCACTCGGCCTCTCGCTGGGCTTGGGCCTGCCGTTCAGCTCTCTTGGTATTGCTGGATCAGCTGCAGACATTTCTCCTGATCGTCTGCGGAGCATTGTTGCAGAGCCATCTGTAGATAGTGGTCCAAGCTACCAGGGCTGCAAGTAGGGCCGGCATTCGGTGGTTGGATCTCCACAGCAGCACCATTTTCGCTTGGGCTGACTTCTGTGTCCCCTGAGCTCTGGGGACAGACTGATTCTGCTTCAAGTCGCATCAATTCCTTGACCATTTGGATTTTGTTTTTGCCACTGCGGGGGTCAATGCCTCTGGTCATACATATTCCAGCAAGAGTGTCCTTTTTCTGCTGCTTATACCAGGCCTCTCCCAGCGTAGCCATAAATGCTAAATAAAACATAGGACAGAAAAACGAAGAGAAGGGGAGGGGATAATCGCTATATACACAGTATTGTCTCCGCACTAATAAACACTGAGTTTGTTCTCCAACACTTTTTGCGCAGGGTCCTCGCAAAAAACGTGCAAGTTTTTAGTGAGAGGAATAATTGCTCAAACCTGATCACTAAAGAAGTGTCCGGAGTAAGCCTCCCAGCCCCCCCCCATAGGAGGCGTGGGCGGAGGCCATCATGACGGGGGGGTTGGAGGGTTTAGTGGGGGGGAGGGGTTAACAGGGAGAAGGAGCCAGGGGGTATTTAGGTGAGGGTCGGGGGTGTGCCCATCCTTTTTTTCCGCTCTCCCAGCACCAAAGCAGTAGCATCCACTTACCGGGATGGCAAGAGTAGAAGAAGCCCTGGATCGGCTGCGGGCTGCAGCGCTGGGGCAGCCTCCAGGATGGCTGGAGGCACACGTCGCTGGCCTGCTCCCAGGTACCTCCGGGCAGGCCGACGGGAGGGAGCGCAGATCAAGGCGGGTGAGGCCTCCAGAACGGCTCTCACCCGACACCGCTCCCCCGGCCTCGCGTCGCCGCCTGAGCCACTCCCGGGACCCTCCAGGTTGCGCGATGCTTAATCCCCCTTCCAGCGCATCGCGGCCTGGGAGGAATCCTCGGGTGCGGCGAGGCCCTGCGGTGGTGTCTGGGCCTCCGCCTCGGTCCAGGAATGGGGTGGAGCCGACACGCGCCGGGCATCACACTTCACCTGCTCCTTCGGGGGGCCGTGGCGGTGATGGACATGCCGCTCGGCCTGCCTCTCCACCTCGGAGGACGTCGGCCGCCGGCAGAGTGGCGGCCTGCCGGGCGGCAGGGCCTGCTTCATCGTCCCCCAGCGGTGGGGGGGGCACCGCTGCGTGGGTTCTGCAGCTGCGCCTGCCACTGATATTGTCACCAGTAACCTCAGCTCTGGGGCTGCAGCGGGAGGGATAGGCAGCATGGCGGGGTTGGCGCCTGCTGCAAGAAGGCTCGGAGGCAGGAGGACGATTTCGGGCTCCCAGATGTCGTGGGGGGCCCAGGACGCCCAGGTGCAACAGGACGGCACACAGCCAGGAGCTCCCGGCGGGGGGCGCCAGGAAGCGTCAGCTTTCGGGGTACCACAGCCTCGATCACTCCAGGGGTTCAGGCCTTCCACCCCGGTCCTCCCTGCGGGGATCTTCGGGGGCCAGCAACGCGGCAGTGAGTCCGCCACCGGGAGTCATGATGTCCTCGAGGCTTCGGGGGATCCAGACTTTCCGGCTGGAGGGCACACATCCCCCTCGTAGCCCGGTGAGTATGTGTCAATGTCCCCTGTTTGTCACCCGCTTTTGTCTTCATCAGTGGTGGAAAGGGGGCCCTTGGCTGAAGGTAGTGGTGTCGGGGTGGGGACTGGGTTAAGCGGTCTAGGTTCGGCTGGGGGAGTGTGTGATATGCTTGCAGATGTACGTAGTTTGCTGTCACGGCTGGAGCGGGGCTTTGTCGGGTCGTCGCCGGTAACAGCGTGGGTCGGGTCGCAGGTTGGGGGGTCGTCCGGTCAGAGCGGTTTGGAGTCGGGCCCCCGCTCCGGCGAGCCAGTGTCCGTGTCGGTACAAACTGAAAAAGAGAATGAGTGTCGTGTGCATTTAGATGATCGGACGCATGGCGAGGTGTACGTGTGCTTCGAAGGTTCGTTGGGGCTCACTTAAAAAAAAGAGGTGAAAGAGCGAATTTGGAAGGGTGAGTATGTTGAAATATTTTTGTTGCTGCCTCTTGAGAAGTTTAATTTAGATAAAAGCAAGAAAGAGGATAGGAAAAAGGAGGATGAGGAAAAACGCAGGTGGCATTTGATTCCTCAGACGTTTGTGAATTGGCAGCAAGCTTTTGCTATTTTGGCAAGCATTATTGGGGAAAAGGCCCCTGAAAATTGTTCAGTGTTGTCTTGTTATTTAGACGCTATAGGGGAGGCTTACAGAGTGTATGGCAGTCAGGCTTGGCTGAGGTATGATGAGCAATTCCGTCAGAGGAAGGCTGTGCGTCCGGCTATTCGCTGGGACCAGAAAGATATTGGATTGTGGATGCGCGTGATAGCACAAAATAAGTTTAGGAGCTCCTTTCATGGGGGGGCTGGAAGCACCAGCCAGAGTATCGGCAGCTCCAGCTCTACGGGTGGCGAGGTCTGGGGCAGACAGGGACGCACAAGGCAGGGGTATGCTGGCAGTTTAATGACGGCCAGCGTAAGTTCGGGGCGAACTGTAAATTTAAACACCTCTGCTCTAATTGTAACGGCGCCTCACATGGAGCGTCAAAGTGTTTCAAGAAGGGGAAGTCCAGAGCCGGGGGTGGAAATTCGCAAGGGGGAGACTCCAGTGAATCTGGAAAGGATGGTTCCTGTTGTGAGTTCATTTTCTCCTTCACCTCTGATGTCTGATGAACTCCCTCTGCTGGTGAAAGGAGGTAGTGAAATTGATCTGGATGGGAAGAACCTGTCATCTGAACAGGTGGAGTGTGATTGGACATCCAGAATTTCTGAGAGGATATAAGGCAGCCGACGCCCTGCAGGGTTGCTGGTGATCCTTTCTGCTCTGAGCTCTGGCATCCAGTTTAGTTCCTGTGTACTAAAAGCTAAGTTTTTGCTCTGCTATTTTTCCATGAGATTTTGTCTGTTTAATTTGTGTTTGTGTTCAGCCTGCCCTGGTTGGGATGGGCTGAACACCATTTTTGTCTCTGATCAGTTGATCTCTTTGCTCTGTCTTCAGAATATACCTGAGTGCTGATATAGTGATTTTGAAGTCTAGTGACTTCAGGGCCTTTTCTATCAGACGTGTTGGACATTATTTTTGGCAGGGTTTTTTGCAGATTGCAGTCAGCATCTTTTCTGTCCTTTCCTGTCTAGTTAGTTGGGCCCCATCGTTTGTTCAGCCTGTCTTTCTGTCTGTGTTTGTGTTTTCATCTGTTTTTCACCGACAATACATGTTGGGGGCTGTCTATTGCTTTGGGGTCTGCTCTGGGGCAGTTTAGATTTCCCCTTTATTTAGGCTTATTTAGCTCTCCGGCTGGGACGAGGGGTCTAGGGCACTGTAGGAACCCCCCACGGCTACTGTTAGCTGTGGTGAATAGGATCTGGGGTCTGCAATCCGCTAGCTACCAACTTCTCCGGTTTTCTGGACTTAGCTTGTGTTTTTGTTTTTTACTCCTCCGGTGACTCATTCATAACAGAATCACCAGCCATACCGCAGATTCTAGGGTACTCAATAGCAGGAGAGAATTGTAAAAAAAAAAGTGTCAGAATTTTTTTTTTGTGTATATTTTTTCCTCTCTTTCTCTGAAGCCGTAGGGGGAATATTTTCTCAATGGAGATTAAGCAATTGTCTGATCGTGTGGAGCAGCTCACTGCTGAAGTGCAGGGAATTTCCGCCTATCTTGCTCATTCACATGCTGCTGAACCAAAGATCCCTACTGCTGAAGGTATTCCTCCCAGGTGGAGCCAAGATGACAATATCATCCAGGTATGCCACCCCGCACCTCTCCAGTCCCTAAAGCAGGTGGTTGACCATCCACTGGAATGTGACAGGGGAATTCTTCATGCCAAAACGTATGACCGTGAACTCGTATAGTCCGAAGGGGGTGATAAGTGCGGACTTCTCCTGTGCCTCGGGGCTCAGGGGAATCTGCCAATATCACCGACTCAAATCCTAAATGGATAGATAGTGCGTGCCAGCTAACCGCTCAAGCCGCTCCTTGATGTTTGGCATTGGGTGCACATCAGAGGTGGTGATGGTGTTGTGCCCCCTGTAGTCTACACAGAACCAGGTGGTCCGATCCTTCTTTGACACCAAGAATACAGGTGAGGATCACGCGCTCTTGGACCGTTGAATCACTCCCAGCTGCAACATCTCATCGATCTCATGGCGCATGACATGCTGCACCTCGTCAGAGATCTGATAGGGTGTCCGCCGTAGGGGGGCATGATTCCCAGTGTCCACTTCGTGGACTGCTACCTCAGTCCTTCCAGGTCGGTTAGTAAACACAGCCCGGAATGTTTCCAGTGTGGCTCGCAGCTGCGACCACTGGGGTGCGGATATCAAGGCACTTACCTCCACATCCTCTATGGACCCACCGGCCTTAGCTTGGGCCAGCATGTCCAGGACAGGGTCTTCCTTCCCGTCCTCGGGCAGGATGCAGACCGGTAGGATGCAGGCTCCACATTCATGATGAGCCTTCATCATATTGACGTGGAAGGCCTTGCGACTACCCCAATTGTGGTCAAGAGTGACCACGTATAGTAGGTGACTGGGTTGAGCAGTTGGTGTACAATGTACGGGTCTTCCCAGGCCGCCCAAAGCTTATCCTTTGGTACGGGGACCAGCACCCACACCTTCTGACCTACCTGGTAGGTCCGCTCCTGGGCATTCTGGTCATACCAATGCTTCTGGTCAGCTTGAGTCTGCGCCGTGTTGTCGTGCACCAATTGCATCAAGGTCTGCATCTTGTCACGGAAGCGCATGACATACTCCACAATGGACAATTCTGAAGGGCTCGGCTCCTCTTCTCAGGATTCCCTTACCAACCCAAGAGGTCCCTGGTCTGGCCTGCCGTATAGAAGCTCGAAGGGGACGAACCCCATCGAGGCACGCAGAACCTCTCTGTAAGCGAATAGCAGGTGTGGGAGGTATCGCTCCCAGTCGCATCCTTGGGTCTCAACCAGCATTCTTAGCATCTGTTTGAGGGTACCGTTGAAGCGCTCACCCAAACCATTGGTTTGGGGGTGATACACGCTCGATACCAGACGCTTCACCTGCATTTTCTTACAGAGAGCCTCCATTAGGCGAGACACAAATTAAGTCCCTTGGTCAGTAAGCATCTCCCTGGGAAATCCTACTCGTGAAAAGATGGCCAACAGGGCATCCGCCACCTTATCTGCCCTAGTTGAGGACAGAGCCACTGCCTCCGGGTACCGGGTAGCATAGTCTACCACAGTGAGGAAGTACTGCTTTCCAGAGCTGCTGGGGACAGCCCGTGGTCCCACAATGTCCACAGCGATCCTCTGGAAAAGCTCCTCGAATCACTGGCAAAGAGATCAGGGCAGCTTTGGAAACAGGACCTAACTTCCCGACTCTTTGACAGGTGATACAGGAGCGGCAGTAGTTGGTTAAATCTGTCCCCATCTTGAGCCAATAGAAGGGTTGAGATAGCCAGGCCTTAGTTTTGCTGACCCTCAGGTGTCTAACGAGTGGGATCTCATGGGCAATACACAACTCACCCCTAAATTGGTATGGGACGACCAGCTGTCTTTCCCTCAACCACTCCTTTTGGCATTTACCGGGAACTGTCTCCCGGTACAACTTCCCTTGTTCCCAGAACACCCTCTCCTTATCAGTCTCGGAGGTGGGCTCCTGGGCTAGGCATCTCAAAGTCTCCAGGCTTGCGTCTGAATGCAGAGCAACCTGGAACACCTGGCTGGAGGCAGCCAGAAATTACGTTAGTGTCCCTTCCTCACGGGAACACTCTGGGACCTGCTCTGGGTCCGTCTCTGGTTCAGTCATCCCTCTGACTGAGGAGGGTCCAAAAGGCCGAGCGTTATCTGAATTTCGGGCACTCTGACAGCGGATGACCGTGGCTATGTAGGCTTTCTTCCCAGGGATTTCCACAGACCCATCATCTGGTGCTGCTATGGGTAATACCTCCCCTTCCACCCCAATACCTCAGGAGCATTGCTATATTTGGGGCAGCTACCTTCCTCTGTGGTAGTGGTCAGTTGCACGGCATCACCTTCCTCATGGTTCCCATGCATCTCCCCATTTCCTTTAGCACTGTCGCTTGTTCTTGTTAGGGGTTCCTCAGCCATCTCACCCCACAGCTTGGATGTGGCTGTGTACTCCTGCACCTGTAGACACATCATCATTATTAGATAAATCGTTATCAGGTAAATCACTGTCAGGTAAAGCATTATCAGGTAAATCACTTTCAGGTAAAGGATGGATATTCACATCATTATCATTAGCATCAGCACTACCCTCAATGTCAGGTCGGGGTGGGGTGTCAGGGACCTAATACGTGACATTCTCCCCAAACCAATCCCCAACAAAACGTCTGTGGGCAAGTTTTCGGACAATCCCACTTCCTTCACCCTTCTCCCGCCACCCCAATCTATAAAATCCCGGGCGATCGGCAAGGGACAGCAGACGCCCCCAATCCCGGTGACAGTCAGAGTTTTTCCTGGAATAATCTCTTCAGGGGCTGCCAGATCGGATCGGATGAGGATTCATTCAGCCCCGATGTCCTTGAGGCCTGTAACGACAAGGCTCCCCACGGTGACGTGCTGCAAACTTTCACAGACCCTCCCAACTGCCCCACCCACAAAAAGAACTGCTGCATGAGGCCTTGACTGGGGGGTACTTCTGCTTCTCCGGAAAAGCGGCGCTGAGATGTCCAGTCCGATTGCAGCAAAAACACTTGCGAGGGTATGATGTAGGCCTTGCACTGGCAAAGGGGACAGGGCCTCCAGAGAGTCAGCTGGCAGTGGCTCTGGGGTTGGTTGATGGCTTACCTCCTTTCTAGCTGGCGGTGACTGACTTCCGCACTTCCATTTTACGGTTGGCCTCGTAGGTGTCGGCGATCTGCACTGCTTTATTCGCATCTTTTGGCTCCCAGTCCATCACAAACTGTCGCACCTCAGCTGGGCAAAGATGTAGGAACTGGTCTTTTATCATCAGGTTCCACAGCATTTCAAAGGTGTCCACTGACAGTTCTTGCATCTACTGGTTAAAGTGGGTCCTGAGTCCATGCACCACATTGCTGTAACTGTCGAATAGGCAACGTTGGAGGTTCTGTAACTTTTTACAGTAAACCTCAGGAGTCAGCTGATAATTTTTTATCAGGGCCTGCTTGATGGCCTCATATTCTCCATCTTGGTCTGGCAAGAGAGCAGCAAATGCATCCAGGGCTTTTCCTCTGAGCCCTAGGGTTAGGTATCGAGCCCATTGGACCCCAAGCAGCTGGTACTGTCTACAGGCTTTCTCAAATTCCTGCAGAAAAATATCCAAGTCCAGGAAAATGCTGGGGTTTAGGGAACTGAGCGTTGCTGGACTCACTGATGGGCTGGGAAGACCTCTGCCCCTGGATTCGGGCTAACTCCAGCTGGTACTGTCTCTCTTCCCACTCGGCCTCTCGCTGGGCTTGGGCCTGCCGTTCAGCTCTCTTGGTATTGCTGGATCAGCTGCAGACATTTCTCCTGATCGTCTGCGGAGCATTGTTGCAGAGCCATCTGTAGATAGTGGTCCAAGCTACCAGGGCTGCAAGTAGGGCCGGCATTCGGTGGTTGGATCTCCACAGCAGCACCATTTTCGCTTGGGCTGACTTCTGTGTCCCCTGAGCTCTGGGGACAGACTGATTTTGCTTCAAGTCGCATCAATTCCTTGACCATTTGGATTTTGTTTTTGCCACTGCGGGGGTCAATGCCTCTGGTCATACATATTCCAGCAAGAGTGTCCTTTTTCTGCTGCTTATACCAGGCCTCTCCCAGCGTAGCCATAAATGCTAAATAAAACATAGGACAGAAAAACGAAGAGAAGGGGAGGGGATAATCGCTATATACACAGTATTGTCTCCGCACTAATAAACACTGAGTTTGTTCTCCAACACTTTTTGCGCAGGGTCCTCGCAAAAAACGTGCAAGTTTTTAGTGAGAGGAATAATTGCTCAAACCTGATCACTAAAGAAGTGTCCGGAGTAAGCCTCCCAGCCCCCCCCCCATAGGAGGCATGGGCGGAGGCCATCATGACGGGGGGGTTGGAGGGTTTAGTGGGGGGGAGGGGTTAACAGGGAGAGGGAGCCAGGGGGTATTTAGGTGAGGGTCGGGGGTGTGCCCGTCCTTTTTTCCCGCTCTCCCAGCACCAAAGCAGTAGCATCCACTTACCGGGATGGCAAGAGTAGAAGAAGCCCTGGATCGGCTGCGGGCTGCAGCGCTGGGGCAGCCTCCAGGATGGCTGGAGGCACACGTCGCTGGCCTGCTCCCAGGTACCTCCGGGCAGGCCGACGGGAGGGAGCGCAGATCAAGGCGGGTGAGGCCTCCAGAACGGCTCTCACCCGACACCGCTCCCCCGGCCTCGCGTCGCCGCCTGAGCCACTCCCGGGACCCTCCAGGTTGCGCGATGCTTAATCCCCCTTCCAGCGCATCGCGGCCTGGGAGGAATCCTCGGGTGCGGCGAGGCCCTGCGGTGGTGTCTGGGCCTCCGCCTCGGTCCAGGAATGGGGTGGAGCCGACACGCGCCGGGCATCACACTTCACCTGCTCCTTCGGGGGGCCGTGGCAGTGATGGACATGCCGCTCGGCCTGCCTCTCCACCTCGGAGGACGTCGGCCGCTGGCAGAGTGGCGGCCTGCCGGGCGGCAGGGCCTGCTTCGTCGTCCCCCAGCGGTGGGGGGGGCACCGCTGCGTGGGTTCTGCAGCTGCGCCTGCCACTGATATTGTCACCAGTAACCTCAGCTCTGGGACTGCAGCGGGAGGGATAGGCAGCATGGCGGGGTTGGCGCCTTCTGCAAGAAGGCTCGGAGGCAGGAGGACGATTTCGGGCTCCCAGATGTCGTGGGGGGCCCAGGACGCCCAGGTGCAACAGGACGGCACACAGCCAGGAGCTCCCGGCGGGGGGCGCCAGGAAGCGTCAGCTTTCGGGGTACCACAGCCTCGATCACTCCAGGGGTTCAGGCCTTCCACCCCGGTCCTCCCTGCGGGGATCTTCGGGGGCCAGCAACGCGGCAGTGAGTCCGCCACCGGGAGTCACAATGTCCTCGAGGCTTTGGGGGATCCAGACTTTCCGGCTGGAGGGCACACATCCCCCTCGTAGCCCGGTGAGTATGTGTCAATGTCCCCTGTTTGTCACCCGCTTTTGTCTTCATCAGTGGTGGAAAGGGGGCCCTTGGCTGAAGGTAGTGGTGTCGGGGTGGGGACTGGGTTGAGCGGTCTAGGTTCGGCTGGGGGAGTGTGTGATATGCTTGCAGATGTACGTAGTTTGCTGTCACGGCTGGAGCGGGGCTTTGTCGGGTCGTCGCCGGTAACAGCGTGGGTCGGGTCGCAGGTTGGGGGGTCGTCCGGTCAGAGCGGTTTGGAGTCGGGCCCCCGCTCCGGCGAGCCAGTGTCCGTGTCGGTACAAACTGAAAAAGAGAATGATTGTCGTGTGCATTTAGATGATCGAACGCATGGCGAGGTGTACGTGTGCTTCGAAGGTTCGTTGGGGGCTCACTTAAAAAAAAGAGGTGAAAGAGCGAATTTGGAAGGGTGAGTATGTTGAAATATTTTTGTTGCTGCCTCTTGAGAAGTTTAATTTAGATAAAAGCAAGAAAGAGGATAGGAAAAAGGAGGATGAGGAAAAACGCAGGTGGCATTTGATTCCTCAGACGTTTGTGAATTGGCAGCAAGCTTTTGCCATTTTGGCAAGCATTATTGGGGAAAAGGCCCCTGAAAATTGTTCAGTGTTGTCTTGTTATTTAGACGCTATAGGGGAGGCTTACAGAGTGTATGGCAGTCAGGCTTGGCTGAGGTATGATGAGCAATTCCGTCAGAGGAAGGCTGTGCGTCCGGCTATTCGCTGGGACCAGAAAGATATTGGATTGTGGATGCGCGTGATAGCACAAAATAAGTTTAGGAGCTCCTTTCATGGGGGGGCTGGAAGCACCAGCCAGAGTATCGGCAGCTCCAGCTCTACGGGTGGCGAGGTCTGGGGCAGACAGGGACGCACAAGGCAGGAGTATGCTGGCAGTTTAATGACGGCCAGCGTAAGTTCGGGGCGAACTGTAAATTTAAACACCTCTGCTCTAATTGTAACGGCGCCTCACATGGAGCGTCAAAGTGTTTCAAGAAGGGGAAGTCCAGAGCCGGGGGTGGAAATTCGCAAGGGGGAGACTCCAGTGAATCTGGAAAGGATGGTTCCTGTTGTGAGTTCATTTTCTCCTTCACCTCTGATGTCTGATGAACTCCCTCTGCTGGTGAAAGGAGGTAGTGAAATTGATCTGGATGGGAAGAACCTGTCATCTGAACAGGTGGAGTGTGATTGGACATCCAGAATTTCTGAGAGGATATAAGGCAGCCGACGCCCTGCAGGGTTGCTGGTGATCCTTTCTGCTCTGAGCTCTGGCATCCAGTTTAGTTCCTGTGTACTAAAAGCTAAGTTTTTGCTCTGCTATTTTTCCATGAGATTTTGTCTGTTTAATTTGTGTTTGTGTTCAGCCTGCCCTGGTTGGGATGGGCTGAACACCATTTTTGTCTCTGATAAGTTGATCTCTTTGCTCTGTCTTCAGAATATACCTGAGTGCTGATATAGTGATTTTGAAGTCTAGTGACTTCAGGGCCTTTTCTATCAGACGTGTTGGACATTATTTTTGGCAGGGTTTTTTGCAGATTGCAGTCAGCATCTTTTCTGTCCTTTCCTGTCTAGTTAGTTGGGCCCCATCGTTTGTTCAGCCTGTCTTTCTGTCTGTGTTTGTGTTTTCATCTGTTTTTCACCGACAATACATGTTGGGGGCTGTCTATTGCTTTGGGGTCTGCTCTGGGGCAGTTTAGATTTCCCCTTTATTTAGGCTTATTTAGCTCTCCGGCTGGGACGAGGGGTCTAGGGCACTGTAGGAACCCCCCACGGCTACTGTTAGCTGTGGTGAATAGGATCTGGGGTCTGCAATCCGCTAGCTACCAACCTCTCCGGTTTTCTGGACTTAGCTTGTGTTTTTGTTTTTTACTCCTCCGGTGACTCATTCATAACAGAATCACCAGCCATACCGCAGATTCTAGGGTACTCAATAGCAGGAGAGAATTGTAAAAAAAAAAGTGTCAGAATTTTTTTTTTTGTGTATATTTTTTCCTCTCTTTCTCTGAAGCCGTAGGGGGAATATTTTCTCAATGGAGATTAAGCAATTGTCTGATCGTGTGGAGCAGCTCACTGCTGAAGTGCAGGGAATTTCCGCCTATCTTGCTCATTCACATGCTGCTGAACCAAAGATCCCTACTCCTGATGTGTTTTTTGGGGATCGGACTAAATTTTTGAATTTTAAGAATAATTGTAAATTATTTTTTGCCTTGAAGCCTAACTCATCGGGGAGCTCCGCGCAGCAGGTTAAAATTGTCATCTCTTTGCTGCGCAGCGATCCCCAGGATTGGGCGTTTTCTTTGAAACCTGATTATCCTATTCTAACTAATGTGAACGCATTTTTTCAAGCCTTGGGGTTGTTGTATGATGAACCTAATGCTATTGATCAGACTGAAAAGGCCCTGTTGGCATTGAGCCAGGGTCAGGATTCTGCAGAGTTGTACTGTCAAAAATTCCGAAAGTGGGCGGTCCTTACTACCTGGAATGATGGTGCCTTGGCAGCTCTCTTTCGGAAGGGTTTGTCAGAAACCGTAAAAGATACTTTGGTGGGATTTCCTGTTCCCTCTGGTCTTGACGATTCTATGTCATTAGCCATTCAGGTTGATCGGCGTTTGCGTGAACGCAGGACTGCACGAGAGGTGTTGCCACCTGTTGAACAAATGTCTGAACCTATGCAATGTGATAGAGTTTTGTCTAGGGCGCAACGTCAGGAGTTCAGAAGGCGTAATAAGCTGTGGTTTTTTTGTGGACATGCCTCTCATTATTTCTGTCTGCCCTAAACGAGAGAAACGTTTTGCACACACATTTGCTGTGGGTGGTGTTCAACCTAAGTTTCTTCTGGCAATTACTCTGATCTGCTCCCTGTCCACATTTTCCGCTAAGGCTTTTGTGGATTCGGGAGCAGCTCTGAACCTGATGGACTTGGATTTTGCTAAACGTTGTGGGTTTCCTATGACACCTCTGCGGACGCCTATCCCTTTGAGGGGTATTGATGCTACTCCTTTGGCAAAGAATAAACCTCAGTTTTGGACCCAGGTGGTAATGCGGGTCGCCCCAGACCATCAAGAAAATTGCAGATTTTTGGTGCTGCATAATTTGCATGATACCATTGTTCTGGGATTTCCCTGGTTGCAAATCCATAATCCAGTTTTGGATTGGAAATCTTTGTCTGTGGTGAGTTGGGGTTGTCAGTGTGCCCTTAGTGACGCTCCTGTTTTCTCCACCTCTCCCCAGTCGCATGATGATCCTGACTATTTGGCTGATTTTTATGATGTATTTAGTGAGAATGAGACTGCGTCTTTGCCTCCTCATAGGAGTTATGACTGTGCAATTGAGCTGAGCCCTGGGTGTAAATTTCCCAAGGGTCGAATTTTCAATTTATCTGTACCCGAGCACGAGGCTATGCGATCCTATATTAAGGAGTCTTGGAGAAGGGTCATATTAGACCATCCTCTTCACCCTTAGGTGCTGGGTTTTTTTTCGTGGCCAAGAAAGATGGTTCATTAAGGCCTTGTATTGACTATCGTTCCCTCAACAAAATTACTGTTAAATATCAGTATCTGTTACCCCTGATTTCTGATCTATTCTCCAGAGTTAAAGGTGCTTGCTGGTTTACCAAGCTTGACCTCAGGGGGGCGTATAATCTTATTCGCATTAAGCATGGGGATGAATGGAAGATAGCGTTTAATACTCCGGAGGGACATTTTGAGTACCTGGTGATGCCTTTTGGGCTCACTAATGCCCCTTCTGTCTTCCAGTGCTTCATGAATGATATTTTCCGAGACTTTATGGATAAATTTTTGATCATCTATCTGGATGATATTTTGATCTTTTCCAAGGATTGGGACTCTCATGTGGAACATGTTCGGACTGTGTTCCAGATTTTGAGGGAGAATTCCCTGTATGTCAATGGATCGAAATTGTTTTTTGGGGTACAGAGGATTTCATTTTTGGGATTTATTTTGTCTCCGTCAACTATTGAAATGGACCCGGCCAAGGTACAGGCCATTTATGATTGGGTTCAGCCCACTTCTTTGAAGGCCCTCCAGAAGTTTTTGGGTTTTGCTAATTTTTATCGTAAATTTATAGCTAATTTTTCTGGTATTGCCAAACCATTGACTGATTTGACTAAGAAGGGTGCTGATGTGCTGAATTGGTCTCCGGAGGCTGTTTCTTCCTTTCAGGAGCTGAAGCGAAGGTTCACTTCTGCTCCAGTTTTGCGGCAACCTGATGTCTCACTCCCGTTTCAGGTAGAGGTGGACGCTTCTGAGATTGGTGCAGGAGCTGTTTTGTCCCAAAAAGATCCTGTAACATCTAAAATGAATCCCTGTGCTTTCTTTTCCCGAAAGTTCTCCCCATCCGAACGTAACTATGATGTGGGGAATAGGGAACTGTTAGCCATGAAATGGGCATTTGAGGATTGGAGACATTGGTTGGAGGGAGCTAAACATCAAGTCGTAGTCCTTACTAACCACAAGAATTTGATTTACCTTGAGTCGGCCAAACGCTTGAATCCTAGACAGGCTAGGTGGGCCTTGTTTTTCACACATTTTGATTTTGTGGTCTCTTTTCTTCCGGGCACTAAGAATGTCAAGGCAGACACCCTCTCTAGGAGTTTCTTTGCTGATTCTCCTATTGTGACCAAGCCTGCTACCATCTTAGGTGAGGGGATATTTCTTTCTGCCATCTCGCCTGATTTGAGACGTGCTCTGGAAGAGTTTCAGGAGGACAAACCAGAGCGTTGTCCCATTGGAAAATTGTATGTTCCTGACCAGTGGAGGAAGAGAGTAATGTCTGAAGTTCATTGCTCCGCATTGGCTGGTCATCCAGGTATTTTTGGTACTAGAGATTTGGTGAGTCGGTGTTTTTGGTGGCCCGCCTTGTCTCGTGATGTCAGGAATTTTGTGCAGTCCTGTGGGACTTGCTCCCGGTCTAAACCTTGTTCTCGCTCTATTGGGTTGTTGATGCCTTTGCCGGTGCCCAGGAGGCCATGGACCCATATTTCAATGGATTTTATCTCTGATATACCTGTCTCTCAGAGAATGACTGTTGTTTGGGTGATTTGTGATAGATTCTCTAAGATGGTCCATCTTGTACCACTCCCTAAGTTGCCATCTTCCTCAGAGTTGGTGCCCTTGTTTTTGCAACAGGTGGTTCGCTTGCACGGTATCCTTGAGAACATTGTATCTGACAGAGGAGTTCAGTTTGTTTCTAGATTTTGGAGGACTTTCTGTTCCAAGCTGGGAATTCAGTTGTCCTTCTCCTCTGCGTTTCACCCTCAGACCAATGGGCAGATGGAAAGAACAAACCAGACTTTGGAGTCGTATTTGAGATGTTTTATTTCTGCTGATCAGGATGATTGGGTTTCATTTTTGCCCTTGGCCGAATTTGCTTTAAATAATAGAGCTAGTTCTGCCACTTTGATGTCACCTTTTTTTTGTAACTTTGGGTTTCATCCTCGATTCTCTTCAGGGCAGGTGGAGTCTTCTGCCTGCCCAGGTGTTGACAATGTGGTGGAGAGAATGCACCAGATCTGGGACCAAGTGGTGGATAAGTTGTCTCTCTCCCAGTAAAAGGCCCAGTGGTTTTCCAGCCAGCATAGGACCATTGGTCCCCGGTTTAAGGTGGGTGATATGGTTTGGCTGTCATCAAAGAATATCTCTATGAAGGTGGCTTCTCCAAAGTTTAAACCTAGATTTATTGGACCTTACAAGATTTTGGAGATTCTTAATCCAGTCTCTTTTCGATTGGCTCTTCCTGTTACATTCAAGATCCATAACGTGTTTCATAAGTCTCTGTTAAAGAGGTTTGTTGAGCCAGTAGTTCCTGTGGTGGCACCTCCTGACCCTGTATTAGTTGAAGGTAATGTGGAATATGAGGTTGAGAAGATACTGGATTCTCGTCTGGCTAGACAGAGACTCCAGTATTTGGTTAAATGGAAGGGTTATGGCCAGGAGGATAATTCTTGGGTCTCTGCATCCGATATTCATGCCGAAAGATTGGTTAGTGCTTTTCATCGGGCCCATCCTGATCGCCCTGGTGGCGTGGATGAGGGTTCGGTGACCCCTCCTCAAGGGGGAGGTACTGTTATGAGTTCATTTTCTCCTTCACCTCTGATGTCTGATGAACTCCCTCTGCTGGTGAAAGGAGGTAGTGAAATTGATCTGGATGGGAAGAACCTGTCATCTGAACATGTGGAGTGTGATTGGACATCCAGAATTTCTGAGAGGATATAAGGCAGCCGACGCCCTGCAGGGTTGCTGGTGATCCTTTCTGCTCTGAGCTCTGGCATCCAGTTTAGTTCCTGTGTACTAAAAGCTAAGTTTTTGCTCTGCTATTTTTCCATGAGATTTTGTCTGTTTACTTAGTGTTTGTTGTTATGAATGAGTCACCGTAGGAGGCGAAAACAGAAATACAAGCCAAGTCCAGAAAACCAGAGAAGTTGGCAACTATCAGATTGCAGACCCCTGAACCTATCAACACAACTAGCAGTAGCCGTGGGGGGTTCCTACGATGCCCTGGACCCCTCGATCACAGCCGGAGAATTAAATAGGCCTAAAGAAAAAAAGGGGAAATCTAAACTGCCCCAGAGCAGACCCCAAAGCAATAGGCAGCCCCCAACATATAATGACGGTGAAGCAAGATGAAAACACTAACACAGACAGAAAGATAGACTGAGCAAAGACGGGGCCCAAAACTACCTAGATAGGAAAGGACAGGAAGGCTGCTGTCTGCAATCTGCCAAAACCCTATTAAAGACATAAGCCAACAAGCTGGTATGAAAAAGGCCCTGAAGCAGCTAGGCTTCAAAAACTAAATCAGCACTCAGGTATTTTCAGAAGACAGAGCTAAAGGAATTCAGCACACCCCAGCAGGGAATGGCAGAAATCCAGAAAAACAAAGCAAAACAAAGTCAAAGCACCAATGCAAAAAGCCGAGCAGCAAACTTAGCTTTAGAGGAGCAGGAATTCAGACTGGTCTCCAAGGATCCCACAGAGAAATCACCCGCAGGGCAGAAGGGCGTCAGCAGCCTTATATCCAGTCAGTAACTCCACTCAGCCAGTCATCATCATCAGCCTCAGGTGTTTGATAATCAGGCTCACTACCTTTCTTTACCAGAAGAGGGAGTTCCTCGGGCCTCAGTAGTGAAGGGGAAAATGAACTCACAACAGTTTGTGTTCAGCCTGCCCTGGTTGGGACGGGCTGAACTCCATTTTTGTCTCTGATCTGTTGATCTCTTTGCTCTGTCTTCAGAATATACCTGAGTGCTGTTATAGTGATTTTGAAGTCTAGTGACTTCAGGGCCTTTTCTATCAGACGTGTTGGACATTATTTTTGGCAGGGTTTTTTGCGGATTGCAGACAGCATCTTTTCTGTCCTTTCCTGTCTAGTTAGTTGGGCCCCATCGTTTGCTCAGCCTGTCTTTCTGTCTGTGTTTGTGTTTTCATCTGTTTTTCACCGACAATACATGTTGGGGGCTGTCTATTGCTTTGGGTCTGCTCTGGGGAAGTTTAGATTTCCCCTTTCTTTCTTTAGGCTTATTTAGCTCTCCGGCTGTGACGAGGGGTCTAGGGCACCGTAGGAACCCCCCACGGCTACTGTTAGTTGTGGTGAATAGGATCAGGGGTCTGCCATCCGCTAGCTACCAACCTCTCCGGTTTTCTGGACTTAGCTTGTGTTTTTGTTTTTTCCTCCTCCGGTGACTCATTCATAACAGGTTCCCTATCTAAATAGGTATCTGGATAGGGAAAGAGCGGGGTTGTTGTATACAGGTTTTCAGGAGGGTTTTCGCATTCCGAGTCCTCTGTTTGAAATCCCGTTAATTTTGAAAAATTTGCGCTCAGCCTTGGAGCATTCCGCAGTTGTTTCTGAGAAACTTACAGTAGCAAAGAAGTTGCGTTGGGCCGTATGGCTGGCCCTTTCGTTTCCCCTCCTTTTCCAGATTTGGTAGTTTCTCATTTGGGGGTGGTTCCAAAGAAGGAACCGAATAAGTTTCGGCTCATTCAACATTTATATTACCCGCAGGGGAGGTCGGTTAAAAATTGTATTGATCCGGAGATTTGTTCGGTGATATACTCTTCGCTTGACGAGGCGGGTCGGTGGGTGCGAAAATGTGGTCATGGTGCCCTTATGGCAAAGACTGATGTCGAATCCGCTTTTCGTCTATTACCGGTTCATCCTGAATGCGTGAAGCTGCTGGGCTGTTTTTGGGAAGGCAGATTTTTTGTGGATAGGTGTTTACCTATGGGTTGTTCCTTGTCCTGTGCGTATTTCGAGGTGTTTAGTACCTTTCTCGAGTGGGTCGTGTGCGACGTTTCCGGTTTCGACTCGGTTGTTCATTATTTGGACGACTTTTTGTACGTTGGTCCGGCTGATTCATCACGTTGTTTCAGGATTTTGAAAGCCATTGAGTGGGTGGCTGATCGTTTCGGTGTCCCGTTGGCGCCCGAAAAAACGGAGGGCACTAGCACATGTTTGCGTTTTCTGGGGATCGTCATCGATACAGTTGAATGGGAGTTCAGGTTGCCTGAGGACAAGCTGCTGGATTTGAGGTTGGAAGTGGTCCGAGCGCGTCGTTTGAGGAAAATATCATTGCGTGATCTTCAGTCATTGTTGGGGAAGCTTAACTTTGCTTGTCGGGTTATGCCGGTGGGTCAAGTTTTTTCGCGTAGGTTGGCTAGCGCTACTGCGGGGATGCGGGCTCCCCACCATTTTATAAGGTTGTCGTCGGAGCTTAGGGCTGATTTGGTGGTTTGGGAGTCCTTTTTGGAAGAGTACAACGGTCGTTCTTTGGTAATGGCAGAGGTGGTAAGTACCGATGCCATAGATTTGTTTACGGATGCGGCTGGCGGGATCGGTTTTGGTGCCTATTTCAGAGGGCAATGGTGTGCGGCTCAATGGCTTGACGCGTGGGTTTCCGCCGGTCTGGTGCGCAACATCATGTTGTTGGAGATTTTTCCGATACTGGTGGCGGTGCATTTGTGGGGGCGGGATTTCAGGAACCAGCGTGTTCATTTTAATTGCGACAACATGGGCGTTGTGAGTGCGATTAATGGTCTTACTGCATCATCCCCTCCAGTCGTTCGAGTTTTACAGCAATTGGTGCTATTATGTTTGTCTTTGAATGCTCATGTGACTGCGGCGCACGTGCCCGGTGTAAGGAACGAGATTGCTGACTCTCTCTCGTTTGCAGTGGGATCGCTTTCGTTCTTTGGCTCCGGAAGCAGAGATCGAGGGTCTAACTTGTCCGGAGGAGCTGTGGAGGGTGGCTTACGGGCCGCAGAGTCGTTGATTGAATCGTCATTGGCACCAAAAACTTGGGAGGCTTACCGGGAAGTGTTGCGGCTGTGGGAAGAGGTCCTTACGGCCGGCCAAACCAGGTGGGCCGGCTTGATCAGGAGGGTATGTTGTTGTCCTGGTTGGGGCGAGGTGCGAGGGAGGGTTGGTCCCATGCAAAGGTAACGCGCTTATTAGCAGGTTTGTCTTTTGGTTTTCGATTGCGCGGGAGCAGGGATTGGACGAAAACATTTTTGGTGAAGCAGGCAGCAAAAGGTTTCCGCCGTTTCAGAGTCGGGGTGATTTAAAACGGCCAGTATCTTTTAATCTATTGGAGGAATTGGGTCGGGTTCTGGAGTCGGTTTGTTCGGATCGATAAGAGGTTTTGTTGTTTCACCTGGCCTTCTCATTTGCATTTTTTGGGGCTTTGCGGGTGGGGGAGCTTGTTTCTCCCAATAAAGGGTCAATGGGTGGCTTGTTAGCCAGGGATGTGGTATTGACCTCACAGGGGGTTGAATTCTGGCTGCGACGGTCCAAAACGGACCAGTCCGGAAAAGGCCGTCGAGTGGTGTTGGGTGGCGTGTCTGGTTCTTTAATGTGCCCTTTGTCCCAGTTTGAGCGGATTCTTGGTGTGCCACGCAGACGGGGGTAGTTTGTCCCGGTATCAGCTTGGCGCGGTTTTTAAAAAATCTGTTCGGTGTTTGGGGATAGATGATTCCCGCTTTACCTCTCACTCATTCAGGATAGGCGCGGCGACCGAGGCGGCAGCGCGCAGTTTGGGTCTCTCTTTAATACAGCGCATTGGCGGGTGGAGGTCTAATCAGTACCCCAGTTATGTTCGGCCTTAGTTTGAAAAAGTAGGGGGGGGGTTTGGTTGGTCGTCAACATGGGTATGAACAGGAGTTTGAGTGGGTTGGCATTAAATTTATGCTGCAAGTGTATTTTTCTGTTAGTGTTGTTTTGTGTTTCAGGTGCTGAGCCGCTGCTGGTCTGGATTTTTGGGCACTCCTTCGTTTATTGGGGAGCATTGCGAGCCAATGTCAGGAACGAAGGCAGACAGCTGGGGATTCCCAGGGCCGTGGCGGTGGTGCGGTAGCTCGGTTTCAGGGGCCTGGTGTGGCGAAGGATGTTGCCGGGGATCCATGAATGCGCCTGGTTGGACCGGGCACCAGATATTCTCGTTATTCACGCTGAGGGTAACGATCTGGCGGTTCGGCCTTTTCAGGAGTTGGTCAAGGACATTAAGCAGGATTGCTTAAGGTTGTGGTCGATGTACCGGGGGGGTCACTATTGAGTGGTCTGAGATTGTGCCACACAGGCGTTGGCGGTCTATGAGATCGTTGGAGAAGGTTAATCGGGCCAGGATAAAAGTTAACAGAGTGGTGTCTGCTTTTATTGTTCGAAATGGGGGAGTTGCCGTGCGGCATTTCGATTTGGAAAAGGGCGAGGGTGATTTTTGGTTGGCGGACGGGATCCATTTAAATGCAGTGGGTTCCGATATTTGGGCCCTCGCCCTTCAGGATGGTATAGAAAAGGCCGTCGCATGGCGGGTTGGGGGGGTCTCGGGTCATTGAGGTGTTGAAGGCCCCCTCGTTGTGGCGGTTTTAGAGGAGGGGGGAGTCCTTGAAGTCGGTGGAAATTGGTTTTGGAGACTCGGTGTGTAGGGTCTCCTCCGTTAAAAGGTATGCTGGTCGTGATCTGGTGGATGGGGAGTTTCCGTCGGAAGTAGGCGGATCTCCAAATAATTCGTGGACAATATCTATTGGTGTGCTGGTGCTCCCGAGCCTGTGGGGTAACGGCTGGGAGCAAATGGACGGGGTTTGTTCACAGTATTTTGGACTACTTCACCATGATCTTGTGGCTTCAAGGACTCCTCCTTTCAGTGTTTAAGTCATTGTAATTATGTTATTTATGATACAGTGTTTATTGTTTTTGTTGGTTTAATAAAAAAGGCTGCTGTGGCCATTAAAATTCCAAAGAAAATACTCGTGTCCGTGTCTTAGTTGGCGCCTGTGAGGTGGTGGGGATTTTTCATGGTCACACAGGGGTAACGGGGGAAAGCCAAGATGCTGGTCTCCCCTGAGGTAAACAACTTGACAATACCAACGTCAACAAGTGGCCGGAGTAAGCCTCCCAGCCCCCCCCATAGGAGGCGTGGGCGGAGGCCATCATGACGGGGGGGTTGGAGGGTTTAGTGGGGGAGGGGTTAACAGGGAGCCAGGGGGTATGTAGGTGAGGGTCGGGGGTGTGCCCGCCCTCTGTTCCCGCTCTCCCAGCACCAAAGCAGTCCCACCCTCCCTCCCTTTCTTTTTGACAGCTGGGAGCGTTATTTTAATTTCGGGTCATGGCGATTTTGGAGGAGGGGGGAGTCCTTGAAGTCGATGTCGGTGGAAATTGGTTTTGGAGACTCAGTGTTTAGGGTCTCCTCCGTTAAAAGGTATGCTGGTCGTGATCTGGTGAAAGGTGGATGGGGAGTTTCCGTCGGAAGTAGGCGGATCTCCAAATAGCTTGTGGACAATACCTATTGGTGTGCTGATGCTCCCGAGCCTGTGGGGTAATGGCTGGGAGCAAATGGATGGGGTTTGTTCACAGTATTTTGGACTACTTCACCATGATCTTGTGGCTTCAAGGACTCCTCCTTTCAGTGTTTAAGTCATTGTACTTATGTTATTTATGATGCAGTGTTTATTGTTGTTTTTGTTGGTTTATAAAAAAGGCTGCTGTGGCCATTAAAATTCCAAAGAAAATATTCGTTTCGGTGTCTTAGTTGGTGCCGGTGAGGTAGTGGGGGTTTTTCATGGTCACGCAGGGGTAACGGGGGAAAGCCAAGATGCTGGTCTCCCCTGAGGTAAACAACTTGACAATATCAACGTCATGCCCTTTTATCCCACCGCTCTGCCACCAATATGTCAGGAACCGGGGTTGTAAGGTTGCCCCCAATTCGTCAGGGATTTATTATATTCCTCTTTCCTGTTTCGGTTTGGAACTTGCAGGTCTCTGGCACCCCCCTTACCCTCAGGTCAGTCAGGGAACTATACCTAGGATAAGTAGTCACCACAAAAAGGCTGTTTTGCTGTGTACTGGCTATTGGGCACTCTACAGAGAGGGCAGGATGTATATCCCCATTTCCAGGCAGGAAGTACATATGTAAAACCTCCGTTCCGTCACTGCCAGAATCTCCCAAATACCCCAGAACACACTTTGCTGCCACCAGATCCTGGTTCTACAATAATATCAATATTGGGTCAGGAGCCAACCCACAAGGTAGCATAGTTTTAGCACGGAGGTCGTGGCAATGCGTTTATAGAGCAAGGAAAATGAAACTAGTAAATATTTATAGATTTACTCCAGAAAATTTAGGCAGTGTTTACAAAAATATAAAAGATGTTTAAACGAGACAAGTTACAGTCTATACAGGCAATTACAAAATAAAAATGGATTAAAAGGTGAACTTACACATTTCAGTCAATGGCATGCCATGTGGAGGAGGTGGGAGGGGCGGCTTCCCCAAGGGAAAATCAGCAAAGCTCCCTAGCTGGCACCCCGGGCAAATGACGCCTTCCTACTTGAGCCCCCTAGTCTTATGCCTTCCCCTGGGTGACCTCACTGGGTGGGCGGAGCTATGGAATGTACTCCCCTTTTGAAAGTTACTAACAAACTTAGGAGAGCTATAACTTTGGCCACGAGGCTCTCAGAGTGACGGCAGGACTATCATTTTCCTTATTATATTACCTTTCATTTGAGTGTTAACATGCCATGGCTGTGTGGCTCGGTCGGATAGAAATAAGTTTCTCGGATTCTGGGGATTGCCAAAGTTTCAAAACCCACCTGTGGATAGCTTTTATGATATAGATTCCAAAAATATAGGTTTCCTACTTCTATGCCTAATCTGCATTATTATATACCAGTTTGAATGAACAAAGAAATCATGTGCCATGTGCTTTTAAACAATGGCTGGTTTTGGCTGGTCAGCAGCTCACATTACACCAGCGTGTGTAGCTTAAGGGAGGAGGGAGGGGGCTGGTATCACACACAGGCAGAGAAAACTGCAGCTATGTGCCTGGGCAACACAAAAGATGGGGGAAGAGGCCAGCATGTCATTCAGAAACAAAGGGGCTGCGGCCAATAACGCTGTATGGGTGTAATTGGAACAATAAGAATTGTCATATTTCCTGACAGGCTCTCTGACTCATCATTCCACCCCTCAGTCTCAGGCGTTTTTAATTACAGCAGGATCCTATTTTCACATATAAAAATAGGCTTCAGCCTAAGAGAGAATTCACATTAAGCAGGTTCCCAGCAACGAGAATCGCCTTATCATGGCTGCTGGGTACACATGAATTGGCCAATTTACGCGCTAAGTATTCTCAATTTTTTCAATTTTTAAGAGCAGTAATGCAATTCAAATCTCATATATTTCATGTTTGCATGCTATAGAGCAGTGTTTCCCAAACTCCAGTCCTCACAGCCTCCAACATGTCATATTTTCAGGATTTCCTTAGTATTTCACAGGTGATGGACGTATCATCAAGGCATCAGGAATTCTCTCACATGTGTAACACTATGGCACTATGGAAATCTTGAAAACATAACCTGTTGGGGTCGGCGAAGACTGGAGTTGGGGAACCACTGCTATAGAGCTGCAGAGTACTACTTTATTCTTTGGTTTTAAAAATGTGAGACAGCTGAATATATTGAGCGGCTGTCTCCAGACAGTCCAGTGTAACGTAGGGCACATGAATGAACACTACTACTTTCTAAGTTCTCCTTAAGAGAAGTTGTTTTTATCTTATTTATGCCACAATGATCATCATTGTGAGAATCGACCTTTTCGATTTATTCCTAAAATATCATTATTTGTAAATGCATGCAGGAGGATCGCTGTGAGACTAAGTGGTTTGTAAATAACTTGGGTGCCACCTAGCTGAGAGTGTGAGTGACTGACAGAGTGGTGGGGCAACCATCTCAGTCAAAATTGCTGCCCATTAGGGATGTTGCATGTGTTGGGTGCTTATATGTAATTGTTTAATGGTCCAAGAGGTATGTGTGATGAGCTAGGTCAGGAGGTAACGTGGAGGTTATGAGCATGGCAGAGGATATGTGGGCTTATGTTTCTGCTACAGTTGATGTCCGACACAGAGGGCACAGGTGGTAATGTGAGTGTTATGATTGTAGCAGAAGGTATATAGATTTCTGTTGTCCCTCCACTTGGTGTCAGACACAGAGAGCAGAGGAAGTGACATGGAGGTTATAAATATGACAGAGTGTATATTGGCTTCTGTTTACCCCCAGTTGGTCTCAGACACACGGCAGAGGAAGTAACCTGGGGTTTTGAGTGTTACAGAAAGTATATAGATCTATGTTTGCCCTCCACTTGGTGTTGGTTACACAGGGCAGAGGAAGTAGCTTGCTGGTGCGAGTGTGGTAGCGGTTATGCTGGCTTCTGTTTTGCCTCCACTTGGTGTCAGACACAGAGAGTAACATAGGTAGCAGGGTGGGTGTGAGTGTAACAGGGGGTATATACATTTCTGTTCTCCCTCCACTTGGTATCAGACACAGAGGGCAGAGGTGGTATCGTGGTGGGTGTGAGTGTAACAGAGGGTATATACATTTCTGTTTTCTGTCCAGTTGGAGTCAGTCACAGAGGGCAATTGAGCAGGATCCAAAGTGGGGTATAGGTTGCGCTCGTAAATTAGTGCACTACTTTGAGGCTAAAAGGGATGAAGGGTACTAAGGATTATATCCTGTGTGATGTCCTGGTCCAAAGGAGACCAACTCTTCTATAGCGGTGGACAGATTGCTGCACATGACTATCAGGGTGTTCTGCTGTAAACAGTGATTGCCTTAAAGTGAGCAAAGCATTTGTCTACAAGGTGAAGTGTTAAGATCTGAGAGTGAGGACAAGGACCACAAACAGGTGTGAGGTGAGAAGTGTGTCTAGGCACAGCAGAGAACACCGGCTGTGGAACAAGACGCACCACACCACCACCCATGCACACCGCTTACATGTGAACTCTTTTTGAGTCAAACATAGGATTTGCGACCAAAACTGAAGGAATTGGACTATTGTCAGGCTGGAAGCTTATGATTTGGCCATTTATTAATGCCCATCTCTGTGTGATGCAACCGTGAAGGTTTTTGTTGATAAATGTTGTTTTTTTTTGTTTTTTTTATATGGTTTCTAATTGCAACAATATACATTACCTCTTCAGGGCCCAGGATGAAGTAGATGAAGTCATTGGTGCAAGACGAGACATTGAGTATGATGACATTGGGAAGCTGCAATATCTGAACCAGGTGGTTTATGAGGTGTCCATATATTTGTAGGAACGTTGATCCTCATGACCTGATGTTAGGCTCTGGTGTAATGACTTTGGGTTATACAGTTAGGTCCATATATATTTGGACAGAGTCAACATTTTTCTAATTTTGGTTCTAGACATTACCACAATGAATTTTAAACAAAACAATTCAGATGCAGTTGAAGTTCAGACTTTCAGCTTTCATTTGAGGGTATCCACATTAAAATTGGATGAAGGGTTTAGGAGTTTCAGCTCCTTAAAATGTGCCACCCTGTTTTTAAAGGAACCAAAAGTAATTGGACAGATTAACCCCTTTCCTACATTGGACGTACTATTCTGTCCATGTCACCTGGGACCTAAGTCCCAAGGACGGAATAGTACGTCTAATGTGATCAGCGGCGCTCACGGCGGGGAGCGCAGCTGATCGCGGCCGGGTGTCAGCTGATTATCACTAGCTGACACCCGGCACAATGTGTCAGGGGCGGTCATGGACCGCCCCCGACACGTTAACTCCTGGCACACCGCGATCAAACATGATCGCGGTGTACCGGGGATTAAAGGAAGCATCGGCAGGGAAGGGGCTGCCTCTGTGCTTCCCTGCGACCCCCACAGCAGCGTGATGTGCAGCGCTGATGTGGGGGTCGCCTTCCCTGCAGGTCCCCGGATCCAATATGGCGACGGGGACCTTTGAGGGCCTGCAGGGAACTGGCTTCCTCACTGCCTGCAGAGCGCAGGCATGAGGAAGCCTGCAGCAGTGCCTGTAACAGATCACTGATCTGTCACAGCGATCTGTGATGTGACAGATCAGCGATCTGTCACAGGACAGTGATGTCCCCCATGGGACATTATAATAAAGTTAAAAAAAAAAATAAGTGTAAAAATAATTTAAAAAAAATATTCCCTAATAAATTCATTTTTTGAAAATAAAAAAACAATAAAAGTACACATATTTGGTATCGCCGCGTTCGTAATGACCCACCCTATAAAACTATCCCATTAGTTAACCCCTTTAGCGAACCCCTTAAAAAATAAAAAACGAAGCAAAAAATGATTTATTATCATACCGTCGAACAAAAAGTGCAATAACGCACGATCAAAAAGACGCATAAAAATATCCATGGTACCGCTGAAAACGTCATCTTGTCACGCAAAAAACGAGCCACAACAAAGCGTCATCAGTGAAAAAATAAAAAAGTTATAGCTCGCAGAATAAAGCGATGCAAAAATAATTATTTTTTATATAGAAATTGTTTTCATTGCATAAAACTGCCACAACATAAAAAAATGACATAAATGAGGTATCGCTGTAACCGTACTGACCCGAAGAATAAAACCGCTTTATCAATTTTACCGCACGCGGAACGGTGTAAATGCACCCCCCAAAAGAAATTCATGAAACGCTGGTTTTTGTTCATTCTGCGTCCCAAAAATCGGAATAAAAAGCGATCAAAAAAGTCACGTGCCCGAAAATGGTACCAATAAAAACGTCAACTCGTCCCACAAAAAATAAGACCTCACATGACTCGGTGGGTCAAAATATGAAAAAATTATAGCTCTCAAAATGTGGTGATGCATAAACTATTTTTACAATAAAAAGCGTCTTTTAGTGTATGACAGCTGCCAAAAATAAAAACCCGCCATAAATAGTAAATCAAACCCCCCGTTATCACCCCCTTAGTTAGGGAAAAATAATAAAATAAATTTTTTTTTATTTATTTCCATTTTCCCATTAGGGCTAGGGTTAGGGTTAGGTTTGGAGTTAGAATTGGGGGATTTCCACTGTTTTGGCACATCAGGGGCTTTCCAAATGCGAGATGGCGTCCTATCTCAATTCCAGCCAAAAAAGTTAAATGGCGCTGCTTCCCTTCCGAGCTCTGCCATGTGCCCAAATAGTGGTTTACCCCCATATATGGGGTATCAGCATACTCAGGACAAATTGCACAATAACTTTTGGGGCTTGTTACTCTTGGGAAAATAAAAATTGGGGGTGAAAAGATCATTTTTGTGGAAAAAATATGATTTTTTTTTAAATTGTACGGCTGTACGTTCTAAACTTGTGTGAAGCCCTTGGGGGTTCAAAGTGCCCACCACATATCTAGATAAGTTCCTTGGGGGGTCTAGTTTCCAAAATGGGGTCACTCGTAGGCACATCAGGGGCTCTCCAAACGTGACATGGCGTCCAATCTGAATTCCAGCCAATTTTGCAGTGAAAAAGTCAAACTGCGCACCTTCCCTTCCGAGCTCTGCCATGCGCCGAAACAGTGGTTCCCCCCACATATCATGTATCAGCGTACTCAGGACAAATTGCACACTAACTTTTGCAGTCCAATTTCTCCTGTTACCCTTGGTAAAATAAAAAAATTGAACCTGAAGTAATTTTTTTTGTGAAAAAAAGTTAAATGTTCATTTTTTTTTTAAACATTCAAAAAATTCCTGTGAAGCACCTGAAGGGTTAATAAACTTCTTGAATGTGGTTTTGAGCACCTTGAGGGGTGCAGTTTTTAGAATGGTGTCACTTTTGGGTATTTTCTATCATATAGACCTCTCAAAGTGACTTCAAATGTGATGTCCCTAAAAAAAATAAATGGTGTTGTAAAAATGAGAAATCGCTGGTCAACTTTTAACCCTTATAACTTCCTAACAAAAAAAAATTTGGGTTCCCAAATTGTGCTGATGTAAAGTAAACATGTGGGAAATGATATTTATTAAGTTTTTTGAGTGCCATATCTCTGTGAGTTAAGAGCATAAAAATTCAAAGTTGGAAATTTGCAAAATTTGCAAAATTTTCACCAAATTTCCATTTTTTTCACAAATAGACGCAAGTTGTATGAATGAAATTTTACCACTAACATGAAGTACAATATGTCACGAGAAAACAATGTCAGAATGACCGGGATCCATGGAAGCGTTCCAGAGTTATTACCTCATAAAGGGACAGTGGTCAGAATTGTAAAAATTGGCCCGGAAGTTAACGTGCAAACCACCCTTGGTAGTGAAGGGGTTAAATAATTGTAAATAAAATATTAATTTCTAGTACTTGGTTGAAAACCCTTTGTTGGCAATGACTACCTGAAGTCTTGAACTCATGGACATCACCAGACGCTGTGTTTCCTCCTTTTTATGCTCTGCCAGGCCTTCACTGCGGTGGTTTTCAGTTGCTGTTTGCTTGTGGGCCTTTCTGTCTGAAGTCTAGTCTTTAACAAGTGAAATGCATGCTCAATTGGGTTGCGATCAGGTGACTGACTTGGCCATTCAAGAATATTCCACTTCTTTGCTTTAATAAACTCCTGGGTTGCTTTGGCTTTATGTTTTGGGTCATTGTCCATCTGTAGTATGAAACGACGACCAATCAGTTTGGCTGCATTTGGCTGCATCTGAGCACACAGTATCGCTCTGAATACCTCAGAATTCATTCGGCTGCTTCTGTCCTGTGTCACATCATCAATAAACACTAGTGACCCAGTGCCACTGGCAGCCCTGCATGCCCAAGCCATCACACTGCCTCCACCGTGTTTTACAGATGATATGGTATGCTTTGGATCATGAGCTGTACCATGACTTCGCCATACTTTTCTCTTTCTATCATTCTGGTAGAGGTTGATCTTGGTTTCATCTGTCCAAAGAAATGTTCTTCCAGAACTGTGCTGGCTTTTTTAGATGTTTTTTAGCAAAGTCCAGTCTAGACTTTTGATTGTTGATGCTTATGAGTGGCTTGCACCGTGCAGTGAACCCTCTGTATTTACTTTCATGCAGTCTTCTCTTTATGGTAGATTTGGATATTGATACGCCTACCTCCTGGAGAGTGTTGTTCACTTGGTTGGCTGTTGTGAAGGGGTTTCTCTTTACCATGGAGATTATTCTGCGATCATCCACCACTGTTGTCTTCCGTGGGCGCCCAGGTCTTTTCGCATTGATGAGTTCACCAGTGCTTGCTTTCTTTCCCAGGATGTACCAAACTGTAGATTTTGGCACTCCTAATGTTGTAGCAATTTCTCGGATGGGTTATTTCTGTTTTTGCAGCTTAAGGATGGCTTGTTTCACCTGCATGGAGAGCTCCTTTGACCGCATCTTTCCTTCACAGCAAAACCTTCCAAATGCAAATGTGCGCCCCTGAGGCTCAGTCACCACAGAGGTACTGCACCTTCTCCTAAGGTGTAGTGCCCCACCACCTAGGTAAGTTGGGAACTTCTTTCCACACTCCAACACCTGCACCCACACACAGGATAGTTCAGCAATGGACCAGATTGCGGCTCCATGCTTAGAGGGTAGCAGAGCACCTTTCGTGGGTCCTTGCTTAGTAACACGAGATGTGCTGGGAGGTGGGTGGAGTTAGATATAAAAGAGTGGGAAAGTTTAGAATTACAGATGAGTCGGGAGGTTAGTCTGGAGGATCAGTCTGACAGAAGGTCAGTCTGACGGGAGGTCAAGGCGGAGGAAGACAGTCAGTCAAGAGAGGCTGAGGACTGGTCTTAGTGGAACGAGCTCCCTAGGAGAGGAGAGCGAGGAAGGAGTGCTGCAACTGCCTCAGTGACCTGAGCCAGCTGGCACGGGAAAGGAACAGAAGGAGAAAGACGTAGAACTGCAACCTAAGCTTCCATAAGAGAGAGAAGGAACAGCGCGGAACGAAGGAGTAGGAGAACAGAGTGGAGTTGTGGGTTGGAAGAGGAACCCTGCCTATAGGTTCTCAGCGCAAGGCCGGGGCCCGGTCCCCGAGGTTGTATGGACACTTATGGTTCTGCAGCAGACACCGGTGGAGTAGTTGGCTGTAAATGCACTACTCCCATCCAAGACTTGGGGCACAACAGCATCTGTATAGAGAGCCGGGACTCAGGATAAAGGGAGTCCCTGAAGTAGGCTACAGCTGTCTGCCGTACAAGAAGAGTTGTTAGGAACATCTGACAGGAGGAACTTCAGAGTACCACAGTACTGGAGCTCTTCACACTACAAGGCGCAATAGAGGAGTCGTTCAGGAGAGGTACATGTTGGCGGGGTATTGGAGAGGAGAATTCTGACTTGCCCGGGAGGTTGATTGAGTCTCTACCCCGGAGGACACGGCACGGAGGCAGGCACCAGTGTGTACCACGAACTGTGAGTAAAGCTTTGGAACTACAAGCCCTGGTGTCTTCCATTCCTTTGTGCACCAACACCATCAGCACTGCTACATCTGGGTACCAACATTCCTCACACCGCTTGCGCCTATACACTGCCCTGGGTTTACAGCTTTGCCTGTGGGCAGCTACACCATCTATTCTGCAACACACCATCAGCCCCAGAGGATCTGCACGCAGCGTTGGCTTAACATCTTGCTTGCCAAACACCACAGGTGGCGTCACGAATGATTCACCATTAGCATATCGCAATTACTTGGGCGCCCAGGGCCATGGTCTGGGTCACCGCTGCTGTGACACATCCCACTGATATCGGCCCAGTACCGAGTACCCCACAGCCCTGGGAGGGCGACCCACATACACCACACCTCAAATCAACTCCAGGTCTTTTTTCTGCTTAGTTGAGAATGACATAACGAAGGGATTGCCCACACCTGTCCATGAAATAGCCTTGGAGTCAATTGTCCAATTACTTTTTGGTCCCTTTAAAAACAGGGTGGCACATGTTAAGGAGCTGAAACTCCTAAACCCTTCATCCAATTTTAATGCGGATACCCTCAAATGAAATCTGAAAGTCTGAACTTCAACTGCATCTGAATTGTTTTGTTTAAAATTCATTGTGGTAATGTCTAGAACCAAAATTAGAAAAATGTTGACTCTGTCCAAGTACAGTATATATGGACCTAACTGTATGTGATGTTGATCATCGTACATTTATTTCTGATAGTTTGTTGGTATCCGTCATATTGCAGAGGTTTTTATAATATGATCTCATTATCTGGAATTGTAGAGATGTCCGCCCTGTTTCTTCTCCACCATCAATCCTATTCCCATAAATGACCTGTCGTTATATTTCCTAGGTTCTGAAAGAGACTTTGCGATTATATCCTACAGCACCGGGTACTTCAAGAGCATTAGAGGAAGACTATGTCATTGAAGGTTTGAAGATCCCACCAAAAGCAACCTTGTCGGTATGGTCCATGGTTCAGTATAAGGATGCAGTACCAGGGACTGTCACAACTTTATCAATGGCACTGTGTTCGAGTAAACAAATATGGGGACTGGGAATAATATTCATTGTGAATCAACAAGATTCCTGGGAATCGTACTCCACTGATGAAATATTAATGCATAAGGAAAGGCTATCAATACTAGTGTCAAAGAAATCCCTTTACTTACTGGTGTTTTTCTGCTTCTCGTCTAGTCATAAGATCCTCACTAGGAATCCCATCAATCGGTAAAATTGGAGGCCTTATCCCTTGTTCTTCCTCACTGCAAATGGGATTGAGAGAGATAGCCTCTCACCATTTCGTAGAACAGCAGTCGTCATGTATGATCATGCTGTGTCATGAGGACTAGCATGAGATTTGTACTGCTGGTCAAATGTTTATAGAGGTCTAATGTATTTGAGCCCCATTGATAAGACATTCATCATCCTGTGGATAGGTGATTAATGTCATTTTTGGGGAAACCCCCGTACTAAATATTTTTGTGTTTACATCTATTAAGCAAACCTATGTATCTCCACGATAACAGATTACAAACAAACCATGAATAGTCTTCATAGTATCATCCAAATGCCCATGTCGTTCTACAGTTCATTTCAGAGGTTGGTAAAAAGTACTGTTCAGATAAAGGTAGGATCTGACTACACAGTGCATGATTGTAGTCTGTTACCATGGAAACACATAATACTTGACAAAAAAGTAGTTTTCCAATTCACAAAGTTACTTCATTTTAGATGGATTGGAACAAGTAAAATAAGTTGTAAATGTAAAACCAAGAAGACCACCTAACAGTTCTTCACGTCTCCCAGTGGGGCCTTTCCTTAATAGTTGTTAAAATTATCAATATTAGTACACATATATATATATATATTGTAGAGGTTTGTACTCACTCGGCTGCAGTTGAGGTAGACACAGGAAGCGGTATTGCTGCAATGTCCAAGCAAGTTGATTTAAACTTCATAAACTGCTCAGGATAGCAAAACAAAAGAACAGCCTTTTCCGGCACAAAGTGAAAACATAAAGTAAAAAGTCCATAGAACATGCAGCGGGTCCACTCAGGATAGTTTCTGGTTCTTAAGGCCTTAGCACAGACCAACACACTGAAGATCCACACATCTCCAGCTCCAGACACTGAATGAGAGACTCGACCTCCCATTTATCTGCCAAACCATACCCCTGGGGTTGGGATATGTGAGCAGGCATTCCCACCCATCTCTTATGACTGCTCGTAAAACCCGACCCTAGAATGGCCTAATAACTCTCTCAGCACTATATGTGCTGGGGCATACTTCCAAGCTCACATCACTGCCGCGATGACACATATCTCCCCTCAAGGACTCGTCCGGTGGTCATCTTATCTAATATATAAAGCTCAATGTGGGTGTGTGTGTGTATGTTCGGGATTGGCATCCGCACCGTCGCAGCTACAGCCACAAAATTTGGCACAGTCACACGTCTGGCCCCTGAGAGCGTCATAGGCTATGTTGTGAGGCAAAATTTTAACCCCGCGTGTTCCAATTCCCCAAACAATTTTGCCCCTATCTACATAATGGGGAAAAAGTGAAAGGAAAAGTGTTGGAGGCAAATTGACAGCTGCCAGATGTGAACAAGAGGGACTGAAAGAATGAGAGCGATGGCGCCAAAGAGTATATACCGTACAGTTGCTAAGGTGGGGTCCTGACATGGGATACTCACAAAACACGGGGATATGAACACACACAAAATGCGCCACACACTACCACGTGCTTCAACACATATACCACCCTCAGCACACATTTCACCACACATACACCAACCTCGCCACATAAAAGTCGAAACACAAAAGTCGCCACTCAAAACTCGCCACGCTGTCCCAGAGCTGTTTAAAAGATGAGAAATGAGCTGTGATTGGTTGCTATCAGCAACAGTTTTCTTTGTAGACAGTTGTGGTAACTGAGGCCTATTATTCTTATCATTTCTATGGTGTTATCATCCGTCTTTAAAGCTGGAAATAACACAATTTATTACCGTGCCAACACAGACCACCCTCTGACACAGCCTGCAGGGGGAGCCCAGCATCACACAGGATAGGATTAGATACATGGCTCAGCAGTCAGTATCACACAGGAGAGGATTAGATACATAGCTCAGCAGTCAGTATCACACAGGATAGGATTAGATACATGGCTCAGCAGACAGTATCACACAGGATAGGATTAGATACACAGCTCAGCAGTCAGTATCACACAGGAGAGAATTAGATACATAGCTCAGCAGTCAGTATCACACAGGATAGGATTAGATACACGGCTCAGCAGTCAGTATCAAACAGGATATGATTAGATGCACGGTTTTTATGTGCAATATAATCATTACAATTTGTTAATTTGTCATAACTAACCACAGTTGGATATTATGCCCATGCAACGCTGGGCTCTTCAGCTAGTAATAAATATATATATATATATATATATATATATATATATATATATATAATATTGTGAGGGTTTAACTCCCTCAGCTGCTTCCCAAGGTAGACACAAGAACGCTTCTTGTGTTAAATCATCTGCTGGTTTATTGTGGAGCAGCATAAACCATGGCAGGGTTCAGCAAAGTAAACAGGTCCTTTCTGGCATAATGGCAAAAAAACAGATAACGTATAGCAAAGTCTGATTATCTGAGGGATTTGCCCGCTCAGACCACCATGTGTCTTCAGCTCCACCTGGAGCCACTGATTTGGCGTCCTTTCCTCTCCAAAACAACACACCAACACGCCTGTTAAGTCCAGCCATTAAAATCCAGACCATGTGACTGATCACATGACTGTGATATCACACAGGTCCTGTTAGCACATGGCTGTGCCAGCTCTGCAGGTGGAGATGTGGTGAACATCTTCCCACCCACTCTATAGATGTCCACCTAAAACCAGCCCATGTATGCAACTTTAATTTAACCCTGACAACAAGTAGTGTGCTGGATGAAGCCTCTCTGGTTTCACATCACTGACGCCATTATACGCAGTGACACATATCTCCCCTCATATACCGTGCCAGTGACCCTGTCACAAAATATATATAATCACTGTTTGCTGTACATTTTTTGATTATTTTAATTATCTTTTTTCATTTTTTCTCCTTCAGTTTAACTCATACATCATGGGAAGAATGCAGCATTTTTTTCCAGACCCTCTTGTATTCAATCCAGACAGATTCCACCCAGACGCTCCCAAGTAAATACCTTTATTACCTTTAAATATTATATTTAATATTTTTTTTAAGGGAAAATCCATTGTCAAATATTCAGGGAATTGAAGGGAGTTCCTTCAGTCTTAAAGATTTTCCCACCTTACTGATTTCTTGCTCTTCTAGTGCTGCCTGGATCTGTACTTGACAAGCATGTGACCGCTGCAGTCAATCACTTGCCATTGGTGATTAACTGCACTGGCTACATGTCCAAATGGACAAAATAGGATTTACAGAGACAGGCTTCGTATGCACTGTACTGTCTTGGCCAAATGTATTTGTGACTACTTCAGCCAATCACTGTTGGTGACCAACATGGCCATTTATTGACTGCAGTGGCCATATGCCTGTTATGTGAAAAGAGGAAAAATAAGGACTGAAGGGGAGATCTGTGCAGCTCTGGAGAACAAGTGGCACGGGTCTCTAAGGTGACCATACTGAATTTAATTTTACTTTGAGCATTTTGAATCATTTAAAAAAAATGCAGTGGTGAGCTACTCCTTTAATCTTCAGGCTGGCTACAAAGAACGCCTCTATCTTTGAGGGGCCCAATACCCCCAATCAATGTACAAAATGCTCAAAGATTGTAGTCAACACTATGAAATGCTTCCCCTTTAATGTTTGGTTACCAAGGTCTAAGTGGCACCAGCGTTTCCCCAGACTGATTAACATTACCTTGCTTTTAACTCATTTTCCTTACGCACACAGGCCATATTTTTCGTACTTCCCGTTCTCTTTGGGACCACGTTCTTGCATTGGTCAAGTCTTTGCACAGGTGAGTTATGGACGTCTCTAGTGGAGATGATGGCGCCAACTGGGACAAATATGAGAACGATCCGAGGGGTATGAATCAGATATGAGTAATTATGTATGTTCTCATTGTATACAGATGGAAGCCAAGGTTGTCATGGCCAAGCTCCTCCAGAGATTTCATTTTGAGCTTGTGGAAGGTCAGAACCTTCGAATCATGGACAGCGGCACCCTGCGACCCATGGACGGCGTGATCTGCAGACTACGACCCAGAACCAACTCAGGAAAAGCAAATAAAGTAAACTAGACTTGTATATTAGGATGAGCCATATGGAAAAAAGTTGTACTGATGTATAGTTCTTGCCATGAATTGACAATGTCACTTTTTCAACTTCCCCTCCAAAAACTCACATCACAATTTCAATTTGTCTTCAACTAAAAGTCATTATGTAGTCCCAAGCATATAAGGGGAACGTCTGCCATTGCAACCAATTTTTTCATGCAACTTTGCTAACCTTTTTGGATAACCTGCCGTTTGATGTATGCAGCTTATTTCCAGATGTATAAGTATCCATGGTTACAGACTACAATGAACCCTTGAGTAGTCAGATTTTTCAGTCATATTTCCTTCTATCCACTACTTGTTAAGAACCCATTAAACATCTGGAGGGAATGGGTGTAAGTCTCATTGAAGAATGAAACGCCACAGAGTTTTTGTTACGGTTTGGCACAGCTACATAAGCTAGGCTACAGAAGGGGAATGGGTAGTTGTTGGTATGAGTTAGGAAAGAAGTAAAGCAAAGTCGAGTTTACAAAAAAGAAAACTGTAATAAACAAAAAAATCAGAAATAGAAAAGGTATAAAACATTAAATGCAGATTTTAGAATTTTGGTGCAGTCTCTGGATTGAGATGGATGCAACGTTCAGGAGACATAACACAGGATCCCAGCTGAGATGAGTTTGCACATGAATAGCAGAAGTGAATAAGCAGTCACAGAAGAGCAGTTAATTACAACCACAGATGCAGGGTACTGGATAGAAGCACAGGTCCAGGGTTATATAATAGTGGACATGGGATAGGCAGCTGAGCTCACCAGTCAAGCAGTAGGGTTGCAACAGGCACATCCTCATCATACCAGGACTCAAGCTCAGGTACAAGCATAAGACAAGTTTTACAGGGGTAGCACACCCAGGGAACATTTGGTGTACAGGGTACAAACCTGATTCCTAACGATGGAACTGAATCTAGCGTCTCAAGAACTACCACAAGATCACCGCTGCCAACTGTCCTGGGTCTCCCAAGACTTCTTGCAGGAATGGGTGGGATTTACGTAAAACTTCCCAAAAGTGGGTAGACTAGGAAGTCTCTAGATGTGCCGGAATTCACAGGACAGAAGTGGGCTTTAAATGTCCCCAGGAATGCTACCAACTATGCCAGAAAGATCTCCGGTCAATGTGCATTCTTCAGATAGGCTGAGACAGTGGCTCAAGAAAAATCACCAGGAAAACAAGAGGGCAATCCGTTTTCGTCAGTGCGTATCTGCAGCCCTATAATGGAACTTCATGTAACGGCATGGATTACGGGGTACAAAATAAACACCCAGAGACTAGGATATAGTAACAGGATTAGATTCAAGGTTCAAGTTTGAGCTGCAAGGAGATGGTTCAGTCTTTCTTATACATATGAGTCCTCTACCTAGTATCCACTGCTAGCTTTTGCTTTATAAAATACATGCAAAAATGAAAGTGTGAATACCTCCTTATAATTTGTACTCTGTTACCATTGAAACACACATATTAATATGGAAGCATACACAAAACAGTAGAAGATTTCTACTCAGGATTTTTCAGAGTATACTTTTTTTTGCTTTGTTTTACTTGCATTGAAGCAATAAAAATAGTTGCAAAAGTATATATGTCCTTTACCTAATTAAGTGAATGTCTGTCTATTTTATGTTTATCCATGTACATTAAATATATTCCATAGCATTATCCACAACCACTGTCTATATTTCTAGTATCTAAGTCTTAAAGAATTTCCTTTTTATGTACCTGTGCCCTTCTAATAATCATACAGGGAGTAATTTGGGTAAAATAAGAACTAAGTGTTTTATTGCTTGCTAAAGGTGACTGTTTTAGTGGAGACCGCAATATAAAAAATTCTTGTTTTAGCCCACCAGAGGTCAGACACGTGCCAGCAGACAGAAGGAAGAGAAATGTGCAGCAGCAGAGAAATGTCTGCACCATAGCTAAATAGCAAGTGGGGATGAGTAGCACTCACTATAAAAGTGCACTACCTCAAGTCCTAGTATGGAGCCTGTACAAAGTATTCAGCTTGAGCTGTTGTCGGTATAGTTAATTTCAGGTGAAGGAGACTGGCCTACTAGAATGAGAAAGTACCACTACTACAGAGAAAGAGTGTGTATTTCCACCACAGAGTCAAGCCAACAGCTGCTAGTTTAGAGTGCATCAGCAGATATAGCCAAATCAGAAGCTATCTGAAAGCTATTGCCTATGTGTGAAGATGCCACACTAGAGATAGTTAAGAGACTGGTGTTTGAGCATGCCTGAGCATGAGAGACTAATACGTGGTAACAAATTACCAGACAACTTAATGTGGGGCATTTCTTCCAATAAAGGTGACCAAAAGAAGGGCTTTGACGGTCATCACAAATGTGTGCATACTGACTAAAAGACTTTGCCAACGTGGAGAAGGAGCTGCTGAAGACATTGCCAGCAGGCTGTGACAAATGCCAGTAAAGTGTAGCAGGTATCAGGCCACCAAATTGTCTATCTCTGTTCAAAATAATTGTTGCTTTAAAGTTTCTGTAAAACTTTGCAACCTTCAAGTTCATTGCCTTTTGTTGAGTAAAGCTATTGATCCATCAGTCGACAATTTTCATTCTGCCCAGAAGTGATCTACTGGTCACAGCAAGATCTGGTTTAGTTGGCTGTTGTGAGTTCATTTTCTGGTCTACCAGTCAGGCTCCATCTGGTGGTAACATGAGGTAGTGAGGCTGATTTAATCAGTAGAGATCTGCCACCTGATAATGAAGATGACGATTGGACCTCAGGAATCTCAGATTGGATTTAAGACAGCCGACGCCCTACTCTGGTGCTGGTGATTCCTTCTGCTTGTCAGGTCTTGGTTCTCAGCTGTGTTCCAGTCAGCTCAAGCTAAGTTCTCTGCTAATGTTCACACATGATTTTGTTGTTCTATTCAGTTTTTTGTGTGGTCAGCCAGCCCCGGCTTGGGCTGTACTGAATTTCCACTCTTATTTATCTGTATTTGCCAACTTGCTTTTTGTCCCTTATGAGATTGGCCTCTTTTTGCTCTGTCTCAGAATATTTCAGAGTGCTGATATAGTGGGAGAAGTCTAGTGAATTCAGGGTTAATTTTGCTATCAGAAGTGTTGGACATTATTTTGTAGGGTTTTGGGCAGATTGCAGACAGTGTCTTTCCTTTCCTATCCTCTCTAGTTTGGGCCGCATCGTTTGCTCAGCCTATTTTCCTACCTGTGTTTGTGTTTTCATCTTGTTTCACCGTCAATACTTGTGTGGGGGCTGCCTATTCCTTTGGGGTCTGCTCTTGGGCAGTTAGTTTTCCCTTTTCTTGCTTTAGGCTTATTTAGTCCTCCGGCTGTGACAAGGCATCTAGGTTCATCGTAGGCACGCTCCACGGCTGCTGCTAGTTGTGTGGTAGGATCAGGGATCTGCAATCTGCATAGTTACCAACCTCTCTGGTTTTTCTGGGCTTAGCATGTTTAGGTTTTTTCCTCCTCGGTGACCCATTCATAACAGTTGGCATTAGGGGTCTTTCCATCTATAAAAGATATTACTTACCCATAGGATAAGTGATAACTTGCTGTCCAATGGGTCTAAGGTGCCCCATTTGAATGGAACGATAGCCACATATGAGTGCCAATAGCTCTATTCAAACATGGATCTTCAGAGCCTGTTCCTAAGATTGGCGTGTGTCCCATGGATCAGCAAGCGACCCCATATTTATAAATAAGGTATAACTTGATAATTACCCTTTAATCTAATGTGTATGACCAACTTCAGAGTATTCAGAGTAATAATAACCACAAGGCTCAATGCATTTCTGTATTAATACAAGCTTTATTGGTAAAATTGTCACAGTCACTTACTCTGCTCAATAAAAAACAATGAGAAATTGAAAAAAGAAAACAAAACATTCAAAATGTTGACTTTTATCTTTAGACTAATTATTACTTTTACCTACTGTTATGTATAAACATTTTACAAGTATACCAAGGAAAATCCTCATTCACACGAGTGCTGAAAAATGGGAGTCTACATTTGGGATTTTTATTACTTTTATGCCGGTGTTTTCCTTTCGCCCTATTTTCTTTCAGCTGCAAAATTTCCACAGAGGCAACGTGCAAAATTTCCTCTAAACTATTTCGCCAAAGGCAATCTCACAAAGATTAAAGGGGTTTTCCGGCACGTAACCATAGTCAACCTTTTTGAGTCTTTGACGTAGCTTTATGAGAGCTTGTTTTTTGCAGAGTGAGGGTTTTTTTTGTTCTCCCATCATATTGCTGTACATAACGCAATGATTTTTGAGTGATTTAAATGTATGCATTATACCATACCACAAATAACATGATACTTTTATTCTGCTGGTTGATATAGCTTTCATATAAAACACTATATTTGGCAGTGATGCAAGAGACAGAGCATCAAAAAAATGCAGAATTCGTATACTGGTATGAATGAGGACTAGTCCAGGTGTTCTTCTTTGGGAACAGAAAAGGAATTTTTATTTCTTTGCTGTCTTGAAATCTGTCCGGGGTTTCAGTCGGCAGACCACACCGTCCAAGGGGCGCAGCGTACCGGTATCAAAACACTTAAAGCTTTGACCTTCAACCAACTCGAAATCAAATCTCTGCAAGAATTTGACCATGACGACTTTTGCCTCCATCTGTACAGAGAGAACATAAAAATATCACCGATTTGCTGAATGTTTCCCCATTCCTTACTGATCGCTTCAGTAGTTTCACGAGTAAAAGACCATCTACTGCGAACAGTGGATCCCGTTAACCACATATAGATGGTGGTCTTCCCGCCAGTGATGATAGAGACGACTGCTGAAAAGTGACCTCAGCACAACGGGAGGCACAGAGGAAAATCTATACTATACACTGTGCCCCCTGATTATATGTACAATATACACTGTGCCCCCTGATTATATTTATAATATACACTGTGCCCCCTGATTATATGTACAATATACACTGTGCCCCCTGATTATATTTATAATATACACTGTGCCCCCTGACTATAAGTATAATATACACTGTTCCCCTGACAACAGGTATAATACACACTGTGCCCCCTGATTATTTGTACAATATACACTGTGCCCCCTGATTATATTTAAAATATACACTGTGTCCCCTGACTATAAGTATAATATACACTGTGCCCCCTTACTATAGATATAATATACACTGTGCCCCCTGACTATAAGTATAATATACACTGTTCCCCTGACAACAGGTATAATATACACTGTGCCCCCTGATTATATGTACAATATACACTGTGCCCCCTGACTATAGGCATAATATACACTGTGCCCCCTGACTATTGGCATAATATACACTGTGCCCCCTGACTATAGATATAATATACACTGTGCCCCCTTACTATAGATATAATATACACTGTGCCCCCTGACTATAGGTATAATATACACTGTGCCCCCTGACTATAGGTATAATATACACTGTGCCTCCTGACTATAGGTATAATATACACTGTGCCCCCTTACTATAGATATAATATACACTGTGCCCCCTTACTATAGATATAATATACACTGTGCCTCCTGACTATAGGTATAATATACACTGTGCCCCCTTACTATAGATATAATATACACTGTGCCCCCTTACTATAGATATAATATACACTGTGCCCCCTTACTATAGATATAATATACACTGTGCCCCCTGACTATAGGTATAATATACACTGTGCCCCCTGACTATAGATATAATATACACTGTGCCCCCTGACTATAGGTATAATATACACTGTGCCCCCTAACTATATGTATAATATACACTGTTCCCTCTGACTATATGTATAATATACACTGTGTCCCCTGACTATAGGTATAATATACACTGTTCCCTCTGACTATATGTATAATATACACTGTGCCCCCTGACTATAGGTATAATATACACTGTTCCCTCTGACTATATGTATAATATACACTGTGCCCCCTGACTATATGTATAATATACACTGTTCCCTCTGACTATATGTATAATATACACTGTGTCCCCTGACTATAGGTATAATATACACTGTGCCCCCTGACTATAGGTATAATATACACTGTGCCCCCTGACTATAGGCATAATATACACTGTGCCCCCTGACTATAGATATAATATACACTGTGCCCCCTGACTATAGGTATGATATACACTGTGCCCCCTGACTATAGGTATAATATACACTGTTCCCTCTGACTATATGTATAATATACACTGTATCCCCTGACTATAGGTATAATATACACTGTGCCTCCTTACTATAAATATAATATACACTGTGCCCCCTTACTATAGGTATAATATACACTGTGCCCCCTGACTATAGGTATAATATACACTGTTCCCTCTGACTATATGTATAATATACACTGTGCCCCCTGATTATATGCACAATATACACTGTGCCCCCTGACTATAAGTATAATATACACTGTGCCCCCTGATTATATGTACAATATACACTGTGCCCCCTGACTATAAGTATAATATACACTGTTCCCCTGACAACAGGTATAATATACACTGTGCCCCCTGATTATATGTACAATATACACTGTGCCCCCTGATTATATTTATAATATACACTGTGTCCCCTGACTATAAGTATAATATACACTGTGCCCCCTTACTATAGATATAATATACACTGTGCCCCCTGACTATATGTATAATATACACTGTTCCCCTGACAACAGGTATAATATACACTGTGCCCCCTGATTATATGTACAATATACACTGTGCCCCCTGACTATAGGCATAATATACACTGTGCCCCCTGACTATAGGCATAATATACACTGTGCCCCCTGACTATAGATATAATATACACTGTGCCTCCTGACTATAGGCATAATATACACTGTGCCCCCTGACTATAGGCATAATATACACTGTGCCCCCTGACTATAGATATAATATACACTGTGCCTCCTGACAATAGGTATAATATACACTGTGCCCCCTGACTATAGATATAATATACACTGTGCCCCCTGACTATAGGTATAATATACACTGTGCCCCCTAACTATATGTATAATATACACTGTTCCCTCTGACTATATGTATAATATACACTGTGTCCCCTGACTATAGGTATAATATACACTGTGCCCCCTGACTATAGGTATAATATACACTGTGCCCCCTGACTATAGATATAATATACACTGTGCCCCCTGACTATAGATATAATATACACTGTGCCCCCTGACTATAAGTATAATATACACTGTGCCCCCTGACTATAAGTATAATATACACTGTTCCCCTGACAACAGGTATAATATACACTGTGCCCCCTGATTATATGTACAATATACACTGTGCCCCCTGACTATAGGCATAATATACACTGTGCCCCCTGACTATAGGCATAATATACACTGTGCCCCCTGACTATAGATATAATATACACTGTGCCCCCTGACTATAGATATAATATACACTGTGTCCCCTGTCTATAGGCATAATATACACTGTGCCCCCTGACTATAGGTATAATATACACTGTATCCCCTGACTATAGATATAATATACACTGTGTCCCCTGTCTATAGGTATAATATACACTGTGCCCCCTGACTATAGGTATAATATACACTGTTCCCTCTGACTATATGTATAATATACACTGTGCCCCCTGACTATAGGTATAATATATACTGTTCCCTCTGACTATATGTATAATATACACTGTGCCCCCTGACTATATGTATAATATACACTGTTCCCTCTGACTATATGTATAATATACACTGTGTCCCCTGACTATAGGTATAATATACACTGTGCCCCCTGACTATATGTATAATATACACTGTTCCCTCTGACTATAGGTATAATATACACTGTGCCCCCTGACTATATGTATAATATACACTGTTCCCTCTGACTATATGTATAATATACACTGTTCCCTCTGACTATAGGTATAATATACACTGTATCCCCTGACTATATGTATAATATACACTGTGTCCCCTGACTATAGGTATAATATACACTGTGCCCCCTGACTATAGGCATAATATACACTGTGCCCCCTGACTATAGATATAATATACACTGTGCCCCCTGACTATAGGTATGATATACACTGTGCCCCCTGACTATAGGTATAATATACACTGTTCCCTCTGACTGTATGTATAATATACACTGTATCCCCTGACTATAGGTATAATTTACACTGTGCCTCCTTACTATAAATATAATATACACTGTGCCCCCTTACTATAGGTATAATATACACTGTGCCCCCTGACTATAGGTATAATATACACTGTGCCCCCTGACTATATGTATAATATACACTGTGTCCCCTGACTATAGGTATAATATACACTGTGCCCCCTGACTATAGGTATAATATACACTGTGCCCCCTGACTATAGATATAATATACACTGTGCCCCCTGACTATAGATATAATATACACTGTGCCCCCTGACTATAAGTATAATATACACTGTGCCCCCTGACTATAAGTATAATATACACTGTTCCCCTGACAACAGGTATAATATACACTGTGCCCCCTGATTATATGTACAATATACACTGTGCCCCCTGACTATAGGCATAATATACACTGTGCCCCCTGACTATAGGCATAATATACACTGTGCCCCCTGACTATAGATATAATATACACTGTGCCCCCTGACTATAGATATAATATACACTGTGTCCCCTGTCTATAGGCATAATATACACTGTGCCCCCTGACTATAGGTATAATATACACTGTATCCCCTGACTATAGATATAATATACACTGTGTCCCCTGTCTATAGGTATAATATACACTGTGCCCCCTGACTATAGGTATAATATACACTGTTCCCTCTGACTATATGTATAATATACACTGTGCCCCCTGACTATAGGTATAATATATACTGTTCCCTCTGACTATATGTATAATATACACTGTGCCCCCTGACTATATGAATAATATACACTGTTCCCTCTGACTATATGTATAATATACACTGTGTCCCCTGACTATAGGTATAATATACACTGTGCCCCCTGACTATATGTATAATATACACTGTTCCCTCTGACTATATGTACACTCACTGGCCACTTTATTAGGTACACCATGCTAGTAACGGGTTGGACCCCCTTTTGCCTTCAGAACTGCCTCAATTCTTCGTGGCAGAGATTCAACAAGGTGCTGGAAGCATTCCTCAGAGATTTTGGACCATATTGACATGATGGCATCACACAGTTGGCGCAGATTTGTCGGCTGCACATCCCTGATGCGAATCTCCCATTCCACCACATCCCAAAGATGCTCTATTGGATTGAGATCTGGTGACTGAGGAGGCCATTTGAGTACAGTAAACTCATTGTCATGTTCAAGAAACCAATCTGAGATGATTCGAGCTTTATGACATGGCGCATTATCCTGCTGAAAGTAGCCATCAGATGTTGGGTACATTGTGGTCATAAAGGGATGGACATGGTCAGCAACAATACTCAGGTAGGCTGTGGCGTTGCAACGATGCTCAATTGGTACCAAGGGGCCCAAAGAGTGCCCAGAAAAAATTCCCCACACCATGACACCACCACCACCAGCCTGAACCGTTGATACAAGGCAGGATGGATCCATGCTTTCATGTTGTTTACGCCAAATTCTGACCCTACCATCCGAATGTCGCAGCAGAAATCGAGACTCATCAGACCAGGCAACGTTTTTCCAATCTTCTACTGTCCAATTTCGATGAGCTTGTGCAAATTGTAGCCTCAGTTTCCTGTTCTTAGCTGAGAGGAGTGGTACCCAGTGTGGTCTTCTGCTGCTGTAGCCCATCTGCCTCAAAGTTCGACGCACTGTGCGTTCAGAGATGCTCTTCTGCCTACCTTGGTTGTAACGGGTGGCAATTTGAGTCACTGTTGCCTTTCTATCAGCTCGAACCAGTCTGCCCATTCTCCTCTGACCTCTGGCATCAACATGGCATTTCCGGCCACAGAACTGCCGCTCACTGGATTTTTTTTCTTTTTCGGACCATTCTCTGTAAACCCTAGAGATGGTTGTGCGTGAAAATCCCAGTAGATCAGCAGTTTCTGAAATTCTCAGACCAGCCCTTCTGGCACCAACAATCATGCCACGTTCAAAGGCACTCAAATCACCTTTCTTCCCCATACTGATGCTCGGTTTGAACTGCAGGAGATTGTCTTGACCATGTCTACATGCCTAAATGCACTGAGTTGCCGCCATGTGATTGGCTGATTAGAAATTAAGTCTTAACACACAGTTGGACAGGTGTACCTAATAAAGTGGCCAGTGAGTGTATAATATACACTGTGTCCCCTGACTATAGGTATAATATACACTGTGCCCCCTGACTATAGGCATAATATACACTGTGCCCCCTGACTATAGATATAATATACACTGTGCCCCCTGACTATAGGTATAATATACACTGTTCCCTCTGACTGTATGTATAATATACACTGTATCCCCTGACTATAGGTATAATTTACACTGTGCCTCCTTACTATAAATATAATATACACTGTGCCCCCTTACTATAGGTATAATATACACTGTGCCCCCTGACTATAGGTATAATATACACTGTTCCCTCTGACTATATGTACAGTATAATATACACTGTGCCCCCTGACTATAGGTATAATATACACTGTGCCCCCTGACTATATGTATAATATACACTGTGTCCCCTGACTATAGGTATAATATACACTGTATCCCCTGAGTATAGATATAATATACACTGTGTCCCCTGACTATAGGTATAATATACACTGTGTCCCCTGACTATACGTATAATATACACTGTGCCCCCTGACTATAAGTATAATATACACTGTTCCCTCTGACTATATGTATAATATACACAGTATCCCCTGACTATAGATATAATATACACTGTGCCCCCTGACTATATGTATAATATACACTGTGCCCCCTTACTATAGGTATAATATATATAATAGGTATATATAAGTTTATATAGGTATAGGTTTATATAGGATTATAGGTATAATATATACTGTTCCCTCTGACTATATGTATAATATACACTGTTCCCTCTGACTATATGTATAATATACACTGTTCCCTCTGACTATATGTATAATATACACTGTGCCCCCTGACTATAGGTATAATATACACTATGCCCCCTGACTATAGGTATAATATACACTTTTCCCTCTGACTACAAGTATAATATACACTGTGCCCCCTTACGATAGGTATGATAAACACTGACTATACTGTATATATACTGTATTATATGCTGTGCTCCCTGATTATATGAATTATTAATACACTGTGTCCCCCTGAAATATAGGAAAATGCGCAATTTTAACAGTAACGATTGTTTGCTCAATGTTTGTTGTCAAGTTTAACCTCGGTCTTTGGCATCAGTGTGTAAAAGAGCAAACTCCACAGCAGGGAGATAATGGAATTCCTTATCTACTCTTTTAAAACAGATCAAAGTTCAGGCTCCTTTTCTGCTCTTGCTATTTGTATAGAGAAACAATAGAAATATTGAGGAAATATCTCTATATATAAAACTGAATGTGTGTGTATAACCAACCAATCACGAAGCATCTTTCATTTCACAAGAGAAGTTCAAAAGAAGCTGAGCTGTGATTGGATGCTATGAGCAACAGTTTTCCTTGCAAGCAATCACTAAGCATCTCTCATTTCACCAGAGCTGGGTAAAAGAAGCTGAGCTGTGATTGCTTGCTATGAGCAAGTTTTCCCACTTGACAACACCTCAGCAGACACTGACATAGAATCATAGAATCGTAGATTTGGGAGGGACCTCCTGGGCCATCTGGTCCAACCCCCTGCTCAAAGCAGGATTTGCTAAATCATCCCAGACAGATGTCTGTCCAGCCTCTGTTTGAAGACTTCCATTGAAGGAGAACTCACCACTTCTCGTGGCAGCCTGTTCCACTCATTGATCACTCTAACTGTCAAAAAGTTTTTTCTAATATCTAATCTGTCTCTCCTCCCATTCAGTTTCATCCCATTGCTTCTAGTCTTTCCTTGTGCAAATGAGAATAAAGTTGATCCTTCTACAATGTGACAGCCCTTTAGATATTTGTAAACAGCTATTAAGTCTCCTTTCAGTCTTCTCTTTTGCAAACTAAACAATCCCAAATCCTGCAACCTTTCCTCATAAGACAGGGTTTGCAGACCGGTCACCATTCTGGTCGCTCTTTTCTGAACTTGCTCCAGTTTGTTGATGTCTTTTATAAATGTGGTGCCCAAAACTGGACACTGTATTCCAGATGAGGTCTGACCAAAGAGGAGTAGAGGGAGATAATGACTTCACGTGATCTAGACTGTATGCTTCCGTTAATACATCTTAGAATTGCATTTGCCTTTTTTGCTGCTGCATCACACTGTTGACTCATATTCAGTCTGTGATCTATTAGTATACCCAAGTCTTTTTCACATGTGCTGTTGCTTAGGCCTATTCCTCCCATTCTGTATATGCTTTTTTCATTTTTATTGCCCAGATGTAGTACTTTGCATTTTTCCCTGTTAAAAACCATTCTGTTAGTTGCTGCCCACTTCTCCAGTTTATTTATATCTTTTTGAATCCTCTCTCTCTCTTCTCTAGTATTAGCTATCCCTCCTAGCTTTGTGTCATCAGCAAATTTAATCAGTTTACCCTCAATTCCTTCATCTAAATCGTTGATAAAAATGTTGAACAATACAGGGCCCAGGACAGAGCCCTGTGGTACCCCACTTAAGACATTCTTCCAACTGGATGTGCAGCCATTGACGACCACTCTTTGGGTCCGATCACTAAGCCAGTTATGGGAGAAATCTAGCATCCCCGGGAGCATAAGCTCCCAGCCATTGTCTGCCCCCCAGAAAGGAGCAGAGCACATGACAGAAATGAATCACCCCCTCCCGTGCATCATTGGTATGCAAGTTAGGGCAAATCCACTCAGCGTTTTGGTTCTGACCCCAGGCCTTTCTTACAGGGATCTCCAGTATGGAAGTTAGGACCGTTCCACTCAGCTCTGTGGTTCTGACTCCAGGGTCTCTTAAAGGGATCATTGGTATGCAAGTTAGAGCAAATCGACTCAGCGTTTTGGTACTGACCCCAGGCCTCTCTTAAAGGAGTCTCCGGTATGGAATGCAAGGTAAATCCATCCAGTCCATTGGTACTGACCCCATGCCTCTCTTAAAGGGATCTCCTATATGGAAGTCAGGGCAGTTGCCTTCAAAAGCTCTGGTACTGACCCCAGGCTCTCTTAAAGGGATCCCCGGTATGGAAGTTAGGGCAAATCCAATCTGCACTTTGGTACTGACCCCAGCCCTCTCTTAAAGGGATCTCCTGTACGGAAGTTAGGGCAAATCCCTCAGCGCTCTGATTCTGACCCCAGGGTTCTATTAAAGGGATCCTCGGTATAGAAAGTCAGGGCAATTGCCTTCAAATGCTATGGTACTGACCCCAGGCCTCTCTTAAAGGGATCTCCTGTATGGAAGTTAGGGCAAATCCCTCAGCACTTTGATTCTGACCCCAGGGTTCTATTAAAGGGATCATTGGTATGCAAGTCAGGGCAAATCCACTCAGCGCTCTGGTTCTGATCCCAGGTTTTCTTAAAGGGATCTCCGGTATGGAAGTTAGGACTGTTCCACTCAGCGCTCTGGTTCTAACGGGATGATGTGGGATATTAGTGATAGTAGTCCGGTGGCTCTGGCTGATGGGATGATGTGGGATATTAGGGGTAGTAGTCCGGTGGCTCTGGCTGACGGGATGATGTGGGATATTAGGGGTAGTAGTCTGGCGGCTGTGATGGGATGATGTGGGATATTAGTGGTAGTTGTCCGGTGGCTTTGGCTGACAGGATGATGTGGGATATTAGGGGTAGTAGACCAGTGGCTCTGGCTGACGGGATGATGTGGGATATTAGTGGTAGTTGTCCGGTGGCTTTGGCTGACAGGATGATGTGGGATATTAGGGGTAGTAGCCCGGTGGCTCTGGCTGACGGGATGATGTGGGATATTAGGGGTAGTAGTCCGGTGGCTCATGCTGACAGGATGATGTGGGATATTAGGGGTAGTAGTCCGGTGGCTCTGGCTGATGGGACGATGTGGGATATTAGGGGTAGTAGTCTGGTAGGTCTGGCTGACGGGATGATGTGGGATATTAGGGGTAGTAGTCTGGTTGCTTTGACAGGATGATGTGGGATATTAGGGGTAGTAGTCCGGTGGCTCTGGCTGATGGGATGATGTGGGATATTAGTGGTAGTAGTCCGGTGGCTCTGGCTGATGGGATGATGTGGGATATTAGGGGTAGTAGTCCGGCGGCTGTGATGGGATGATGTGGGATATTAGTGGTAGTTGTCCGGTGGCTTTGGCTGACAGGATGATGTGGGATATTAGGGGTAGTAGTCCGGTGGCTCTGGCTGACGGGATGATGTGGGATATTAGGGGTAGTAGTCTGGTAGCTCTGGCTGATGGGATGATGTGGGACATTAGGGGTAGTAGTCTGGTAGCTCTGGCTGACGGGATGATGTGGGATATTAGGGGTAGTAGTCCGGTGGCTCTGGCTGACGGGATGATGTGGGATATTAGGGGTAGTAGTCCGGTGGCTCTGGCTGATGGGATGATGTGGGATATTAGGGGTAGTAGTCTGGTTGCTTTGACAGGATGATGTGGGATATTAGGGGTAGTAGTCCGGTGGCTCTGGCTGATGGGATGATGTGGGATATTAGTGGTAGTAGTCCGGTGGCTCTGGCTGATGGGATGATGTGGGATATTAGGGGTAGTAGTCCGGTGGCTCATGCTGACAGGATGATGTGGGATATTAGGGGTAGTAGTCCGGTGGCTCTGGCTGACAGGATGATGTGGGATATTAGGGGTAGTAGTCTGGTAGCTCTGGCTGACGGGATGATGTGGGATATTAGGGGTAGTAGTCCGGTGGCTCTGGCTGACGGGATGATGTGGGATATTAGGGGTAGTAGTCTGGTAGCTCTGGCTGATGGGATGATGTGGGATATTAGGGGTAGTAGTCCGGTGGCTCTGGCTGACGGGATGATGTGGGATATTAGGGGTAGTAGTCTGGTAGCTCTGGCTGATGGGATGATGTGGGATATTAGGGGTAGTAGTCCGGTGGCTCTGGCTGACGGGATGATGTGGGATATTATAGTGAATGTGGCTATGTGGAGTGGGCGGGGCAATACACTCAGCTTTATATATATATAGATAAAATCATTTTACTTTGTTATAGCTAACTGTAGTTAGTTACTATGCCCAGGCAGCGCCGGGCTCTTCAGCTAGTAAGACATAAGAATAAAAGTTATTATGTTTTAAAATATTCAGCTACGAATTTCTATAAAAAAAAATTAGGACAGCGGTGTTACGAGTCCCTGAAATATTTTTTGCTCTCAGCAGTACAATTTGTTTAGTTCAAATTTTTAGAATCTTCCTACCTGTGAAAATACTTGTCCAATACAGGTTCGTGGCCCAAGAGAAAACGGAAAGTAAGTGTTTGAATTTGGCCTAATGGTGTAAAGATAATAAAGAAGAAATATCCAGTGCACATCAGCACAATAACAAACAGGTAATTACACAATAAAGACAAAACACGTTTACTAATAATTTACTTATTCAAAATAGAGCTTGAGTAAAGTGAACCCCAGGACATGGTGAGCTGTGACATCACCTATCTACTGTTTATAGAGGTTATCAGTCCTTGTACAGGAGGAGGAGGAAGTAAGCTGTAACATCATCTATTATGGTAGATCCTGGGTTATCTACTGTATATAGTGGTGTTAGCAGTCCTTGTACAGGAGGAAGAGGAGGTGAGCTGTGACATCACCTATTATAGTGGATCCTGTCTTATCTACTGTATATAGAAATGTTATCAGTCACTGTAGAGGAGGAGGAGGTGAATTGTGACATCACCTATTGTGAATGGTGGATGCTGTGTTATCTTCTTTCTATAAAGGTGTTAAGAGGAGGAGGAGGTGAGCTGTGACATCACCTTTTGTGAATGGTGGATCTTGTGTTATCTATTTTATACAGAGGTGTTATCAGTCATTGTACAAGAGGATGAGGAGGTGAGCTGTAACATCACCCTTTGTGAATTGTGGATCTGGTGTTATCTACTGTACTGTATATAGAGGTATTATCAGTCATTTTACAGGAGTAGGAAGACATGAATCACAGTTTTCAAAAAATTATTTTGGTATGAGATCAAAATCCAGAGGCTCACAGTTATCTCATATACCCGTTTAAAACGTTGAAACTTTATTACAAAAATACAAAATAAATGAAACAAAAATAGGTATTGCATCATACCCAAAGGAATGTACACCCTGGGGAGGTGTCTATCCCTACACTGGCCTGTGTGTCCCTTCCTGTCAGCGGAGGTTGGAGCCCTAGGACCTGCGCAATTGGCCCCCCACTCCACGACGGCTCTCCCTGCTAACCCTATAGGACCCTATAGTGGCAGGGATGTGATAAAGAGTTGAAACACTAGGTGAGAAAGAATAAGATGGTTCAGATAAAGTCTTCTTGGCTTATCTTCAAGGATACTGCTCTGCTAGATTAGACTATCAAATTTTGATCGATTATTCTTTCTTTGTCCCTATTCTAAATGAATCTTCTTCATCTTAGTACCTATATTACTGAAGATCTGATATATCTGATATCCTATTCAGGGACTAAGATACTGTTCAGTGAAATCCTCCAGCAGTATAAAGTTTATGGGGACAAACATAATCAGATATAAATTAGCCAATCCAAATCTCTCACCAAGGATGTGACACACAGGTCACTGATAGATTTACCAATACACAGCAAACCCCTATACCTGTGAAAAATTCACCTGAGCCGTATTTAATAGTCAAAAAGTTAAAGCAAATGTCCATAACAATCCATAGTATATAGATATAAATATATGATTTGCATGAAGTCGCACAATTTACAACACACAAGGGTTAGGTAACCCAATCATAAAAAATGAAAAATAAAAGGGGTTGTTCATGACCCCAGATTGGTATAGTTTGCCTGTGTTCATACAGTTCACACCACAAAAGAAGAATTGATTTTTAAACCAGAGCAGCATTAATTCTAGAGGTGGACTCTAGATATAAAGGCTCCATTTGTATGTGATCATACGGTTCATGGCACAAACCCATTCAGTGGCCCCAACCTTAGCTCCAAAAGTTTATCTGATCTGAAATCATACAGTTTATTGCATAAACAAATCGGTACTAAAATGAGCAAAAAAACAAAAATAACTCCAAAAACAAACTCAACGCGTTTCCCCTTTCCGAGGTTCATCAGGAGTAATAAGATGAAATGGAGCACTTAGCTTTTGTGTATAATGATAAGAGATGCAGTTCGATAGCCTGGGACAGTCCCCTCTAATGGTATGATGCCTGAAGCTTGTGATCACTGACTGCCATTTTATAAAGTGCCGAGAATGAATCCGCTGGTATGGCCTGCGTGTCGGCCCATTACTTTACATGCACATCAGCTGATTGTTCGCTGTGCTTTGGGTTCGGGAGGGCAACACAGTGTGTATATCTTAAACTGGAAGTATATCAGCTGGCTTACCGCACGTTGATACTGCCAATGGGACTTGTATGGGCCCTGGAAGCACTACTGCGCATGAGCTGATTATCAGCATCATGCCGCTTTAGAGTGCGCAGGTCCGGAATTGCATCCTCTCTATGCCCATACCCATCTCATATGAGGACTCACTCAATGAACTGCGCATGTCCGGTACACTCTGCATAGCGCTATCCTAACAACAGAGGTGTGCATGTCCGGACATCCAACCATCCATACCCATGGCCAACATAGGATTCCACTAGTGAACTGCGCATGCCTGCCATCTCTATATCGCATGTACGCCATACACGCATAGTAATTTGATAGGCGACAGCAAAGAGTCATACAAGTATCCCATAGGTGTCCAGGGAAAACCAATATTTATCTCCTGGGCATATGTTCTATATGGACATATTAAGTATATTAAATTGGATTATAGAAATAATACGCCCCATATTCAATAGCGATACTTTTGACATCCCATTTATTCTAGTATAACAAGTGATATTTTACACGAACCATCATAGGCTTAGTACTATAGTAGGGATACCTTACAATGGGACAATTTGACTAAATACATGACTCTCGTTTACAAGATATAGTCATTCATATAGCATATGAAGTCTCAAAGCAGACCAGATCACACTTTGTGCTCCAAAATAACAAAAATTCTTTCCAGCACGATATCTGTGGAAACAATAGATATAGTATACCCATAGTAAGGGCAGATATAGCCATGATGGCCACTTCAGGCCAATGATCATGGGGCGGAGAGCAAATAATTTAAAGTCCAATAGGGTAAGGAAGCATTGGAGGCAAAAGATATATATCAGATCATGCCTTTAAAGGAAACAGTTGAATTGTATTTGTTCATTAAGACCCTTTGGAGACACCGTCTCCAACCTATGGATCCACCTTAATTCGGTCATGATCCATGCTGGATTGTGACAGACAAAAGCACTTGTAACCTTTTTTTTTATTTAAGCTGGTTGCTTAAAGTGAGTTTGCGCCCGGTGGCCATTAGGGTCATTGCACTGTGGTGGTTTCAGTTCTAGTTTTGCCCCCGGTGGCCGTTAGGGTCATTGCACTCTGGTTACTTTAGTTTAGTGCACGTGATTATGAAGCAGGTGTGATTGCTGGCTCTTACCTATAAAAGAGTGACAGGTGGTTGCAATCACTGTTGGTGAAATTGGTCATTTCAACCATGCTTGGTGGAGGAAGGATCTAGAGAGAGTTAATGGCAGCTCAGTCAGAGTCCTGGTGTGGAAGGAGCCAGAGAGCAGTTCTTGCAGCTCTGACAAAGCTTGGTGAAGGAGCAGCTAGTCAAGAGGAAAGCTGCATTCTGGTGGTGGACTCTGTTGCTGGGAGCAATAGCAACAGAGCAAAGCTAAGTGGTGTTATCCCTGTTTGTACCTTTCCCTTTTGTGTGTTTCAGTGCAGTGGTGGGATTAGTTTCTGCACCGTCCATTTCACTAGAAAGGGCTAGGTGCAGGGCGAGCTAGGGTTTTTAGGTATCCTGCTCGTCGCCAGGTGCGGAACCTGCATAGGGACTGTTAGGAGTGCAGAGACACTGACTCAGGGGAGTGCAGGAGGTCTCCACGTCCCCGTTCCCTATCGGAGGCCCTCCATTATATCGGTTCCCCTGGTGTTTCCCTTTATTATTTAAATTCGCCTTACTGGAGGCGGTGTATCCAGGGTCACGTGTGTCAGAGAAATTCACCCTGCTGGAGGCAGTGTGTCCAGTCACACGTAACCATCACAAACTCCTTTTGTAGGATTTTCTTATTCCAATCACCACGTCGTATTGATGGAGTGACCACTTCAATGATACAAAAAGAAAATGAGTCCAGATTACCCTGATATACCTCTCTGATGTGCCTGGAAATTGGGGTGTCCCTGGCATGACGTATGTCACCCACATGATCACCGATCCGTCTCCTCAGTTCTCTCTTCGTTTTGCCCACATAATTAAGTGGGCATAAGCATTTAAATAAATAGATCACCCCACTCGCAAAATGTCTGTTCCGATAAACTCTGCCCGTGGATACACTGCAGAACTCTTTCCCAACCTCAATAAACCTACAAAAGGAACAGCCTCCACATCTAAAGGTTCCCACAGACCTTCTATCTAACCAGGTGTTCTTTTTTGGTAATGGAGTATATAGGCTGTGCACTAATTGATCCCCAATGGATCTACCTCTTCTATAGGTAATGGCAGGTTTATCCGGTAAAAAGTCACAGATCTCGCTATCAGCTTTCAAGATTCCCCAATATTTGCTGATTATCCTGCGTACTTCCCATGAACGTCTGTCGTAGTTACCAATAATACGTATAAATTTATCTTTCTCTTTTTGTTTGGGGTGTAAAAGATTACTCCTCGTGCATGACTCTACCTCTTTAAAGGCATCCTTGAGAACCTTCTCTGGATATCCTCTGTCAAGAAACTTACTCTTCAGTTCTTTGGCTTGTTTATAAAAGCCCGATGGTTTTGAGCAGTCTCTCTTGACTCTGAGATACTGTCCTTTGGGGATGCCTTTACATAGACTTAATGGATGGTTGCTCCCCCAATCCAACAAATTGTTGGTTGAGGATGGTTTCCAGAATATTTTGGTCTCCAATGTTCCGTCAACTTCTTTCTGTATGTTAATATCCAGGAAATTGATGGACTTAGAGTCAGCCTCTGAAGTACACTTAAGACCCAGACCATTCTGGTTAAGCTCTTGCAGAAAATTGTTGAAGGAGGAGATGTCCCCCACCCAAAAAATCAAAATGTCGTCTATGTAGCACCCCCAAAATTGTATCTGGGGGCACCACCAGGCCGCCTGATCATCTGCAAAGACGACAGTGTCTTCCCACCAGCCCAGAAGCAAGTTGGCATACATGGGCGCACAAGGGCTGCCCATCACGGTGCCCCTGATACTGGTGGTAGTACACGCCGTCAAATAGGAAATAGTTATGTGTCAACAGAAATTCAAGCAAGGTGCAGATAAACTCATTATGTGCATTGCAATGTATTCCCCTAGACTTCAGGAAATATTCAACTGCTTTCAATCCCATATTGTGGGAAATACTACTATACAAGGCCTCCACATCAATAGAGGCCAAAAGTACATTGTCATCAAGGGACATATCTTCGATCTTGAGTAACAAATCTGAAGTGTCCCTAATATATGAAGGTAGGGCTGTTACAAATTTACGTAGTACTCTGTCTATATAGATACCACAATTTTGAGAAATTGAATGCTGTGACATCACCTATTGTAAATAGTGGATCCTGTGTTAAGTACTGTATATAGGTGTCACCAGTCACTGTACAGGAGGAGGAGGTGAGCTGTGACATCACCTATTGTAAATGTTGGATCCTCTGTTATCTACTGTATTATTATTTTAATTTATATAGCACCATTGATTCCATGGTGCTGTACATGAGAAGGGGTTACATCAAAATACAAACATCACTTACAGTAAATAAACTAGCAATGACAGACTGGCACAGAGGGAAGAGGCCTCTGTCCTTGCGGGCTTATTAGGTGTTATCAGTCATTGTACAGGGGGAGGAGGATTTGATCTGTGACATCACCTATTGTGAATGATGGATCCTCTGTTATCTACTGTATATAGAGGTGTTATCAGTCATTGTACAGGAGGAGAAGGTGAGCTGTGACATCACCTATTGGGAATAGTGGATCCTGTGTTATCCACTGTATATAGAGATGTTATCAGTCATTTTACAGGAGGAGGAAGACATGAGCTGTGACATCACTTATTATGGTGGATCCTGTGTTATTTACTTTATACAGAGGTGTTATCAGTCATTGTACAAGAGGATGAGGAGGTGAGCTGTAACATCACCAATTGTGAATTGTGGATCTGGTGTTATCTATTGTATTTAGGAGGTGTTATCAGTCATTTTACAGGAGGAGGAAGACATGAGCTGTGACATCACCTATTGTAAATAGTGGAACCTGTGTTACGTCCTGTATATAGAGGTGTCACCAGTCACTGTACAGGAGGAGGATTTGATCTGTGTTCATCACCTATTATAAATGGTGGAGCCTGTGTTATCTACTGTATATAGAGGTGTTATCAGTCATTATACTGGAGGGGGAGGAGCTGAAGATTAATTCTATATTGCCTGGAGGGGGAAGAGGTGAGCTGTGACGTCACCTATTATGGTGAATCCTATGTTATCTAGTGTAATGGTAGATCATACATAATATACTGTTTATAGAGGAGAGATGCTAATGAGATGACTGCTGAAAGAGATGTGTGAATCTATTGGACAGTCAGGATGTGTCAGTGTATTAGAAGCCTCAGAATGAGGACTAGAAAATTTCAGGATTTTTTTTTATATAAAAAACCCCCCTCAAAATAATTTACAAATATAAATTTAACATAAAAATTAGATTTTAAACAATAGGTTCCTTTCTGAGGACACATTCCCGTTAAGATGAAAATATATATTTTAATATAGAGCCACACTTACTTAGGGGCATCAGGATGGAATCTATCAGGGTCAAAGTGCAAAGGATCTTTAAAATATTTCTCCATCCGACACATGATATATGTGTTAAACTAGAAATAAAAAGAGATTTTATTATATGATACCATCCTCACACTTATTCTAATTAGCAGTGATAGCATAGCATATTATTTGTAAAATGTCAGGAAGACAGACCAAATTATATTTGTGGCGTTCTGTGAAATCACACCCACCAATTTCCAAAATTAGGGCACCGCTCACAATGGAAGACCACAGAACAAAGAAAGAATGCCACTTTATTATTTCTATCCCTAACTGTATCATCTGTATTTATGGTTTATTAAAGGGGTTTTGGGAAGCACTGGAGAGTATTCTTTATTATGGCATTTTTCAGCATTTAGTGTATATTTGAAATGTTTTTATTGTCATTTAAGTGGCACTATCCCAGTGGGGCATCTTTATGGGAGTCTAAGGAAAAAATGGAAAAAAAAATATGCATCTTGGAAATAAAAGGTAACAGCACAAAAATGGAAATTGGCCATGATCGGAAGGGACAAACCCTTAAACACATTTAGATACTATTCTTACTACATCTAGGACATACCAAAAGACCATTTTTACTTAGCATTGATAGTAAATTAGGTATATAAATTGAGATATTAGGACAAGCACTGAGTATTGCCTCTCTTTGTACACTAAATATGTAATATGGCACGAGGAAAGTTTTTTTTAAAGTGATAAACTTTACAATCTTATGTTTTTCGCTTACCATTACATTAGATCCAGCAGGAATTCTCACTCCTTCAACAACTATTTCCTCTACTGAAAGCCTTGATGTTCCTGGTGCTGTTGGGTACAATCTCAAGGATTCTTTTAAAACCTATAAAAGGAATATAATGAGAGACTCATATAAACCCTTTACAAACAGCAATGTCCTCATTTATCCTTTTATTTATCACTGTCTCGTGTAGCAAAAAGAACACACCCCACTTGTAAAATACTGACCTTATCCATTACTTGAACAGGAATATGTATATTGATTGTAAGCTCACAAGGACAAAAATTAATAAGTACCTGGGTCAAATATCGCAGTTTCTTAAGATCTTCAAAAGCAACGTCTCGTTTAGAGCCAATAACTTCATCCACCTCAGCCTGGGCCCTTAGGAATCAGAAAATTCATGAGAATTATGAAAAAGTCACCCTCGTCAAGCTGATTTTACAGTCTGTGAACATTACCTACAGAGAGGTGGATGTCTTTTAGTTAAATCAGAAACAAATTTTGACAATTGGGATGAATCTGACATAAACATAACTTGGAGACTGTGCTGACTCCCAATGGGTCACTAAAATACTGGTCATAAGGATTGTAACAAAGTGTCCCTGTGTAGACTGACGAGCAAAAGATTAACAATGTCTTGAACTTTCGATTTTCAGACTCCATATTTCACCATCTACTACCATTTTGAATGTGAGACTACCATCATTTTATAGACAATCATCTTGGCTATCTCTTACATAAATTTGACTTGCAACTATTTAGCATATGATTAGTTATGCAAATTCTTGTCATGTCACTACATTGCTGCTGCTTTGTTCCTAGATATCAAAATTATTTTTTTTATTATTATTTTGTTAGTATTTTATAAAACCACATTTGGCTTTCAATACTTCCTGAATCCTTCTAGACATGCTCTTGATCAGATTCACTGATATCTGATCCCAGGTCTCTTCTCAAAGTTGGTGCATACTGTTCGACTCACTTGGATATGTATACAGTGTTTTCTTCAACTCTACTCAGATCACCCATTCCCAATTTTCCACTGTCCAGTTTTTGTACTTTTTTACCAACTTGAGCAAACACTTCCTATGTATAAACCAGGGACCCTTACAACAATATATGGATATAGATATGCATAAAAACTAAACCTTTAATGAAACGTAAATAGTAGACAATACAACCACACAAATACAAACAACCGTGTCACCTATTGTACCCTACTATGTGGTCCTGATATCAAAGCTGCCTAACAACGGAGGTTGGCACCCTAAACACAATCGAGATTGGTGCCCCCGTTCCACGGCGGCTGTACCCTAAAACTCCTAGATGGCCCCGAATGTGTGCCACGAATAGTCAATCAGTTATTCAGAAAAGGAGTGTACAGGGGTTGCCAAGTAGGTAGCTGAGTAGGCAACAATAGAAAAAGTGCAAAAATAGTGCAAAGAAGACAAGACAAAAAGTGACAAGTGCATTTAGAGTATCTCATTATCTGTCCCCTATATCTGAATACCTTCCTGTCAGCGGAGGTTGGCACCCTGCTGGTCAGCGGAATGGCGCCCCCGCTCCACGACGGCTTACCCTGGAAATACCCTGATATAATCTTAGATACAACATCGGGTAGCAAAACCATACATATGGAAGGACAAGTGATCCTTATAACATCAATATAAAAAACATTGTTGATAACAAATAGAGGGATACTCAGAATTTTGATGTAAGATAGGCAAAAACCTCAACGCGTTCCTCCCAACAGGATCATCAGGAGCTAGATAGATAGTCTACTATTTAGGCTTCATTAAAGGTTTAGTTTTTATGCATATCTATATCCATAAATTGTTGTAAGGGTCCCTGGTTTATACAAGTGAAGTTGTTTGACCTTACTGAGGTTAATTTGTTTTGAAAACTTACAAACACTTCTTATGACAATATTGAAGTTCAGGCTTCTTCACCTTTTTTCAGGCCACCATTTCAGACTTGTGTAATGTGCGTCACATGGTGCTTGCATGATTGGGATCTAGCTATTACGAAGCATATGAGCCATCTCCACTGCCGTGTTTGCTGCGCCAGAACTGATAGAACTTGTGTTAAGTTGACTTGTTGACTGATGTTTTACCTGGACATTCACCACTTGGCTTTTAAATGGATAGACAGACGTAATTTCATATTCTAACACGATGAACAGTCTACAACCCAAATCCTGGAGTAGGCAGTGAAGGCCATGTCTCATTCTCTCCTAAGAGGAAGAGGTCAGTCAGGGAAGAGCAAGAGGGAACGGTGGCGGGCCTCAGGAAAGCTGGGTTGCCGGACAGGGAGTCCCTAGTGGCAACAGAAGTTGTTGAGGTGGGGACAGTTTTGGCATATCGGAGACAGGACCTTGAAGTGTACTGTTTAACGGGAACATCGACGGTAGAGGGCTCTGCCTCGTCTTGTATGTCGTAGCTGTATGTTTCTGAACTATTGTACATTATTTTGATCAAAATTATGTTTAATAAATACTCTTATTATTATTATTACCTTTATGCATTATTTGCAGTATATTTTTTACTTTTTAGTTCAGGACATTTGTGTTTTTTGCTTTTTATGTTTCTGAACTATATAGTAAAACCGAACCTGTTGAATCGGACTTAAGGTCTCCTGGTGTGTGTTTTACTAATTCTATTCCTAAGAACAGAGATGTAGCAGAGGCCACTGGCCTACAAGTATGAGCAGAGTGCAACACCACAACACTCATCAACACTCATGGGAAAATATCTGCGTACAGGGTGAAGAGAAGTCAAAACCGGACCACAGCATCAGCCCTGATCCCCCCTTTAAGTGGCGGTGCGTGCAGCGTCAGAGCAGAAAAAACGGTGGACCTATAACCTTAAAGGCGAACAAGATGGTGGACAGGGATACGATCTCCAAGATGGTGGACGGCAGCGTGAGTCCCAAGATGGTGATGGCTGGTGGTCTGAAGCAGAGAGGTCCGACCCATCGTGGGAGTGGATGTCTGAACTCATGAAGATAAAGTGCCCAGCCCACTGGAGTGATAATCTCAAGGAGGAGGTGTGCCAGAGAAAAGCTCCAATCAAGAATAGGTGAGACGCAATCCAGTAAGCAAAGTAGCCCATCAGGTGAGAGGCGACGAGCGAAGGAGGTGTGTCTGAAGAGAGAGTCACAGGGAATGACAGATGAGGTGGCGGTTGAGTCACTGGCATGGCCCCTGAAAGGGCGGAGAAAATAGGGCGAAAAGTCAGCTGAGAGTAACTGGCAGATGCCAGTTTGTTTACAGCACAGGACCCACAGACGCCCGAGAAGACCCCACAGTGATGGACCACGTAAGCAGCAAAAGCAGAGGAACAGAAGAAATGGAAGTATCCGTCAATGAAAAGATTATCCACCTTACAGTCTCTGGGGCCACAGCAGGCGACACCACTGTCTATATCCATTCAGTGGCAGACGACCCCGCAGCTGAAGGTGTGCCTGTATCATCACAATATCCAGTTACTCTACAGGAGCTGGATGTCTGAGGAAGACCTGGAGCTGGATGCCTGAGGAAGACCAGATGCCGGTACTGGAGAATGTTCCCCCACCAGGTCAGTCTGATCCTGTTAGGCCGACCACATTGCCAGTGAGAAAAGAGACGGTGGAAGAGAGGGAAGCAGCTAAACCTGCACTCATTCCCTAAAAGAAGGCTCCATCCAAGAGGTTCAACTGGAATGAGGGGAGGCAGGACACCTCAACTCCTGTGAGGTCGATATCAAGGGGAATCCTATGGCTGCAGGATATGCCCAACGTCGTTGAGGAGTGGATGAGGACAGAATCGCTGGCCTGGGAGTGGCTCACAGGGCTGAAGCGAGACCTGTTCGAGGAAAAGTGCACAGAGGGCCGGGTGGTAGATTTTAACTACATCAAGGGCTTTGGTTTCATAAAGAGCAACTGACAGGTGATGAGGTGCTTGTTAACTGGGTTAAGGTGAAGAAGGACACTTTGCCATACTGCCTACACAGTCTTTATGCAGGTGAGAAAATCCTGTTCTGCAAAGTGTGGTGCCTCAAAGGCTGGTACGTGTTGGGGTAACCCACTCCGCGACCTGTAAAGAAGTTGAAAAATGGAAGGAGGAGGAAGATGTCGAAAGGCAACACCAGCACCAGTGCTACAACCTACAATTTGAACCCATGTTCCCGGGAGCAGAAGGGAGACATGCAATAGTGCCGCAAATAGGATGCAGGTACCCAGACTCCCGTTCGGGCCAAGGAAAAGAAGAAGAAACGTCCTGGTGCCAAAATATCCCATGTAATATTTGCCTTTCAGGGAACACCTAAGCACAGGTGTTACTAACTAGGACAGGTCTGCTGCAGGATGACCATGGGAAGTGGCAGTATACTGAACAGCCATACAGCTGGAACCCAACTCCATCTCCAGACTCCTTGGCAGCCTGGAAAATAAGGGTGTTTGATTTCCACGTCTATCCAAGAGTTTCCTTCCATAAAGGCTGTGGTCGCAAACACTTTTCAAAATACTTTAAAATAACAAACAGTACAAGGCAAGGCTACCCCTTTTCCCCTTTATTGTTTACTATCATTATGGAACCTCTGGCGGAAACTATAAGAGCTAATAGTTTTATTAAAGGCATTTATGCAAGTAACAGACAGCATAAGATTGGCCTTTGTGCCTTTGTGTAGATGACACCATAGTCACATTAACAGATCCAATTGGCTCCCTGCGGAAACCAAAAAAATATTAGAACTTTTCTCTCATATATCATACTACAAAATAGGCCTTATTGTCCTTAAGTAAGGGTCACTCGGACCCAGGAGAATCCAACTCCTCAAGGAGTTTCCCTCAGTGGTTCAAGTTTGGTGGTCCGTTGCTGCTTTTTGCTTGTTGCCCAGTTAAAAGAACATGGACATTCGTTCCATGGTCCCAACCCAGTGTGACCCAGAAACAGAAAGAGAAATGGCGGTGTGCACAGGAGAAGAAAAGGGTAAGGGTAAGAATTAAGACTGTTGAATTTCATTGAAGTATGCAATAATTTTGTGTTCTTAAGTTTGCAGAGTTCGATATGGTCGAGGACGGCAATCGTTTACTGTGCGAGCATGTAAGAGGGTGAGCAGTAGCTTATGAAGATGTGGTGGCAAGTTGGTTGAATTTGATAAAAGTGTATTGTTTGCATATGTTATGTATACAGTGAAGGAAATAATTACCGTATTTGATCCCTTGCTGATTTTGTAAGTTTTCCCACTGACAAAGGCATGAACAGTTTATAATTTTAAGGGTAGGTTAATTTTAACATTGAGAGATAGAATATCAAAAATAAAATCCAGAAAATCACATTGTATAAATTACAGTCATATGTTAAAGTTTGGGCACCCCTATTAATGTTAACCTTTTTTCTTTATAACAATTTTGGTTTTTGCAACAGCTATTTCAGTTTCATATATCTAATAACTGATGGACTCAGTTATATTTCTGGATTCAAATGAGGTTTATTGTACTTACAGAAAATGTGCAATCTGCATTTTAACAAAATTTGACCGGTGCAAAAGTATAGGCACCTCAACATAAAAGTGACATTAATATTTCGTAGATCCTCCTTTTGCAAAAATAGCAGCCTCTAGTCGCTTCCTGTAGCTATTAATGAGTTCCTGGATCCTGGATGAAGGTATTTGTGACCATTCCTGTTTACAAAACAATTCCAGTTCAGTTAAGTTTGATGGTCACCGAGCATGGACAGCCCGCTTCAAATCATCCCACAGATGTTCAATGATATTCAGGTCTGGGGACTGGGATGGCCATTCCAGAACATTGTAATTGTTCCTCAGCATGAATGCCTGAGTAGATTTGGAGTGGTGTTTTGGATCATTGTCTTGCTGAAATATACATCCCCTGCGTAACTTCATCTTCGTCACTGATTCTTGCACATTATTGTCAAGAATCTGCTGATACTGAGTTGAATCCATGCGACCCTCAACTTTAACAAGATTCCCGGTGTCGGCATTGGCCACACAGCCCCAAAGCATGATGGAACCTCCACAAAATTTTACTGTGGGTAGCAAGTGTTTTTCTTGGAATGCTGTGTTTTTTAGCCTCCATGCATAACGCCTTTTTGTATGACCAAACAACTCAATCTTTGTTTCATCAGTCCACAGGACCTTCTTCCAAAATGTAACTGGCTTGTCCAAATGTGCTTTTGCATACCTCAGGCGACTCTGTTTGTGGCGTTCTTGCAGAAACGGCTTCTTTCGCATCACTCTCCCATACAGATTCTCCTTGTGCAAAGTGCGCTGTATTGTTGACCGATGCACAGTGACACCATCTGCAGCAAGATGATGCTGCAGGTCTTTGGAGGTGGTCTGTGGATTGACCTTGACTGTTCTCACCATTCTCTTCTCTGCCTTTCTGATATTTTTCTTGGCCTGCCACTTCTGGGCTTAACAAGAACTGTACCTGTGTTCTTCCATTTCCTTACTATGTTCCTCACAGTGGAAACTGACAGGTTAAATCTCTGAGACAACTTTTTGTATCCTTCCCCTGAAAAGCTATGTTGAATAATCTTTGTTTTCAGATCATTTGAGAGTTGTTTTGAGGAGCCCATGATGCCACTCTTCATAGGAGAATCAAATAGGAGAACTACTTGCAAGTGGCCACCTTGAATACCTTTTCTCATGATTTGATACACCTGGCTATGAAGTTCAAAGCTCAATGAGGTTACAAAACCAATTTAGTGCTTCAGGAAGTCAGTAAAAAGTAGTCAGGAGTGTTCAAATCAAGAAAATGATAAGGGTGCCCATACTTTTGCACTGGTCAAATTTTGTTTAAATGCAGATTGCACATTTTCTGTTAGTACAATAAACCTCATTTGAATCCAGAAATATAACTGAGTCCATCAGTTATTAGATATATGAAACTGAAATAGCTGTTGCAAAAACCAAAATTGTTATAAAGAAAAAAGGTTAACATTAATAGGGGTGACCAAACTTTTACATATGACTGTATATAAATTTATTTGCATTTTGCAGTGAGAAATAAGTATTTGATCCCCTACCGAACATTAACAGTTCTGTCTCTTACAGACCAGTTAGAATCTCCTAATCAACTCCTTACCTGCATTAAGGACACCTGTCTTACATAGTCACATTTATAAAAGACTCCTGTCCACAGACTCAATTAATCAGTCAGACTCTAACCTCTGCAACATGGGCAAGACCAAAGAGCTTTCTAAGGATGTCAGGGACAAGATCATAGACCTGCGCAAAGCTGGAATGGGCTACAAAACCATAAGTAAGACGCTTGGTGAGACGGAGACAACTGTTGGTGCAATAATAAGAAAATGGAAGAAATACAAAATGACTGTCAATCGACATCGATCTGGGACACCATGCAAAATCTCATTTTGTGAGGTATCCTTGATTATGATTATGAGAAAGGTGAGCGATCAGCCTAAAACTACACGGGGGAACTTGTTAATCATCTTAAGGCAGCTGGGACCACAGTCACCAAGAAAACCATTGGTAACACATTACGCCGTAAAGGTTTAAAATCCTGCAGTGCCCTCAAGGTCCTGTGGCGCCCCTGAGGCTGTCACCACAGAGGTACTGCACCTTCTCCTAAGGTGTAGTGCCCCACCACCTAGGTAAGTTGGGAACTCCTTTCCACACTCCAACACCTGCACCCACACACAGGATAGTTCAGCAATGGACCAGATTGCGGCTCCATGCTTAGAGGATAGCAGAGCACCTTTCGTGGGTCCTTGCTTCGTAACACGAGATGTGCTGAGAGGTGGGTGGAGTTGAGATATATAAAAGGTTGGGAAGGTTTAGAATTACAGTTCAGTCGGACGGGAGGTCAAGGCGGAGGAAGACAGTCAGTCAAGAGAGGCTGAGGACTGGTCTTAGTGGAACGAGCTACCTAGGAGAGGAGAGAGAGGAAGGAGTGCTGCAGCTGCCTCAGTGACCTGAGCCAGCTGGCACGGGAGAGCAACAGAAGGAGAAAGACGTAGAACTGCAACCTAAGCTTCCATAAGAGAGGGAAGGAACAGCGCGGAACGAAGGAGTAGGAGAACAGAGAGTAGTTGTGGGTTGGAAGAGGAACCCTGCCTATAGGTTCTAAGCGCAAGGCCGGGGCACGGTCCCCAAGGTTGTATGGACACTTATGCTTCTGCAGCAGACACCGGTGGAGTAGTCGGCTGTATATGCACTACTCCCATCCAAGACTTGGGACACAACAGCAACTGAATAGAGAGCCGGGACTCCGGATAAAGGGAGTCCCCGAAGTAGGCTACAGCTGTCTGCCGTACAAGGAGAGTTGTTAGGAACATCTGACAGGAGGAACTTCAGAGTACCACGGTACTGGAGCTCTTCACACTAAAAGGCGCAATAGAGGAGTCGTTCAGGAAAGGTACATGTTGGCGGAGTGTTGGAGAGGAGAATCCTGACTTGCCCGGGAGGTTGATTGAGTCTCTGCCCCGGAGGACACGGCACAGAGGCAGGCACCAGTGTGTACCACGAACTGTGAGTAAAGCTTTGGAACTACAAGCCCTGGTGTCTTCCATTCATTTGTGCGCCAACACCGTCAGCACCGCTACATCTGGGTACCAACATTCCTCACACCGCATGTGCCTGTACACTGCCCTGGGGTTACAGCTTCACCTGTGGGGAGCTACACCATCTATGCTGCAACACACCATAAGCCCCAGAGAATCTGCACGCAGCGTTGGCTTAACATCTTGCTTGCCAAACACCACAGGTGGCGTCACGAACTATTCCATTCCATTAACTACATTTCCCCATTACTTGGGCGCCCAGGGCCACGGACCGGGTCACTGCTGCTGTGACACATTCCCCTGACACCGGCCTGGTACCAAGTACCCCACAGCCCTGAGAGGGCGACCCAAATTTGGCGTCACAAACAGGATGGCGAGACCCGATACCATCGGGTTCTGTGCGCCTGAAATTTGTGAGACTTTGAACTTTTGAAAATGTGCAGAAGACCCAATTTAATAGACTGTAAATTGGACATTAGAAATGGCCGCTGGCGCGGAGCAGAAGGGCGTGAAGAGATGGGAGGTACTAGGAAAAGACCGCGAAGAGTATTGGGCCTTCCCTGCCTGAATTACTAAGTGACAGATACATGGCCCACCCCTCGAGGGGTTCATATACTGGCTTGGTATGGAAGCGCTGGAAGAAGACGCCGCCCCCGGAAGGAGGGGCAGAAGAAGCCAGTGGCGGGAAGGGGGCCGAGGCAGGAAGAAGAACGCCAGAACGCCATTTTGGAGAGTGAGGGAATGAGGCCTGTGGAGCGCGGAGAAACGGATCTCACTGGCGCCATGGCTGAAGGTTCCGGCCCGATCTCAGGGATGAATCACCAACAGCTGGAGGAAGAGATTATCCAGCTGACGCGCCGCCTGCGACTGAGGCGAGAAGCGCTATGGACATTGAACTTGCAGCGCTCCCAGGAGGGGCCTACACCTGCGGTACCCGAGACACCGGTACCCGCGCTGCTGCATCATATCTTTTTCTGGCAGACCTTGCGGAGCTTGGAGCCGCTGCCATGCCATCGGCAGCGTATACTGTCCCTTCTTTGCCGCTAATACCGGAAGAGTTGTATACAGCCCAGGGAGCTGAATCAGGGGAAGAGAAGCTCCTGCCCGGAACTGGCGCGGCTGCGCAGGTCCCGCCAGCGACCCCCGCGGAACGGGAGCTGCCATGGGCTCCACCGCCATCCCCGGTGTCTCACCGGGCAGCGCCCGCTACCCCTACGCCTGCACCGGAGCAGAGGTCGCGCCGCCGGGAACTCCCAGGTATATACCCCGGCCTTCCTAATGGGTTGATGGGGAGGAGGAGGAGGACCCTGCTGCTAGGGGTACGGTTGGAGCTGGCATGCCCGATCCGACATCTACAGGAAAGAGGGGGATCTGGATCGTTTTGGGACGGTGATTTCGGGATGCCTTCACTGCCAAGTCCCCAGGTAGTTGCCTGTCAGCGCCGACAAGCTGGAGAAGCCTTAGGAGCTAGACCTCGTTCCAGGACAGCGGAACCACCTATCGAGGAGGAGCAGTTGATGGGCGTTGAGATACATCATGGGTTCCATTTGCCACAGCTTCAAGGCCCTTTAGCAAGTAGTCAGCAGGACGAAGATACCACATCTGGTAGCAGTTCCAGTTCGGCTTTCAGAACCCCAGGAGGGGACCACAATTAAAGAAAAACTTTCAAATCTCGTTACCCAGGAGGGTTTGTTTGCACCAGTTGTGCCTTTTTGTTATCATGTTTTTTTCTGGTAGCACTTTTGTTGCCTAGTTTTTGCAACGGCAGTGTTCTTCAATTTTGAACTAGCGATCATGAACTTGGAGTGATCCAAAAACTTTTACTGTAAATAGTTGCACCTCTTTAGGTGCCCTCTCTTGGTTTTACATATAGAGACACTTTGCGAAGATAATGTTTTTGCATGGACACTTTTCGAAGATGATGTCTACCTCAAAGGACACTGCAAGAAATCCCGGCTGGGAGCGGTGTCCAGCACTTACAAGAATAACTGTTGAATGTTTTACTGTGAAGTATTTGATAATGTGTTTTATAAGAGTATTAGTAACTGAGAAATGGCTTTTATAGAAGAATTAGGACTGTCTGATATAGAGATGAGTGATATGAATAAAGAATTGAAAGTGACAGGTGATGGCCCAGGTATTTGCGGTCAGCGTCTTGCGTCTAGAGAAAGAGAGAAAAATGAAAGGAAAATGTGTTACAGAGAATAGCACTTTGAATTGAGAATTGCACTTAGAATTAAAAATTTTAGATAGGATTTTAGATAGAATTGTTTGTAACGTTCAAGATGAGTACCTCCTATACTAGGAAGATTAGTATAAGAAAAGTTTGTTATGCATTGCAAAATTTTTGTATGTTTCTTTGCTGTCTACTTTGTTACCTTGCAGCCCGCAGACGTGCTGTGTTTAATGGGGGGGTATGTGGCGCCCCCGAGGCTCAGTCACCACAGAGGTACTGCACCTTCTCCTATGGTGTAGTGCCCCACCACCTAGGTAAGTTGGGAACTCCTTTCCACACTCCAACACCTGCACCCACACACAGGATAGTTCAGCAATGGACCAGATTGCGGCTCCATGCTTAGAGGATAGCAGAGCACCTTTCGTGGGTCCTTGCTTCGTAACACGAGATGTGCTGAGAGGTGGGTGGAGTTGAGATATATAAAAGGTTGGGAAGGTTTAGAATTACAGTTCAGTCGGACGGGAGGTCAAGGCGGAGGAAGACAGTCAGTCAAGAGAGGCTGAGGACTGGTCTTAGTGGAACGAGCTCCCTAGGAGAGGAGAGAGAGGAAGGTGTGCTGCAGCTGCCTCAGTGACCTGAGCCAGCTGGCATGGGAAAGGAACAGAAGGAAAAAGACGTAGAACTGCAACCTAAGCTTCCATAAGAGAGGGAAGGAACAGCGCGGAACAAAGGAGTAGGAGAACAGAGAGTAGTTGTGGGTTGGAAGAGGAACCCTGCCTATAGGTTCTCAGCGCAAGGCCGGGGCCCAGTCCCCGAGGTTGTATGGACACTTATGGTTCTGCAGCAGACACCGGTGGAGTAGTCGGCTGTAAATGCACTACTCCCATCCAAGACTTGGGGCACAACAGCAACTGAATAGAGAGCCGGGACTCAGGATAAAGGGAGTCCTTGAAGTAGGCTACAGCTGTCTGCCATACAAGGAGAGTTGTTAGGAACATCTGACAGGAGGAACTTCAGAGTACCACGGTACTGGAGCTCTTCACACTAAAAGGCGCAATAGAGGAGTCGTTCAGGAAAGGTACATGTTGGCGGAGTGTTGGAGAGGAGAATCCTGACATGCCCGGGAGGTTGATTGAGTCTCTGATTGAGGACACAGCACAGAGGCAGGCACCAGTGTGTACCACGAACTGTGAGTAAAGCTTTGGAACTACAAGCCCTGGTGTCTTCCATTCATTTGTGCGCCAACACCGTCAGCACCGCTACATCTGGGTACCAACATTCCTCACACCGCCTGCGCTTATACACTGCCCTGGGGTTACAGCTTCACCTGTGGGGAGCTACAACATCTATGCTGCAACACACCATAAGCCACAGAGGATCTGCACGCAGCGTTGGCTTAACTTCTTGCTTGCCAAACACCACAGGTGGCGTCACAAACTATTCCATTCCATTAACTACATTTCCCCATTACTTGGGCGCCCAGGGCCACGGACCGGGTCACCGCTGCTGTGACACATCCCCCTGACACCGGCCTGGTACCGAGTACCCCACAGCCCTGGGAGGGCAACCCAGTCCCCCTGCTAAAAAAGACACATGTGCAGGCCCGTCTGAAGCTTGCCAATGAACACCTGGATGATTCTGTGAGTGATTGGGAGAAGGTGCTGTGGTCAGATGAGACCAAAATTTAGCTCTTTGGCATTAACTCAACTTGCCGTGTTTGGAGGAAGCGAAATGATGCCTATGACCCAAAGAACACCGTGCCTACTGTCAAGCATGGAGGTGGAAACATTATGTTTTGGGGGTGTTTCTCTGCTTGGGGCACAGGACTACTTCACCGCATCAATGAGAGAATGGATGGAGCCATGTACCGTAAAATCCTGAGTGACAACCTCCTTCCCTCCGCCAGGACATTAAAAATGGGTCGCTGCTGGGTTTTCCAGCAAGACAGTGACCCAAAACATTCAGCCAAGGCAGCAAAAGAGTGGCTCAAAAAGAAGCACATTAAGGTTATGGAGTGGCCATAATCCCATAGAAAACCTATGGAGGGAATTGAAGCTCCGAGTTGCCAAGCGACAGCCTCAAAATCTTAATGATTTAGAGATGATCTGCAAAGAAGAGTGCACAAAATTCCTCCTGACATGTGCGCAAACCTCATCATCAACTACAAAAAAGTCTGACTGCTGTGCTTGTCAACAAGGGTTTTGCAACCAAATAATAAGTCTTGTTTGCCAGAGGGATCAAATACTTATTTCTCACTGCAAAATGCAAATAAATGTATATAATTTATACAATGTACTTTTCTGGATTTTATTTTTGATATTCTATCTCTCGATGTTAAAATTAACTTACCCTTAAAATTATATACATTTGATATCATTGTCAGTGGGTAAACTTACAAAATCAGCAAGGGATCAAATAATTATTTCCTTTACTGTGTATATGTATATATATATATATATATATATATATATATACATATACATACACACAGTATATGTACGTACTATATATATATATATATATATATATATATATATATATATACACACACACTAGATAGAGGTCCGATGCTATCGTATTGGGAGGGCGGTAATGTCACAATGGGGGCAGGCTTTGCAGCGTTGAGAATCTCCCCCCCATGTGCTCACCCACCTATCCACTTTCTCTTTCCCCATGTGCTGTTTTCTCCCATCTGTGCTCTCTTCTTTGACCTGTCTTCCCCATGTGCTATCCCCCTTGTCTGCTGTCTCCTTCCTGTGCTGTGTTCTCCCCTCATGTGCTGTCCCATTTGAGCTGTCTCCCACCTGTGCTCTGTCTCTCTCACCAGTGTCTGACTGTGTACAGAACATACCACAGCTCCTGGGCAGGGGAGGAAGCAAAAGACAATACTGACATTACAGCAGGAGATCGCAGAGGATACATTTTGTGAATTTTACCTCACAAAATTAATCCTCTGTGATACCCTGCTGTAATGTCAGTATTGTCTTTTGCTTCTTCCCCTGCCCAGGAGATGTGGTATGCTCCGTAAATGGTCAGACACTGACAATTTTTAAAATGAACTTTCGATAATGGGAAAACCCCTTTAATGTGGCCGGCTTCCTCTACCTGTAGACACGTCACGCATCTGCCGCCTGGATCAGCCGAAATATTCACTGCGCTTGTGTGGAATATACACAGGTGCAGTGCGGCGGTGTTCCACTGGTGGTACCGCGCAAGAGGCTGTGTGAGTGTGTGAGAGTGAGTGTTGACTGTGAGTGTGTGTATGTGACTGTGATTGTGAGTGTGTGTGTGTATGAGTGTGTGTGTATGAGTGTGAGTGCATGAGTGTGAGAGTGTGACTGTGTGTGAGAGTGTGAATGTGAGTGTGTGAGTGTATGAGTGTGAGTGTGAGAGTGTGTGAGTGTATGAGTGTGAGTGTGAATGTGTGAGTGAGTGTTACTGTGAGTGTGAGAGTGCGAATGTTGAGAGTGTGAGTGTGAGAGTGTTAATGTGTGTGTGTTAATGTGAGTGTGTGTGTGGTGCGTACGGTGTATAGAGTGTGTGAGTGTGTGTGTGTGTGCGTGGTACGACGGTGTTCCCCTGGTGGTACTGCACAATAGGTTGGTACTGTACCAGCAGCAATTTCCATACTGAGGCACCCATCACTTGGGTGTCCCAGTATGGCGGTTGGTGAACTTCCTCCGCTTGTAATTCTTCTGACATCTGGACAGAACAGGAGATGAAAACATTACAAGGCAATTATAGAGCTGTATAAATATATATATATATATTTATATATATATATATATGTTATCCTTATGGCCAGTTTGCGTCTCAGTTTCGTGGAGGTTTATCCTCAAGGCCGTCCCCAGGGAGTGGGGAGGGCTGTCCAATAAAGGAAACATTGGAAGGCGTTAGGGATATATTTAGTGCACACTAAGTAAGATAAAGTTACATGGTTGGAAATAGCTCATATACTGGAAAGCATTATAGAAAACAAACATGAGAAGCACTTCCTAGATGGGGGTCTCAAATAGTGTTGGTGAAAGGTTCAAGTTCAGTTCACGTACAAGCTGCGATGGGTCCTAATAGTACCAAGCTGCCAAACAGCAGGCGGGAACATCGGAAGCCTAGAGCAGATCCCTGAACAATCTGGGGCCTATGGTCAGGAGTAGGCATTGGGGTCCATGTCTCATTTTCTCCTAAGAGAAAAAGAAAGGTTGGGGAAGAGCGAAAAGGAACAGTGGATTGCCTCAGGAAAGCTGGGTTGCAGTACGGGGAGTTCCAAGTGCTAACAGGAGCTGTTGAGGTGGGGATGGTTAGGGCAGACCGGAGGCAGGTGTGACGCTAGTCACTTTTCATGGCCAAGCCATGAGTCAGGATAGTCAAGAAGTCCAAGGTCAGAAGCCAGGATGGTACATTATAAACAGAAGGAAGAGACAAAAGCGTAGTCAGATAACGTTCCGAGGGCAGAATACCAGAAGGACAGTGGATCAGAGCAGAATGGGTTAACCCCTTAACGACAAGAGGTATTTTTGGTTTTGCATTTTCAGTTTTTGCTCCCCTTCCTTCCAGAGCCATAACTTTTTTTTATTTTTTAGACAAACTGGCTATGTGAGGTCTTGTTTATTGCAGGACGAGTTGTACTTTTGAACGACACCATTGCTTTTGCCATGTCGTGTACGCGAAAACGGGAAAAAAAATTCCAAGTGCGGTGAAATTGCAAAAAAGTGCAATCCCACACTTGTTTTGTTTTTTTCCACCATGTTCACCAATTGATAAAACTGACCTGCCATTATGATTCTCCAGGTCATTACGAGTTCAAAGGCACAAAACATGTCTAGATTCTTTTTTATTTAAGTGGTGAAAAAAAATTCCAAAGTTTGTTAAAATTTTTTTTTGCAAATATTGCGCTATTTTCCAATACCCATAGTGTCTCCATTTTTTGTGATCTGGGGTTGGATGAGGGCTTATTTTTTGCGTGCTGAGCTAACGTTTTTAATTATACAATTTTGGTGTAGATACGATCTTTTGATTGCCCATTATTGCATTATAATGCAATGCTGCAGCGACTTAAAAAACCTAATTCTGGCGTTTTGACTTTTTTCTTGTTACGCCGTTTAGTGATCGGGTTAATTCTTTTACTATATCGATAGATCGGGCGATTCTGAACCCGGCGATACCAAATATGTTTATGTTTAATTTTTTGTAATTGTTTTATCTTGAATGGGGGGTGATTTGAAGTTTTATATTTTTAAAAAATATTTTTTAAAACTTTTTTTTTACTTTTTACACGCTTCAATAGTCTCCATGGGAGACTAGAAGCTGCACTTGTCCGACTGGCTTCACTACATACAGGCAAGATCGCCTGTATGTAGCTTAAATGCTCACTTGTTATGAGCGTCAACCACCGGGCGGCGCTCATAGCAATCTGGCTATGACAACCATAGAGGTCTGTTGAAGACGTCTGGTTGTCATGCCAACCCATCGGTGACCCACGATCAAGTGACGGGGTCACCGATGGGTGGATTTCAGGCACACTGGCCAGAAACGCATGTAAAATGCCGCTGTCAAAGTTTGACAGTGGCATTTAATGGGTTATTAGCTGTGGGTGGATTGCGATTCCACCCGTGGCTGTTCCGGGCACATGTCAGCTGTTCAAAACAGCTGACATGTTCTGGGAAAGATGTGTGCTCACTATGTGAGCCCATATCAAAGGGAGGGAGTCCGACATCGGCGTAAATTTACGTCCAGTGTCGGAAAGGGCTTACAGAGATGGATGGTGAGAACGAGGTCCAGGGTCAGGCAACGAAAGATCAACATACAGAACTTGAGGCACAGAGGAAACAAACCACTCTAGCTGAACATACATCTGGCAGAGGTCTGGGAGAAACAGCTCATTGAAGTAGCCTGGCAATCATCTGGGATTATAAACACTTGGAGAAAGCCAGCACCTCCCAATCTCAGATTGGATAGTCCAGATGTCAATAAACACACTGATAGCTCAGCACGCCCCTGTACTAGATTGGATGGCTGAGCTGTCAGTAACTGCATCCCAGACACACTGCGATGTGGAACCGTGACAGCAGGACCATGAAGCGTACTGTTTAACGGAAACATCAACCGGAGAGGGCTCTGCCCCATACTGTATGCTGCTGCATATGTATCTGAACTATATAGTAAAACCGAACCTGTTGAACCGGACCCATGATCTCCTGGTGTTTGTGCTACAAATCCCTGTCCCAAGGACAGAGATGTAGCAGAGTCATCCGAGCAGGGTCAGAGGCTTGCAAACTAAAAAAACGGGGAACCTATCAAGAGCCTTCTGGTCTACAAGTGAGAGCAGAGCGCATGCAACAGCACAATACTCATCAACACTCATGGGAAAAATATTCGTGTACAAAGAGAAGTTTCAGGGTGAAGAGAAGTCAGAACCTACCGACAGCACCGGCCGTAAACCCATTTTCAAGTGATGCTTCGAGCAAACTAAGAAAACGGGGAACCTACCAAGAGGCTTCCAGTCTACAAGTGAGAGTAGAGCGTATGCAACACCATGTACAAGAGGGGCCTCAGGGTGAAGAGATGTCAGAACTGGCCCACAGCACCGGCCCTGAGCCCCCCTTCAAGCTTATAGAATTATCTCTCAGCTCAGAAGCAGGAAGTCTCTGACAGCCATCAAAATAGTAAGACAGTAGAGAGCCCAGGTGTTGGCCAACTTTAGTCTTTCAACTTAGAGAAAAGGATGTCACTGGGCAGTTTCAGGGAAACAGGAGACGTGGAACCAGGGCCCCTGAACTGCCCCTCAAGCTAAAGGGGGTGCCCTGACTCTCCTTAACTTGGGGGTACACTTGATGATAGTGAGGCCCAAGTTCCCGACCTGTCCCTATCGCCTGTTCAGCCCTGAGCTAAACCCCCAATCCCCTCCCCAAGAGGTGAGACAGGCAATAAAGTGAACTGCACTGCAAACCAAAGGAAAGATAAAGCAGACACCACGGGGTTAAAGCAACTAAAAAACAAAACTTAGCTTTGTCTGCTGCCAATGCTCCAAGCAGCAGAGTAAGGCTCCTGAACTCAGCTTTCAGCAGTAACACCACTGCTCCCGATACGCTGAACCCCCTCTGCACCAGGTAGGTCCAGTCTTCACCAAGGTTGGTTAGCAAATGACCAGTATTACCAACAGTCAGCTGGTGTACCAGGTGACCTTACATAGGAAGGCAAGAGTGGTCTCCACTAGCAGACTAAACATGTAGTAACACCAGCAGCCACTGGGGGAAAACCCCAGAAGCAGACTCACTAAACTTGTAGTAACACCAGCGGCCACCGAGGGCTAAAACCCATATTAACCCCCGAGGGCCTGAAAGGAAAAAAGTTTATATCAGAGAATCCAGAATCTGACACATCCAAAAATGGATCGTGACAGTACCCCTCCTTCAATGAGGGGCGTCTGGACCCTCAACACCGCACCTCACCCGAAAACCACCTACGGTGAGGGTGCCCAGCTCCACCAGAGTTCACCTCAGCCACCACCTGACTCTCAGGTTTATGGCAAACGCGGTCTGATGGAAGTGACAATATCATATGCTCCGGAGGTGCCACAAATCTCCAGAGCGCCGACCTGGGGAATGAGTTGTATATGGGCATTACTGAGGGTAACTCCAGCTGGTAAGTCCCCGGGCTGAGGATGGCCGACACCCGATACTGCCCGATCACCCGAGAACTCCAGACCCCCGCAGCACACTTCCACTGGATGTTTTAGGTGGACACCCATATGTACTCATTCACACACAGGTCCGGACCTGAACGTCACAAGACGGTGAACTCTTCAAGGAACTGACAACAGAGGCGTCCCCATGTGTCACCAAACTCACACCCCCACAATTCTGAGAGGGAGCCACCACCCTCCTCCGACCCCTCGAGGACTCCGACACTCAGGGTTAGCTTGTGGTGAGGGTTGAGACTTTCCCCTACTCCCCGGCAGCACCTCTGCTGCCCCAACTGGAGAAGAAGGGGACGGCTGTAGAATGATGGCACAGACAGTAGCCCCCAGGCAGCAGCCCTCACATGACTGACCCCAGCTGACGACTTCCCTAGACCGCCAATCTATTACCGGGTTGTGTTTTTAAACCAAGGGAGGCCTAAAACGATAGGTGATGACATTCCCCCCAAGATGTCACATGACAGGGACTCTTCATGATGAGTCCCTATACGCCGATGTATATTATCCACGACTTGGGTCAACCTCCCCTGGCTAAGTGGGACAGAGTCAATGGCCTGGACGCTTAGGGGATTAGCTAGCGTCCTACACTTCAGGCCATGGGTCTGGACAAAGTGAGCGTCCACCAAATTGACTCCTGATTCACTGTCCACAATCACCGGTATGCACTCAGTTACTCCGCAAACCATCACCTCTGCTGACAAGGTACACTGAGGAGACAAAATGGAGGAAATATACACTCCCTGGTCGCCTCCTTCTGCATGACCAGAGGGACGTGGCTTCTTGGGTGGTACAGATGTTTTGGCGCGAGCTGGGTAGACCCCGATAAAATGACCAGTCTGCCCAGAGTGAAGACATGCCCCCACACCACGACGAACCGCAGGGGACACCGTTTGGGAACTAGCTCCTCCCACTTGCATGGGTTCGTCCGTCAGCTCTGGTGTATCCTCCTCCCTAACAAGGACTACCAGGGGCACATTTGGTGTATGTCTCTCCCTGAGGTGTCTATCCACCCGGATGGCAAGGGACGTGGCGGCCTCCAACGACCTGGTGGTGGCGTACTGCACCAGAGCATCCTGCAACTTAGGGGACAGACCCTGCACAAAATGACACCTAAGAGCAGGGTTGTTCCACTGTGTGTCGGTGGCTCACCTCCTGAACTCTAAGCAGTACTCCTCAGCCGGCCTGCTTGATTTTATGGAGTCGGGATTCCGCCAGGGAGACACCATCAGGATCTCCATACACCAGCGCCAGAGCCGTAAAAAACCCGTCCACCAACTGTAACGATGGTGAATCGGTCGGCAGAGAGAAGGCCCATGATTGGGGATCACCCTTAAGAAGGGAGACAATAATCCCCACATGCTGTTCCTCACTCCCTGATGAACGGGGGCGGAGCCTGAAATATAATTTACAGGCCTCCTGAAACACAAGAAATTTTTCTATCCCTCCAGCAAACCTGTCAGGGAGAGATATTTTGGGTTCTGGTTGAGCCTGCACCTGAGTCGAGGCCCAGAACCCCACTAACTGCTGCAGCTGCTGCACAACCTTACACCGCAGCACCTTAAGCTCATCAGTGAGGGACTGAAGCAGTTTGGCAAAGGCCTGCATTTGGGCCATGGCTCACCAGAAAAAAAAAGTGTGGGTTGTTAATGGATCGCCCGCCAGGGCAGTGGCGTACTCGGTACCGGGCCGGTATCTCAGAGGGAAGTGTCACAGTAGCGGTGACCCGGTCTGTGGCCCTGGGCATCCATGTAAAAGAATAGTGTGGCTGATGATTACAGTTTATGAGTGAATGATTCGTGACGCAACCTGTGGTGTTCGGCAATGAAGATGTTAAGCCGACGCTGCAGACAGATCCTCTGGGACAGATGGTGTGGTGCAGCAATGATGGTGTGGCCATCCTCAGGTAGGGCTGTAGTCCCAGGGCAGTGTAGATAGGTGTTAGGGAAGAGGGTGCAGGGTTAGGCACCGGGATGTAGCAGTGCTGAGTGTGTTGGCGCAGGAATAAGTCGAGAACACCAGGGCATGTAGTTCCAAAGCTTTACTCACAGTCTGCTGTGCATACAGGTGCCCGCATCCATGCTGTGTCCTCCAGGTCAGGAGCTCTGCCAACCCCCAGGCAAGATGAAGTACTCCATTCCAACACTCCGCCAACATAAGTGCCTTTTCTGAACGTCTCCCTTTTGCGCCTATAGTGAAGTACTCTCAATACTGAGTTACACTGGAGTTCCTCCTGTCAGATGTTCCTATGAACTCTACTTGTACGGCAGACAGCTGTAGCCTGCTTCGGGGACTCCTTGCTACCAAGTCCCGGCTCACTATCGTTGCTGTTGTGCCCCCAAGTCTTGTGTGGGAATAAAGTGGTGACAACTTCTATTCCTCCAGTGTCTGTCGCAGGACCATTAGTATCCAAAAAACCTCGGGGACCGGACCCCGGCCTTGCGCTGTGAACTTGGGAAGGGTTCTGCTCTAACCCTGATCCTTAGTCCTCCTCTCCTTACGTCCCGTACTAATCCTTCCTTCTTATGTAGAGAGTCAGGCTTCCCATCAATGTCTCTTTCCTGTGCCAGCGGACCCAGGTCACTGTGGTCGGCTGCAGCACTTCCTTCATCGATCCCACTCAGGGGATCTTCACTCCTCCACTGACTGTCAGACTGACTGAGTCAGACTGGCTAAATCCTAAACTCTTCCCACTCTTTTGGTGCAGACTAAACTCCACCCGCCTCCCAGCACGCTTCGTGTTCCAAGCAGGGAGCCACCAAAGGGTGCTTTGCTACACTACTATGTTGTGTGGGATTCAGGTGTTGGAGTGTGGTCAGGTGTCTCCACCTTACCTGGATGGTGGGGAACCACACCTCAGGAAGAGGTGCAGTACCTCTGTGGCAACTGAACCCTCAGGGGTGCCACAGTAATAATGTCACGGGGAAGTTGTAGGGAAAAAGGAGACGTGGAACCAGGGCCCCTGAACTGCCCCTCAGGCTAAAGGGGGTGCCCTGACTCTCCTTAATTTGGGGGTACACTTGATGGTAGTGAGGCCCAAGTACCCGACCTGTCCCTATCTCCTGTTCAGCCCTGAGCTAAACCCCCAACCCCCTCCCCAGGAGGTGAGACAGGGAATAAAGTGAACTGCACCGCAAACCAAAGGAAAGATAAAGCAGACACTACAGGGTTAAAGCAACTAAAAAACAAAACATAGCTTTGTCTGCTGCCAATGCTCTAAGCAGCAGAGTAAGGCTCCTGAACTCAGCTTTCAGCAGTAACACCACTGCTCCCGATACGCTGAACCCCCTCTGCACCAGGTAGGTCCAGTCTTTACCAAGGTTGGTTAGCAAATGACCAGTATTACCAACAGTCAGCTGGTGTACCAGGTGACCTTATATAGGAAGGCGGGAGTGGTCTCCACTAGCAGACTAAACATGTAGTAGCACCATCGGCCACCGGGGGGGGAACCCCAGAAGCAGACTCACTAAACTTGTAGTAACAACAGCGGCCGCCGGGGGCTAAAACCCATATTAACCCCCGAGGGCCTGAAAGGAAAAAAGTTTATATCAGAGAATCCGGAGTCTGACAGATCCAAAAATGGATCGTGACAAAGGATCTGGCATTGAAATGCAACTGCCCAATACTTCTCATCTGGCAGATGGTGTGGGGAGGCACCTATACACATTAGAAATGAGCCAGTCCTGCTGATAGTAAGTTTGACATAAAATAATGTGTCCTGGGTAGAGTTGAGCGATACCGTCCGATACTTCAAAGTATCGTATCGGATGGTATCGGCCGATCTTTAAAAAAAGTATCGGTATCGCCGATTCCGATACCGGAAGTCCCATTCAAGTCTATGGGACTTCCGGTATCGGAATAAGAAAAACCCTTTCCTGCCCTTGTACAGCCTCTCTGGGGTCTGTACGGGCCTTTCGGGGGGCTGTGCCGGCCTGCCAGGGGGTCTGTGCAGGCTCCGGTGGTCTGTGCCGGCCTGCCGGGGGGCTGTGCCGGCCTGCCGGGGGGCTGTGCAGGCTCCGGGGGGCTGTGCCGGCCTGCCGGGGGGCTGTGCCGGCCTGCCGGTGGTCTGTGCAGGCTCCGGGGGTCTGTGCAGGCATCGTCCGATGGGACTACAAGTCCCATCGGGCGATGCCTGCTACCATGACAGTGATTGACACATTAGCCAATGATGGGACAGTAGTAGTCCCATCATCCGGCTAATGTGTTAAATGTAAAAAAAAAAAAAATTACATGCTACATACATACAACATGCATACTACATACATGCTACATTCATACTACATACTACATACATGCTACATTCATACTACATAAATACTACATGCAACATACATACTATATATATACTACATGCATGCTACATACATACTGCATGCTACATACATACCACATATATACTACATACATACTACATGCATGCTACATACATGCTACATACATAACACATATATACTACATGCATGCTACATACATACTACATGCTACATACTACATATATACTACATGCATGCTACATACATACTACATGCTACATACTACATATATACTACATGCATGCTACATACATACTACATGCTACATACATACTACATATATACTACATGCATGCTACATACATACTACATGCTACATACATACTACATATATACTACATACATACTACATGCATGCTACATGCATGCTACATACATACTACATACATAACACATATATACTACATGCATGCTACATACATACTACATGCTACATACATACCATATACATACTACATGCATGCTACATACATACTACATGCATGCTACATACATACTACATGCTACATACATACTACATATATACTACATGCATGCTACATACATACTACATGCTACATACATACTACATATATACTACATGCATGCTACATACTACATGCTACATACATACTACATATATACTACATGCATGCTACATACATACTACATGCTACATACTACATATATACTACATGCATGCTACATACATACTACATGCTACATACTACATATATACTACATGCATGCTACATACATACTACATGCTACATACATACTACATATATACTACATGCATGCTACATACATACTACATGCTACATACATACTACATATATACTACATACATGCTACATGCATGCTACATACATACCACATACATAACACATATATACTACATGCATGCTACATACATACTACATGCTACATACATACCATATACATACTACATGCATGCTACATACATACTACATGCATGCTACATACATACTACATGCTACATACATACTACATATATACTACATGCATGCTACATACATACTACATGCTACATACATACTACATATATACTACATGCATGCTACATACTACATGCTACATACATACTACATATATACTACATGCATGCTACATACATACTACATGCTACATACTACATATATACTACATGCATGCTACATACATACTACATGCTACATACTACATATATACTACATGCATGCTACATACATACTACATATATACTACATGCATGCTACATACATACTACATGCTACATACATACTACATATATACTACATACATACTACATGCATGCTACATGCATGCTACATACATACCACATACATAACACATATATACTACATGCATGCTACATACATACTACATGCTACATACATACCATATACATACTACATGCATGCTACATACATACTACATGCATGCTACATACATACTACATGCTACATACATACTACATATATACTACATGCATGCTACATACATACTACATGCTACATACATACTACATATATACTACATGCATGCTACATACTACATGCTACATACATACTACATATATACTACATGCATGCTACATACATACTACATGCTACATACTACATATATACTACATGCATGCTACATACATACTACATGCTACATACTACATATATACTACATGCATGCTACATACATACTACATGCTACATACATACTACATGCATGCTACATACATACTACATGCTACATACATACTACATATATACAACATACATACTACATGCATGCTACATGCATGCTACATACATACCACATACATAACACATATATACTACATGCATGCTACATACATACTACATGCTACATACATACCATATACATACTACATGCATGCTACATACATACTACATGCATGCTACATACATACTACATGCTACATACATACTACATATATACTACATGCATGCTACATACATACTACATGCTACATACATACTACATATATACTACATGCATGCTACATACTACATGCTACATACATACTACATATATACTACATGCATGCTACATACATACTGCATGCTACATGCATGCTACATACATACTACATACATACTACATGCTACATACATACCACATATATACTACATACATACAATACATTCATACAATACATACATAGACATACAGTACATATAACATAGAGTAACATACTTACCAATACTTGTCACATTGTTCCCCGAAGCCATTGTCTTTTCCGGAATAAATATTAACATAACAAACCACAAAAATACTCACCCACGATCCGAAGCAGTCCACGAGTGTGTCCCACGACGATCTTGGGTAGAGAACGGCAGCATCAGCTGTTGCTGCCGTTCTCTACGGGCTGCAGGAATCCAATGACGGAAGGTAGGTATCCTTCCGCACTGTATTCCTCCGCCACTTAAAAAAAAAAAAAGTCCCTAGTCTCACTTTATGCCATTGCTGTGTGGGAAATTCCCACGCAGCAATGGCATAAAGTGAGACTAGGGACTTTTTTTTTTTAAGTGGCGGAGGAATACAGTGCGGAAGGATACCTACCTTCCGTCATTGGATTCCTGCAGCCCGTAGAGAACGGCAGCATCATCTGATGCTGCCGTTCTCTACCCAAGATCGTCGTGGGACACACTCGTGGACTGCTTCGGATCGTGGGTGAGTATTTTTGTGGTTTGTTATGTTAATATTTATTCCGGAAAAGACAATGGCTTCGGGGAACAATGTGACAAGTATTGGTAAGTATGTTACTCTATGTTATATGTACTGTATGTCTATGTATGTATTGTATGAATGTATTGTATGTATGTAGTATATATGTGGTATGTATGTAGCATGTAGTATGTATGTAGTATGTATGTAGCATGCATGTAGCATGTAGTATGTATGTAGTATGTATGTAGCATGCATGTAGTATGTATGTAGCATGTATGTAGTATGTATGTGGTATGTATGTAGCATGTAGTATGTATGTAGCATGCATGTAGTATATATGTAGTATGTATGTAGCATGTAGTATGTATGTAGTATGTATGTGGTATGTATGTGGCATGTAGTATGTATGTAGCATGCATGTAGTATGTATGTAGCATGCATGTAGTATGTATGTAGTATGTATGTAGTATGTAGCATGTATGTAGTATGTATGTGGTATGTATGTAGCATGTAGTATGTATGTAGCATGCATGTAGTATATATGTAGTATGTATGTGGTATGTATGTAGCATGTAGTATGCATGTAGTATGCATGTAGTATGCATGTAGCATGCATGTAGCATGCATGTAGCATGCATGTAGTATGTATGTAGTATGTATGTAGTATGTAGTATGTATGTAGCATGTATGTAGTATGTATGTAGTATATATGTAGTATGTATGTAGTATATATGTAGTATGTATGTAGCATGTAGTATGTATGTAGCATGTATGTAGTATGTATGTAGCATGTAGTATGTATGTAGCATGTATGTAGCATGTATGTAGTATATATGTAGTATGTATGTAGCATGTAGTATGTATGTAGCATGCATGTAGTATGTATGTAGTATTTTTTTTTTTTAACATTTAACACATTAGCCGGATGATGGGACTACTACTGTCCCATCATTGGCTAATGTGTCAATCACTGTCATGGTAGCAGGCATCGCCCGATGGGACTTGTAGTCCCATCGGACGATGCTTGCACAGACCCCCGGACATCAGCACAGCCCCCCGGCAGGCCGGCACAGCCCCCCGGCAGGCCGGTACAGACCCCCACAGGGTGCACAGACCACCGGCAGGCCGGCACAGCCCCCCGGCAGGCCGGTACAGACCCCCACAGGGTGCACAGACCACCGGCAGGCCGGCACAGCCCCCCGGCAGGCCGGTACAGACCCCGGGCAGTCCACACAGCCCCCCGGCAGGCCGGCACAGCCCCCCGGCAGGCCGGCAGAGACCCCCGGAAGGCCCGAAATGACGGCGCATCATGATGCGCACACACCACGCATCATGATGACGTCAGTCTGTCAATCAACTTTGAACTTCCGATTCCGATGCCGAATTCCGATATTGAAAAAATATCGGAAGTCGGTATCGGAATTCCGATACAGCAAGTATCGGCCGATACCCGATACTTGCGGTATCGGAATGCTCAACACTAGTCCTGGGGGATTTTACTCTCTTTATAGTTACTGTCTAAAATATATTTCACCATAAACATTAGATAGTTATCAGCCAGAACAACAATATTATATCAAACTTGCAGGAACTACAGTATGTCAAGATAAAAAAAAATTGGTCATGTTGGTTCTTTAGGCAAAAAGTAAGAAAACTCTACTGCGCCTTAAAAACAAAATTTACTTTCTACATAGAATTAAATAACATGTTTAAAGGAATCAAACTGATGCATAAGAAAAATTGATACCCATCATCTTTGATAACAAAATTTTCCCCTGCTGGATAGCCCATTAAAATTTTATGGCTAGGTCAAAGAATTGACTTACTTAGCTAGCACCTCCGGATACCTGCCTAATTCCATCACAACAAATGATAGCTGGTTTGCTGTCGTTTCTTGTCCTGAAACCATTTACAAATCAAGAATCAACATCATTGTACAATATATAGTGGATACGGTAGATAGATAGATAGATAGATAGATAGATAGATAGATAGATAGATAGATAATAGATAGAGAGATAAATAGAGAGATTGATAGATAGATAGATAATAGATAGATAGATAGATGATAGATATAGATAGATAATAGATAGATAGATAGATAGACAAAACAAACACAAACTAATAACACTTCAGAAGTCAGATTTACTAACCTGCAATGAAGAATGTCACAAAATTATCTATCAAATCTTCGAGAGTGCAGCTTTCATGCAGTTCTGAAAAAACAAATAGTATATGTTCAGTATATTGGATACGAAAGTCTCCAAGAAGCATAATGAAGGATGACATTATATGACAGTGTGCACCAAGCAAGCACAGAAAACATCTGTAACAGAAACATCAATAATCCGCTGACATTACGCTTTACCAGAGTTCGGTAGTTGCAATATGTCAATAGAAAAATTTTTTACACTTTGGCAAATAAGTGCCAAAATCCAAATATATTAAAGTTGGCACATGGATGTGATTTGTAATATCCATTGATCAACCACTTGCCGTGTACGGGGTATTCCTTCCATTGTCATGTCTTCCTGTGGAGTGGAATTTTATTATTGAGGGAGTACAATCCAAAATAATTTTGTGGTACCCTTGAATACTTTACTCAATTTTTTGAGGGGACATAAGTATTTACATCTATTATTGAGGGAGGAAATTATTACATTTTTAATTTTAATGTTCTGCACAGTTGAGTCGGCATTTTTGGGACCATACCTGCAGATTTAAGGATGTGTGTGAGGATATCTCTAGGAGTCTCTTCTCCTTCTTCAATAGCTTTGATTCTTTGTAGAATGCGTTTTTTGCCTTCTTTTCTCAGAACGTCCAGACTTTTTCTTACTTCTTTGATTAAGCGTTGTTTGGATGGATGGAACTATAAGGAATAGAGATATCGATGGTGACCAGTTTTTGTCACTTATGCAAAATACAAGATACAATTGTGGGCGCACTCAGTTGTGCATGATAGCAACATCAGTGATATGGCCAGGTGCCGCTGCAGTGGAATAATGACAATAGAAAAAGGAAAAGAAAAAGCACCACTGCAAAAAAGCGCACACTGCACCAATTAAAGAGATGACTGAAATAAGTAATTTTTATTGATACAAAACAGTTATACACAATAAAAACATGATAAAATCACAAAACTATGGCATCCATGGCACCTAAAATGCATATCAATACAAAAATATCATACGTATAAGTACATATAATGTGAGCATATAATCCAGCGAAACTATAGCAGTATACCTCCCTATTCCCAGGCACATGAGGACTAAAGAACCCTAAACAAAGCCCAGCCCATAATAAAGCAACCACAAACAAAAATCCATGTTATATAGTTTTCATGCTAGGACCCTAATAAGCCCAGATAGCAAGGAGAAGGGGAAAGAGAAGTTAACTCCACATGTCAGTGGTGCCAGGACACGTAGTAAGGCAAAACAATATCTAAAACTGCCACCAAGACAATCAATAGTCGCAATGGAAATAAAGATACACGGATGCCATACCCAGGACCATTATCCCACGCGTATCACCGCAACCTGTACGGCTTCGTCAGGGGAAGTGACACAAAATGATCCAGGAAACCTTAAATACCTTGCAGAAGTCAGTCAGGGCGTTACCACACTCTGTGAACATCCCCTCTATGAGTCAGCAAGAGCAGAAAGTGTATAAACCGGCGTCCCGGTCATGTGAACAGGGCCCATAGCAACCGCACATGCGCAGTATAAGCGCCCAGTGAATACACGCTGGCAGTCTCACCGCAGCGCGTATGTATTATAGAAGCCCATAAGGGCCAAGAATACCAGCTTCACCGCGCCTGCATCCAGTGGAACGCAGGCTAGCATGTTTGAAGCGCATGAGACCTACGCGCATGAAGCCACCACCAGTGTGAGTTACTGCTAGTACATAAATAAACGCGCGCGCTGCTCCCTGGAATACTGAAACACACACAGACCGGACATACATAGACACCATATAATACAATACACATACACATGGGGATGGATAGGAACACAGGACACAACAAATATACAAACTTCACCCTGCTATGTGATATCATAACCAATGATCAAGACGTTCATTAAAAAGAGCCCTCAATAAGTGAAAATATATCACAAGGTATATCGCAGCAAAAGAAAGGCCAAAAATACTGCAAATGCCAAAAGGCTATTCACATCAAGACACTCCGAACAAAAAGAAGGGGAAAGAGAAAAAAAAAAAAAAAAGGGGAGAGGTGGATAAAGGAAAAGGAAAGGCGCACAACAATTAGGGCTATGTGAACAAGGTCATACTTCTTGTGTATAGACAGAGGGCATATAAGATACCCATCTATCTAAACACAGTAGCAAGCATAGTTGGCCAATAATGCCAGGACCTACTTAATAGTTGTCCCACTCCAGTATGTCCCCTACAACCGAGGGAACAGATGTCAACCAAAAAGAAAAATGCATGTATTTCGCCTCCCAGAGCTCTGATGACATTCCAAAATAGACCCATCTTGATAAATAAGGTCATATAAGCCAGGGTATACCCCCTCCATCCTCATGCCATAAGGCAAAGATAAGATCAACTATCCACCAACTCATCCCAAAAAAAAAAAAACCTTCAGAGGGTCAAATAATTACCCATACAATTTCCTTCTATCCTAGTGCCCTTAAATAAACAATCCTCATGAGCCAGGTAAGAGACCAGATAAGGTCTTCTAATGTTTAATGACATCACATAATTTATTACTGAAATTCCAGAGTACATAGGAAACTCCCAATTAGCACAGCTCCACAAGATGAGTGTCTAAAATCCAGATCCAGAGACGGTGATGGCTGAAATCCAACAAGTCCAGAGATGATAATCATTAAGGTCCTCCAAGTCCAGAAATTCATTGAGGAAATCTCAAATGGGGCAAGAATGGCCTCAAGGGGGGGTATTTTCTTGATGGAGCCACAGCAAAGTCATAATAAGGCTATAGTTCCCGTAGAAAATGCTCCCAAAAGAAATGACTGCCTAAAGGAAAAAAGATGGAAACAACACAACGGGTATTATTATGAATATGCTTCTGGAACATGACAGGGAGTTACTTGTCTCGGTTAAAAAACAGATCAAGGAATTGGATTCTAAATTGAATGTTTTTGATGAGGAGACACAGGTACAACCCTTTAAAATTAAACTTAAAGAGACTCTTGACAAGTATGACAAAGAGATTACCCAAAAGAAAAAATCTAAAGTTCTTAGGGACAGTAGGGACTTTGAGGAAAAACAGGCATTTCAATGGAAACATAAGGGAAATAGAAGATATGGGGCTTCCCTACATAAGGCTTTAGATAAAGTGGTTGAGGTGACCCGCAAACCGGATTATACATCTGGTAGTGATTTTTTATCGTCAGTCGAGAGCGAGGCCGACACCGGACCAGAAGGGGCCGTCGCAAATGGCCAGGTGTCAACAAGGAGCACTCGATACAGGGGACGCAGACCCCCGCAATACAATCAGTACAGGAATTTTCGCAAATAGAGGAACAAGATACCTTGGGGGATGGAACTTTGGATATACAGGTACAGGATAATCTGTTACAAATTATTAATTTGTCACAGTATAAACTTTCACCTATTGAAATTTCTGTACTACAGAGGGGTTTGACTTTTGCCCCTGTTAAGGCAATTGACAAGTTTACCTTGGCTAAGGACCTTTATAATTCTTGCAGGCATTTGGCTCTCCAAGTATTACATAACAAACCACGGATGGTAGATGGCTTGGATCAGACGGACCGACAAGTTTTGCAGGATTTATTGGACCTTTTACAGGAAGACTCAAACACGGGTAAAAATCGCTTTCCCTTCAGAAATAAATCAGTGGTGGCTCCACCATTTGCATTGGTTCCAGCCATTAGGGTATTTTTTGAACTTGTTAAGAAGGACTTTTTGGCTATTCCCACTAAGTCTAGACAATTGGATAATCTGCATGCGGGTGAAAGATCAGCCCTTGCCAGCCTCAGATCTAATAAATCATTTGTGATCAAGGAGGCTGACAAGGGTGGGAATGTGGTATTGTGGCCACATGAGCTATATCGGGAAGAGGCGCACCGTCAACACGACAACATTCGATTTTATAAAAAGTTACCATCTGATCAAACTGGACTCTTTTCGGTCAAGTTTAGAAGGTTACTGGATAGGGCATAGGAGTTGGAATGCTTGTGGGTTGAATATCCTATTACACCTACCTTTTATGTGTTACCCAAGGTCCACAAGGATCTGGTGAGACCTCCGGGTCGGCCTATAGTGGCTAGTATAGGTAGCTTGTGTGAAAAAGCATCAATTTATGTGGACTATTTTCTTCAGTCCATGGTTAAGGACTTACCATCTTATATACAGGATACCTCCCACTTTATAAGGAAGTGTCGGGATGTTGATTTACCGTCTGAGGCTTTATTAGTCACTTGCGAAGTTGAATCGCTATACTCGAATATTGATCACTCAGATGGCATAAGAGCGCTTCTGCACTTTTTTGATCAGGTGATGCAGTCTGACAGATTGCATGACTCATTTGTTATTGACTTGCTTGAGTTCATCATGAAGCATAATTTTTTCATCTTCGATAGGTCTTACTATATTCAGACGTCAGGTGTCGCGATGGGGGCCAGTTGTGCTCCGGCCCTGGCAAATCTTTTCTTAGGCTGGTGGGAGGCAACTCGAGTTTACTCTGCAGAGTGGTTTAGAGACAAAGTGTGGCATTGGTCGCGTTTTATCGACGACATTTTTTTCATTTGGATTGGAACAAAGGAGGAATGCTGTGCTTTCATTGAACTATTGAATTCTAACCCGCGTAATATTGTACTTACTTACTCGATGTCTTCTCTTTCAGTCACCTTTTTGGATCTGGTGGTCTCTAATGAGAATGGTGGTATATCTACGAGACTGTTTCGAAAACCAACAGCCACGAACAGTCTATTAGACTATACGAGCTTCCACCCAGCCCATATGTGGCGCCCTTGAGGCTCAGCCGCCAAAGAGGTACTGCACCTTCTCGCAGGCATATCAAAGGGCAAATGGGTGTACACAGGATTCCTTGTTGGTGACATGTGTAAAGACCAGGGATTCAAAACCCAGGTTTATTACACAATATAACAACCAATGGTCACAGGTGAGAGAAGTGCTTGGTACACATTGGGGTATACTTACAACTGATCTGCAGACATCTAGTATCTTGTCCGAGCAGCCATGCATTACAGCTAGAAGGGCCCCGAATTTTAGAGATCTCCTGATGAGGAGTCATTATATGAGACCAACAATTGGGTTGGACCGGGGGATCACGCTCAGGGGTTCTTTTGCATGTGGGAATTGTACTGTTTGTCCCCACATGCACCCCACTAGGGACCATTTTACTAATCCAGGGGATGGTGTTAGGCATAGGTTGATGTCATATATCAATTGTAAGACCAGTTGTGTGGTTTATGCATTGATTTGTCCTTGTAATCAGGTCTACATTGGCCAAACGTCTCAGGAATTGCGCCGAGGGATACAGAAACATTTTTCGACAATTATCTTGGCACGCACGTATCAAGCCAAAGGCAAAGCCTTGACATCTGTGGCAGCTCATTTTCTGACCCACCACGCTGGTAAGGTTACTAATGCTAGGGTGGTGGGATTAGAGAAGATATCAATTTCTAATAGGGGGGGTTACCCTAAAAAATTATTATTACAAATAGAGTCCCGATGGATTTTCAGTTTGAATTCTTTGGCCCCTAGGGGGTTAAATGAAGAGCTGTTGTTCACAGGTTTTCTGGGTTGATTGCTTATATTGTGTTGTTTCCATCTTTTTTCCTTTAGGCAGTCATTTCTTTTGGGATCATTGTCTACGGGAACTATAGCCTTATTATGACTTTGCTGTGGCTTCGTCAAGAAAATACCCCCCCTTGAGGCCATTCTAGCCCCACTTGAGATCTCCTCAATGAATTTCTGGACTTGGAGGACCTTAATGATTATCATCTCTGGACTTGTTGGATTTTCAGAAGTATGACCTTGTTCACATAGCCCTAATTATTGTGCGCCTTTCCTTTTCCTTTATCCACCTCTCCCCTTTTTTTTTTTTTTTTCTCTTTCCCCTTCTTTTTGTTCGGAGTGTCTTGATGTGAATAGCCTTTTGGCATTTGCAGTATTTTTGGCCTTTCTTTTGCTGCGATATACCTTGTGATATATTTTCACTTATTGAGGGCTCTTTTTTAATGAACGTCTTGATCATTGGTTATGATATCACATAGCAGGGTGAAGTTTGTATATTTGTTGTGTCCTGTGTTCCTATCCATCCCCATGTGTATGTGTATTGTATTATATGGTGTCTATGTATGTCCAGTCTGTGTGTGTTTCAGTGTTCCCGGGAGCGGCGCGCGCGCGTTTATTTATGTACTAGCAGTAACTCACGCTGGTGGTGGCTTCATGCGCGTAGGTCTGATGTGCCTCAAACATGCTAGCCTGCGTTCCACTGGATGCAGGCACGGTGAAGCTGGTATTCTTGGCCCTTATGGGCTTCTATAATACATGCGTGCTGCGGTGAGACTGCCAGCGTGTATTCACTGGGAGCTTATACTGCGCATGTGCGGTTGCTATGGGCTCTGTTCACATGACCGGGACGCCGGTTTATACAATTTCTGCCCTTGCTGACTCATAGAGGGGATGTTCACAGAGTGTGGTAACGCCCTGACTGACTTCTGCAAGGTATTTAAGGTTTCCTGGATCACTTTGTGTCACTCCCCTGACGAAGCCGTACAGGTTGCGGCGATACGCGTGGGGTAATGGTCCTGGGTATGGCATCCGTGTATCTTTATTTCTATTGCGGCTATTGATTGTCTTGGTGGCAGTTTTAGATATTGTTTTGCCTTACTACGTGTCCTGGCACCACTGACATGTGGAGTTAACTTCTCTTTCCCCTTCTCCTTGCTATCTGGGCTTATTAGGGTCCTAGCATGAAAACTATATAACATGGATTTTTGTTTGTGGTTGCTTTATTATGGGCTGGGCTTTGTTTAGGGTTATTTAGTCCTCATGAGCCTGGGAATAGGGAGGTATACTGCTATAGTGCTATAGTTTCGCTGGATTATATGCTCACATTATATGTACTTATACGTATGACATTTTTATATTGATATGCATTTTAGGTACCATGTATGCCATAGTTTTGTGATTTTATCATGTTTTTATTGTGTATAACTCTTTTGTATCAATAAAAATTTCTTTTTTCAGTCGTCACTTTAATTGGTGCAGTGTGCGCTTTTTTTGCAGTGGTGCTTTTTCTTTTCCTTTTTCAGTTTTTGTCACTTAGTGATCATGGGAAAGAAACCTCAGCCTTCATTATGTACATTGATATGTAATATATGGGACCTATATACAGAGGGTGAAATCAGTATTGAACATGTCACCATATATATTTACTTAGAAAATTGTGTTTATTTCACTCGCCAAGGAAGTTCACCAGCTCACCAATTTAGTAGTGGGAGACCTTCCATGTTTTCCCCACGTTGACCTGCTAGGTACGCCTCTGTTTCCTCTCTTCCATCAGTGATAACAAGACATAGGAGAGCTCAAGTGCCCAGTATTAACTTAATAAGAATATTGCAACATATGTAATACAAACCTGTGCCAAAAAATCTCGGGATAAAAGCATTCCTTGCATAACCTTTGTGATAGTTTGAGGAAATTGTACTTTCTCATTTAAAATAGATTGTACGTCCATAGCAAAAGCGATCTAAAAATATGAACAAAGAATACAATGGTTAGGCAACTGAATAGTCCGGGTGTTATCATTTCTAGTCTTTGCAGCGACCATTGGAGCGGCTGGGGTTCAGACTGGTCAGAATTAGTAACACTTTTTTTTTCTCGATTAAAGATCTCTCCAGGAATAGAAAAAAACAATGAAAATATCAGTGTCAATACATTTCTAAATACCTTTAACTAGCAAATTACGCTTGTTTTTGTCAAGGGAAGAAATCACCATGGCAAATTAAAAAGAACTACAATGTCTTGTTACATTGAAAAAAAAAGTGTTTCATAAAATTCATTGGACAGAAGCTTTTGAGCACATGCATCAGGAAATTCAGCTGCTGTGTCCTGGAGAGAGCGTGATAGTACGTGATATAGGCTGTTATGTGGTACTGTTTTATTGTGTATTAATATGTTAAACAATGTAATGATGTTTGTGTACTGTTATGTATCTCTATGGGCTCGGGTTAGAGATATGAAAATAGAGTGTTAGAGTTAAGGCCCCGTCACACATAGCGATGCACCAGCGATCCCGACAATGATATGAAGGGGGCTTAAGGTTTAGCAATAGTAATGGGTAATATATGGTTTAGTACAGTGGGGGGACACTGTAGATTACAAGACAAGATAAGGTTAGGATAAGAAATGGTTTCAGCCGGAGTAGTGACAGTGTAGTTACTGGGCAGGGCCAGAATAGTGGCAGTTAGAGACACTCCGTGTTTTCAGTCAGTTAGAGTGTGGGACGAGGTGAATTGAGGTTGCTGAGTTAAAAAGTGCAAGAGAAATCCAGTGATCCAGGGCCTTGGGGGCTGGAAGTTATTTGGACATGAAGCAAAAAGTGCAGCAAGGAAGAAACAGCAACTTGGTTCAGCAGAAAATCCCAAAACGTCCGAGACCTACGGTCTGGAAAAGGTTGGAAAGCGGCATCCTTGATTTCGCCCTCAGAGGTGAAAATAGGCAGGGAACTCCGGGCACAAACTAGCGTGGCTAAACAGGACGCTGTGGTACCGGAGGATACGGTACAGGAATGAAGAATGAGAGAAGAACAAGGGAATGCACAGATGAAAGGAACTATGATCATTGAGGAACACTGTGCAATGCCTGTCACTGGAATGGATATGTTAAGTAAAGTTATTTTGTTAAAAATAACCTTGGACTCTGTAAATTACAGTGTGATGTCTGGAAACAGGACTCGGCAACCTGAGGAGAACTCTAACCTAAAAGTGAGTGAATTACACTGCACACACATCACACAGCATTTGGGACTTTTAATTTCTTTACAGGGTGCCAGGGTGTGCCGGAACAGCAGCCTCTCGCATTGACTACCACCCTGGTCACCTCACACAGCCTCTTCTTACCTTAGCCCTTTGGGTATCTCTAGTATTAGATCAGATAGACATGGTAGACAGCAGTCTGAGCAGCCTCTTCTTACCTAAGCACTTCTGGTATCTCCAGTATTCCATCAAATTGACAGAGTAGACAGCAGTGTGAGCAGCCTCTTCTTACCTTAGCACCCTTGTTATCTACAGTATTACCACAGATAGACAGGGTGGACAGCAATGTGAGCAGTTTCATCTTATCTCAGCACTCCTGGTATCTCCAGTATGACAGTGTGGACAGCAGTGTGAGCAGCCTTTTCTTTTGTCATGAACCGTGGTATCTCAAGAATTAGATGAGATTGACATGGTAGACAGCAGTCTGAGCAGCCTTTTCTTACCTGAGCACTCGAGGTATCTCCAGTATTAGATCAGATAGGGTGGACAGCAGTGTGAGCAACCTCTTCTTACCTGAGCTCTCCTGGTATCTCTGGTATTAGATCAGATAGTCAAGGTGGACAGCACTGTGATTGGCCTCTTCTTACCTTAGCACCCCTGATATCTTCAATATTAGATCAGAATGTCCACTAGGAGCACAACTTCCTACACATGAAGGGCTTCTACTGCACATGCTAAATGGGCCCCTGTTCAGATTACTACAAGAATTACCTCCTTAGACAAAATCAATGGGATTTCCTAATTAAAGGTTTATAAAACATGTTCCTTCTTTTTTTAGGATAACCCCTTTATGATGCCAATACAGTTTATTTAGAAGTCAATGAAATGACTCCTCTCCATACACATGCACACTCGACTTAGCTGAGCTTGCATGTATTGTCAATTGGGAGAGTGCAGTATGACACTGCCATGCACCTTTGGTGGTGCAATGTCTACAATGGGAACAAAAGGATGGAGAGTGGAAATTTAGAGAAGCCCATACACATGAGATGGTTGGCCAGTCAAGTACCGTAATTATAAATAAGATCCACACACGCAGTACAATGATGTCACCAGACCCAACTCACAATATTTGATTTGAAATGCTCAGAGATACCTTGGCAATGACATCCAGCGTCACTCTACCAAACATTTCGTGCATTTTAATTTGCTGTTTCCAGTCGGCCATTTCTAATAGTTTATCCACCATATCTTCAGCTTTTTCGTTGAAAGTTTGCATTGATCCCATCAAAAAGCTGCAAATAAAGGGGCAAAATATATAATTTTTCAGGTGCTAAAGTCTCCACATATACTGCAAGTAATATTTCGGTGGACTGGTAGGAATTGTCTATTATATTCTAATCTTGGACATTCTGGATATTGATGAAATATGGCCTCATACATGGTGTAGCAGAGCCAGGTAGGACAGAGTTAAGTCCTAGCTCTGCAGGATTTGATTAGATGTACCTGACTGTGTTCACTAGGTATGTCAGTCTACTGGATGAAGCAGAGTCAAGTCTGCTTGAGCTTGTGAATGACCAGCCAAGATGTGAGCTGTAGCTTGAAGTGAGATGTGCTGGAGTTTCTCTTTGAATAGAGACTACATGGGTCAACTAGGAAAGCTGCGCCGTCTGTGTGTTGGAGCTGCAGAGAAACATGTGGAAGCTCCAGGCTGTTTAGTGAGAACAGTGCATGGAGTTGAATACTTCTGTTTGGCGCTGGAAGCTGCTGAAGCTCAAGCTGAAGGGGATACCGACACGTGGTATAACCGTCTGTACCTCTTGTGTATAAAGTTTGCTCCGGGAGAAAGGACTGCTTGGGTGAGCTCGTACTAACATATATGTGTCTGCTAAATGAATTGATACTTTGCTTTGATCCTTTGTGCCCAGAAGAGGCTGTTTCTGCTTTTAAATCCCTTGAAGTTTTATGAAAACAATAAAACTGCACCACTTTGGACCAAACTGCATTGCTTGTGTGATCGCTACCTAATGCCTACCTGAGAGAGTGAATCCCTACAATGGTTATGATTACATCACTACTGGTTGGTACTTAAAAGGGCTTACCAGTCATTTTAGCAATGTGACAGTAGGAAAGCAAACTTAGAAAAGAAAAAAAGAAGGCATATTTACCACCAGAATCCACCCTTGTTCCAGTGCCACCACTGCAACAATGTACACCAGACTGGAAGCAGTGACATCCCAACCACCAGTGACCTGACTGCAGCTCAGCAGTGGCTTCAGCAGTCCGATGACTGGTGGGTATGACATCTTCTCTTGCAGTCTAGCGGCTGCTATTAAAGTGGTAGCGTTGGAGTTGGAGATGGATTCTAGGAGTAAGTATACCTTTTTGTTTTCTAAAGTCGGCAGAATCCATCTCCACTACAGCACTGCTGATCCAACAGTCACCAACAGACTGGAAAAAATTATGCTCCGACCACTAATGACCTGATCCTGCAGCCATTCAGCAGTCCAGTTACTGATGGAAATGACATTATCGCCTCTGTTTCAGCAGAAACCATTGAAACGGCAGTGCTGGAGTTGAGGATGGATTCTGGGAATGAATGACCTTTATTTTCTTTACTAAGGTTGGGAGAAACCATCCCCACTTTACCACTGCTGATCCTACAATCTTCACAGTGTGGAAGCAATGATGTCCCGACCAACAGAGACCTAACCTAATCCTACAGCCAGTCAGTGGCTGGTGGTCATGAAATTCTTTCTTCCAGTCTGGCAGAGACCACGAGGATCTGGATTCAGGGAGAAAGTATGTCTACATTCTTTATTTTCTAAAGATGGTTTCCCACTGTTACGCTTTTAAAAAGACCAGAAAACCCCTTTAGGCTGTGTGCCCACGTTGCATTTTTGTAAGCATTTCCACAGCGTTTGAGCTGGATCAGAAGCTGCAGAAACGCTTAAAAGAAGCTTCCCATTAAATTTAATGCATTTTTGGCTTTTTGTGCCAATGCATGCGTTTTTTTCCTGCTCAGAAAACGCTTAACGCAGCATGCTCATTAATTTCCACATAGCTCCGCATTTTTAGCTATTTCCAATGTTCCCAGAAAACGCATCAAAAACGCGCGTTTTCTGGGAAGGAGTCCGGTTTTCTGAGCGTTTAAAAACGCTAACGTGGGCACATAGCCTTAAAGGGTTCCATACACTTTGGATCTATGTTGGCCAAACCCATCAATTTTGTCTGGAATGGGTGACCATTTAATGTGCTTTTAACTTTCCCTGACAAATGATGTCGGGGAACAAGAATTAGGCATGTTGAAATTTAACACCCAATCAACATAATCTGTTGGGGAAGAGCTGGGAGAGCCCATACACATTAAACTGTCAGCAAACTAGTCAATATTATCGGGTTCTGCTGACATTAGTCTTATATGTACGGGGGTCCTTAAGTCTTAAGTTTTGCCAACAGTGCTGACCCAAAAGTACTTACCCTTTGCTGAAAGCTGGATCCATAAGTCTCCTTTGTTTATGCCAGTGGTCATAATCCACATCTGTTAGCAAACCTTTACCCATAAATCTGAAAGTAGGAATTGAGACAGTAAAAAAAAAAAAATGTGAATACTAGTATTGAGATTACATGTCAAAGGGGATGTGCTGCAGAGGACCAGAGAAGATGGAAGTCTGCAGAGACGGGCTGTGAATGAGAAAAGTCATCATGGCGTCTGGACAGGATGAAGAAGAAAAGAAAGAGAACGACTCCAGAAACAATGTTATCTATAAGGTACCTGAATGTAATTTTTTTTGTTGTGATACTGACCTTTTCCCAAAATTCTGAAAGTAGGAATTACCACAGTAGAATAAGTAAAATCGAAACAATATGTGAAAACTAGTATTGAGGTAACATGTCAACTATGAGATCACAAGAAGTTGGATGTTAGTCTACTGGATATTAAGGAAATAACAGTAGTGAGTCAAGAAGGCCCGAACACTTCAACAGTGGAATACGGTGGACTTCACTGTTCTGCTAAGTCCCAAAACTTCCATAAAGGGTCACCAGGGCAAGGAAATGGGCAATGTACAACAAAAAACTTTTTATACCTTACAAGAAAATGGACACTGATGCATTACCATTGGCTGCACAGTATCCCATGATATCAGAGAAGTCTGGGCCACATTCATCTTCCTAGATATATATTTTGGGTTCATCTGGGTAAAGTGACAATTTAGTTAACATTTCAGTGAACTTAGACCTAGGTTAAGCTTCCTCAGTCCAAATCCAAAGTCTCCACTGATACCACCTGATGTGATGTTCAAAGTAATTATGGTATTTTTATATGACAGTGGGGTCATTTCGCAACAAGGTCGAAGTACAACTTTATCGCCTCTGTTTGACAAACTTTAGTAATCAAAATTCTAGATATTACTATAACTATGATGACCAATTGTTACCTCGCTCCAAATATGAAATGCAGACGTACATAGAAATCATCTTTGGTGTATTTTGGTGACAATAAGAATTCCTATAAAAAAAATAAACATCGATCATGAGCATACAACGGAGGATCCAACTGATAAGTACAACCAGTGCTACACAAGAGGGGAAACAAAAGGTTTTAATTTACAAAACGAAGTTTGAATAAGTGCCGTCTTAAGGATCTTTGGTTGCCTTTTGCTGTCAGAGGTAGAGGTTTTCTCAGTTTAACCATTTGCATTACACAGATGCTAGCTAAAAGTAGGCTTTATAAAAATTGTAAAATATTGTAAACCTGGCCTCTTCCGTCACTAACATCAGCTCAAATCTATGACTCCGCTGGTAGCTTCATGATGTGGGTTTCAGAGGCAGCAGAGGGCATAAAAGTCATCAGTGCTCTGCTGACTCCACAACGGCAAGTCCAAACCTCCTTTGGTATTAATGTAAGGCTGTGTGCGGCGGTAACCATGGGTGAGGTACTCATCTCTCACGCCACAGCACATTACATGAAGGTCGAGGTCCTGGCTGGGTGTGTAGGGTTGTGCTGGGGGTGAGGGGCCAGTACGTCCTTGCAGACCTCATGTAATCAATGTTGTTAGTTGGCCAGGACGAGATGTTTAACAGTTCAATGAGGGAGACCACTGTTATGAGTTCATTTTCTCCTTCACCTCTAATGTCTGATGAACTCCCTCTGCTGGTGAAAGGAGGTAGTGAAATTGATCTGGATGGGAAGAACCTGTCATCTGAACAGGTGGAGTGTGATTGGACATCTGGAATTTCTGAGTGGATATAAGGCAGCCGACGCCCTGCAGGGTTGCTGGTGATCCTTTCTGCTCTGAGCTCTGGCATCCAGTTTAGTTCCTGTCTACTAAAAGCTAAGTTTTTGCTCTGCTATTTTTCCATGAGATTTTGTCTGTTTACTTAGTGTTTGTGTTCAGCCTGCCCTGGTTGGGACGGGCTGAACTCCATTTTTGTCTCTGATCAGTTGATCTCTTTGCTCTGTCTTCAGAATATACCTGAGTGCTGATATAGTGATTTTGAAGTCTTGTGACTTCAGGGCCTTTTCTATCAGACGTGTTGGACATTATTTTTGGCAGGGTTTTTTGCGTGATTGCAGCCAGCATCTTTTCTGTCCTTTCCTATCTAGTTAGTTGGGCCCCATCATTTGCTCAGCCTGTCTTTCTGTCTGTGTTTGTGTTTTCATCTGTTTTTCACCGACAATACATGTTGGGGGCTGTCTATTGCTTTGGGGTCTGCTCTGGGGCAGTTTAGATTTCCCCTTTCTTTCTTTAGGCTTATTTAGCTCTCCGGCTGTGACGAGGGGTCTAGGGCACCGTAGGAACCCCCCACGGCTACTGTTAGTTGTGGTGAATAGGATCAGGGGTCTGCAATCCGCTAGCTACCAACCGCTCCGGTTTTCTGGACTTAGCTTGTGTTTTTGTTTTTTCCTCCTCCGGTGACTCATTCATAACAGACCACCATTTGAAATTAAACCTTTTACTGAATATTAACTTGGTGAGGATCATATGCAGGATATAGGGGGTACATATCTTCTCAAACGTTTCTTTCACAATACGCAACATTTTCCTCACACAAATTCAATCCTTTTATTTTCTCTCTGCTTACTTGTTCTTCACTATTCCTTACTACTTCAACACAATCCAGCTCAGTTCAGAAAGCAAGAGTCCTTTACTCAACCCACAGTTCCATGTCTTCTTTTGATGGAGCTATGGTGCCTGTATGTTGGGTACTTATCTTCTCTTCTACTGATGTTCTGGAACTCCCACCCATGGCAGTCTCTCCGTCTTACATACTCTGTCCTTTCTAGGCCGTTACCTTTACGAGTTATAGACTCTAGGCAGTACTGCTAGGAGTCCTCTCCCTGAACTCTTCTCCGGTAATTCACACTGTGACTCAGTTACTTTCCTTGTTTTTGCTCCTGATCATGCTACACCTGTCTCTCTGTCTCTTCTCATAGCTAAAGATATCCACGAAGTGTGGTACTGCTCATTCTGAACCTTAGGTCCTCTTAGTATGCACTCTAGGCTCTTTCTGTCTTTCCGACATTAAACTTTGTCTCCCCTTTCAATTTAGCCCCATTCCACTCTGGGTTAGTCCCAACCATTAATTCTCGCTCTCCCTACTGTCCAATATAACGTTACCCACCAGGAGAACGTTACCTGCCTGACCGCATTGTGCCCACTGTAAAGTTTGGTGGAGGACGATAATGCTGTGGGGATGTTTTTCAGGGACAGTCCTTTAGTTCCAGTGAAAATAAACCTTACTGCTTCAACATGCAATATATTTTGGAAAATTATAGCATCCTGCTTCCTAGGAACAGTTTGGAGAAGGCTCTTTCCTGTTTCCCGCGACTGTGCCCAGTGCACAGGGTCCATACAGACATGGTTGAGGGAGTTGCCTGGACCTCAGCCTCAACTAAGATGTTTGGTATGAACCAGGTGGAGATTGTGAGCCAGGTCTCTCCTCCAACATCAGTGTCTGTCACCACAAATGCTCTTCTGGATGAATGGGGGATAATTCCCACAAACCCTGCTAAAATCTTGTAGATTGGCTTCAAAGAAGAGCAAAAGCTGTTATAGCTGCAAAGGAGGTCAGAAAATGAGAGGTCAGAAAAGCTTTTTAAGGTGGGATGTGGAGGGGGCACAATAATTGGGTCCATGCAGTGTATGAAATCAGAGACTATGTAAAAATGTTTGATCGCTTACCTTAACACCTTCAGGGCTAATAACCCAGACCATCACCTTGTGTATCGCATTAAGGCGTATTACCGGACCATACTTCTCAATCCTAGAAAATCAATAGTAAGTTGAAACATGAATACTTTTGTGTACATATACACTCACTGGCCACTTTATTAGGTACACCTGTCCAACTGTGTGTTAAGACTTAATTTCTAATCAGCCAATCACATGGCGGCAACTCAGTGCATTTAGGCATGTAGACATGGTCAAGACAATCTCCTGCAGTTCAAACCGAGCATCAGTATGGGGAAGAAAGGTGATTTGAGTGCCTTTGAACGTGGCATGATTGTTGGTGCCAGAAGGGCTGGTCTGAGAATTTCAGAAACTGCTGATCTACTGGGATTTTCACGCACAACCATCTCTAGGGTTTACAGAGAATGGTCCGAAAAAGAAAAAAAAACCAGTGAGCGGCAGTTCTGTGGCCGGAAATGCCTTGTTGATGCCAGAGGTCAGAGGAGAATGGGCAGACTGGTTCGAGCTGATAGAAAGGCAACAGTGACTCAAATTGCCACCCGTTACAACCAAGGTAGGCAGAAGAGCATCTCTGAACGCACAGTGCGTCGAACTTTGAGGCAGATGGGCTACAGCAGCAGAAGACCACACTGGGTACCACTCCTCTCAGCTAAGAACAGGAAACTGAGGCTACAATTTGCACAAGCTCATCGAAATTGGACAGTAGAAGATTGGAAAAACGTTGCCTGGTCTGATGAGTCTCGATTTCTGCTGCGACATTCGGATGGTTGGGTCAGAATTTGGCGTAAACAACATGAAAGCATGGATCCATCCTGCCTTGTATCAACGGTTCAGGCTGGTGGTGGTGGTGTCATGGTGTGGGGAATTTTTTCTGGGCACTCTTTGGGCCCCTTGGTACCAATTGAGCATCGTTGCAACGCCACAGCCTACCTGAGTATTGTTGCTGACCATGTCCATCCCTTTATGACCACAATGTACCCAACATCTGATGGCTACTTTCAGCAGGATAATGCGCCATGTCATAAAGCTCGAATCATCTCAGATTGGTTTCTTGAACATGACAATGAGTTCACTGTACTCAAATGGCCTCCTCAGTCACCAGATCTCAATCCAATAGAGCATCTTTGGGATGAGGTGGAACGGGAGATTCGCATCAGGGATGTGCAGCCGACAAATCTGCGCCAACTGTGTGATGCCATCATGTCAATATGGTCCAAAATCTCTGAGGAATGCTTCCAGCACCTTGTTGAATCTCTGCCACGAAGAATTGAGGCAGTTCTGAAGGCAAAAGGGGGTCCAACCCCTTACAAGCATGGTGTACCTAATAAAGTGGCCAGTGAGTGTATATATATTGTAGAGATCCACCATATGAGTGGACGGGGATTAACTCGCTTTGCTGCGATATTGAGGCACACAGGAACACTCTTGCTTAAAGTAACAGTCTTTGTGGTTTATTTGCTTCATAAACCAATGTCACAGGAACACAAGGCAAACAGTCTTACATCAGACAGACAAGTTCTTAATGTCCAAAGTAGAGCTTCACTCTCTCAGTCCGGTGGGCACACAGGCTGTGCCATGTCCAGAACACATGCTCTATAGCCAGAACACAGTCTCTAACTGACCCCGGTCAGCATTCCGGTTTATCCCTCATGGGTTATCAGGGAAGCGGCCGCACTGGGATCAGTTGCAGAGCCACAGCCAGGCAGTAGCGTCCCTAGACAGAGCCGTCACAGATTCTATCAGGTGCGGGCCTTTCCATGTGCTCTTCAGGAAGTTCAATCCCAGACACTTCCAACACACCCAGGCTTTTCGGGACCTTGCACTCTGACCACTCAGGATCAAACACACAACCCATGTGATCAGACCCCAGTCACATTATATATCCCAAACCACCCCTATATGTGGGTGGTGTATGTGTGGCTAGCCGATCCCGCCCAGCTCTCTGACTAGCCCTATAAGCCGCCCGTATAGGTAAATGTGGCGCCCCTGAGGCTTCAGTCGCCACAGAGGTACTGCACCTTCTCCTAAGGTGTAATGCCCCACCATCCAGGTAAGTGGGAACTCCTGACCACGCTCCACACCTGCATTCCACACACAGGATAGTTCAGTGGGGCCACCTAACAGCTTCAGGCTTCATAACACGAGATGTGCTGGGAGGCGGGTGGAGTTAGATGATATAAAAGAGAGGGAAAGTGTAGGAGTTCAGGTCAGTATGGGAGAGACCCAGAAGGTGTCAGTCTGACAGAGTTCAGTCTGGGAGAGACCCAGAATGGGTCAGTCAGACGAGGGTCTGAGAGAGAGAAGAGAGCAGGCTGACAGCAGGTCAGCCTGAGAGGAGCTCAAGGCGGAGGAAGGCAGCCAGACAGGAGAGTCTGAGGACTGGTCTTAGTGGAACGAGCTTCTCAGGGAAGGAAGAGAAGGAGAAAGAGACGTAGACTGAAGACTACAGATTCCATAAGAGAGAGATAGAACAGATCAGAACGAAGGAGAAGAAGAACAGAGAGGAGTAGTGGGTTTGATAGGAACCCTGCCTATAGGTTCTCAGCGCAAAGGTCGGGGCCCGGTCCCCGAGGTTGATTGGATCTTTATAACCGGCAACAGACACCGGAGGATTAGTGAGCCGCTAACGCCTTACTCCCACCATAGACTTGGGACACAACAGCGAAACGGATAGAGAGCCGGGACTCAGGAGAGGAGTCCCCAAAGCAGGCTACAGCTGTCTGTCATACAAGTAAACACTAGGAACATCTAGAGAGAGGCATTCCAGGGTAACTAATTACTGGAGTGCTTCGCACCTAAAGGTGCATTTGAGGAGTCGTTCAGTGAAGGTACATATTGGCGGAGTGTGGAAGGGAGAGTCCTGTCCTGCCTGGAGGTTGGCTGGAGCCCCGACCTGGAGAACACAGTACAGAGGCAGGCAGTGGTGTGAACTGCAAACAGTGAGTAAAGCTTTGAAACCGCATGCTCTGGTGTCCTCCAGTTATTCCCGCATCGCTATACCTGGGTAACAACATCTACACCATCCTGTGCCTCTCCTCATCCATTGCACCTACACTGCCCTGGGACTACAGCTCCACCTGTGGGTGCTATACCATCTCTGCTGCACCACACCATCAGTCCCAGAGGATCTGTACGCAGCGTTGGTTAACACCTCACTTGCCAAATACCACGGGTGGCGTCACGAACTATACCAATAAACTCTAACACCTTTAACACCACCGCCATTGATACTGGGCGCCCAGGGCCACGGACCGGGTCACTGCTGCTGTGACACATTCCCCTGACAGCGGCCCGGTACCGAGTACCCCATAGCCCTGGGGGGGCGACCCATAAATAACTTGTGGACTACAAGTCCCAGCATGACAACGCTATTTTGGCTTATAGCGCAGAGAACTGCGACACATACTGGACGTTTACAACCATGCCGGTCACTGTTTCACCATCAAGGAATTGCCCACATGCATATTCTGAGTCGCATATGCAGCGCCCCCTAGCTTTAAGTTACTGCACCACTCTATATATATATATATATATATATATATATATATAAACTGTGTTCCAAATTATTATGCAAAAAGAGTTTAGGAGTGATAAGGTTAGAATTTTTTTGTTTGTCATTTAAACTCATTGATGGTGATGTGTGTCAGGGCTCTTTATATCACTGAAAGCAATTGCAGATACCTGTGCAAATTAGTTTGGCAGGTGTGTCCAAATAAAGGCAAGACTACTTAAGAAGGCTGTTCCACATTATTAAGCAGCCTACGTTGTTTGCCAAAATGGGAAAGAAAAAGGATGTGTCGGCTACTGAGAAGCAACAAATTGTGGAGTATTTAGGTCAAGGCATGACTACAATCAACATTGCCAAGACACTTCATCGTGATCATCGCACAATCAAGAAGTATGCAGCTGATTCCCAGCACACAAGTGTGCGTGCTGATAAGGAAAAATTGAGGACTCTTTCCAACAGGCAATTGTGTAAGGTTAAAAGAGCAGCTGCAAAAATGCCTTGTCATAGCAGCAGACCAGTTTTTGAAGCTGCTGGTGCCTCCAACGTCCCCCGAACAACAAGATGCAGGGTCCTTCACAGGTTTGCAGCTGTGCGTAAGCCATCCTGTCGACCACCTCTATCCACTGCACACAAGCAGAAACGGCTCCAGTGGGCCAAACGATACATGAAGACTGACTTCCAAACTGTTTTGTTCACCGATGAGTGCCGTGCAACGCTCGATGGTCCAGATGGATGGAATGGAGGATGGCTGGTTGATGGACACCCCATGAAAACACGGCTAAGGCGCCAACAAGGAGGAGGTGGAGTAATGTTTTGGGCTGGAATCATGGGGAGAGAGATTGTCGGCCCCTTTAGGATCCCTGAAGGGGTAAAGTTGAACTCCATAATCTATGTGTAGTTTCTAAAACAGCACTTCCTGCCATGGTTCAAGAGGAAGAACTGTGCTTTCCGCAGCAAGATCATTTTCATGCATGATAATGCTCCGTCTCATGCTGCAAATAACACATCTGCATCTCTGGCTGCTATGGGCATAAAAGAGGACAAACTTATGGTGTGGCCACCATCTTCCCCTGACCTCAACCCAATTGAGAACCTCTGGAGCATCATCAAAAGGAGTGTCTATGATGGCGGGAGGCAGTTCACATCTAAGCAACAGCTCTGGGAGGGTATTCTGTCCACATGCAAAACAATTGAAGCACAAACCATCCAAAAACTGACAAATTCAATGGACGAGAGAGTTCAGAAGCTTCTTTGAACAAGGGGTCCAATATGCAAATGTAACATCACCTACAATAAAGTTTTGACTTGAAAACTGTTTGATTTCACTTTGTAATAAGCTGATAATGCTTATAATTTCACAATTGACCATTTTTTTGTTCAAAATAAAAATAAAAAGGTTGAAAACTCTGCTGTGCATAATAATTTGGAACATGCATTTTGAGTGTTTATTATTTTTAAAAATATACTGTTTTCATAGGCAGTTTGTTCAAAAACATTGCAATTATACTAGAATATTAGATGACTGGAAAATAACAATGACTGCAATTCATATAGGTAATTTAGAGAAAATATGAGGAAATATTTTTTGCATAATAATTTGGAACACAGTGTATAGTATTAAAATGTAGAAATACATCATGTGAGGATCTGGGACTATAAACATTATCAAGAACAGTCTTCTTAAAGGAGGTTTACAGATAACTTTTATGGTCGGCTTTAGGAAGGGAATCGAGTCTTAATTATAAGCAAAAAGTCAATTACATTAATTCTGCTTATTATTTAGAAGAAGGAGCTAGATAGACTTCCAAAAATACGTTTTTCCCTTCAGTCATTAGGAGCAAGTATAGGCAATATCCAAGAGGGATCCTACACCTGTATAGACAGGTGTGTGCCTGTACAAATCAAGTCCTATCAGTTTAATTAAGCACAGCTGGACACCAATGAAGGAGTAGAACCATCTCAAGGAGGATCACAAGGAAATGGACAGCATGTGACCTAAACATGAGTGTCGGAGCAAAGGGTCTGAATACTTATGACCATGTGATATTTCGTTTTTTCTTTTTTAATAAATTTGCAAAAATTTCTACATTTCTGTTTTTTTTCAGTCAAGATGGGGTGCAGAGTGTACATTAATGAGAAAAAAAATTTAAAGGGGTCTGAATACTTTCCATATCCTCTGTAAATTGAGGCTCTGATCGGCTCCATTCGAACTAAAGAAGTCTAAACATAAGGTGGACATTCATTTTAAATTACCGTCATCTGATCCTATCAATATCAGTATGATGGGTCTACTATCTAATGGTGCTGTTGGACTTCAACATGCCCTATCGTTTTGATTTCAGGGTAGATAAAAAAACGAGCTCAGAAGTGTTTGGCAGTCGCCTTTCTACTTTCAGAACACATGCAAACTTGTCCAAAACCCACAGTAGAATTATATGGGGGATTTGTAGGAAAGACTTAGCAAAGTAGTATTTAGCCAACAGCTACCTAAAATGTATAGTTGGCTTAACTCATACATGCCCAAACCTTATCAAACCATGACCAATAATTTTGCAGGGTAAAGAAGAAATCATAAAAAGTGACTGTTTTGTTTTTTTCACTCGAGAACTTTTTTCTTCGGAATTTTATTTTTTAGGGTCATTCCATAAGATTGCACAATATTATCATTTCCTCTCTTTCCCTATTCCATAGCACGGTAGTGGCAAGGACAGGGTTACGTCCTCCAAGCCAGTTTTCTGACATCCTTGAAATTTAACCTTAACCTAAATGCTATCTCACATATAGGTTGATATTGGCTGTGACCTTGCTAACAGTATCAATATTTGCTGTGTGCAGTTACTGTACTGAACTGCAATTACATATTATTACCAAGTTCCGGGAATATCTTCTCTTAGTTCAGAGGTTAAGGACTAACTCCCTGTCCCTCTTTCCACAGCAGTTACTCCAGTGCATACGTCTCATTTGCTTGTCTTAGTGCCCCTAATGTCAAGCTAGTGCCATATTGATGTTGATACAACTGGATCTTTGGGTGGAGCAGGAATCATAAGCCCCCTGCCCCACCACCCTCTGTCCTGCTGCAGAGCTACAGCTTACAAGTCATCAGTGTCACGGCGTAGGCGTCCTAACGATGTCCCTGTATTGCGCTGCCTTTGCTGGCCAGATTTATGTGTCGGCGAGAAGATGACTCGGCCCCTTGTATATAAACTTAGCATGAAGAAGGTAATATTATTTTTGGAGGGTGCATAATTACTTATTAAGGGGGTACTAGTCTTTGCTTAACAGGGTATTCAGGGGACATTATTTGATTGAAAGGGGGATGCAGGGAGTACTAATACATGTCTTGACCCATGCACTGGAAAGCCACACTACGCCATTGCTTGTGAGTACAAATTAATTTGGCATTGAAATGCAAATTCTTTCTCTAGACAAGAAACATTGCGGGAGATTCGGAATACCCACATATAAATCAGATAGTTGGCAGAATTGGCTATCTTTTCTCAAATGTGTAAGGAGGCCTTAAGGTTTAAGGATAAAGACCCTGGTGACAAGTGATTAGCTCAAAACTCCCCTCCAAATGTAGGACCTTGGTGGCCAAATATATTGTGGAAGCTAAATCTCCTATTCGACCAGTGTGAACTTGAGTGATCCTAAAGGGCAGTCGGTAAACCAATGGAGGATTTTTCTTCTAACTTGATACCTACTTTGACTTACGTTGTATGAAATAACTTGATATCTACTTGGACTTTCATTGTGGAGAAGTTATCGGTATGAGATGAGGATAAAAAACGCTTTAGCTTTCAATTTGTAATTGGGTTCTTCATGGTCCCCATGGACGAATAATAAACCTGCCCCTAGTGTAGGGTACATTATGTATAATTTAGCAAAGGATAAGGATGGAAAGAATAAGAAGGGACAGGATGAGAGAACTTTGAACGGTCATCATAATCAAGGTGAATACCTAAAGGTTAATACTGATAAAACTAATCCTTTGATACACTGAATAAATATTTGGCATAAAGATACATACCACTCGAAGAAGCGGTCATAAATGATCTCATTATTGTCCATCATCCTAACTAGTGCGCCTGCGTGTCCCAAGAAGAAACTGCAAATAAAATCAATCACAAAATTTAAATTACCTATATGAATACAGGTAAACTGTATTACTATTTCGTTACTAGTAAGAAGGCTAAAATGACCAATAATGATCTCTATCAACACTGTTCATCTAACGATAGATCTGAGATATTGATGAGAGGCAAAAGTCCATAATAACGAAGCAATAGACGAATGCTAATATATCAAGTGCTTTGTAAATAGGTTTCAGTTCTCTAGCAAAAGCTTACATGGTGCACAATGAAGAAGGATCAGTCAGCAACGGTTCTCAATACCAGTATTTTTACGGATTACATTTAGCCGCAGTGTTGTGAGCGAGTTGTCACAAAGTCATATTCAAGTGCATGCAGACAAAATCTGCAGGGTAAATTAACCACTTCTGCAGATTTTAATTTTCCTTTGAAGTTATCATCACAGATTTGCATTGCATAGGGCAAAATATGTGCTTATTTTCAGCAATAAAATCTGTCGGTTTCATTTTTTTGGGGGGAGAGGAATCTAAGTTTGTGTTACGCATTGCATTTTTGCTGCAGATTTTTTTCCACTCGGATTTGCAGGTGGAAACTCCACAGTGTAATTCAGTACCAGGTAAGTAGATGAGAAGATGAGACCTTAATAAAAAAAACCCCATCTATGATCAATTCTTTGCATCAGATGTATCATAGATTATTCCCAAAGGATGAAATCAGCAACAAGATCCACCCCAAACTCCCCAAGAAAGTTGCACAACTTACCTTTCTCTGGGAGGTCCAGGGATGTGGTCATACTTCAAGTGGGTGTAGTATATGTATCCGGAGAACAGAAGGAAAGCTACTATTAGGAGCAGAAGAAGAGCCCCAGTAAGGAGACCCAAAGCTCCCATGTTCTTCTGCTCTGTGGTGCTTCAACTTGTTCTCTGCTGAGCATCAGAAGTGGACAGAGGTTGTCTATTATATATGGCTAGGTTGGAAACCATCAGAAAGAAAACCCCTCCCCCATATGGTTAAGGGGGAGATTATGAGTGAGTGTATGAAAGAGCTTAGTGAGGAAGGGATCTAAGGGGCACTGCTCAAAGCGTCTGACAAAATCAAGTCCAACAGAAACAATAAATCAGTAGAGGAAGTAAGTGGTTAAACTAACTTTATGTGTCTGATATCTGATGAATGTTCAAGGCTGTTCTTCCCAGATAAACAGGAGCTGACAAAGTATCAGTTGCAACCAAGATTCTAGAAGTGTTTACTGGTTTTAGTGAAACCGCTGAATATAAGCTAAGATCAGCAAAAAAAGGAAAAATCTTTCTGGAAGTTCCACAGCTTGTGCAGACCGTGCCGAAGAGCTAAGTGATTGCTTACCTTTTATACTACTTTTGTGCTTATACTTTTTTTTGTATTGTTACTTTTATACACTACTTTATCAATTGGAGCATAGTTTTTCTATTAAGCTTGGAGCTTTTATTCCTACCATCTTCGAATCCACCGAAAAATAACAAAATATCCTGCAATCATTTTACATTAACTGTTAATGTAAAAGCGTCCTCATTTTGCTCCTTAATAAGTCTCCCTGGTGCTTACTGTTGTCATCCTATCAATCATTAACTGCAGCAGTGATTTGCTGTCCATAATGGATTCACCAGGAGCGCACACATGGCGCACGTAGGTGACTCCAATAAGTTTGGACATGCTGCATGCCCAGTTTTCGTGCACTTGAATTTAGATGTGTCCAGAGAATTTCTTACAAGGGGATTGAGGCCATTTTGAACCATAGAGTGTTCAGCTCTTTTGCTCAGGGGGCAAATTATGGTGCATTTCCTATTTAGGATCACAGTGAAGAAAAACAATGTGGGGCTTATGTGGCGCCCCCAGGAGTATGGTCGCCACAGTGGCATTGCCTTCCTCCAGGGAGGGTGATGGCAGGCTTGGAGGCAATGAAGGGTCTCTCTAACAGTTAACCATGTCATGCAACACAGTTCCCACTCCAGGCCAGCAGAGGGAGCTCTGAACCAGAATTGGGGGAGGAGCTGTCTCTGAGGGCCAGGAAGGGAAATCAGGAGTTGGTGTGAGGAGGGCAACTAGTGTCAACGTGTGGAGAGAAGCTGTAGGTTGAGCTGAGGATAGAGAGCTCCCTCCCTGTGATAGCGCATGATCTGGAGCCTGGTCTCCACGGTTGTATGGATACTGAAGATCCTGCAACAGAAACCAGAGGAGTAGGAAGCTGTAAATGCTCTATTCCCAACTAAGACTTGGAGGCACAACAGCAACGGGTGAGCCAAGAGAGATAGAGGGCTACAGCTGTCTGCCATATGAGGTAGTTCTAAGAGAAGATAAGAAGGAGGAACTTCAGTGTTACACTGTACTGCATGTACCTCAAGTAAGCGCTAGGAAGGAGACTACACAACCCTTCTGATAGAGAGATCCCTGAGTTGCTTCCAGGCTAGCCTGCTCCGGTGCCATCTGTAACCCAGACCCTGGACTGCGTTTGCCAAGTAAAGGTAAATAAACTGCACCCTGTTGTGTCCTTGCCTCCTTCCTGCAACATCCTCAGCACTGCTACATCTCCGTGCCAAACACTGCACCCTCTTCCTAAACATTCACCTACTCTGCCCTGGGACCAAAAGCCCTACCTGTGGAGGGCTACAACATCATTGCTGCACTACACCATCTGTCCCAGAGGATCTGCTTGCAACGTCAGCTTAACACCTCCCTTGCCGAACACCACAGGTGGCGTCACGAATCACTTATAAACTTTATTCCCAACTCAACCCCTTTTACATGGGCACCCAGGGCCATGGATCGAGTCACCGCTGCTGTGAAAATCCCCACTGAGAGACTGGCCTGGTACCGAGTTCCCCACAGCCCTGGGAGGGCGACCCATTTTGGCGTCACAAACAGGATTACGGAGCCCGATATCCCCGGGTCCTGTGTGCCAGAGACTGTGCTGTGTGCTATAGACTCTGTGCAAAATTGGCACCATTGCCGCCATTATCCCGCTGATTGGCGCTCGCGGGAAGAAAAGGGGGCAGGCCATCATGGGCGGAGCCAGACGAGAAGCGCTAAAGGAGAAGAGCGCGCTGGAAGTGAAAAGCTGAGGCCTACAGTTCCGGCGTCCCCTGATCCCGCCGAGGAGCAGCATCCGGTAAGCCAGCGCAACCCCGCGGCCTGGCCCACATTAACTAGGGGGGAGAGAAAATGTCTGAGGACAACGCCAATGCAGCAGCGGACGATCCCGCTAATCTTCCAGCGCCGCAAGATGCAGGGCCCAACTCGGCTGTGGTTCCAACAGCGCCGCTGAATCCAGCAGCCAGTGCTGCCTCCAGGGCACCGCAAGAATCAGCGCCCACTGCAGCGGTCCCCATAATGCCGCTGTCTATGCCCTATATACCGGGAGCGGCCTGGCTACCGCAGTACTCGGGTGAGTCACATACTCTGAGTGAATTTAAAGAGAGACTGTGCAGTTTGTTTGAGGTGTATCCTCTATCTGAAAGCCAGAAGGTGAACCTCCTGATTAGGCAGCTAACAGGTGCAGCACAGAGAGAAGTAAAAGCCTGGCAGGACACTGATAAAGAGACTGTTAAAAAGATCCTGGCTAAGCTAAGAAGCATCTTTGACACCAGCACTGCAGCAGAAATCAAGATGAGATTCTTTGTGTGTAAACAGAAAGCGCAGGACAGTATACGTGACTATGCTCTTAACCTGCAGGAGGCGCTGCGAGCCGTCAAGCAGATTGACCCTGACAGTGTGAAAGATGGAGACGGACTGCTAAAGGAGCAATTTATTGAAGGACTCTTATCCAGCACCCACAGAGCACAGCTGCGCATCATAGCCCTACAGAACCCTGATCTGGACTTTTCTGATTTCAAGGACGGCTATCCGGGTGCTGCAGGAACCAACTGTCAGCCGTCCAGCGCCCCCTAGGCGCCCAGCGATCACCTACCACCAGGAAGAAAAATCTTTCCCTTCCATCCCTGTGGAGGCTGATGCACAGACTCTGGATAAAGATCCCACAGAAGAACTGCGTCTTCAGGTCCAGGAGTTGACCAAAGGGATGGCTGCACTTACTAAAACTGTGCAGTCCCTGCAGGTGTCCTCCAAGGAGAAGATCCAGCTTGCTTCCAGTCCAGAGGATGCCCCGTGGCTCCGGAAGAGGAGAACCCCGCCACTCCGAGGGAGGAACAACGATCGCTATGACCAGAACGGACTTCCCATCTGTCGTTACTGCCACAAAGCAGGCCACCTCGCAAGATTCTGTCCTTTAAACGAGTAACCCCTGGGGCAGAGGGTCAACCCCCAGGAGTAGGACCACAAGGCCCAAGGAACTGGCGAGCCAAGTATGTTGGAGGGAGACCAATCCTTCCAGTGGTGATTGACGGCATCCCCATGACCACTATGCCCTATATCCTCTACAAGCGGTATTGGGCTGACACTGAACTCACCCGTGGCCCAAGTGATGAACTAACAGTAGTTGCCAGTAATGGTCAGTCTTTACTACAAGTGGGATGTCAATAAATAACTGTTAAAGTGGGAAAGGTGGAGTTAAAATCTCAAGGTCTGATACTGGTGGATATTGATCGACGAGAATGTAATCCCATGATGACTCTTGGTACAAATGTAATTGAAAATTGTCTTTCCGAGGTTATTGTCTTATTGCAACAGGTGGCTGAGACTGCTGATTCCAGTGAACAACGAGTCCTGTAGAAGGAGATCAAGGCCCTGATGCAAAGACAGCAGGTAGAACTCCCTGGCGGAGAAATTGGCAGCGTCAGAGTGAGTGATGCTTTCCCCATTGCAATACCCCCCAGGTGTGAAATGTTGACTTGGTGTCGGGCAGCCATAGGCCTCAGAGGAAAAGATTACCAGGCAATGGTAGAACCAGTGTACTCTGATAGCAGGCCCACTGTCCTGACAGCCAGAGGGGTAGTTGATGTACGTAAAGGGAGAGTACCTGTACGCCTTTTGAATTGTGGGGAGGAGGAGGCCACACTACCTCGGTATGCCACAGTTGCTAAGCTGCTCACTATCAGTAACAATGCAATGCAGGCAGCAGAGCCCTTGGTCTCATCCGACCAGGTGGAGGACAATGACTCTGTCAAGCAGCTGGAGGAGTGGTGCCAGCAATTGCAGGTGGGGACTGACTACACCTTCATACCAAAAAAATGGGGTTTACAGGGTGACCCAGGAATATGAGCGGGTATTCAGTAAACACCACCTAGATTTTGGGAAGGCAAAAGGGGTTCAACACCATATCCCCACTGGAGATCATCCACCGATAAAAGAAAGGTACCGGCCTATACCCCCAACACTATACCAATGTGCCAAAGGTACAGTGGGGAAAAAAAGTATTTAGTCAGTCAGCAATAGTGCAAGTTCCACCACTTAAAAAGATGAGAGGCGTCTGTAATTTACATCATAGGTAGACCTCAACTATGGGAGACAAACTGAGAAAAAAAAATCCAGAAAATCACATTGTCTTTTTTTTTTCATTTTATTTGCATATTATGGTGGAAAATAAGTATTTGGTCAGAAACAAGCAATCAAGATTTCTGGCTCTCACAGACCTGTAACTTCTTCTTTAAGAGTCTCCTCTTTCCTCCACTCATTACCTGTAGTAATGGCACCTGTTTAAACTTGTTATCAGTATAAAAAGACACCTGTGCACACCCTCAAACAGTCTGACTCCAAACTCCACTATGGTGAAGACCAAAGAGCTGTCAAAGGACACCAGAAACAAAATTGTAGCCCTGCACCAGGCTGGGAAGACTGAATCTGCAATAGCCAACCAGCTTGGAGTGAAGAAATCAACTGTGGGAGCAATAATTAGAAAATGGAAGACATACAAGACCACTGATAATCTCCCTCGATCTGGTGCTCCACGCAAAATCCCACCCCGTGGGGTCAGAATGATCACAAGAATGGTGAGCAAAAATCCCAGAACCACGCGGGGGGACCTAGTGAATGAACTGCAGAGAGCTGGGACCAATGTAACAAGGCCTACCATAAGTAACACACTACGCCACCATGGACTCAGATCCTGCAGTGCCAGACGTGTCCCACTGCTTAAGCCTGTACATGTCCGGGCCCGTCTGAAGTTTGCTAGAGAGCATTTGGATGATCCAGAGGAGTTTTGGGAGAATGTCCTATGGTCTGATGAAACCAAACTGGAACTGTTTGGTAGAAACACAACTTGTCGTGTTTGGAGGAAAAAGAATACTGAGTTGCATCCATCAAACACCATACCTACTGTAAAGCATGGTGGTGGAAACATCATGCTTTGGGGCTGTTTCTCTGCAAAGGGGCCAGGACGACTGATCCGGGTACATGAAAGAATGAATGGGGCCATGTATCGTGAGATTTTGAGTGCAAACCTCCTTCCATCAGCAAGGGCATTGAATATGAAACGTGGCTGGGTCTTTCAACATGACAATGATCCAAAGCACACCGCCAGGGCAACGAAGGAGTGGCTTCGTAAGAAGCATTTCAAGGTCCTGGAGTGGCCTAGCCAGTCTCCAGATCTCAACCCTATAGAAAACCTTTGGAGGGAGTTGAAAGTCCGTGTTGCCAAGCGAAAAGCCAAAAACATCACTGCTCTAGAGGAGATCTGCATGGAGGAATGGGCCAACATACCAACAACAGTGTGTGGCAACCTTGTGAAGACTTACAGAAAACGTTTGACCTCTGTCATTGCCAACAAAGGATATATCACAAAGTATTGAGATGAAATTTTGTTTCTGACCAAATACTTATTTTCCACCATAATATGCAAATAAAATGAAAAAAAAAACAGACAATGTGATTTTCTGGATTTTTTTTCTCAGTTTGTCTCCCATAGTTGAGGTCTACCTATGATGTAAATTACAGACGCCTCTCATCTTTTTAAGTGGTGGAACTTGCACTATTGCTGACTGACTAAATACTTTTTTTCCCCACTGTATGTTGAGAGAGATGAAGGAAGCTGGGGTTATCAGAGACAGTTGTAGCCCCTGGGCAGCTCCAATAGTTTTTGTAAATAAAAAGGATGGTACCATGAGAATGTGTGTTGATTACAGAAAAATTAACAGCATTACACATAAGGATGCCTACCCATTACCCAGAATTGAGGAGTCATTAGCTGCACTAAAAACTGCTAACTATTTTTCCACCTTAGATCTCACTAGTGGGTATTGGCAGGTTCCCGTGGCAGAGGCAGACAAGGAGAAAACAGCATTTACCACCACAATGGGTCTCTGTGAGTTCAGCTATATGCCATTTTGGCTCTGTACCGCCCCAGGAACATTTCAACGGCTGATGGAGTGCTGTCTGGGACACAAGAACTTCGAGACAGTCCTGTTGTACCTTGATGATGTCATTGTTTTCTCCAAGACTTATGAAGACCATCTGAAGCACCTGACTGAGGTGTTTGAAGCCTTGTCCAACTTTGGCCTGAAGGTGAAGCCTTTCAAATGCCACCTCCTGAAGCCCAAGGTACAGTACCTCGGTCATGTAGTGAGTGCAGAAGGTGTGGCACCAGGTCCTGACAAAGTCACAGTCATCCGGGATTGGCCGAAGCCCAGCAACCTCCATGAAGTATGCCAATTTCTTGGGTTGGTAGGCTACTACCGAAAGTTCATCAAGGGCTTCACTGAAATAGCCACTCCTATGCAAAATCTTCTGGTGGGGCAGTCCAAGAAGGCCAAACAGAAAAGTTCCACCTTTGAAGATCCTTCACCAGACTGAAGATGGCACTCATAGGAGATGAAGTTCTGGCCTACCCAGATTATGACAAACCCTTCGTGTTGTATACTGATGCCAGCAATGTGGGACTTGGAGCAGTACTGTCACAGGTACAGAATGGCAAAGAAAGAGTGATCTCCTACACCAGCAGGAAGCTTCATCCCACTGAAAGGAACCCAGACAACTACAGTTCCTTCAAGCTGTAGTTCCTGTCCATAGTCTGGGCTGTGACTGAAAGATTCAAGCATTACCTAGCTTCAGCCAAGTTTACCATGGATAACAACCCGTTGGAAACTGCAAAACTAGGTGCACTGGAACAGCGATGGATGGCTCGGCTGTCTAACTATGAGTTTACCATCAAGTACCAAGCAGGGCATAAGAATGCCAATGCTGATGCACTGTCCAGAATGCCTAATCTGCCAGATGCAGGAGAAGACCCTGAGGCTCTTAAAGAAATAGAGTTACCGCCCTTCCACCGGCCAATTGTGGCCCAATGTGCTCAAGGAGTGAACTGTAAAGCGCTGCGGAATATGTTGGCGCTATATAAATAAAGATTATTATTATTATTATTATTAAGGAGTGAGAAACAGGCAGTCTGGCTTGAAAGAGGTCACCCTAAATCCATTGCCCCATCACGATTGGGCAGAAACGCAGGATAGTGACCCCGCAGTCCGCATGGTGAAGGAGCTACTGTCACAAGCTGACGCACGCCCAGAGCCAGATGCTCCTGAAGAAACCCAGCAGTTGTGGAAGGAAAGAGGCCGGCTGTTCATTTAAGAAGGAAAGCTGTGTCGGAGGAGTATCAATGCCCGCACTCATAAGCTGGTCTGGCAGGTGGTAGAGGCATCGATGGTCTTGGAAGCATACCACAATGGAGCTGGACACTTCGGATGGAAGAAGTTGGAAGCCTTGCTCCGGGAGAGATTCTACTGGGCTGGTATGAGGAAAGCCATTGAAAAGTGGTGCCGAGAGTGTGGACAGTGTATCCTGCGCAGAAAGGATCGAAACAGCCAGAGAGCTCCTCTACAGCCAATAATAACCAAACAGCCACTCGAGTTGGTCGCCCTGGACCATGTGATGCTGGTCCCAAGCCGTTCAGGCTACATCTATGCTCTTACCATCGTGGACCACTACTCAAGATTCCTGGTAGTTGTGCCTGTCAAAGATCAAACAGCCAGGACAGCAGCCAGAGCCTTTCAACAGCACTTCTATAGACCACATGGATATCCTGAGCGAGTGCTTACAGATCAAGGTCCAGCCTTTGAGGCGGAAGTGTTCCAGGAATTCTGTAACTTGTACGGTTGTAAGAAGATCAGGACAACACCGTACCATCCACAGACCAATGGCATGTGTGAAAAGATGAACCAGGTGGTGATCGACCTACTGAAGACCTTGCCTTTGGAGGAGAGGAATCTGTGGCCAGAAAAGTTGCCAGATCTTGTAGACCTCTACAACCACATTCCTGTGAATTCCACCAACTGCACTCCAGCCTACCTAGTGAGAGCGAGGCCTGGTAAACTGCCTATTGATTTGGATATGGGTGTCCTGACACCTGATGTGACATCACCAGATGCAGACTGGGATACAGAAAGGCAGCAACGGTACAGAAGAGTACAAGAGTGTGTGGAGAAGAGTTTAGCTCAGGCAAGACAAAAACAAGAAAGGCACTACAACCAACATGCACCTGCAGTTCCCTTGTCACCAGGAGAACAAGTCCTCAAGAGGAAAAGAAGACTGCATAAATTAGATGACCAATGGGAAGCTGAACCCTACACCATTCTACCCTCAAATTTTGACAATACCAAGGTGTGCCTTATTAGTAAAGATGGAGGAGAAACCTCAGCAGCAGTATCAAGGGATCATTTGAAATTACGCCCTGACCAGTTAAGAGAAAGAATGGAAGACCAAAATAACATCCAACCCATAGAAGAAGAAAAGGTCAGCACTATACTTGGAAAATTCCCTGCCAATTGGACTAAAGTAAATGATGCCATAGTGGTGCCAGTGTTGACATTTCCCCAACTGGTAGTACAAGAAGAAGTGACTCATGAGAACTCTGAAAATCAGGAAGTTCAGGTAGCAGATGCCATACCAGCAGTGGAGTCAGAGAACCCTCGCCCTGCCAGTGGTGAATCTGCCATACCCATGGTGAGACTAAGAGTCGGTAGGAGAATACTACCTAGTTTACCTACACCAGAGTTACGCAGGACTACCCGTACTACACAAGGTATACCGTCCATCAGATATCGTGTATAGCTAAGTTTATGTGAATGTTGAAATTGTGTATATATGTCAAATCTAAAAGTGAATAATTTGCGCTAGCAGGATACCATTCAGAGGTTTCAAAGAAATATCTACAGTAAAGCTGGTTCACAAAGTATATGTGCCGATACCTTTGTTCAGATGAATGAGGAACTGGTCGAAGGATGCTTCCTCAAGCAGGGTCCCGGTGCCAAGATGACGCTGAAAGCAGTAGTAATGCTGATGAAAATGAGCTTGAAAGCGTTAGAGTTCCGTTGGTGAGTGCAGGTATTGGACGCTGCTCCGGCCGGTAGCAAGCGTCCTTCTAATGGCGTGACCGCCGCCGACACCCGGCGAGTATAACGGCACGAGTAAAATCAAAAAGCCGGCAAGGTAGCAAAAACATGCAGGACCTTGCGTGACGTCACGGTCACGTGGAACACCACGTGACTGGCTAGTGAGCACGAAAACGACCAAAAAGCTGTCTTACGCGTTTCGGAATCACCGGATTCCTTCTTCAGAGATGGTCCATGGTGCTCAATTACGTTCATATATACCCGCGGTCTCCAAACTCCATGTTTATTGATTAAAGGCAAACAATTCAATCTCGCTGTTTAGCCCATTAGGAACAAGTGTATTCATTTCAAAAATCAGTCTACTTTCTTCTCTGGACATTTGTTGAATAAAGTTCCCCTTCCGCCAGCTTTTTTTAACCACTTTAATACCCGTAACTTTAACATTTTTAATAGAGCCTCCATGCTGATTAGCAAAATGGTGTGATAAAGGGTGACCCATAAATCTTTTTCTAATATTGCGCAAGTGCTCTGCTAACCGGACATGCAATGGGCGTTTTGTGCGTCCTATGTATAATTTCCCACAGGGGCATGTAATACCATATATAACCCCTGTGGTGTCGCAGGTAATAAAATCTTTAATTTTTACCTCCGCAAATTTGTTAGTAATCCCTCCCTGTTTTTTAGAGGTCAGTTTTTTACAGGGGCCACACTTTCCACACGGAAAAAAACCCCCTGGTAATTTGTCCGGATTTGAATTGATACTACTTAGTGGTTTAGAAATAGAGGGGGCTATAAGATTTCCCAAATTTTGTGCCTTCTTAAAAATAAACCTCGGGTATGTCGGTAAAGATTCCCCTATAACCTTATCATTTCTCAGGATATTCCAATGTCTCCTGACAATTTTTTTAAAAATAATACTATTAGAGTTATATTGTGAAATTATGGGGATGTCTTCCATAAGAGCATTGGCATTTTTTCTCATACGTTGTTCCAATAATTGATCCCTTGGAATTTTTTCCACTAGTTTTTTTGTTTTCACTAAAGATGTTGGATCATAGCCCTTACTGGAAAACTTTTTCATCATTGCTTCTGCCTCTCTATCAAAATCCTCCCTTTTCGAACAGTTGCGATGAGCTCTAATTAATTGGCTTTTTGGAACATTCAATAGCCAGCTAGGTAAATGGCAACTGTCGAGTGAAATAAAATTATTAGAGTCTGTAGGCTTATGGTATAGTCGTGAGCCAATGGCATTGTTTTCTACAAAAATTTCTAAATCTAAAAAGTTAACTTCTTTGGAACTCGTGGTCATAGAAAATTTTAAAAAGTAGGAATTTTTATTTAGTGAATTAAAAAATTGTTCCAATAACAAAGGACCACCAGACCATATAAAAACAATATCATCTATAAATCGATGCCATAGCACGAGGTTCGCTAGTAATCTGCCGTCGGGATATATGGTTTCCTGTTCCCATTTTCCAACGTACAGATTTGCATAACTAGGTGCGAACCTCGTGCCCATAGCTGTACCCCACTGCTGGGAGTAGTAGTCCATCCCATATCGAAAAAAATTGTGAGTTAAAATAAAATTTATACACTCAAGAAGATATTCAATTTGGTCAAGCGGCAGTGAACCATCCTTCCTCAGGAAATGTTCCACTGCTTCGCATCCCTTTTTATGCTGAATAACTGTATACAAGGAAGTAATGTCCAGTGTGCCCAAGATATAATGATCACACCATTGTATCTTCTTTAAAATACCTAAAATATGGGTGCTGTCCCTGAGATACGCCGGGAGATCCGGTATCAATCTTTGTAAATGACAATCAACAAATTTGGATAGATTTGATGTTAAACCCCCAATAGCAGAGATAATCGGTCTCCCGGGTGGTTGGCTCATGTTTTTATGCACCTTAGGTAAATAATAAAAGTACGGCACTCTAGGGTGAGGTGTATTAATAAAATCAATTTCTTTTTTATTTAAAATACCCTTTTCAAAGCCCTTGTTTAGCAATTCCCGCATCTCTACCAAATAATCATTAGAAGGATCATGAGTTAGTAATTTATAAGTTTGTCTGTCGTCCAAAATCCGCAGTGCTTCTTTCTCATAATCCAACGTGTTTAGTATTACTATACCGCCCCCTTTATCTGCTGGTCTGATAGTAATCTCCCTATTCTCCTTAAGTTGCTTAATGGCTATTCTTTCATTATGTGATAAATTGTGTTTAAATTTGTTACATCGCTTGTCAGAAATTTTTCTAATTTCGAGTATAACATTATTCTGAAAAGCTTCAAATGCCTCCGAATACTCCTGTATAGGATTAAAGTTAGATTTTTTCTTTAGACCAGTGTGTATATATAGATCAGGAGTATTCATGGGGTCATCAGTATTGCTACTAATTTTCTTTTTCATATAGTGTTTCTTCAGGGCTAGTTTCCTCATGAACAATTTTACACCCACAAAAGCCTGAAATTTATCAAATTTAACACTGGGAGCGTACTTAAGACCTTTATTTAATAAACGGGTTTCATTGTCTTGTAGGGGATATTGACTTAGATTGAATATTTTTTGTGGTTCAGGGGCTGATATTTGATCTATCTTTGATGGGGATTGTTGTATGTTCTTTTTTTTGGTAGATTCCCCGCCCCTACACCCCCTTTTTCGTTTCTTTTTTGGCCTAACTGAAAAAAAGAAAGATGACTCTGCTTTGTTTTAGGTTGTAATTTTCTCTGTTGTGGTTCCCTCGGACCAACCTTCTCTTTTCTACTATCTACTGTAGGCTTGTCTTTATATTTATCGCTCCCAATAGAAGGAATATTTTCTATGTTTTCTATAACCGTAAATCGGTTATGAGTACTAATGGAGGGTAATGGTGTGGAAATGGCTGGTAGTTCTGCACCCTGTACCTCAGTAATGACCCCACTATTAGCTCTTTCCATGTGTGTAAGATTTTCCATATCAGAGGTCAGATGAATAGAAAATCTTTCACTTGATGTAGGGAGAGAAGTCTCCTCTCCATGTATCTCATCTAGAGTCAACAATGGACCTGAAGATTTAGGAGAGTGTTGTTCTTCATATTGATGTGCAACTTCGCCTCTGGTTATTTGGCTATCCCCATGGTTAGATGTTATAGATATTAAATTTTTATTAGTAGTAAAAACCGAGTCCCTCCCAAACTTTCTACGTTTTTTCTCTACTATTTCCTTTTCTTTATTACGTATCCTCTTTTTAATGTTACCAGAAAGGTATATAATTTCAGGGTGGAGCTCGTAAGGTTTGATCTCTTCAAATAAATTCATAATTTCTCTGCGTATCCTCAATAGTTCACTCCTCCTCTTCTCAATAATGAAGGATACAGTTCTTTTAGAAAATTCCTTAAACATGACATCCCATTCAGCTAATGTTTCTGGGTCCCCAATATCACCCATCAGGGGTTTGTACACCATTAACCCCTTTGGTATACAATCAGAGGCTAAATATCTTTCCAGTGTGGATATCTCCCACAAGTCTCTCATTTCTTTCAATAAGTATTGCTCCAACGTTTTGAGTGATTTAATCGTCTGAGATATTTCCACCTTATTGGGGTTAGCCACAGATGCATGCTGTTCGAAATTGAAAAATCTCTGGATATTATATATCCTTTCTTTCCTATCAGACCATAAAGTGGCCATAGTATGCAGACAACCTACAAATTTAATATAAACAAATAGCTTAATTAATTTAGAATAAGGATGAACAACGCTGCCTCTGTGAGCGGTGGTGAAACCTTTTTTAAAACCATAAAAACATAAGCACAAAGGCGCAAGTTCCTATATGATACCGCCTGCAGCTGCAAATAAGGACAACAACCACCCAATTTGTCCAACAATAAAAGTCAAATCTAAAAGTGAATAATTTGCGCTAGCAGGATACCATTCAGAGGTTTCAAAGAAATATCTACAGTAAAGCTGGTTCACAAAGTATATGTGCCGATACCTTTGTTCAGATGAATGAGGAACTGGTCGAAGGATGCTTCCTCAAGCAGGGTCCCGGTGCCAAGATGACGCTGAAAGCAGTAGTAATGCTGATGAAAATGAGCTTGAAAGCGTTAGAGTTCCGTTGGTGAGTGCAGGTATTGGACGCTGCTCCGGCCGGTAGCAAGCGTCCTTCTAATGGCGTGACCGCCGCCGACACCCGGCGAGTATAACGGCACGAGTAAAATCAAAAAGCCGGCAAGGTAGCAAAAACATGCAGGACCTTGCGTGACGTCACGGTCACGTGGAACACCACGTGACTGGCTAGTGAGCACGAAAACGACCAAAAAGCTGTCTTACGCGTTTCGGAATCACCGGATTCCTTCTTCAGAGATGGTCCATGGTGCTCAATTACGTTCATATATACCCGCGGTCTCCAAACTCCATGTTTATTGATTAAAGGCAAACAATTCAATCTCGCTGTTTAGCCCATTAGGAACAAGTGTATTCATTTCAAAAATCAGTCTACTTTCTTCTCTGGACATTTGTTGAATAAAGTTCCCCTTCCGCCAGCTTTTTTTAACCACTTTAATACCCGTAACTTTAACATTTTTAATAGAGCCTCCATGCTGATTAGCAAAATGGTGTGATAAAGGGTGACCCATAAATCTTTTTCTAATATTGCGCAAGTGCTCTGCTAACCGGACATGCAATGGGCGTTTTGTGCGTCCTATGTATAATTTCCCACAGGGGCATGTAATACCATATATAACCCCTGTGGTGTCGCAGGTAATAAAATCTTTAATTTTTACCTCCGCAAATTTGTTAGTAATCCCTCCCTGTTTTTTAGAGGTCAGTTTTTTACAGGGGCCACACTTTCCACACGGAAAAAAACCCCCTGGTAATTTGTCCGGATTTGAATTGATACTACTTAGTGGTTTAGAAATAGAGGGGGCTATAAGATTTCCCAAATTTTGTGCCTTCTTAAAAATAAACCTCGGGTATGTCGGTAAAGATTCCCCTATAACCTTATCATTTCTCAGGATATTCCAATGTCTCCTGACAATTTTTTTAAAAATAATACTATTAGAGTTATATTGTGAAATTATGGGGATGTCTTCCATAAGAGCATTGGCATTTTTTCTCATACGTTGTTCCAATAATTGATCCCTTGGAATTTTTTCCACTAGTTTTTTTGTTTTCACTAAAGATGTTGGATCATAGCCCTTACTGGAAAACTTTTTCATCATTGCTTCTGCCTCTCTATCAAAATCCTCCCTTTTCGAACAGTTGCGATGAGCTCTAATTAATTGGCTTTTTGGAACATTCAATAGCCAGCTAGGTAAATGGCAACTGTCGAGTGAAATAAAATTATTAGAGTCTGTAGGCTTATGGTATAGTCGTGAGCCAATGGCATTGTTTTCTACAAAAATTTCTAAATCTAAAAAGTTAACTTCTTTGGAACTCGTGGTCATAGAAAATTTTAAAAAGTAGGAATTTTTATTTAGTGAATTAAAAAATTGTTCCAATAACAAAGGACCACCAGACCATATAAAAACAATATCATCTATAAATCGATGCCATAGCACGAGGTTCGCTAGTAATCTGCCGTCGGGATATATGGTTTCCTGTTCCCATTTTCCAACGTACAGATTTGCATAACTAGGTGCGAACCTCGTGCCCATAGCTGTACCCCACTGCTGGGAGTAGTAGTCCATCCCATATCGAAAAAAATTGTGAGTTAAAATAAAATTTATACACTCAAGAAGATATTCAATTTGGTCAAGCGGCAGTGAACCATCCTTCCTCAGGAAATGTTCCACTGCTTCGCATCCCTTTTTATGCTGAATAACTGTATACAAGGAAGTAATGTCCAGTGTGCCCAAGATATAATGATCACACCATTGTATCTTCTTTAAAATACCTAAAATATGGGTGCTGTCCCTGAGATACGCCGGGAGATCCGGTATCAATCTTTGTAAATGACATCTTGGCACCGGGACCCTGCTTGAGGAAGCATCCTTCGACCAGTTCCTCATTCATCTGAACAAAGGTATCGGCACATATACTTTGTGAACCAGCTTTACTGTAGATATTTCTTTGAAACCTCTGAATGGTATCCTGCTAGCGCAAATTATTCACTTTTAGATTTGACTTTTATTGTTGGACAAATTGGGTGGTTGTTGTCCTTATTTGCAGCTGCAGGCGGTATCATATAGGAACTTGCGCCTTTGTGCTTATGTTTTTTTGTGTATATATGTAACTGTTCTCAAGTTTTGGGCCTACAGATAACCTGTAAGAAGCCTTTTTGAAGTTCTTGTTTCATGTTTTGATGGACATTGGACCACAGGACTTGTGTGGTCACTACCTTTGTAAATAGTTCACCATTTGCCCAGGAATGGACCATGGACATTGATGCTTGGACTTATCATCATAGGACTATTTTTGGAGCATGTGGTTTTTGTAAATTTTTCCTTTTTAAATCTTGTAACCTTCATATTGTTTACATATTTATGTTTTCTTTTTTTCTTTTATCAGTCCAGGAGTACTGACTTTCACTAGGGGGGAATGTGGCGCCCCCAGGAGTATGGTCGCCACAGTGGCATTGCCTTCCTCCAGGGAGGGTGATGGCAGGCTTGGTCTCTCTAACAGTTAACCATGTCATGCAACACAGTTCCCACTCCAGGCCAGCAGAGGGAGCTCTGAACCAGAATTGGGGGAGGAGTGCTCTCTGAGGGCCAGGAAGGGAAATTAGGAGTTAGTGTGAGGAGGGCAACGAGTGGAGATGTGTGGAGAGAAGCTGTAGGTTGAGCTGAGGATAGAGAGCTCCCTCCCAGTGATAGCGCATGATCTGGAGCCTGGTCTCCACAGTTGTATGGATACTGAAGGTCCTGTAACAGAAACCAGAGGAATAGGAAGCTGTAAATGCTCTATTCCCAACTAAGACTCAGAGGCACAACAGCGACGGGTGAGCCAAGAGAGATAGAGGGCTACAGCTGTCTGCCATACGAGGTAGTTCTAAGAGAAGATAAGAAGGAGGAACTTCAGTGTAACACTGTACTGCATGTACCTCAAGTAAGCGCTAGGAAGGAGACTATACAACCCATCTGATAGAGAGATCTCTGAGTTGCTTCCAGGCTAGCCTGCTCCGGTGCTATCTGTAACCAGGACCCTGGACTGCGTTTGCCAAGTAAAGGTAAAGAAACTGCACCCTGTTGTGTCCTTGCCTCCTTCCTGCAACATCCTCAGCACTGCTACATCTCTGTGCCAAACACTGCACCCTCTTCCTAAACATTCACCTACTCTGCCCTGGGACCAAAAGCCCTACCTGTGGAGGGCTACAACATCATTGCTGCACTACACCATCTGTCCCAGAGGATTTGCTTTCAGCGTCGGCTTAACACCTCCCTTGCCGAACACCACAGGTGGCGTCATGAATCACTTATAAACTTTATTCCCAACTCAACCCCTTTTACATGGGCGCCCAGGGCCACGGACCGGGTCACCGCTGCTGTGACAATCCCCTCTGAGAGACCGGCCCTATACAGAGTACCCCACAGCCCTGGGAGGGCGACCCATTTATTTCTATTCAGGGCAGAGTTTGGGGTATTTTTTAATCAGAGGGATAGGGAGAGTGTTTTTTTATTTACTCATACAATTGAGACACTTTGTTATCCAAGGATGTAGCATGGGTCAATTTTTATATATACAGCTGCACAGTATGGGGCATAATTATATTCTACCATATATAACACTATTTTTTTTGGCACAGTGCATGTATCTGCGACAAAAGCGAGAAGCTGATGACAACTCTGAGAAATTGAGATGGCCAGTGAAGTCATCATGACGGTCAGGGCCGAAGAAAGAACAAATCAAGGCCAGAAGTCACAATGATGGTCTGGGCAAAACAAAGAAAACCACTCCAGTAAGAGAAAATATTACCTATAAGTCGCTGAATGTAAATGCAGGGCCAGCGTTTGGGGCAGGCAGACCAGGCAGATGCCTGGGGCCCCCACCTACAAAGGGGGCCCCCTGCATCTGCAGCCCATTTATCAAGTGCAGCCCATTTATCAAGTGCCCACAGGGTGTACAGCAGTGAATAATGCTGTGCATTGTTCTGAAGTCTTGGAGAGTCTCTCACAAAGCCCCTTGAGCCCTCCTGTCTCTTTCTCCATGCAGTTAGGTTAAAAGTTGAGAGTGAGGGGGAGGGGCCGATTACAGCACAGTGACAGCCAGGAAGATGCCTGAAGCTCTGTATGTCTCCTCCTGAGTCCTGATCATGGTTGCTCCTAGCACTGTCCTGAGAATGGATATGCCTAAGCGAAGCCACAGAACCTGGTAAGAGCAGCAATAACAGGTCAGAGTACAGTGATTTCCTCACTGTGGTCCCAGAGCTCTGTGCTGATTGCTGCAGGATCAGGATTCACAGCCACATACTCAGCATCAGCTCTGACCACAGTCACTAATCACTGCTTGTAATGTGACAGGGTGACCTCCTGTCACTACTGTCTGGATGACACAAGACAGGGATATTGTCTGCTGAATCAGGGGATTTATTATATAGAAATAAATGAATTCCCATGTGAAATAATAAGGGTAAACCATACATATATATAGTACTAGTACAGGTGTGCATTTGAATCAGTGTTTTTGGTGCATTTCTTTTTTGCTGCCAAAGCCTGCTCTCGTGGCAGTAAAAACACTGCTTTCAAAGCACCAATTTTTAGGGTATGTGCAGGCGATCCGGAAATGGCAGCACTTTGGACGCAGCAGACATGCGCTCCGTCTAAAGTGCTGCCATCTTACGCAGGTGATTCCACATGTGTTCATCCCATCCACTATGCTGTAACATCTGGCCGCTGCGGGTTGGATGCTGTGGATGTACACAGCATCCAGTTTACTGATTGTGTACACAGACCCTTAGAGCTTTTGCTGGTTTTTTTTGTATAGTATTCATTTTGTCTACATTACATGTTTAATAAAGTTCGTTTTATTCACCAAAAACGCAGCGAAAAACAACATTGTGACATTTGCAGCCTATCTAAAAGTTTTTCATTGCTTTCTACGGGTGAAAAAAATTGCTGAAAAAAGTGACACGCTGCAGATTTAAAAACACTGCAGGTGTGAAATTCAGTCACGAGAAAATAAAAGGGTGTGAGATTTCTGAAAATCTCACTATTGCTTGTGCTGTAAAATGCTGTAAGCTTCTTATTTGCAGAAGAAAAGGCTGCAAAAATTCTGCATATGAACGTGGCCAAGAGCTTTTTTTTTTAAAGTGCCAGCAAAACATACTCTAACCCTAATGCTAGGGTGTTATCTTCAGGTTTTTTGTCCTCCCCCTTCCAGATCACTAACGGAACCCGTCAGGGTTGCCCCCTGTCACCGATTATATTTTCTTTGGCTATAGAACCCCTGGCTGAGTCCATAAGATCTAACAAAAATATTTCAGGTTATCATATAGGTTCACACCACCATTTGATTGGCTTACATGCAGATGACATTATTATCACTTGTACTGACTTGCATAAATCTTTACCGGCTGTTATGACTTCTCTGTCCTTATTCTCAGCAATTTCCTTTTATAAACTTAATGCGACTAAGTCTCTTATTTTTCCCATAGCAGTCCCTTCGCCGCTTCAAGAGAGACTGAAAACAGAACTCCCCTTTACATGGCGGGATGACGGAATTCCATACTTAGGTATAACCCTTACCCGCTCAAAATATATCGCCTCAACTAACATGGGAAACTTGGTCTCAGCTCTAAATTCCGAAATCTCTAGACACCCTTTACATGGTTTTTCGTGGATAGCCCGAGTCCAAGCCTTTAAAATGTTTCTTCTCCCTAAAATTCTTTATTATTTTAGTTCCCTCCCTATTGTAATTCCTTCCAAATTCCTCACTAAACTCCAAAATATTACTAACCGATATATCTGGGCTAATAAAAAACCTAGAGTAGCGGGTAAAATTATGTATCTTCCATATACGGAAGGTGGCATGGGAGTTCCCTACATAGCCGGGTATTATAAGGCTGCTGTTTTAGAAGCGGTGAAAAAGTGGTGGTCAACCCCGCTTGAGAATTTGGGCTGGATACAGATAGAATCGAGCTTTGTCGAAGGGTCCTCATTACGGTGCCTATTAGAGGCAGAATCGCTCTGGCCGACGCCTTATTCCCCTCCGCTAATTACAATGCAGGCCACCCTTGTAGGTTGGAGGCGAGTGGTGGGGGATTGGATCTCACTGCCGCCGAGCCTGATAAATATCAAGGCCCTGTTCTTTCACATACCCTATATTGATCTCCTTCCCTGGATGAAGGCTGGTATCCACTCACTGGGAGATATGTTGTGGGAGGGTACCTTCTCGTCCTTTTCCAAATTATGCTCAAACTTCTCTGGTATAGAGAAAACGGTTTTCCAACACTTCCAAGTGAAACATTTATTATCATCAATACACCGCCTCTCCTTCCCCTTATTACCTGTATGCCCCTGTTCTTTTCAAAAATTTCTCCTATCCAACCCTCACCAGTACAAGGGCTTATCTGCTATATATAAAGCTTGTAATAACCTTTTATTTCCTATAAGACCAACTTATATGTCACGTTGGGAGGAGGATTTATCTTTTCACGCCTCGGATGAAGAGTGGAGAGCGGGAATAAAAGCAATACAGCGGGCATCTAAATGTATCAACCACCTTGAGACACTAAAAAAGATTCATCTTAGATGGTACTATCCCCCGATTACTTTATCTAAATTTGGAAAGAATTTCTCCCCCTTGTGCTGGAGACAGTGTGGAGGAAGAGGTACTTTGGCTCACATGTGGTGGAAATGTCCTAGTTTGACTTCCTTTTGGTTAGGTGTCTCAAACTTAATTAAATCTGTGACGGGTATTGATTTCCCTCTATCTCCTCAACTGGCAGTTCTAAACATTGGGATCGAAACACTTCCCCTAGAATTCGTACCCTTGGTCTCGAATATATTGATGGCTGCTAGGATTAGCCTCGCTGCTAAATGGAAGGCCCCGCTCCCGCCTACCCTCGCGGAGTTGGTGGTCAGACTTAACTCAACATTTCATCATGAGTACTTTCTTTCACTAGATGCAGGGGTCAGAGACAGGGTAATGAAGAACTGGGCGGGTTGGGTTTCCCACCCCTTGGCATCTCCCATAAAGTTTAGTACTTAGCCTATACATCGGATCGGATTAGGATTTCTTGAGTCTTACCGGATCCCCCCCCTCCCTTCCTTTTCCTACGGTCTCATTGTCTGATATTGTTATTGTTATTGTTGTTTGCATTTCTGTCTGTCTATATTATGATCTTTGGTAGAGTTGAGCGAAACGGGTCGAAAAAATTCAAAAGTTGACGACTTTTGGCAAAGTCGGGTTTCATGAAACGAAACCCGACCCTAGGATGAGGTCGGCCACGAGGTCGGCGACTTACGCGCCAAAGTCGCGTTTCAAAAGTTTGTTTTGCTCTCTTTTTCAGCCAATCAGGATCCACGGACACTGTGGGCAACGTGATGACCTTGGCACGGGTGACCACCATCTTTCAGAAGGGCATGCAAGTGATTGGCTTGCTTTGGTGGGCGTCACAGGGGGTATAAAAGGGCGTGCACGCCGACCGCCATCTTACTTCTGCCGATCTTAGTATAGGGAGAGGTTGCTGCTGATTCTGTAGGGAGAGCGTTAGGCAGGGAAGAAGACAAAAAAACTGCTTCTGCTGCTAGCGATTTGGCCTGCACAACACACAAGTCACATAGCGCTCAGATATCAGTGGGCCTCACACAATCCACAAGTGTCCAGTGTCCAAAAGTGTGCGCAGAGATTCAAAATCTCCATTATCCTCTCGTCACTTTTGTCACAGGCAGCTGTGCCATCGAGCCTGTCACATAGCGCTCAGATATCAGTGGGCCTCACACAATCCACAAGTGTCCAGTGTCCAAAAGTGTGCGCAGAGATTCAAAATCTCCATTATCCTCTCGTCACATTTGTCACAGGCAGCTGTGCCATCGAGCCTGTCACATAGCGCTCAGATATCAGTGGGTCTCACACAATCCACAAGTGTCCAGTGTCCAAAAGTGTGCGCAGAGATTCAAAATCTCCATTATCCTCTCGTCACTTTTGTCACAGCTGTGCCATCGAGCCTGTCACATAGCGCTCAGATATCAGTGGGCCTCACACAATCCAAAAGTGTCCACAAGTGTCTGCAGAAATTCAAAATCTCCCCTGTCCTATAGACACCTTGTACCTTGTTTTACATTACTATATAGTTTGTTGGATTTTGTCTACATTTCTACCAAAAATGAGGAAGGCTGGTGGAAGAGGCCGTGGAATTGGGCGGGGGTTGGCAGCTGGTAATGATGGTGTTGGTGGTGGATCTGATGGTAGTGGCAAGAGCAAAATAGGACCGAATGCAGGAGGTGCTGACCCTGCGTCATCGTCTGGCTACATAAGGCCTCGATCGCTTAGTTTTCTAGGAGTTGGCAAACCGCTTTTAAAGCCAGAGCATCAGGAAAAAGTTTTGTCTTACATTGCTGACTCAGCCTCCAGCTCTATCGCCTCCTCTTCTTCAGTTGTAAAAAGTAAAAGCACTGAGTCGTCATTGGAGGCTCATGTTCATGAACCACACCTTTCCTTGTGTCCTTCACCCCAACCAAGATTGAAGGATGACGCAGGCCATACTACTGATTACTCCATGGAGCTGTTTTCACATACCATGCCTGGATTATCAAGTGAAATGGTGAATTACCCAGGCCAAGATGAATCTGACATGGAGTGCACTGATGCACAGCCGCTGATGGATGATTCTGCTGGTACATTCACTCAGAGCACTACATTGTCCTCGCAGTGTACAGAGCCAGATTCTGACCCTGATGAGACTCAGGTGCCCCTTCCCGCACACTATACCACCATACACGGTGACACAGAGGAAGGTGCACATGACATAGAAGAGGAGGTGATGGATGACCCAGTTGATGACCCAGATTGGCATCCATTGGGGGAAGAGGGTGCTGCTTCCAATAGCTCAGATGAGGAGCATCCACAGCAGACATCGACATCGCAACAGCTGTTATCTGGCAGGCCCGGAGCACTCCAAAGACAGGTTCCAAACATCAAAAGAGTTGCTGGACAGCTTGTCCAGAGGGTCAAAAGATCACAGCGTGCTAGGCCGCAAAATGTCTGCCAAATTAGGAAGAGTGCAGTGTGGCACTTTTTTGAACAAAATCCTCATGATCAGGCCAAGGTTATCTGTAAGAAGTGCGCAAAGACCTTTAGCCGAGGGAAAAATCTGAAAAATTTGAATACCAGTTGCATGCTTAGACATTTAACCAGCATGCACTTGCAAGCGTGGACACAACACCAAACCTCAAGTGCCACATGTGCAACTGATCACAACGAAGGTAGTCAGCAACGCTACATTGTTTCCCCCACTGTAAGCCCACCGGTTAGCACAGCAGCAAATGTTGAGGTGTCGTTGCAAGACCACAGCAGTCAGGGAATCCCACTGTTATATCAACGAAAGACTGATTCTAGGCCATCAGAAAGAACACCAACTCCATCACCATCATCAACCCTCTCTCAGTCCGCCCTGTCCACCGCTACTTCCACCATATGCAGCTCTCAAGTCCAGCTCACCCTCCCAGACACTATGAGTAGGTCAAGAAAGTACTCAGTCTCTCATCCGCGTACACTGGGTTTGAACGCCCACATTGCCAAACTAATCTCGTTTGAGATGATGCCCTTTCGGTTGGTGGAAAGCACAGCTTTCCGCGAACTCATGGCCTATGCAGTACCACGCTATGACCTACCCAGTCGCCACTTCTTCTCTCGCAAAGCCATCCCAGCCCTCCACCATCATGTGAAAGACCGCATTGTCCATGCACTCAAGCAGTCAGTGAGCGGAAAGGTGCACCTCACAACTGATGCATGGTCCAGTCGGCATGGCCAGGGCCGTTACGTGTCCATCACTGCGCACTGGGTTAATGTGGTGGATGCAGGGTCCACAGGGGACAGCGGTGGTGGGACAGTGCTGCCTAGCCCACGGTATAGGAAACAGTTGGCTGTAGGCGTTTGACCCTCCTCCTCCTCCTCCTCCTCCTCCAGAAGTGAAAGCTCGTCCACAGAGCGCAGTCGTACGAGCACTCCATCTGCAGCTGCCACTGTTGCACACGATGTGTCCCCCTATCGAGCAGCTAGTGGAAAGCGTCAGCAGGCTGTGTTGCAGATGATGTGTTTGGGCGACAGACACACCGCCGAGGTGCTGGCCGAGTACTTGAAGCGACAAACTGAGTTATGGCTGGGCAGTGTACATCTTGAGGCAGGCAAGGTAGTTAGTGATAACGGCCGTAATTTTGTGGCAGCCATAGCCCTTTCAAAACTCAGCCACATACCTTGCTTGGCTCACACCTTGAACCTGGTGGTGCAGTGCTTCCTCAAAAATGATCTGGAGTTAACAGCCCTGCTCCAGAAGGTGCGAAGACTGTGCGCGCACATCCGCCGGTCGCCTGTACACTCCGTTCGTATGCAGAAGCTGCAGCGATTGCTCCACCTTCCCAACCACCGCCTCATTATCGACATTGCAACAAGGTGGAACTCCACCCTGCACATGGTGGAGCGGCTGTGCGAGCAGAGACAGGCCATTATTCATTTGTGGGAGGATACACGGCCAGGCACTTTGAGAGCAGACATGGAGTTGACAGGCGTGCAGTGGTCGAAGCTGAAAGACCTTTGTAAAGTCCTTCAGTGTTTTGAGGAATGCACACGGCTGGTAAGCGCAGACGACGCCATCCTAAGCATGAGCATCCCACTTATGTGTCTGCTCATGCAAACTTTGACGCACCTTAAGGAGCAGGCGTCTGCAGCCAATGTTGATGAGGAGGAAGAGGAGGAGGGAATCCTTGATGACATTCAGCCATTGTCTGCTCAGGGACCTCTCCTGGACGAGGTGGAGGAAGAAGAGGAGGAGGAGGGGGATGATTACTTAGGGGAGGAGGATGCATCTCGTGGGGCAAGTGAAAATGTTGGCGTGGCAAGGTCTGGTACAGGGTTTGTGCGTGACTGGAGGGATGTGGATTTGCCAGAAAGTGCTCCTCCACCCAGCACTCGCAGTGCATCATTGACACCGGGAACATTGGCCCACATGTCAGATTATGCCTTGCGGATCCTAAAAAGGGACCCCCGCATTGCCAAAATGATGAACGATGACGACTACTGGTTGGCCAGCATCCTGGATCCATGCTATAAAGGCAAATTACAAAACATCATGCCACAGGAGAACCTTGACCTAATATTGGCTAATAAACAAGCAACTCTGGTAAATCGGTTGCTTGAGGCATTCCCAGCACACAGCAGCGGTGATGAATGATTCTCACACGAGCCGTACGGGCCGGGGGCAGCTTGGCAGAGGTGTTCGTGGTGCACACAGCAGAAGTGGCGTTGGAGACAAGGGTTCATGACAATGTTGTGGACTGATTTTTCAAATACCGCTCACACAACTGGTAATACTGCATCGATGGAAAGTGACAGGAGACAGCAGTTGTCAACTATGGTTACAAACTACTTTTCCTCCCATATCGATGTTCTCCCACACAGGTCATTCCCCTTTGACTATTGGGCCGCTAAACTGGACACCTGGCCTGAATTGGCCCAATATGCCTTACAGGAGCTCGATTGCCCAGCTGCAAGTGTGCTATCGGAAAGAGTCTTCAGTGCAGCTGGATCAATCCTGACAGAAAAAAGGACCCGTCTGTCAACCCAAAATGTGGATGATCTAACCTTCATTAAAATGAACCACGCATGGGTTTCCAAGGATTTTGTCCCACCTTCCCCTGATGACACATAGGGTGACAGAAAAATGACTTGCTTTGGTCCACCTCTTCCTGGTACTTCACTTATTTCGCCTTTTGCATCAGCTGAATGTCCAACATCAACATATGCCACATTCTAAAACTCCCTAACTGTGCTGCCTCCCCCCCCATGGCCGGGGTCAACACCTAGCGCACGACACCGTGCGAGTGCCGTTGCCCTGGACAGGTGGGTAGGCCGACTCTTGGGCGCGGGCACTGGCACAGGGTCCCTCATAGTGCAATCAAGTGTCTCTGACGGTGGTGGTGCACACCCGCCGTCAGACACACCGCTGTACTATGAGGGGCCCAGTGCCAGTACCGACGCCCACGAGTCGGCCCCCCTTGCTTGGGCAGGGCCCCAGCATTTGCAATCTTTACCTCTCCCTGCTCCTCCGCTGTGTAATCTGGGCCGTCAAATCCATACTGGGCCTAACACCGTCTGAGCCTGCCTCCTGAGACATATATTTTGAATGTGTACGCTATCCATACATGTTATCCAGGGATACGGTACCCTTTCTAACCTTTGTGCAATCACGTGCAATCCATACTGGGCCTAACACTGTCTGAGCCTGCCTAATGCTGTATAGACATATATTTTGAATGTGTACGCTATCCATACATGTTATCCAGGGATACGGTACCCTTTCTAACCTTTGTGCAATCACGTGCAATCCATACTGGGCCTAACACCGTCTGAGCCTGCCTCCTGAGACATATATTTTGAATGTGTATGCTATCCATACATGTTATCCAGGGATACGGTACCCTTTCTAACCTTTGTGCAATCACGTGCAATCCATACTGGGCCTAACACCGTCTGAGCCTGCCTCCTGAGACATATATTTTGAATGTGTATGCTATCCATACATGTTATCCAGGGATACGGTACCCTTTCTAACCTTTGTGCAATCACGTGCAATCCATACTGGGCCTAACACCGTCTGAGCCTGCCTCATGCTGTATAGACATATATTTTGAATGTGTACGCTATCCATACATGTTATCCAGGGATACGGTACCCTTTCTAACCTTTGTGCAATCACGTGCAATCCATACTGGGCCTAACACCGTCTGAGCCTGCCTCATGCTGTATAGACATATATTTTGAATGTGTACGCTATCCATACATGTTATCCAGGGATACTGTACCCTTTCTAACCTTTGTGTAATCACGTACAATCCATACTGGGCCTAACACCGTCTGAGCCTGCCTCCTGAGACATATATTTTGAATGTGTACGCTATCCATACATGTTATCCAGGGATACGGTACCCTTTCTAACCTTTGTGCAATCACGTGCAATCCATACTGGGCCTAACACCGTCTGAGCCTGCCTCCTGAGACATATATTTTGAATGTGTACGCTATCCATACATGTTATCCAGGGATACGGTACCCTTTCTAACCTTTGTGCAATCACGTGCAATCCATACTGGGCCTAACACCGTCTGAGCCTGCCTCATGCTGTATAGACATATATTTTGAATGTGTACGCTATCCATACATGTTATCCAGGGATACGGTACCCTTTCTAACCTTTGTGCAATCACGTGCAATCCATACTGGGCCTAACACCGTTTGAGCCTGCCTCCTGAGACATATATTTTGAATGTGTACGCTATCCATACATGTTATCCAGGGATACGGTACCCTTTCTAACCTTTGTGCAATCACGTGCAATCCATACTGGGCCTAACACCGTCTGAGCCTGCCTCCTGAGACATATATTTTGAATGTGTACGCTATCCATACATGTTATCCAGGGATACGGTACCCTTTCTAACCTTTGTGCAATCACGTGCAATCCATACTGGGCCTAACACCGTCTGAGCCTGCCTCATGCTGTATAGACATATATTTTGAATGTGTACGCTATCCATACATGTTATCCAGGGATACGGTACCCTTTCTAACCTTTGTGCAATCACGTGCAATCCATACTGGGCCTAACACCGTCTGAGCCTGCCTCATGCTGTATAGACATATATTTTGAATGTGTACGCTATCCATACATGTTATCCAGGGATACGGTACCCTTTCTAACCTTTGTGCAATCACGTGCAATCCATACTGGGCCTAACACCGTCTGAGCCTGCCTCCTGAGACATATATTTTGAATGTGTACGCTATCCATGCATGTTATCCAGGGATACGGTACCCTTTCTAACCTTTGTGCAATCACGTGCAATCCATACTGGGCGTGAGAACGGCTGGCGAGCTGTTAAGCAAGCTACAGCACCTGTCCAGACAAGTACAGGGATTCCCTAGCGAGGAGACTTATTTGATTGTTTTCAATGTTGGGACAGCAATTTTTGGGGAGCACTATACTCTGGAGAATGACAGATGGGGCCCACCATACACTGGAACATTCCAAAGGTGGACATCAGACACTGGAGCAGCATTTACAGGGCCCATTATACACTAGAGCATTAGAAATGGGGCCCATTATGTTTGGAGCATTATTTGGGCCCATAAGACAGTGGAGCTTCATCCATGGGGACCAACATATACTGTAGCATTATGTGGAGCTCATCATATACTGTTTCAAACATTATATGGGACCAATGATTCTGTATGGAGAAATAGATGGGCCTCGTCATGAGATGTAAAAAGTGAAGTATTTTTCATTGTACTATACCGCTATTTCTCTGCCGTATCGGAGCATGATGAGTTGTGGTATGTGTTAAAGGGGCGCTCTTTCGCCCAGGGCACATGAAAACCTGCAGCCAGCCCTCCCCCCCCACAACTTTAGCCAAATAACCCCCATTTTTCAGTGCGTAACTTGTATTATGAAGTTAATTAAGGTTGACAAGCTTAAGTAAGAAGAATTGATGCTTTTGGCATTCAAATGGGCACTGTAGGTGTGTTTCCTGTCCTCCTCTCACTGCCGACTTTTATTCCCCATTGACTTACATTGGGTTTCGTGTTTCGGGACGACCCCGACTTTTCCCTATAATCGGACGATCTTGCTCGACCCGACTTTTGGAAAAGTCGGGTTTCACGAAACGAAACGCGACCCTAAAAAACCAAAAGTCGCTCAACTCTAATCTTTGGTTTTCTTTCTGTAAGATCATTTCTGTCTTTGAAAATTTCAATAAAAATTTATTGGAAAAAAAAAAAAAAAGTGCCAGCAAAACATATGAGATTTCTGAAATCTCCTGCATGCGCTTGTTTTTGTCTGACTGAATTTCAGGACTGTAGCGCTTTTTAAATCTGCAGCGTGTCACTTCTTTCAGTGTGTTTTCACCCGTAGAAAGCAATGAAAGAATATAAAAAAGAAAGCTGCAGATATTGCAACGGCATTTTTCGCTGCAATTTTTTAAGTGGTTTTGGTGAATTAAACTATTAGGTCTCATTTACACGTTCAGTATTTGGTCAGTATTTCACATCAGTATTTGTAATGCAGAAACAGCAGTGGAACAATGAGAGGAAAAGTATAGTAGAAACACGTCACCACTTCTAGACTTCTCACCCTCCTGGTTTTGACTTACACATACTGATGTGAAATACTGACCGAATACTCAACGTGAACGTGGTCTTAAACATACTGTAGACAAAGCAAACATCCTCACTTTAAAAAAAGCTGAAAAAAGCGTAAAGAACACCAGAAGACAAGCTGAAAGACAGGTGTTTTGAACGCAACATTTTTACTGCCAATAGAACAGGTTTTGGCTACTGAAAAAAATGCATGTGAACATAGCCATAGCGTTTCAGAGTAAGACTATCTGTGGTGGTACATAGGACTGCAGGTGACATCTACTATATTATCTGTTCTCAGAGAGTTATCACTGCTCTCTCTGGTGTTACATAGGATGAGGTCACAGTCATGTGACTGGTCACGTCAGCCGGGGAGGGCTTCTGTTCTGGAGTGTGCTGTACATAGAGGGAATTGTATGGCGATTTGTATACAGTCCCTTCTGAAATGACAGGTGGGCATGGCGGCTGATTTGCAGTGCGGGAAACTCCAATCCCGCAGGTGGGAGTGTCAAAATCAGGACTGTCCCGCTGGATCCAGGACGGTTGGGAGCCCTGCTGTGTTATCTGCAGTGTTAAAAAAAAAATTAAGAGGGGGTTGGGGGACAACTCTTTGTCTTTGGGGCTTGGGCCCCCCAATCTTTTCTGACCCTAGCAACGCTCCTGTGTAATGCTAATAGTGGCAGACCCATCGGCCGATATAAGGCCCCTGAATATGGGGGCCACAGTGCCAGCACTGGCTCCAGGCCCCTCTGCCAATTGTTCATGTAATGTAACCTAAATGTATGATTTTACAATGTTAGCATTTGGGGCCCCACTTTAAACTTTTGCCTAGGGCCCCACTTTGTCTAAAACCGGCCCTGTGTAAATGTGTACTCTGTTACCCACTGTAATCACTACTGCAGCACTGACTGCAGGGTATGACGCATGATAATGGGTGACAAAATTCTCGGTTTTCAAAAAGCAACTCCAAACATACCCCTACCATATTTACGGTGACACTGGGAGTAGCCTAGTACAGTGCCAATTTATATGCAATCGGTTAACCAGACTTTGCATTTAATCTTCGGACTGAACTTAAATGTGGGTCTGAGTTTATGTACTGAGCTAGGTAGGCTCCTAGGCTGAATCTATTTACTGGGCTTAGTTCTGAAGTCATATTATGAGTTTCATTCTCTTGCTGTATATGTGTAATGAACCTGGTTCTACTACTATATTTTAGTAGATTGGTTTTGTTGCTGGGTGTATGTTACAAACCTGGTTGTAGTACTCTATTTTTGCAATGAGCTTGGTATTGATGCAGAATATAGTTAATGACCTTGGTTCTAGTGCTGTATTAAATTAAGGAGTTTGATTTTGGTGCTGTATTTATTTTATGAGCTTAATTCTGGTTCTGTATTTACAGTATGTTATGAGCTTTCTTCTACTTCCATTTTTATGTTATGAGCTTACTTCTGGTTCTGTGTTTAGGTTATGGCCTTGGTTCTGATGCTGTGTATATATAATGAGCTTGGTTATGGTGCTGTATTCATTTCATGAGCTTGCTTCTCATGATGAATTCATGTAATGACCTTGGATCTGGTGCTGTATATATTTTATTAGTTTGGTTTTAGTACTGTGGATATGTATATGGTGCTGTATTTTGTTGTGAGCTTGCTTCTGGTGCTGTATTTTTGCTATGACCTTGGTTCTGTATTTATGATATGTGCTTAATTTGGTGGTTTATGTAATAAGCATATTTCTGGTGCTGTATTTACTTTATGTTAAAGCTTGGTTCTGATCTTGCATTTATGTTATGAGCTTTGTTCTATATTTATGCTATGAGCTTTGTTTTGGTACCGTGGTGCAGTGACCGCTGTGACAGCTAGGGGACGCTGTATGGGTCATGCACACAGGCATATCCATTATGGTAATGGATATAGGATGAACGCCAGGATAGTAAATGACCACTATGTATCCCAGGGTGGGTGGCCCTGGGATGGAAACTTGAACATGTGCTAATCAGCAGAGGTACTGCTGAGGTTTTGTTACAGTGTATCAGGGGGAGCTTCCAGGTGGCTGGTGAGACAGGTGGGACCAGTCACCTACAAACCCACCCAGGGGCCTGTGTCTAAACGCCCATAGAAAGCCTGTATATATGTGTGTATGGCTGGGTGTCTGAGAAAGGACCTGCAATGAGGTCATAGCCATGTGATCCGGTGGGCGTGGCTATGGACCATATAAGGTGACCAGGGTAGGTCACATGGGGAGAGTGCCTGGACCTGATTGGTCCATGTGGAAGGTCCTGGAAGGCCGAAGTGCTAGAAGGTCTGCTGCCTTCCTTAAGCGCTCTGCAAAGGAATATGTGAATTTCGTCCGCGCTGCCCAAATGATGAAATTCCAGAAGGTTAATAAGGTTTGACAGTGGTTTATTCTCCACGTTTCAAGGTTTTTTGCAACCTCTTTTTCAGGAAATACCACATCCTTAAGCGCACATGAGGAGGCCGCTGACCGGGTGAGGCCGGTGTGTAATGGCCTGTGTGTATCATACAGTCCCCAGCAGGGAATGGACATCCGCAACGAGAATCAACTAAGAGGTAACCCCGGACAGGGGGAATTAACCAAGAGCCTGATTGCTGGACTAAGCACCGCCTATGTGAACACAGGGCTAAGGGAGCGGAGCTCCACTGTGAATCTTCGTTTGGTCTGCTGTAAGACTGTGATCGTGTCTTCATGCTGCATTGGTTTATGCCGTGTATAATAAACCGTATGGACGTTCATGTGGAAAAGCCTGTGCCGGACCTGGTTTATCTGCTGCCAAGTGAGTGTCCCCCAATACACTCAGTGAGCGCTACCTTACAACTGATGGAGAATGCGGGCACTGTTGTAGCCTTGTTGCTAGGGGAAACGGACAAGGTCTACAAATTCGGTTGCTAGGAGCATCGGTTCTAAGAAGCACATGTTGCAGTGCTGGCGACTCTGAGCCAGGAGAGCAGTCGGTCTTGAAAATCGTGAGTTATGCTGACCGGGGTCAGTGAGAGAGATTTATAGGATACCTCTGCGGTAGAGGGATCTGAGAACCTGCGTGGCCATCAGGTAACGTTCGTGAAAACCGTGTAATACTGACCGGTGTCAGAGAAAGAGACTGTTGATAAATTGTGGGATACCTCTGAGGAGAAGAGGCATCCGGGAACCTGTGTGGCCAACAGGAGTCTGTGGTATGCTGACCGGGGTCAGGGAAAGACTGTATGAGAAGTGGCTATAGGGTGCCTTTGTGGATAAGAGGTACCCGGGAACCTGTGTGGCCGACACCAGCAGGTAATGGACAGGAGTCCGTGTTGTACTGACCGGGGTCAGTGAGAAAATGCATACGTGTTTTTTTTTTCCTTCTCTTTTCCCTATAAAGCTGAAGGTGTTGCTGTGACTCAGTGGGGTCACAAAGTTTTTTTCAAGGCAGCTTGCGGTGGCTCAGTGGGGTCACGAAGGTGACAAGCGTCTAGCGGTAACTCGGCGGGGTTATGAAGATTGCTGTGGATTGGCGGGACCACGAAGACAGCGCAGCAGGAGCTGCAGTGACACCAGCAGCTGCTTGTGAGTGGCAGCCGGAGGTGCCGGTGATTGGTGAAAGCATGAGCTGTGGCAGTGCCAGCCGGAGCTGGTGTGGTGTCGTGCTTAAAGGGCCAGTACAAGCCCGAAAAGACATAAACTCTATTGTGTGAACTCTGGCCTAAGAAGGCCTGTAGAGTGGACATGGGGAAATCCCGAAAGGGGGAGGTGACCCAAACCGGGATGGTAACCCAAAAAGGGGTGGGGTCCCAGAGGGAGGCGGAGTCCAAAAAGGGAATAGTGGCCCAAAAGGGGGAGGAGCATCCCAACGTAAAAGGGGTGGGACAGATGAACTGTTGCCATGGGCAAATGTCCTATGTCTGTCAAGTCTGCCTGGTAAACTACCCACCTGGCACAATGCTATGAGGGTGTGGCTTCCAGATAAATAACGAAGATGTGGTTGATCTGGTCGATCCTGGGAGCCTGATGACTCTAGTGAGGGTTGCTCCTGAGATACCTGGCAGAAAGATTGGGGTCACTTGCAACCACGGGGGCACTAAGGATTGTCCAGTGGCCAGGGTAGTCTTCGAGACAGGCTGGGACATTGCGGGACAGAATGTCGCTATAGTCCCAAATTTGTCCTGTCCAGTGGTTATAGGCCGGGACTCTAGACTGTTCTCTGGCTTGTGGGAGGGGGGAGTTCCTCTACAGCATGTGGATGGAGACCTTTCTACTGTTGGGCTGGCAGACATTGGGAAGGTGACGCCTCCTAAAGTGGACAGGTCAGATGTAGGAGTGACCGGAGGAAGGGGTGCATCTGCCCAACTTACAGACCTGATGTCTCGTGACATGACAGATGGTGAGCTGGTAGATAAGACGACTGGAGCGGACACACGGTTAGAGGGTAACTGGAGGGTTCACTCGGCTGATGGAGGTGACTCAGACTCCAGGGGTGACTGTAGCTCTAAGATTGAAAGGGAGCACAGACTGGATGAGCTGGAGAAGGAAGTCTCTGAGCTCAGAGGTCACCTGTCAACATGGCAAAGTATGAATAAGACCCTCAGAGAAGATATGGAAGTGCTCAAAGAAGCAGTAAGAGGTCTTTTGCAGGAGAAGAAGGTGGTGGACGAAGACTTAGGGTACCGTTACACTAAGCGATGCACCAGCGATCCCGACAACGATATGGATCGCTGGTGCATCGCTAAGTGGTCGCTAGTGAGCTGCCACACAGTCAGATCTCACCAGCGACATAGCAGCGGTCGGGGGTCGCTACTTACCTGTCAGACGCGGCGATCCTGATGTCCTCCCGCCTGCGTCCACGTGTCTCTCGTCAGCGCCACAGGAAGCCCAGCAAGAAGCGCCCGACGAGAAATGGTCCAGGTCGTTCTCGCGCGATCAGCGATAACCAGCGGGGGAGCCGGTCACAGGTAAGTATCAGACATAGCGATATCGCTGCTGCGTCACAAAACCTGTGACGTTTCAGCGATATTGCTAGTGATCTCGCTGTGTGTAACGGGGGCTTTACAACAGCCGAGCCTGAGTGATAACAAAACGGAACTGACAGTGCCCATCTTGGCAAGGGGTCTCGAAGAGGTGAAATCTCATGAAGATTTGGAGCTAAAAGCTGAACAAGATAGTCCCCCAGTCGGGACAACAGTAAATCCGGAGCCATCTGTCCAGGAAGAGAGCGAGCCCACGATCTTCAAGTGTGTGATTGAGGTACCCGAAGACGTGCAAGAAGCCTGTACCGGGGAAGGTGTGCATGAGCCATTCAAAAAGGCGGTCAAAGCGTGTAGGGTGCACTGGGCACCTGAGACTCGGCAGTTGGTGGTACTGTCAACCAGGGAAGACACAGTGAAGCGGGTGGCTGTCCTGACGGATATGCATCTGCAATGTCTCCATGCTAAACAAATGATCATGCGGAGTAATATGAAAGCTGCTCGACTTCTAGAGCTTGCGAGGGAAGCTAAGAATCGGCTGGGTTTGGGGGAAGACTTAATTCCGGTACCCAAATATCTGATGGGGAGAGTTGTAGGAAGGCTCGGGAAGGTGATGCAAGACCTTGTAAATATCTCAGGTGTGGCGAGGGTGAGGATCCCTCCTGATGTTGAAGTCCAGGTATCTGGTGAAGGTGGCTTGGTTCCGTTCATTGTTGTTGGCTCCATGGAAAACCTTAGAAACTTTCGGTTGCTCCTCGAACATCGAGTAACGTACCTGCAGGAGATTGAGCAGTTGAGACTTGACCGACTGCAGATCAATAAAGAGATACGGAACATCAGATGGCGGGAGCCTTCGACCCAAGGTATAAAGACCCGAAGGGTTCCTCCAAATAGTGAAATAGCAGATAGCCGAAGACTGTCAGCAGGGCAAGGGCATCAAAAATCTGCAAGGGTCAGTTCTACTGGCGGAACGAATCTGAGACACCTTAGCTCCTGTGACATACTAAATGGGTCAGACTCAGACCAGACAGTTGACGCGTCTGTAAGTGGGACTTCTGACTGTACCCACCAGGAAAATGGGCCAGTGAGAGAAAGGTCGGGGGTCAGACCGCACTGCAGGAATATGGAGACAAAGCAGGGTCTAGTGATACAGTTGGATGCTGACTTAAGGCCCAAAGCTCAACACCGACATAAGAACCGCTGGGGGCGGGGGAAGCCTACTAGTTTAAACCTGAAACAGGAAAGGACCAAGTCTGATAATGTATTGTTCACAGAGAGGGACTACGTCTCGGGTGCTGACACTCACAGACGACTGGTAGGGCAAGGTGACACAGGTGCCCGGTCTCAAGACCCCTGGGTGATGTCAAGTGTTCAACCCCACAAGTTTGAACATAGGGGAAGTTGTCAAGGATAGCAAGAGTGGACCCTCTGGTTCGCGGTACCGAGATCCCTGGAGCGAGCTGGCCAGGTGCTACCGACCCCTATACAGGGACCGTTAGGAGCAGGCCCGAAGGAGTCGGACAGCTGATGCCAAGAGGGTTGGCTCAAGAGAGGAAGAAAACTAGACTGGGGGTCAGGAGAAACCGGAGTCAGGAGTGACCGGAGTCAGGAGCAACCGGAGTCAGGAGCGACCGGAGTCAGGAGTGACCGGAGTCAGGAGTGACCGGAGTCAGGAGCGACCGGAGTCAGGAGTGACCGGAGTCAGGAGCGACCGGAGTCAGGAGTGACCGGAGTCAGGAGCGACCGGAGTCAGGAGCGACCGGAGTCAGGAGTGACCGGAGTCAGGAGTGACTAGAGTCAGGAATGACTGGAGTCAGGAGCGACCGGAGTCAGGAGTGACTAGAGTCAGGAGTGACCGGAGTCAGGAGTGACTAGAACAGGGCCAGAGTACCGTACAGGAAGGCACACGATAATCAGGCGCCTCCAAGAAGGAGGAACCGCCTGATATACCCCGTGCCGGCACCCGATTGGAGATCACTCCACTGAGAAGGTGCTGAAGGGGTTAAGAGGGGATGTGAGCGTGCGCCCGCGGCCTAAGGTGCATACCTGGAGGCAGAGCAGGACGGAGGCAGGAGGGAGGAGAGAGACCATGCTGGAGTCCCCGGGCGGCAGGACGGGAGGCAGGAGGCGCAGCGCGGCGCCGGGCAAGGTGAGCAGAGGGCCAGGGAAGGCTAGTGGCAGTAGCGGCAGAGGCGGGCACCGGTATGGGAGCCAGTGCTGGCGTGATAGCAGACGCTGGCGTGACAGTACCCCCCCTTATGTCTCCTCCTCTTGAGATTGGTCAAGAATCTGTTTAGAAAGCGAGGAGCATCAACATTTTCTCGAGGTTTCCAAGACCTCTCCTCAGGACCGAATCCTTTCCAATCAATAAGGAAGTGGGAAGTGGGTCTTTCCCCAAATCCTCTTCATGGCCAGAATATCTCTCACTTCAAAGATGACATCGGCCCCTACAGACTGAGGAACAACGGGAGGTGCAGAACAAAATTGATTGAGGATGACCGGTTTCAGGAGCGAGACATGGAAGGCGTTAGGGACCCGGAGTGAAGCAGACAGCCTCAATTTATAGGCCACATTGTTGCTGCATCCAAGAATCTCAAAGGGACCGATGTACCGGGGGCCCAGCTTATAGGAAGGGATTTTCAAGCGGATGTGCTTGGTTGACAGCCAGACTTTGTCCCCTGGACGGTATGGTGGGAGATCCCTCCGCCTCTTATCAGTATGTCTTTTCATCCGGGCTGCGGCTAGTATGAGAGCCTCCTTGGTCTTCCTCCAGACTTCAGAAAACTCTTGGGAGAGGACATCGGCAGCGGGTACACCAGAGGATGAAGATACTGGAAGGGGTACTCCAGGGTTCTGACCCGAGACCACAAAAATGGGGACGTGGTGGTAGACTCATTGGAATGATTGTTATGGGTGAACTCAGTCCAAGGAAGAAGATCGATCCAGTTGTCTTGATGGGCGTTAGAAACGTTCCGCAGGTAGGAGGTCAACACCTGGTTGACTCGTTCGACTTGTCCGTTGGTCTGTGGGTGATAAGCGGAAGAGAAATCCAGAGATATGCCCAAAAGTTTACAAAGCGCTCTCCAGAAGCGGGAGGTAAATTGTACCCCGCGGTCAGACACAATCCGCTGAGGAAGCCCGTGCAATCTGAAGATCTGATGAATGAAGGTTTTTGCCAGTTCAAGAGCCGTGGGCAAGCCAGGTAACGGAACAAAATGGGCAATTTTGGAAAACCGATCGACTACGACCAGGATGGTCGTGCAACCAGAAGAGCGGGGTAAATCGGTAACAAAATCCATGGTGATATGTTGCCAAGGAGCTTCGGGGACAGGCAACGGATGAAGGAGGCCGGAGAGCAACCTTCTAGGTACCTTGTTCCTGGCGCAAATTGAGCAAGAAGCCACGAAGTCCAACACATCTTGGCGGAGAGACGGCCACCTGTAATAACGGGAAACCTGAGCAAGAGTCTTCTTGGCGCCTACATGTCCAGCGATTTTGGAGGAGTGACCCCAGCGTAGTACTTCTACCTTTTTGCCTTGCGGGACGAAGGTCTTGCCGGGCGGCACGGTACGAAGACTCACGGGAGCTACCGTGATGAACCGGGCAGGATCGATAACATGTGACGGAGCCTCCTCCACTTCGGATGACTGCAGAGACCGGGAGAGTGCATCTGCTTTGGTATTTTTGTCACCGGATTGAAAATGGAGCTCGAAATCGAAGCGAGAGAAAAACAATGACCATTGGGCTTGCTCGAGAGTGACCGTGGTGACGGGGACAGGTAACGGTTTGCCATCCACAGAGGTGATCACACGCGGTTCTTCAAGGGTAATAACTGGGATCCGGAACTTGTCAACTTCTTCCAACCGAATGAAGTTGCCCGCCGCACCCGAGTCCACATACGCCTCCACGGATCTACGCTCCCGACCTAGAAGAATTAATGCTGTGATAGTAAGGGGTAGAGAGGAAACAGAGTCACCTAGGGAGGCCTCTCTTACCAGGCCTAGGCGGAGGAGCTTCCCGGCTTCACCGGACAGAAACGCAGAAAGTGGTTAGCTCCACCACAGTAGAGACATAAACCTTGCTCCAGTCTCTGAATGCGCCGCTGCTCAGATAACTTTATGCGGTCCACCTGCATGGGCTCTGGAGCGGAACTACTGGCAGGTTTGGTCGGACACGGGTTAGGGACTTGTTTAAACCTAGAGGAACCTCTCTCCCTGAAGGACTCGCAGGATCGCTCCTGGAACCGCAAGTCAATGCGAGTAGCCAGGGATATAAGATCCTCTAAAGTGGAGGGAGTGTCCCGACCTGCAAGTTCGTCCTTGATTTTGCCCAAAAGCCCCCTCCAAAAAGCCCCAACCAACGCCTCATTGTTCCACCCCAGCTCCGAGGACAGTGTCTAGAAGCGAATGGCGTACTGTCCCACAGTAAAGGTACCCTGTTGAAGATTGAAAAGGGACTCAGTGGTGGAAGCCAGACGCCCTGGCTCGTCAAAGACCCGGCGGAAGGTGTCCAGGAAGTCTTGTATGCTGGATACGACCGGATCATCCCTTTCCCACAGGGGATTTACCCATGCCAAGGCCTCCCCCTCGAGATGGGACACAATAAACGCTACCTTAGCCCTATCCGACGGATACTGCTGGGGCAGCAGCTTGAAATGTAGGCGGCACTGATTCATAAACCCTCGGCACAATTTGGGGTCCCCGCTATACCTTGGAGGCTTCCCCAAACGTGGCGGCGGGTGAGGTGCAAGATCGCGTGGCGGAGCAGACTCCACTGCAGAAGACTGGAGGGACTGTAAACGGTCATCAACGGAGGCCATGTAATTAAGAATATGGGACTGCGTATCACGCTGCTGTGCGAGCTCCTGCTGGAGTCCCGCCAGCATAGGAGCGCTCCCAGGATCGTAAGTCTGAATGGCGGACAACCGAGTGTCCATGGACTTCATAAAAGTCATAATCCGGGTCTGGTTCTCCCGCAAAAAGAGTAACTCCTTTTGGGTCGCTGCCGAGGCACCAGCGGGATCCATGGTCTGATTATACTGTCAAGGATAGCAAGAGTGGACCCTATGGGTCACGGTACCAAGATCCCTGGAGTGAGCTGGCCAGGCGGTACCGACCCATATACAGGGACCGTTAGGAGCAGGCCCGAAGGAGTCGGATACCGCAACAGCTGATGCCAAGAGGGGCGGCTCAAAAGAGGAAGAAAACTAGACTGGGGGTCAGGAGAAACCGGACTCAGGAGCGACCGGACTCAGGAGCGACCGGACTCAGGAGCGACCGGACTCAGGAGCGACCGGAGTCTGGAGTGACTAGAATGGGGCCAGAGTACCGTACAGGAAAGCACATGATAATCAGGCGCCTCCAAGAAGGAGGAACCGCCTGATATACCCCGCGCCAGCACCCGATTGGAGATCACTCCACTGAGAAGATGCTGAAGGGGTTAAGAGGGGATGTGAGCGTGCGCCCACGGCCTAAGGTGCATACCTGGAGGCAGAGCAGGATGGAAGCAGGAGGGAGGAGAGAGACCATGCTGGAGTCCCCGGGTGGCAGGACGGGAGGCAGGAGGCGCAGCGGGATACCGGGCAAGGTGAGCAGAGGGCCGGGGAAGGCTAGTGGCAGTAGCGGCAGAAGCGGGCACCGGTATGGGAGCCGGCGCCGGTGTGATAGCAGATGCCGGCATGACAGGAGGTATGTGGTGCAGTGACCGCTGTGACAGCTAGGGGGCGCTGTATGGGTCATGCACACAGGCATATCCATTGTGGTAATGGATATAGGATGAACGCTAGAATGGCAAAGTACTACATCTGGGCAATAAAAATGAAAAAAGCATATACAGAATGGGAGGAATAGGGCTAAGCAACAGCACATGTGAAAAAGACTTGGGTATACTAATAGATCACAGACTGAATATGAGTCAACAGTGTGATGCAGCAGCAAGAAAGGCAAATGAAATTCTAGGATGTATTAACAGAAGCATGCAGTCTAGATCACGTGAAGTCATTATTGCCTTCTACTCCTCTTTGGTCAGACCTCATCTGGAATACTGTGTCCAGTTTTGGGCGCCACATTTTAAAAAAGACATCAACAAACTGGAGCAAGTTCAGAAAAGAGCGACCAGAATGGTGACTGGTCTGCAAGCCCTGTCTTATGAGGAAAGGTTGCAGGATTTGGGAATGTTTAGCTTGCAGAAGAGAAGACTGAGAGGAGACTTAATAGCTGTCTACAAATATCTCAAGGGCTGTCACATTGTAGAAGGATCATCTTTATTCTCATTTGCACAAGGAAAGACTAGAAGCAATAGGATGAAACTGAATGGGAGGAGACAGATTAGATATTAGAAAAAACTTTTTGACAGTTAGAGTGATCAATGAGTGGAATAGGCTGCCACGAGAGGTGGTGAGTTCTCCTTCAATAGAAGTCTTCAAACAGAGGCTGGACAGACATCTGTCTGGGATGATTTAGCGAATTCTGCTTTGAGCAGGGGGTTGGACCAGATGGCCCAGGAGGTCACTTCCAACTCTACGATTCTATGATCGCTATGTATCCCAGGGTGGGTGGCCCTGAGGGGATGGAAACTTGAACATGTGCTAATCAGCAGAGGTACTGCTGAGGTTTTGTTACAGTGTATCAGGGAGAGCTTCCAGGTGGCTGGTGCGACGGGTGGGACCAGTCACCTACAAACCCACCCTAGGGGTGTGTGTCTAAACGCCCATAGTAAGCCTGTATATATGTGTGTATGCCTGGGTGTCTGAGATAGGACCTGCAATGAGGTCATAGCCATGTGATCCAGTGGGCATGGCTACGGACCATATAAGGTGACCAGGGCAGGTCACATGGGGAGAGTGCCTGGACATGATTGGTCCATGTGGAAGGTCCCGGAAGGCTGATGTGCTAGAAGGTCTGCTGCCTTCCTGAAGCGCACATGAGTAGGCCACTGACCGGGTGAGGCCGGTGTGTGATGGCCTGTGTGTATCGGACAGTCCCCAACAGGGAATGGACGTCCGCAGTGAGTAGTAAATAAGAGGTAACCCCGGACAGAAGGAATTAACCGAGAGACTGTAGAGCCTGATTCTGGACTAAGCACCGCCTGTGTGAACACAGGGCTAAGGGAGCGGAGCTCCATTGTGAATATTCGTTTGGTCTGCTGTAAGACTGTGATCGTGTCTTCATGCTGCATTGGTTTATGCTGTGTATAATAAATCGTATGGACGTTTATGTGGAAAAGCCTGTGCTGTACCTGGCTTATCTGCTGCCAAGTGAATGGGACGCCCTCACACCCAGGGCTGTGGGGTACTCGGTACTGGGCCCGGTGGATCTCAATGGAAGTTGTCATGGTAGCTGTGGCCCTGGGCACCCATTATAAATGTTCAGTGTGAATGAATAAGTCGTGACGCCACCTGTGGTGTTCGGCAATGTAGATTTTAGGTCGATGCTGCAGACAGATCCTCTGGGACAGATGGTGTGGTGCAGCAGTGATGGTATAGCCCTCCACAGGCAGGGCTGTAGACCCAGGGCAGATGTCATGGTCACGTGTGTCGGGACGCAGATGTTACCGCAAGGCGAACCCAAACACACGTGACCCTGGATACAGCGCCTCCAGTGGGGCGAATTTAAATAATAAAACGTGCAGATGGATACACCGCCTCCACCTGGCGAATTTAGGTATTACACGTTAATAAACATTCTGGAAACCCCGCCTCCAGTACGGCGAATTTAAATAATAAGGGGGACCTGGGAAACATTAACAGTGGTGGGCCCTGCGATAGGGAAAAGGGAAGTGGAGACCTCCTGAGCTCCCCTGAGCCAGAGTCCCTGCACTCCTAATGTTCCCTATGCCGGTTCCGCACCGGGCGTCGCACGCGTACCTCAACGCCCTTGCTCGCCCTGACCCTAAACCCTCACTAGGGAATTGGTCGGGGCAGAGACTAATCCCACCACTGCACTAATAACACACATGAGGGAAAGAGACAATACAGGGGGACACCACTTAGCTTTATGCTCTGTGCTTATGCTCCTGCAACAGAGCCCTCCACCTGCGTGCGTCTTCTCCTCCACCCGGATCCATCACCATAACAGGATCCTTCACCTCGGTGCAGCCTTGGAGCAGAGTCCACCACCAGTTGCTGCTGCTTAGTAACAGAGTCCCAAGGATGAGTTCAGCTTCTGCCACGAAGTCAAGCATGCTTGAGTCCAGCTCAGCAGCCAAGTCCCACATGGTGAGTGCCACGCTCCATAGTAGCCACTCCACCAGTCCATGCAGACACCTCCTGCTGACACCATCACTGCGACCCCACCACGCCATGCCAGCCCTTCGTCCAGACACCATAGCTGACACACGTCCCCCCTGGCTAAGCTGCACAGGACTCCTCCTCAGCTCCATCCTTCCACCAGGCTCTCACCAACTCAAATGAAAGAATCAATGAATGAATGAATATCACCAGCAGTGATTACACACCCTGAGACTCATTTATAGAGCCCCACACCTGATTCCTAATTATGTGCACATTAAACTGAAACCTAAGGTGTGATACCACTAACCACCACCGGGGACAGTCAAGTCACTTTGGCAACTTGCCAAAAGGAAAAAAAAGTTCACTCTGTGCTTTTAAAACTGTCAGATCAAATTCAGATCATGACAGTACCCCCTCCTTAATGAGGGGCCTCTGGACCCTCAAGACCACCCCTCATTAGGGAAACACCTACAGCGGGGACGCCCAGATCCTGAGTTCACCCTACCACTACCTGACACTTCAGGTTTATGACAAACACACCGCTGGTATTGGCAATAAAGTTCATATTGGAGGCACCACTCATCTCCACAGCGCCGACCTGGGGAACAAGTTTACGTATGTGTATGTTTGTTTGTTATGAGCTGATCAGGCTCCACAACACACTTCCACAAGATGTTTTTTGGTGGCACACATACACGCTCGTTCACACACAGGTCCGGACCTGAACGTTTATTACACACATTCGTTTGTCATAAAATTGGTGAACTCATTCAGGACCTGATAACAGAGGCGTCCCCCTGTGTCACCACACTCACACCCCCGCTATTCACCAAGGGGTCACCACCCTCCAACCCTCTTCACCATGAGGTCTGCGCCTCCCAGGGTTGGTTTAATGGCGAGGGTTGAGATTTGTCCCTACTCCCCCGCAGCACACCTGCTGCTCACACCAGGAGGAGAGGGAACGCATATGGAGGAAATATACACTCACTGACCGCCTCCACACGGCCAGGAGGGGCGGCTTCTACGGTGGTATTTGAAGATTTGGCGTAAACCCCGCGGACTCTACATCAGTCTGCTTATCACTGGAACGCACCCCTTCACCTCGGGGAACACCAAGCAGCTCCGTGGGGCACCATTCCTCCCACCTGCCTGGGTACGCCCACGTGCATGAGCAAGTCCCGCTCCCCAGCAGCGACTCTAGGGGCTTTTAGCCAGATCACAGCCGCAGGAATATGGAGGAAAAATACACTCGCTGGTCGCCTCCACACGACCAGGAGGGGCGGCTTCTTCGGTGGTATTGAAGATTTGGCGTAAGCCCCGCGGACTCTACACCAGTCTGCTCATCACTGGAACGCACCCCTTCACCTCGGGGAACACCAAGCAGCTCCGTGGGGCACCATTCCTCCCACCTGCCTGGGTACGCCCGCGTGCATGAGCAAGTCCCGCTCCCCAGCAGCAACTCTAGGGGCTTTTAGCCAAATCACAGCCGCCTTTTTTTTTTTTTTTCCTGGTTGTCTGAGCAGAGGCCCCAGACCCTGATAACTGCTGCTGCAGCGGCTCCAACACCTTGCCGCTCCCCACTCACCTCAGTGAGGCCCGGCAGCAATTACTCAGCGGTCTCCACATGGCCAAAGCTCGCCAGAGAAAAAAAAAAATGTAAGGCTGGTGATAATGTCATGGTCACGTGTGTCGGGACGCAGATGTTACCGCAAGGCGAACCCAAACACACGTGACCCTGGATACAGCACCTCCAGTGGGGCGAATTTAAATAATAAAACGTGCAGATGGATACACCGCCTCCACCTGGCGAATTTAGGTATTACACGTTAATAAACATTCTGGAAACCCCGCCTCCAGTACGGCGAATTTAAATAATAAGGGGGACCTGGGAAACATTAACAGTGGTGGGCCCTGCGATAGGGAAAAGGGAAGTGGAGACCTCCTGAGCTCCCCTGAGCCAGAGTCCCTGCACTCCTAACGTTCCCTATGCCGGTTCCGCACCGGGCGCCGCATGCGTACCTCAACGCCCTTGCTCGCCCTGACCCTAAACCCTCACTAGGGAATTGGTCGGTGCGGAGACTAATCCCACCACTGCACTAATAACACACATGAGGGAAAGAGACAATACAGGGGGACACCACTTAGCTTTATGCTCTGTGCTTATGCTCCTGCAACAGAGCCCTCCACCTGCGTGCGTCTTCTCCTCCACCCGGATCCATCACCATAACAGGATCCTTCACCTCGGTGCAGCCTTGGAGCAGAGTCCACCACCAGTTGCTGCTGCTTAGTAACAGAGTCCCAAGGATGAGTTCAGCTTCTGCCACGAAGTCAAGCATGCTTGAGTCCAGCTCAGCAGCCAAGTCCCACATGGTGAGTGCCACTCTCCATAGTAGCCACTCCACCAGTCCATGCAGACACCTCCTGCTGACACCATCACTGCGACCCCACCACGCCATGCCAGCCCTTCGTCCAGACACCATAGCTGACACACGTCCCACCTGGCTAAGCTGCACAGGACTCCTCCTCAGCTCCATCCTTCCACCAGGCTCTCACCAACTCAAATGAAAGAATCAATGAATGAATGAATATCACCAGCAGTGATTACACACCCTGAGACTCATTTATAGAGCCCCACACCTGATTCCTAATTACGTGCACATTAAACTGAAACCTATGGTGTGATACCACTAACCACCACCGGGGACAGTCAAGTCACTTTGGCAACTTGCCAAAAGGAAAAAAAAGTTCACTCTGTGCTTTTAAAACTGTCAGATCAAATTCAGATCATGACAGCAGAGTAGATATGGTGACACTTATATGGTGTAGTGTCAGGCGCAGGGGAGGTAGCAGTGCCAGGCAGGTTGACGCAGGAATAAGTGGAGGACACCAGGGCATGTAGTTCCAAAGCTTTACTCACAGTCTGTCGTACAAACCTGCTTCTGTGCCATGTCCTCTGGGACTGGGACTCAGTCAACCCCCAGGCCAGATGGAATACTCCTTTCCAACACTCCACCAACTTGTCCAACTTGTACCTTTCTGAACGTCTCCTCTTATAGCGTCTTTAGATGAAGTACTCCTAGTACTGAGTTCCACTGGAGTTCCTCCTGTCTGATGTTCCTATGAACTCTACTTGTACGGCAGATAGCTGTAGCCTGCTTCGGGGACTCCTTGCTACTAAGTCCCGGCTCACTATCCAGTTGCTGTTGTGCCCCCAAGTCTTGTGTGGGAATAAAGTGGTCACTACTTCTATTCCTTCGGTGTCTGCTGCAGGACCATTAGTATCCGTACAACCTCGGGGACTGGGCCCCGGCGAACTTCTAGGAAGGGTTCTCTTCTCACCCACGTCCTTTGTTCTCTTTTACTTCTCACGTTCCGTACTAATCCTTTCTTTCTATGGAGAGTCAGGCTTTCAGTCTATGCTGCTCTCTCTCTCTCTTTCCCATGCCAGCAGACCCAGATCACTGGGATCTGCAGCAGCACTTCCATCCATCTATCCCTCTCTCTAGGGATCTTCTCTCTCCAACCAACTACTGACTGACTAACTTAAGCTCTTCCCGCTCCTTGAAATATAATCTAACTCCACCCACCTCCCAGCACGTTTCATGTTCCAAGCAGGGAGCCACCAATGGGTGCTTTGCTATACTCCAAGCAGGGAGCCGCCGAAGGTGCTTTGCTACACTACTTTGTGGTGTGGGGTGCAGGTGTTGGAGCGTGGTCAGGAGTCTCCACCTTACCTGGATGGTGGGGTACCACACCTCAGGAGGAGGTGCAGTACCTCTGTGGCGACTGAGCCTCAGTGGTGCCACATACCCCCCCGTTAAAAACAGCACGTCCGCGGGCTGCAAGGCAAACAAAGTTGACAAACACGGGAACATACAAAATTTTTGCAATGCTTAGTAAACAGTTCTTATCTAATCTTCTCAATGTGAGAGGCACTCATTCTTGAACGTTGCAAACAATTCTTAATTAACTGTCTAAAGTCTTAATTCAAAAGTGCAAGTTTCATCATCAGCACATTTCTTCATCATCTTTCCTTTTTCACATTTTCTACTTTTCTATCATTAGCTTAAAGTGATAACCGCTGATACCTGGTTCATCACCTACATTTTCCAAATCTTCATTCTTTATTCAAATCTCTCATCTCTTTATTAAAACATTCCTAAATCTTACATAAAAGTTATCTTCTAGTCATCAATACTCTCATAAGACACATTATCAAATACTTCACATTAAAACTTTCAATAATTCTTGTAAGTGCTGGACACTGCATCCAGCCGGGATCTCTTGCAGTGTCCCTTGATTGGAGTCATGCTCCAGATGAGGTAGACCTTATCTTCGCAAAGTGTCTATGTAAAACACAGAGAGGGCACCTAAAGAGGAGCAACTGTTTACAAACACAGTTCTGGATCATTCAGCGTCCATGATCTCCACAGTTCAATATCAAAAAGGCTGCCAATAAAACTGGGCAAACTGAAGAAAACATGAAGAACAAAATTAGAAAAAGGCACAACGGTGCAAATACCCTCCTGGGCAACAAAGTTAGTTATTTTTCAGGTTATGGCTAGTTGTCCCCTCCTGGGGTACTGGAAGCTGTTGACTTGGGCTGCTGCTTCCAGGGAGAACTTATTGACAATCTCTTCCTGCTGCTGGATTCACATGAGATGAAGTGGTGGTGGCACCTGGGGGTACATATATCTTCTTTCCTGTATAGGTTGCCAGTAGCTCTTCAGGTATCCGCTGTATATTCATGGCATACCACCCTCTCAACCCCTCATGTCGGGTGAAAGTCACGTACTCCCCTGGCTGCAGGTCTCTAGCAGGGTGCCCTTTCCTCAGGTGCGACTCCACATCCCGCCGATTAAAGAAAAGGTCACTAATTCTTTTGGGGTCTGCAATGAACCCGAAACCTCTCTCGTGGTTCTCGTTTAACACTTGCCCCCATCCAGTTGCATCCCAGGGACCATAGTGACCAGCACGGACCTTCTCCTTCCGGTCCAGATCAGGACCCAACACAGCCAGTCTCCGCTGTTCCCTCTCCCTCTGCTCCGCTGCCAGTTGGTGGAGGGTCTGCTGACAATAGGACTCCGTCTCCTCTTCCTCCTCCCGGGACCTGCTTTTACCCATGGTGGGCAAGGGTGCCCCCGCCGGGGGTTCGGATGTCTCCCCCCAGGGATCAGCGTCCCGGTCCCAGACAAGGTCCAGCACGACCTGTCCTGACGCTGCCACGGGCGTACAACCCAGGGCTTTCCCAGGTGCAGGGGCAGCAGACATACCTGGGGCCTCCTGGCGGTTTCCCGGTGCAGGCTTGAGACGGTGGGCAGCTGCAGGGGTATCCATTAGAGTGGCTGGTCCGGGTGCCATAGGTGGTGGAGCAGATGACGGCTCCGGGTCCGCAGGGGCCTCCAGTGGGACCTGCGCAGCTGCGTCAGGTCCGGGCGGGAGCACGTCCTCAGCTCCCGGGGTCTCCGGTGACTCTTCCGGACAGGCCGCGACCAGCCGTATGGACAGCGTGGAGGTGTATACGTGCACTGCCTGAGGACAGTCCGGTTCAGCGGTGACAGGTACCGCTGGTGAAGGTACCGGGGTGACAGCTGTAACAGCAGGTACCGACTGAAAAGGTACCGGGTCCAGAGGTGCCGGTGGTGTAGGCCCCTCCAGGGCATACTGCCTGCTCAACCTCCGTAAGGCCTCCTGCCTCAGCCGCAGACGGCACGTCAGCTGGGTTATTTCGTCCTCCAGCTGTTGGCGGTTAATCCCGGAGACAGGGTCGGAGCCTTCAGCCATGGCGCCGGGGAGATCCGACTCAACCTCCGTGCGCTCTACAGGCCTCCTCCCTTCTCCTTCCAAGATGGCATTCTGGCGTTCTTCTTCCTGTCTGAGCTCTTTTCCCGCCACTGGCCTTCGCCCATCCTTCTGAGGGCGGCGTCTTTTTCCTACTCCTCCATACCAAGCCAGTACATGAACTCCTCGGGGGGGTGGGCCATGTTGCAGTTGCATAGAAGTTCAGACAGGGGAGGCCCAGAACTGTTCGCGGTCTTTTCTTTGGACCACCCAAGTTGTCACGCCCTTCTTCACCACGCCAGCGGCCATTTTTAGCGTTCATTTTACAGTCTATTAAATAGGGTCTTCGGCACATTTCCACAAACTTTTAAGTTCAATAAATCGTAGGCACACAGAACCCGATGGCATCGAGTCTCGTCATCCTGTTCGTGACACCAAGTTGGGACGCCCTCACACCCAGGGCTGTGGGGTACTCGGTACTGAGCCCGGTGGATCTCAATGGAAGTTGTCACGGTAGCTGTGACCCGGCCCGTGGCCCTGGGCGCCCACTGTAAATGTTCAGTGTGAATGAATATGTCGTGACGCCACTTGTGGTGTTCGGCAATGTAGATGTTAGGCCGACGCTGCAGACAGATCCTCTGGGACAGATGGTGTGGTGCAGCAGTGATGGTATAGCCCTCCACAGGCAGGGCTGTAGTCCCAGGGCAGAGTAGATTTGGTGACACTTAGATGGTGTAGTGTCAGGCGCAGTGGAGGTAGCAGTGCCGGGCAGGTTGACGCAGGAATAAGTGGAGGACACCAGGGCATGTAGTTCCAAAGCTTTACTCACAGTCTGTCGTACAAACAGGTGCCTGCTTCTGTGCCGTGTCCACCGGGTCTGGGACTCAGTCAACCCCCAGGCCAGATGGAATACTCCTTTCCAACACTCCACCAACTTGTCCAACTTGTACCTTTCTGAACGTCTCCTCTTATAGCGCCTTTAGATGAAGTACTCCTAGTACTGAGTTCCACTGGAGTTCCTCCTGTCTGATGTTCCTATGAACTCTACTTGTACGGCAGACAGCTGTAGCCTGCTTCGGGGACTCCTTGCTACTAAGTCCCGGCTCACTATCCAGTTGCTGTTGTGCCCCCAAGTCTTGTGTGGGAATAAAGTGGTCACTACTTCTATTCCTTCGGTGTCTGCTGCAGGACCATTAGTATCCGTACAACCTCGGGGACTGGGCCCCGGCGAACTTCTAGGAAGGGTTCTCTTCTCACCCACGTCCTTTGTTCTCTTTTACTTCTCACGTTCCGTACTAATCCTTTCTTTCTATGGAGAGTCAGGCTTTCAGTCTATGTTGCTCTCTCTCTCTTTCCCATGCCAGCAGACCCAGATCACTGGGATCTGCAGCAGCACTTCCATCCATCTATCCCTCTCTCTAGGGATCTTCTCTCTCCAACCAACTACTGACTGACTAACTTAAGCTCTTCCCGCTCCTTGAAATATAATCTAACTCCACCCACCTCCCAGCACGTTTCATGTTCCAAGCAGGGAGCCACCAATGGGTGCTTTGCTATACTCCAAGCAGGGAGCCGCCGAAGGTGCTTTGCTACACTACTTTGTGGTGTGGGGTGCAGGTGTTGGAGCGTGGTCAGGAGTCTCCACCTTACCTGGATGGTGGGGTACCACACCTCAGGAGGAGGTGCAGTACCTCTGTGGCGACTGAGCCTCAGTGGTGCCACTTACCCCCCCGTTAAAAACAGCACGTTCGCGGGCTGCAAGGCAAACAAAGTTGACAAACACGGGAACATACAAAATTTTTGCAATGCTTAGTAAACAGTTCTTATCTAATCTTCTCAATGTGAGAGGCACTCATTCTTGAATGTTGCAAACAATTCTTAATTAACTGTCTAAAGTCTTAATTCAAAAGTGCAAGTTTCATCATCAGCACATTTCTTCATCATCTTTCCTTTTTCACATTTTCTACTTTTCTATCATTAGCTTAAAGTGATAACCGCTGATACCTGGTTCATCACCTACATTTTCCAAATCTTCATTCTTTATTCAAATCTCTCATCTCTTTATTAAAACATTCCTAAATCTTACATAAAAGTTATCTTCTAGTCATCAATACTCTCATAAGACACATTATCAAATACTTCACATTAAAACTTTCAATAATTCTTGTAAGTGCTGGATACTGCATCCAGCCGGGATCTCTTGCAGTGTCCCTTGATTGGAGTCATGCTCCAGATGAGGTAGACCTTATCTTCGCAAAGTGTCTATGTAAAACACAGAGAGGGCACCTAAAGAGGAGCAACTGTTTACAAACACAGTTCTGGATCATTCAGCGTCCATGATCTCCACAGTTCAATATCAAAAAGGCTGCCAATAAAACTGGGCAAACTGAAGAAAACATGAAGAACAAAATTAGAAAAAGGCACAACGGTGCAAATACCCTCCTGGGCAACAAAGTTAGTTATTTTTCAGGTTATGGCTAGTTGTCCCCTCCTGGGGTACTGGAAGCTGTTGACTTGGGCTGCTGCTTCCAGGGAGAACTTATTGACAATCTCTTCCTGCTGCTGGATTCACATGAGATGAAGTGGTGGTGGCACCTGGGGGTACATATATCTTCTTTCCTGTATAGGTTGCCAGTAGCTCTTCAGGTATCCGCTGTATATTCATGGCATACCACCCTCTCAACCCCTCATGTCGGGTGAAAGTCACGTACTCCCCTGGCTGCAGGTCTCTAGCAGGGTGCCCTTTCCTCAGGTGCGACTCCACATCCCGCCGATTAAAGAAAAGGTCACTAATTCTTTTGGGGTCTGCAATGAACCCGAAACCTCTCTCGTGGTTCTCGTTTAACACTTGCCCCCATCCAGTTGCATCCCGGGGACCATAGTGACCAGCACGGACCTTCTCCTTCCGGTCCAGATCAGGACCCAACACAGCCAGTCTCCGCTGTTCCCTCTCCCTCTGCTCCGCTGCCAGTTGGTGGAGGGTCTGCTGACAATAGGACTCCGTCTCCTCTTCCTCCTCCTGGGACCTGCTTTTACCCATGGTGGGCAAGGGTGCCCCCGCCGGGGGTTCGGATGTCTCCCCCCAGGGATCAGCGTCCCGGTCCCAGACAAGGTCCAGCACGACCTGTCCTGACGCTGCCACGGGCGTACAACCCAGGGCTTTCCCAGGTGCAGGGGCAGCAGACATACCTGGGGCCTCCTGGCGGTTTCCCGGTGCAGGCTTGAGACGGTGGGCAACTGCTGGGGTATCCATTAGAGTGGCTGGTCCGGGTGCCATAGGTGGTGGAGCAGATGACGGCTCCGGGTCCGCAGGGGCCTCCAGTGGGACCTGCGCAGCTGCGTCAGGTCCGGGCGGGAGCACGTCCTCAGCTCCCGGGGTCTCCGGTGACTCTTCCGGACAGGCCGCGACCAGCCGTATGGACAGAGTGGAGGTGTATACGTGCACTGCCTGAGGACAGTCCGGTTCAGCGGTGACAGGTACCGCTGGTGGAGGTACCGGGGTGACAGCTGTAACAGCAGGTACCGACTGAAAAGGTACCGGGTCCAGAGGTGTCGGTGGTGTAGGCCCCTCCAGGGCATACTGCCTGCTCAACCTCCGTAAGGCCTCCTGCCTCAACCGCAAACGGCACGTCAGCTGGGTTATTTCGTCCTCCAGCTGTTGGCGGTTAATCCCGGAGACAGGGTCGGAGCCTTCAGCCATGGCGCCGGGGAGATCCGACTCAACCTCCGTGCGCTCTACAGGCCTCCTCCCTTCTCCTTCCAAGATGGCATTCTGGCGTTCTTCTTCCTGTCTGAGCTCTTTTCCCGCCACTGGCCTTCGCCCCTCCTTCTGAGGGCGGCGTCTTTTTCCTACTCCTCCATACCAAGCCAGTACATGAACTCCTCGGGGGGGTGGGCCATGTTGCAGTTGCATAGAAGTTCAGACAGGGGAGGCCCAGAACTGTTCGCGGTCTTTTCTTTGGACCACCCAAGTTGTCACGCCCTTCTTCACCACGCCAGCGGCCATTTTTAGCGTTCATTTTACAGTCTATCAAATAGGGTCTTCGGCACATTTCCACAAACTTTTAAGTTCAATAAATCGTAGGCACACAGAACCCGATGGCATCAAGTCTCGTCATCCTGTTCGTGACACCAAGTTGGGACGCCCTCACACCCAGGGCTGTGGGGTACTCGGTACTGAGCCCGGTGGATCTCAATGGAAGTTGTCACGGTAGCTGTGACCCGGCCCGTGGCCCTGGGCGCCCACTGTAAATGTTCAGTGTGAATGAATATGTCGTGACGCCACTTGTGGTGTTCGGCAATGTAGATGTTAGGCCGACGCTGCAGACAGATCCTCTGGGACAGATGGTGTGGTGCAGCAGTGATGGTATAGCCCTCCACAGGCAGGGCTGTAGTCCCAGGGCAGAGTAGATTTGGTGACACTTAGATGGTGTAGTGTCAGGCGCAGTGGAGGTAGCAGTGCCGGGCAGGTTGACGCAGGAATAAGTGGAGGACACCAGGGCATGTAGTTCCAAAGCTTTACTCACAGTCTGTCGTACAAACAGGTGCCTGCTTCTGTGCCGTGTCCACCGGGTCTGGGACTCAGTCAACCCCCAGGCCAGATGGAATACTCCTTTCCAACACTCCGCCAACTTGTGCCTTTCTGAACATCTCCTCTTATAGCGCCTTTAGATGAAGTACTCCTAGTACGGAGTTACACTGGAGTTCCTCCTGTCTGATGTTCCTATGAACTCTACTTGTACGGCAGACAGCTGTAGCCTGCTTCGGGGACTCCTTGCTACTAAGTCCCGGCTCACTATCCAGTTGCTGTTGTGCCCCCAAGTCTTGTGTGGGAATAAAGTGGTCACTACTTCTATTCCTCCGGTGTCTGCTGCAGGACCATTAGTATCCGTACAACCTTGGGGACTGGGCCCCGGCCTTGCGCTTAGAACTTCTAGGAAGGGTTCTCTTCTCACCCACGTCCTCTGTTCTCTTTTACTCCTCACGTTCCGTACTAATCCTTTCTTTCTATGGAGAGTCAGGCTTTCAGTCTATGTTGCTCTTTCTCTCTCTTTCCTGTGCCAGCAGACCCAGATCGCTGGGATCTGCTGCAGCACTTCCATCCCTCTCTCTAGGGATCTTCTTCTCTCTCCAACCAACTACTGACTGACTAACTTAAGCTCTTCCCGCTCCTTGAAATATAATCTAACTCCACCCACCTCCCAGCACGTTTCATGTTCCAAGCAGGGAGTCACCAATGGGTGCTTTGCTATACTCCAAGCAGGGAGCTGCTGAAGGTGCTTTGCTACACTACTTTGTGGTGTGGGGTGCAGGTGTTGGAGCGTGGTCAGGAGTCTCCACCTTACCTGGATGGTGGGGTACCACACCTCAGGAGAAGGTGTAGTACCTCTGTGGCGACTGAGCCTCAGGGGCGCCACATGAATGTCCCCCAATACACTCAGTGAGCGCTACCTTACAGTATGTTTTTTCTTTGTTGAGCTTAGTTTGGCACTGTATTTATGTGGTGAGGTTAAGGGAAAAGGTTATGTCCAAAAACACTATTTACCTGCAGATATAGAATTAATTTGTAGGTAAATAGCATTACAATTCTGCCTGAATGCTTTACTTAGGCTAGAGTCACACGAGCATATGTTCTCTTGTGAAGAATCGGGCTGATAACGCAAATGGCACTCAGTTCAAACTCTGTCCAAGTTTGAGTCGAGTGTCATTGCACTGTACTCCAATTGTCTTGCATGAAAGAATCGCCGAGGTGCCGAGGAGATGGATAAAACATCAGATAGCATTCGACCATGTTATAGCCTCATGTGTGCAAGCCCTTAAAGTGCAGCTACTGGGAGAATATCATCTTATATCTTCCCAGCAGTGGCTGGCTTTCAGTCATAGGAGCATGCACATAGTGATTACAGTTATTGTAGTTTAATTCACGGGATTTGTTTAGAAAGCGCTAACCAAAAGACTAATAACATTAAAAATTAACTTTTATTAGAATAATTATAACCAACCATCAAAGATTATATATGTGAAGCCTAACCAGGCAACTAAAATTGCTGACCTACAACTGTCTGATACCATAAAGAGGGGGGCCATGGGTATGCCTGGTTCATCCTAATGTCCCCAGATCAAACCCTACCTATCTGCAGAGGTTGGCACCATGACTTGAACCCAAAATGGGTCCCCCGCTCAACGGCGGTTTTCCCTGATGACCCTAGGAGTCCCTACTCAGCTACTGGCAAAATAGGGTACCACACCAAATGAGGCAACCTACAGTATTACTCCAATAAAACACCACCTATTTTCCCTTCCCCATGACAGCACCGCACCTGAGAGTTGGCATCCGCCCCCAGGAACAGGAAACCTGTAGCAGAGATAAAAGAAGGGGGCGGCACCTCTCTCCTCAGTTTGATTTCCTGTTCCTGCAGGTGGATGCCTGTGGCAGGTCGCAATACCTTCAGGGGGATCCCCCTCTGACAAAGTCCGGTCTGGAGGCTGAGTTCCGGGTATGGGGGGAGGCAGCTGGGCTCATGCGCCTGTGATCCCAGCCGGGGGGGGCTGTCATCTGCTGCGCTCATTCCCTCCCCGCTGGACTCCCGGCGGCCTCACCTGTCGCGAGTCTGGGCCAGGAGGGGGTGTGCTCATCATAATGCTGGTGCAGACTGAATGGGGGATGGCTTCCGGTCGCACCGGAAGTGATGTCACATGACGGGGAAAGACGGTGTGCTGGACACTTCCGGGAGGGAGCTGTTCCAGGAGCGTGCACACCGCTCCTCCATATAAAGAAACAGTGCGCATACAGGCGGGGCAGCAGCTTCTCAAGCATGGTGAACCCTGTGACCGAAGTGTGCACACCTGACAAAGACCCGCAGGCTACCGTGGCACCCAGGGAGTTTTGGGTGAGTGCCTTTGTAAGGCAAAAGATGTGGATAATGATTACCTCTATGTTATGGAAAAAAAAGCCACGTAAAAACAAAAAATTAGAGCATGTGCATTATAAAGGAAAACCCTCCCTAAAACATACGACAAGCGACTCTGTCGCTCATGTATTTGGAAAACAGTGGCTAAAGAATCACTGTCCCTACTCCAGAGTATTAAGACTATTATCCGGGACAAACTAAAAACAACAGTGAAGGAGCAGTTAAAGCAGCATACTGCGCTCAGCTCCACCAAACCCACCCCAACCCCACCCCCTACAGAGATTCAAACTGATGGAGACTCAGAGGAATTAGCCCCCTCTGATGATTCAGACCTGGACTCCTCGGACGAGGAAGAAGGTCACCCTTATTTCCTATACGAAGATATCGGAAAGTTACTCAAACTGGTCAGGTCTACCATGGGGGTTGAAACGCCTAGGGAGCCACAGACAGTTTAGGATTCCATGTTTAGTAATTTAGAGGGGAAGAAACGCAGAGTTTTCCCTTTTCATGATAATCTACTAAATTTAATCAAAAGGGAGTGAAAAAAGCCCAACAAAAAGATGTCCAAACCACAAACACTTAAACGTAAATACCCGTTTGATGAGGAGGTATATGAAAAATGGGAAAAAGCTCCTAGACTGGATGCTGCTATCGCCAGTACCTCCAGAGGGATAGTCCTGACATTTGAGGACATGGGTGCCTTAAAAGATCCCCTTGACAAAAAAGCTGATAGCTGATGCTTTTCTAAAATCTGCTTGGGAGGCGTCAGCATGGTCATTTAAACCTTGGGTAGCTGCCACTTGCACAGCGCGTGCTATGGTCAAGTGGTTAGAGGAATTGAGTGAGCAGTGGGGTACTCGGTACCGGGCCAGTATCAGCGGGATGTGTCACAGTAGCGGTGATCCGGACCGTGGCCCTGGGCGCCCAATTAATAGGGGATGTTGTGAATGGTGGAATGTAGTTAGATTAATAGTTTGTGACGCCACCTGTGGTGCTCGGCAAGGGAGGTGTTAAGCCGACGCTGCACGCAGATCCACTGGGACTGATGGTATGGTGCAGCAAAGATGTAAAAGCTCCCCACAGGTGAAGCTGTAGTCCCAGGGCAGTGTAGATGTGGTTGGCACGGGGATGTAGCGGTGTCGGAAAGGTAGGAAGCAGACAAGACACAGCGGGGTGCAATTTCTGTACCTTTACTTGATAACTGCAGTCCAGGGTCCTGATTACAGATGGTATTGGAGCAGGCTAGCCTGGAAGCAATTCAGGGATTCTCTTTCAGCAGATGGGCTGTGCTTTCTCCTTACTAGCACTTATTCGAATGAAGTACTCCCAGTACTGAGATACACTGGAGTTCCTCCGGGCAGATGTTCTCAAGAACCTCACTTGCACGGCAGACAGCTGTAGCCTATCTCGGGGACTCCTCTCTCCTGAGTCCCGGCTCACTATCCAAGCTGCTGTTGTGCCCTCAAGTCTTAGATGGGAGCAGGGCATTTACAGCCTCCTACTCCTCTGGTGTCTGTTGCAGGACCGTTAGTATCCGTACAACCGTGGAGACCAGGCTCCAGTTCATGCGCTCTCTCCAGAGATGAGCTCGTCCTCTCCGCTCTATCTCAGCGCTCCTTCCACACGTCTGCACACTTCACCCTCCGCAGACTAACTCCTCACCACCCCTTCCTCTTGGCCCTCAGAGAGCACTCCTCCCCTTAATCCCGGTTCAGAGTTCCCCCTGCTGGCCTGGAGTGGAACTGTGTTGCATGCATAGATTGACTGCGAGAGAGACCCATCATTGCCTCCAAGACTGGCATTACCCTCCACTGTAGGAAGGCAAAGCCACTGTGGCGTCCATACTCCTGGGGGCGCCACAAGATAAAAAATAAATGCCCAAGGGAGAGGCTGCTAGAAGCGATACCTTCCCTGCAGAAAGCGGCAGGATTCCTGGCAGATGCCACGGTGGACTCCGTCCGATGTGCCACCCATGCATGCGCTATTTTAAATTCAGGTCACAGCACTATGGTTAAAAAAAATTGGGCCACAGATTTCCAATCGAAGGTCAAGCTCTGTGCAGTCCCTTTTGAGGGACAGTACCTCTTCGGAAAGGCGTTAGACGAAATTTTGGAGAAAGCGTCAGATTAGAAAAAAACGTTCCCACCGCCCCCTTTCTCTAGGCACGGTTGGGGTGATGCTCACTCGTCCTTTCGTGGATCAGGGAATGGAGGGAGCCGAGGCCACTCGGAGGACAGGTCCATGAGGGGCAGACCCTGGAGAGAGAGGAAGGAAAAGGGATTCCTCTTCAGCAAGCCCACCCCGAAGTCCAACACCAAGCACCAATGACGCCAAGATACTGGTGGGGGGAAGACTTCAGGTTTTTGTTCACCAGTGGGCAGCATTACCCGCCTCAAAGTGGGTAACCAATCTGTTATCCAAAGGACTGCGACTAAATTTCCTCAGCTCCCCCCCGCAGCTGTAACGGGGTCTACCAAGCTGGGGTACCTCTTTCAGTACCATCCCGTGTTTTCGGAGGTCCGCTCTGCGTTGGCTGGAGTCTGAATGAATGATGCTGGCTGGAATCCCTGGGTTACATGGGCGCATATCAAAGATCACTGCTTCTCCATGTATTTCCAGTCTGACAACACTTTACTCACAGGACACAGAATATATCACACAGATACAGAGGGCAGGCCAATAGAAAAGCGGCAAGCCAGACATACATTACAATAGCCGCAGGTGGCCGGAGCCTGCCGATGTTTACTGTGGAAATTACAAAGGTGGGGGCAGGGCGGACAAAAGGGGAATGCTGATGCATTAGGGACATGCATCTCCCATGGATCCTATTATCCATACATATAACTGCACAACATATTCTGGGTGCTGAGTGGTTCTGTAACAGCAGCGAATAGAGATGACTCATGTGGCCAAAAAGAACCAGGCCACGCTGGAGAAGGAGGTTCAACTTCTCATACAAAAGGAGGTACTGATAAAAGTACCACACCAGCAAATAGGAAAGGGATTCTACAGCACCCTATTCCTCACGCCAAAACCGGACGGTTCACTGATGACAATATTCAACTTAAGAGCATTAAACCGATATATCCAGGTGGAGAGGTTCAAGATGGAAACTTTAAAATTGGCAGTAAATTTACTCGACCCAGGCTGCTACATGGCAGTAAAAGATATGACCGATGCTTACTACCATGTGCCAATATGGAGGGAACATAAGCAATACCTAAGGTTGGTAGTGGAGATTGCTCAAGTCCTCAATGATCTCCAATATCAATGCATTCCCTTTGGGGTGTCAGTGGCCCTTCGTATATTCATAAAGATCATCTCAGAAATAGCATCCTTTGTAAGAAAAGAGAACATACTGCTAGTACCCTATTTGGACGATTTCCTTGTCGTGGCGGACAACAAGGAAAACTGTGGAGAGGCAGTCACAAAAGTACTGGAGATACACTTAGGTCCATATATATTTGGACAGAGACAACATTTTTCTAATTTTGGTTCTAGACATTACCACAATGAATTTTAAACAAAACAATTCAGATGCAATTGAAATTCAGACTTTCAGCTTTCATTTGAGGGTATCCACATTAACATTGGATGAAGGGTTTAGGAGGTTCAGCTCCTTAACATGTGCCACCCTGTTTTTAAAGGGACCAAAAGTAATTGGACAGATTAAATAATTGTAAAAAAAAAATGTTCATTTCTAGTACTTGGTTGAAAACCCTTTGTTGGCAATGACTGCCTGGAGTCTTGAACACATGGACATCACAGACGCTGTGTTTCCTCCTTTTTGCTGCTCTGCCAGGCCTTCACTGCGGTGGTTTTCAGTTGCTGTTTGTTTGTGGGCCTTTCTGTCTGAAGTTTACTCTTTCACAAGTGAAATGCATGCTCAATTGGGTTGAGATCAGGTCACTGACTTGGCCATTCAAGAATATTCCACTTCTTTGCTTTAATAAACTCCTGGGTTGCTTTGGCTTTATGTTTTGGGTCATTGTCCATCTGTAGTATGAAACGACGACCAATCAGTTTGGCTGCATTTGGCTGGATCTGAGCACACAGTATGGCTCTGAATACCTCAGAATTCATTCGGCTGCTTCTGTCCTGTGTCGCATCATCAATAAACACTAGTGACCCAGTGCCACTGGCAGCCATGCGTGCCCAAGCCATCACACTGCCTCCGCCGTGTTTTACAGATGATGTGGTATGCTTTGGATCATGAGCTGTACCACACCTTTGCCATACTTTTCTCTTTCCATCATTCTGGTAGAGGTTGATTTGGTTTCATCTGTCCAAAGAATGTTCTTCCAGAACTGTGCTGGCTTTTTTAGATTTTTTTTAGCAAAGTCCAGTCTAGCCTTTTTATTCTTGATGCTTATGAGTGGCTTGCACCATGCAGTGAACCCTCTGTATTTACTTTCATGCAGTCTTCTCTTTATGGTAGATTTGGATATTGATACACCTACCTCCTGGAGAGTGTTGTTCACTTGGTTGGCTGTTGTGAAGGGGTTTCTCTTCACCATGGAGATTATTCTGCGATCATCCACCACTGTTGTCTTCCGTGGGCGCCTAGGTCTTTTTGCATTGATGAGTTCACCAGTGCTTTCTTTCTTTCTCAGGATCTACCAAACTGTAGATTTTGGCACTCCTAATGTTGTAGCAATTTCTCGGATAGGTTTTTTCTGTTTTTGCAACTTAAGGCTGGCTTGCTTCACTTGCATGGAGCGCTCCTTTGACCGCTTGTTTCCTTCACAGCAAAACCTTCCAAATGCAGGCACCACACCTCAAATCAACTCCAGGCCTTTTATCTGCTTAATTGAGAATGACATAATGAAGGGATTGCCCACACCTGTCCATGAAATAGCTTTGGAGTCAATTGTCCAATTACTTTTGGTCCCTTTAAAAACAGGGTGGCACATGTAAAGGAGCTGAAACTCCTAAACCCTTCATCCAATTTTAATGCGGATACCCTCAAATTAAAGCTGAAAGTCTGAACTTCAACTGCATCTGAATTGTTTTGTTTAAAATTCATTGTGGTAATGTCTAGAACCAAAATCAGAAAAATGTTGTCTCTGTTCAAATATATATGGACCTAACTGTATATGAATCTCAGGTGTTGTGGACGCTCAACAGAACACAGAAAATGTTTAATGCCGATGGTGGGGTGGGCAAAAAAAGCAGACTTTCTTTTTTTAATCTAACCGCTTAGATGTGGCTATGGACCGCAGAATCTGAGGGGTTTATGTTCCTAGATTGGACTGGTCGTAACTTACCTGCGGAACAAGAAATTGCACAGTTCTCGAAACGCCTCCATCCCAGGAAACCATTTCCATCATGAAACCTACAAAAGAAATCTCTGATATTACGTAACATATGGGAGATAGTGGCCCCCCGATCTCTATACCTGGCCCCAACACACAAGGTGGACCAGGGCCCATCATGTAACATTTGTACCACTGGTGTATTCTTATATGGAAGAGGGGCTATTGTGCCCCCGTACAACTTCTACCTCTGCACCCCTGATCCCACCGGTGACATATATATTCAGATCGACCCTATATGAACTCCTAGGACCCGGTATAACCAAGGCAGGAAAACAAATGGTTATACCTTCCCTCCTCAGACAACTAGGGGTATGGGCTGCCAGCACCTAAGGCAGGTGTATCGTGCCCCCTAACCTGTGGACCATTGAAGCCCCTTTCTTCAGCCCAGAATATATATTATGCAGAGTTATAGATTTTTCCTCCTTTATTACTATTTTGTTATTATTTTATTACTCTAACCCTAGTGCTAGCTCTAATCTTACTCTTCACCTTAGTCGTATGCGCAACCTTAACCATAATCACATCTCTAACCATCCTCTTAGCATTAACTCTAGCTATAACCCTATTCCTAGACCTATCCCTAACCCTAGACCTAACCCTAACCCTAGACTTAACCCTAGACCTATCCCTAACCCTAGTCCTAGCTCTAACCCTGGTCCTAGCTTTAAACATAGTACTAGCCTTAAACCAAGTCCTATCTCTAAACATAGTTTTAACCCTAAAACTAGCTCTAACCCTAGTCATAACCCTAGCTCTAATCACAGTACTAGCCCTAACCCAAGTCCTAGCCCTAACGTTAGTCCTCGCTCTAAACATAGTTCTAGCCCTAACCCTCATTTTCATAGAATCATAGAATCGTAGAGTTGGAAGGGACCTCCTGCGCCATCTGGTCCAACCCCCTGCTCAAAGCAGGATTCGCTAAATCATCCCAGTCAGATGTCTGTCCAGCCTCTGTTTGAAGACTTCCATTGAAGGAGAACTCACCACTTCTGGTGGCAGCCTGTTCCACTCATTGATCACTCTAACTGTCAAAAAGTTTTTTCTAATATCTAATCTGTGTCTCCTCCCATTCAGTTTCATCCCATTGCTTCTAGTCTTTCCTTGTGCAAATGAGAATAAAGTTGATCCTTCTACAATGTGACAGCCCTTTAGATATTTGTAGACAGCTATTAAGTCTCCTCTCAGTCTTCTCTTTTGCAAACTAAACATTCCCAAATCCTGCAACCTTTCCTCATGAGACAGGGTTTGCAGACCGGTCACCATTCTGGTCGCTCTTTTCTGAACTTGCTCCAGTTTGTTGATGTCTTTTTTAAAATGTGGTGCCCAAAACTGGACACAATATTCCAGATGAGGTCTGACCAAAGAGGAGTAGAGGGAAATAATGACTTCACGTGATCTAGACTGTATGCTTCTGTTAATACATCCTAGAATTGCATTTGCCTTTTTTGCTGCTGCATCACACTGTTGACTCATATTCAGTCTGTGATCTATTAGTATACCCAAGTCTTTTTCACTTGTGCTGTCACTTAGCCCTATTCCTCCCATTCTATATATGCTTTTTTCATTTTTATTGACCAGATGTAGTACTTTGCATTTCTCCCTGTTAAAAACCATTCTGTTAGTTGCTGCCCACTTCTCCAGTTTATTTAAATCTTTTTGAATCCTCTCTCTCTCTTCTCTAGTATTAGCTATCCCTCCTAGCTTTGTGTCATCAGCAAATTTAATCAGTTTACCCTCAATTCCTTCATCTAAATCGTTGATAAAGATGTTGAACAATACAGGGCCCAGGACAGAGCCCTGTGGTACCCCACTTGAGACATTCTTCCAACTGGATGTGCAGCCATTTACGACCACTCTTTGGGTCCGATCACTAAGCCAGTTATGAATCCACCTAACAGTTGCCTTGTCCATTCCATACTTATTCATTTTTTCAATAAGGATTGTATGAGAGACTTTGTCAAATGCTTTGCTGAAGTCAAGATATACTATATCTACAGCATTTCCTTGATCCACCCAATCAGTGATACCGTCATAGAAGGAAATTAAGTTAGTCTGACATGACTTATTAGTTACAAACCCATGCTGACTCTGTTTAATCACTTTATTCTTATCCAGGTATTGACATACATGTTGTTTAATAATTTGTTCAAAGAGCTTTCCTGGTATAGAAGTCAGACTCACCGGCCTATAGTTGCCTGGGTCCACCTTCTTCCCCTTTTTGAAGATAGGAACAACATTTGCTCTTCTCCAGTCTTCTGGCACTTCTCCTGTTCTCCAAGAATTTTCAAAGATTATGGAGAGGGGTTCAAAAATTTCTTCTGCTATCTCCTTCAGTACTCTGGGGTGTAATTTATCTGGACCTGGAGACTTGAATTCATTTAGGTTAGCTAAGTGTTTCCTCGCTATCTTTCTGTTTATAGATATCCTGGATTCTTCTATTCCCTTAATAGGACAGTGAATAACAGTTGATGTTACATTTCCTTTCTGAGAGAAAACAGATGCAAAATAGGAATTTAAAAGTTCAGCCTTCTCAGCATCCTGTCTTACCATTTCATTTTCATCTTGTAAAAATCCTATAGCATCTTTGACTTTTCTTTTACTTTTGACATATCCCCAAAATCCTTATCTCTAACCCTTGCTTTAAACATAGTACTAGCCCTAACCCAAGTCCTAGCTGTGAACATAGTACTAGTCCTATCCCAAATCCTAACTGTGAACATAGTCCTAGCCCTAACGCTAGTTCAATCTCTACACATAGCCCTAGTCCTAACCATAGTCCCATCTGTAAACATACAGTGGGGAAAAAAAGTATTTAGTCAGTCAGCAATAGTGCAAGTTCCACCACTTAAAAAGATGAGAGGCGTCTGTAATTTACATCATAGGTAGACCTCAACTATGGGAGACAAACTGAGAAAAAAAAAATCCAGAAAATCACATTGTCTGTTTTTTTTTTCATTTTATTTGCATATTATGGTGGAAAATAAGTATTTGGTCAGAAACAAAATTTCATCTCAATACTTTGTGATATATCCTTTGTTGGCAATGACAGAGGTCAAACGTTTTCTGTAAGTCTTCACAAGGTTGCCACACACTGTTGTTGGTATGTTGGCCCATTCCTCCATGCAGATCTCCTCTAGAGCAGTGATGTTTTTGGCTTTTCGCTTGGATACACGGACTTTCAACTCCCTCCAAAGGTTTTCTATAGGGTTGAGATCTGGAGACTGGCTAGGCCACTCCAGGACCTTGAAATGCTTCTTACGAAGCCACTCCTTCGTTGCCCTGGCGGTGTGCTTTGGATCATTGTCATGTTGAAAGACCCAGCCACGTTTCATCTTCAATGCCCTTGCTGATGGAAGGAGGTTTGCACTCAAAATCTCACGATACATGGCCCCATTCATTCTTTCATGTACCCGGATCAGTCGTCCTGGCCCCTTTGCAGAGAAACAGCCCCAAAGCATGATGTTTCCACCACCATGCTTTACAGTAGGTATGGTGTTTGATGGATGCAACTCAGTATTCTTTTTCCTCCAAACACGACAAGTTGTGTTTCTACCAAACAGTTCCAGTTTGGTTTCATCAGACCATAGGACATTCTCCCAAAACTCCTCTGGATCATCCAAATGCTCTCTAGCAAACTTCAGACGGGCCCGAACATGTACAGGCTTAAGCAGTGGGACATGTCTGGCACTGCAGGATCTGAGTCCATGGTGGCGTAGTGTGTTACTTATGGTAGGCCTTGTTACATTGGTCCCAGCTCTCTGCAGTTCATTCACTAGGTCCCCCCGCGTGGTTCTGGGATTTTTGCTCACCGTTCTTGTGATCATTCTGACCCCACGGGGTGGGATTTTGCGTGGAGCACCAGATCGAGGGAGATTATCAGTGGTCTTGTATGTCTTCCATTTTCTAATTATTGCTCCCACAGTTGATTTCTTCACTCCAAGCTGGTTGGCTATTGCAGATTCAGTCTTCCCAGCCTGGTGCAGGGCTACAATTTTGTTTCTGGTGTCCTTTGACAGCTCTTTGGTCTTCACCATAGTGGAGTTTGGAGTCAGACTGTTTGAGGGTGTGCACAGGTGTCTTTTTATACTGATAACAAGTTTAAACAGGTGACATTACTACAGGTAATGAGTGGAGGAAAGAGGAGACTCTTAAAGAAGAAGTTACAGGTCTGTGAGAGCCAGAAATCTTGATTGCTTGTTTCTGACCAAATACTTATTTTCCACCATAATATGCAAATAAAATGAAAAAAAAAACAGACAATGTGATTTTCTGGATTTTTTTTTCTCAGTTTGTCTCCCATAGTTGAGGTCTACCTATGATGTAAATTACAGACGCCTCTCATCTTTTTAAGTGGTGGAACTTGCACTATTGCTGACTGACTAAATACTTTTTTTCCCCACTGTAGTTCTAGCCCTAACCCTAGCTCTAAACATAGTCCTGGCTCTAACCCTAGTCCTGGCTCTAACCCTAGTCCTGGCTCTAACCCTAATACTAGCTCTAACCCTAGCCCTGGCTCTAACCCTAGTCCTGGCTCTAACCATAATACTAGCTGTAACCCTAGTCCTGGATCTAACCATAGTCCTGGCTCTAACTTTAATCCTGGCTCTAACCCTAGTCCTGGATCTAACCATAGTCCTGGCTCTAACCTTAGTCCTGGCTCTAACTCTAGACCTGGCTCTAATCCTAGTCCTGGATCTAACCCTAGTCCTGGCTCTAACCCCAAGTGCTTCTAGGGGTTAGAAAATTTTTTATAAAACTTTTTCTGCAGTGTGCAAAATTTTGGGTCTGCTCTCCCCACAAGGTATGGTTGTCATTACAGCTCCTATCACCCAGCCTGAGTGCAACATCTTCCCGTAATATCCTTGCTACACATGCAGTCAGGAGAGTGGTAAAGCAGGGTCATAATGCCGGTCAAGCTGGTTAATCAGCCATTTCTTCACCCCAGAAAGATGGCTAAATGTTTTTAATTGTACATATATTTAAAAAAAAAATCTAGATTGCTCCGGGGTTACCCTGTTCGCTACATTATGTCAGCCTCGTCTGACCTGGTGGTCCCATACACAGAGACGACATACGTGACGTCCACAGGAAGGCCGGGGGAGCCAGGACCCCACTGCTGACGGGAGGTTAATGAGACACATTTGGAGGAACCTTTCCAATTCTTTCCCAACGTGATTTCTCCGTAAAATATGCCTGGATTGTGATCGGGAATGATGGGACCCCGAGACGTGTTTACTATGAGGTCGCACCTTAAAAAAAAAAAAAAAAAAAAACACAATAAATTCACACGACGTTCTGTTACCTTTCAATCAGCCTGATGAAGGGACATAAGCAGTCCCGAAAGCTTGCTTTGTAACAACATTCACTATTATTTGTTAGCCATTAAAAGGTATCATACCCACAAGATTCCTATTTTGTTTCTCTCACTGAGAGCACTTTATATATTTCTTTCACACACTTGAACACTAGCTCGGCTCTCTTCAGGCACCATGGTATAGTCATTTCCTAAATAGACAGAAGAAATGCCGTCAGGAAGCGCTCAGTCTTATTATTAGGTGATGGGGCGGCGTGTGCGTACGTGAGTCTGTGCAGGTGACTCCTAGTTTTCTAAAAATAAAGACCGCTCATAGGGATATACATACCGCATATAGTGAAAATACCGCAAATTACCCAGTGCAGGGATTGATTAACCGTTATCTCATATAGGATCAAGCGCTGAGAATGTAAAAAAAAAAAAGGTTTAATGCTGCTGCAATGCATCCTAAAGATCACTATTGGACCCGGCGATCGCCTGATCTTCCCCTGCGATCGCGTGATCGGCTGATCTTTGCTGGCGATCGCACAATCGGCTGATCTACCCCGGCGATCGCGTCATCGTCAGTAGTACCCAGGTATGATATAGACCCAAATGAGCTCTGCTAATGTCTACGACTGTACCAGTTAAAAGAAAAAAAATAAATAATAATGAATATGAATAATAAAAATAAAGAATAAAACAAATACAAGCTAAAACTAAAATAATAATAAATATAATAAAAGAATAAAACAAATACAAGCTAAAACTAAAATAATAATAAATATAATAAAAGAATAAAACAAATACAGGAAAAAAATTAACCTAAAATAACAATAAATATAATAAAAGAATAAAACAAATACCAGCTAAAACTAAACTAAAATAATATAATAAAACATAAAAAAATAAAGCATAAAACAAATACAAGCTAAAACTAAAGTAAAATATAAAATAAAAATAAAATAAAAAAAAATTCATAGAAAAGCTACACCAAGGGATCTTATATGAACATATTACATAAAAATAATCCTAAAATAAAATGTATAAATAAATTCCAAGATTGTAGACACCTGTGATGATAATTAGTGGACACACCGCGATTTCACATGTCCCTTTTGTCACATTATTTTCAGGGGTACCATCATTTCTGTCCAGGCCTATTTCAGGAGTTTTATTTTTTTAATTCTGTGGAAGCATGGTTGAAAAGCAATGTCTGACTTTCATTTGTTCATTTTCGTAGATTTTTTATTTATTATTACTTTCGTCAGATTCAAGTTATATCTGTGACCATTGTGGGTTTTTCTGTCATTAAACGAGGTGTACCAACAATTTTGACCACGTGTGTATATACTTACCTATGTGTATAGTCTAAAGCAGGGGTGGGCTATTAATTTTGCCGAGGGGCCACATGAAAGACTGTGACTGTTGTGGAGGACCAAACCAATAGGCTGAAATTAATTCTGCTCAATATGAACATATCATCATTTTATATACTAATTAAATATTATCTCACTTAATATTGAGCAGAATTAAGTATGCTGACATCCTTCTATATATATAGTATGATCCTGTACACAGCCTCTCTATATACCATAAAAGGTGACACACAGCCCTAACAAACATTATGAGCCCCCACATAGCACCAGTATACAGTGTGAGCACCCAAATAGCCCCTCTATATACAGTATGAGCCCCCACATAGCCCCTGTAATACAGTGTAGCCCTAAATAGAGAGGCTATGTACAGTATAAGCTACCACATAGCCTAAATACAATATAAGCCCCCACATAGCCTCTCTCTATATAGTGTGGTATAGTGACCACTGTGTCCACTAGGGGGCGCTGTATGGATGTCCCAGGAGAGTGGATGAATGGCAAGATACTGAAGGACCGTTATGTATCTCAAGGTGGGTGGCCTTGAGATGGAGACTTATGTATGTGTGTGGATCAGCAATGACATTGCTGAGGTGTTGCTTCAATGTGTCAGGGAGAAGTCTCCAGGTAACTAGAGAGATGGGCAGGCCTGGTTACCTACAAACCCACCTAGGGGGTGTGTTTAAAGCACTGTTGGAAAGAGTGTGTAAATGCTTGAAGAACCTGTGATGAGGTCATAGACATGTGACCCGGTGGGCGTGGCTACGGACCATATAAGGTGGCCAGGGTAGGTCACATGGGTGAACGCAGGGACCTGGTTGGTCCAGTGTGGAAGGTCCCACTGAGATGGAGCTTCCTGGCTAACAGCCTGTGAAGTGGCTGTGGTGAATGGCTGCACGTGTCTGAGAGTTCCCAGGGGAGGGAATGAACGTCTGCAGTAAGCTGAAGCAGCCATGAGGAAACCCGGACGTGAGTGAGAAAAGTGAGGCTAAGAGAGCCTGTATGCTGGACATTGTACAACCTGTGTGAACACAGGGTTTACAGAGTGAAGCTATAATGGACACTCTGCTGTTTATATGCTGTTGCATATTGCTTTGGTTTATGATGATGAATAAACCTCAAGGACTATACTGCTTTATGAAAACCTGTGCTGGATCTGGTTTTGTGGCGGCTAAGCGAGAATCCCCTAACTGAATGACAGCGCTACCTCACAATAGTATGAGCCCCCACATAGCTTTCTATATACAGTGTGAGTCCCCACATAGCCCCTACATATAGTACAAGCCCTACATAGCCTCCTATACAGTATGAGCCCCCACAGTCTCTCTGTATACAATGTGAGCTCCCTCTTAGCCTCCTATATACAGTATGAGCCCCCACATAGCCCCTCTATACAGTGTAGCCCCAAATAAAGAGACTATGTACAGTATGAGACCCCACATAGCCTCCTATACAGAGTATGAGCCCCCACATAGCCGCTATATACAGTATGAGCCCCTACATAGCCCCTGTATACAGTGTAGCCTCAAATAGAGAGGCTATGTACAGTATGAACCCCCACATAGCCTCCTATACACAGTATGAGCCCCCACATAGCCTCCTATACATTATGCGCCCCCACATAGCCTCCTATACACAGTATGAACCCCCACATAGCCTCCTATACACAGTATGAGCCCCCACATAGCCTCCTATACACTATGCACCCTCACATAGCCTCCTATACACAGTATGAACCTCCACTTAGCCTCTCTATATACAGTATGAGCCCCTACATAGCCCCTGTATACAGTGCAGCCCCAAATAGAGAGGCTATGTACAGTATGAACCCCCACATAGCCTTCTATAGACAGTATGAGCCCCCACATAGCTTCCTATACACTATGAGCCCCCACATAGCCTCCTATACACAGTATGAACCCCCACATAGCCTCTCTATATACAGTATGAGCCCCCACATAGCTCCTCTATACAGTGTAGCCCCAAATAGAGAGGCTATGTACAGTATGAGCCCCCATATAGCCTCCTATACACAGTATGAGCCCCCACATAGCCTCCTATACACAGTATGAGCCCCCACATAGCCTCCCTATGTATAGTATGAGCTCCTACATAGCCTCTCTACATACAGTAAGAGTCCCCACATAGCCTCTCTATATATATAGTAACAGCCACCACATAGCCTCTCTCTATATATAGTATGAGCCCCCACATAGCTTTCTATATTCAGTGTGAGCACCATACATAGCCCCCTATTACAGTATGAGCCCTACATAGCCTCCTATATACAGTGTGAGCCACCACATAGTCCCCTAAATAAAATATGAACCCTCACAGTCTCCTATAGGCATGAAACATCCCATGCACATATGAAAAAAAACCACATACTCACCTTGCTCCTGTTCCCCTAGAGCTCCACTCCGGTCTCCTGAGTCTCCACCCAGCTGATGCGACAACGTTACATCATCACGTCAGCTGGGTCAGTCGCACACATGCCGATTTGTGGGAAAAGGAGCCAGCTGCTACATTCTCCACCAATGTATTCACAACTTTTTGCATCCTGAGGATGTGGACAGCGGTGAGAGTGGACTATGGCAGTGGATGGACAGCGGGTGAGGGAATGGTATGTGCCACTTTTTCAGCCCTTCGGATGTCTTGGCCTGCGGGCCGGTGTGGCCTGTGGGTCGCAGTTTGCCCAGCTCTGGTCTATAGTGTTACTGTATGGCTCATCCAAACCTTCACCATCCAGTAGCGTCATCCTGAAATAATTACGAGATGACTCTGTTTACTCTGCCCTATTCTATACAACAAAGCTGAAAACTGAGCTGTAGAAAATAGGAAAAGTCAGCCGATTGTGACTCCTCTAGTTGCCAATGAAAAAAAGTGGAATATTTCAAGATTTTTTTTAAATGAGTAAAGAAAACAGAAAGTTGTACAGCCCCCAAAATGATGGCAATAAAAACTACAGCTTGCACTACAAAAATCAAGCCTTCATACAACTCTATCGAGCTAAAAGTTAAAAAGTTAGTTTTTTGGGAAGCGGAAAAAAAAATAGAAGGCAGAGAGGAGACCACTGAAACTCACAGACTGTGGATCATTTTATTAGTATTTTGAGAAGTCTAAGGCCACCTCCCCCCCCCAATCTTCTGCCTCTATAAATCAATGGTTCATATCATTACATATGGATGTTTGGAATAAAGGAAACTCCATGATGGGAATATCTTTACAAAATCTCCATTTTTGATAAAAGTTGATATCTCTTTAAAAGCCATTTCTGGAGAAGCCCTGGAGGCAAAGAGACCCATAATTCTGATATTTTTCAGTAGCCGGCATCGTCGTATATTATCTGCCTACACGGGACACAAGCTTACATTTCATGCTGTCAGTAGCGGCGTAGGTGTCTGACATTGGTTTCAGCCCTGTGTTTTAGATAATGATCACAAGCCAGCTCCGAAAACTTAAAAAAAATTGTCCTTTGTATTCTTTCTTCGCATTCATGCGGCATCGGGGTTATCATCTGTCAAGGTGAGTAAGTTCACAAGTCAATTTACGAACGACTACTTAAAGGGGGGTTTAAAAAGTGGACCCCAAACGCTCTTCTATACCTAAAAAAAAAAAAAAAACATAAACCAAAAGGAGCAGGTAATCCCTTCTGGGGTTTTATCAGCAGTGTGACATCTTGACTACAATTTACATTACCGCTGCAGCCAATCACTGAACTCGCTGCTGAGCTCAGTGATTGCCCTCAGCGGTTACAACAGACATCACCGCTGTGGACACAACAGAGAGATCCGAGCAGCAGCAGAGAGCCGCCACTGGACCCCGGGTGGGATAGTAACTTTTCCTTTTGCTATTTTTGGCATATTTCATTATTTGGCGTTCACTTTCCTTAAAATGGAAAACCCCCTTTTAAAGGATGTAACTGAATGGGAGGAGACACAGATTAGATATTAGAAAAAACTTTTTGACAGTTAGAGTGATCAATGAGTGGAACAGGCTGCCACGAGAAGTGGTGAGTTCTACTTCAATGAAAGTCTTCAAACAGAGACTGGACAGACATCTGTCTAGGATGATTTAGAGAATCCTGCTTTGAGCAGGGGGTTGGACCAGATGGCCCTGGAGGTCCCTTCCAACTCTACGATTCTATGATTCTATGTCTTGAAAAGAAGCTGATCACAAACCTTGCGTAGTACAGAAGTGGTGTCATTAACTCACCCACCCTCTAATGATAATGACATGACTCTGTTCCTTCTGTCTCAGTCTACACAGTAAAGCTGAAAAAAGTGAGCTACAGAAAACAACTGTCAGCGGATTGCGACCAATGTAAAAAAGTGGAATGTTTCCAGATTGTTTTCAATGGGAATCGTGAAGAAAAAAATCACTATAAGGTCTGAAAAATTTATAAGAAAAAACAAATTTAAAAGATTAATTTTTTCCTGATGACCCATTTCCTTTAGGTCTATCTGATGATTAATAAAGGGCGATGTGATCGGTGTTCCTCTGCTGATGTCACTGCCACCTGCCGTATGCGTTGGTAGCTGCTGCGCAGGACAGAGGTGACTTCACATCCTTATTTCGTGCCTTTGTTTCTTTTTTTAGGACTTTTCCTGTTTCGGCAAAAGCCCTTATGCAGCACGTGGGGTGACGCGACACCGGCCTGAAAGTTTCCCTACCATGAAATCCATCACCTCTGTGATGGAGATTAATGGAGTTCCACCGGTCAGAACGCCACCAATCCGCCACTTATCAACTATCCTCTTTTACTGATGGGAAAAAAGGATCCAGGGCAGGGACGCTTTGACCCATTTCTACATTTTCTGCTCACACCACCCAAAATTCACTCTCTCTGGACCATATCACCATCAGACTCATCATTACACTGACAGCTATATTCATCAGTAGAGTTGAGCGAAACGGGTCGAAAAATTTCAAAAGTCGCCGACTTTTGGTAAAGTCGGGTTTCATGAAACGTGAGGTTGGCCACGAGCTCGGGCGACTTTAGCGCCAAAGTCGCGTTTCAAAAGTTTGTTTTCCGCCCTTTTTCAGCCAATCAGGATCCACGGACACTGTGGGCAACGTGATGACATAGGCAGGGGTCACCACCATCTTTGAGAAGGGCATGCAAGTGATTGGCTTGCTTTGGGGGGCGTCACAGGGGGTATAAAAGGGCGTGCACGCCGACCTCCATGTTACTCATGCTGATCTCAGAATAGGGAGAGCTGCTGCTGCTGCTGATTCTGTAGGGAGAGCGTTAGGCAGGGAAGAAGACACCAAAAACTGCTTCTGCTGCTAGCGATTTTGCCTGTACAACACACCAGTCACTGTGTGTGCAGTGCAAGTGGAGGCTATATTGTGGTGGATCAGCGGTGTTGGTTGTTAGACTGCCTTATAAGGCTTCCTGATAGCTGCATTGCTGTTTTCCCACTGCTCTGCAAACTGCTTTTTTAAAAGCAATCCAAATTTTTTTTTTTGTCCTGGTGAGGTACTGAGCGTGCATTTTTTCACACCATACAGCGGTGTACGGTCCTCACACAGTACCGTGTAATGGCTGTTATCACGGCCACAGTGAAGCTATCTGTGTGTGACTCTGTAAGAATAAGTCGAGGACATGTTCCGTTCTTACAGACCTCCACCTTCTAGTGTAGTCTGCTTTTCAAACAGTTAAGTATATTTGCTGTTTGATCACATTCAAAACTATAGAGAGACAGCGTGTGTCAGTCCGTATACTTAAAAAACACGGAGCTTGACAATTTTACGGACACCGGACAGCGGTGTACGTGCACGCTCCTCTCTCAGTACCGTGTAACGGCTGTTATCACGGCCACAGTGAAGCTATCTGTGTGTGACTCTGTAAGGATAAGTCGACGACATGTTCCGTTCTTACAGACCTACACTCTAGGGAAATTCCTATTCTGCCCAATTCTATATACACCTTGTAGTTTGTCATACACTAGCCAATTTCTGCCTGTGACATAGCGGTGTGATATTCACTGGGCCTCACACAATCCAACAGTGTCCACAAGTGTGTTCAGAAATTCTACATCTCCCCTGTCCTATAGTGACATTTTTCACACCTGCGACATTGAGCCTGTGACATAGCAGTGTGATATTCACTGGGCCTCACACAATCCAACAGTGTCCACAAGTGTGTTCAGAAATTCTACATCTCCTCTGTCCTATAGTGACATTTTTCACACCTGCGACATTGAGCCTGTGACATAGCGGTATGATATTAACTGGGCCTCACACAATCCAACAGTGTCCACAAGTGTGTTCAGAAATTCTACATCTCCCCTGTCCTATAGTGACATTTTTCACACCTGCGACATTGAGCCTGTGACATAGCAGTGTGATATTCACTGGGCCTCACACAATCCAACAGTGTCCACAAGTGTGTTCAGAAATTCTACATCTCCTCTGTCCTATAGTGACATTTTTCACACCTGCGACATTGAGCCTGTGACATAGCGGTATGATATTAACTGGGCCTCACACAATCCAACAGTGTCCACAAGTGTGTTCAGAAATTCTACATCTCCCCTGTCCTATAGTGACATTTTTCACACCTACGACATTGAGCCTGTGACATAGCGGTGTGATATTAACTGGGCCTCACACAACAGTGTCCACAAGTGTGTTCAGAAATTCTACATCTCCCCTGTCCTATAGTGACATTTTTCACACCTACGACATTGAGCCTGTGACATAGCGGTGTGATATTAACTGGGCCTCACACAATCCAACAGTGTCCACAAGTGTGTTCAGAAATTCTACATCTCCCCTGTCCTATAGTGACATTTTTCACACCTGCGACATTGAGCCTGTGACATAGCGGTGTGATATTAACTGGGCCTCACACAATCCAACAGTGTCCACAAGTGTGTTCAGAAATTCTAAATCTCCCCTGTCCTATAGTGACATTTTTCACACCTGCGACATTGAGCCTGTGACATAGCAGTGTGATATTAACTGGGCCTCACACAATCCAACAGTGTCCACAAGTGTGTTCAGAAATTCTAAATCTCCCCTGTCCTATAGTGACATTTTTCACACCTGCGAAATTGAGCCTTTGACATAGCGGTGTGATATTAACTGGGCCTCACACAACAGTGTCCACAAGTGTGTTCAGAAATTCTAAATCTCCCCTGTCCTATAGTGACATTTTTCACACCTGCGACATTGAGCCTGTGACATAGCAGTGTGATATTCACTGGGCCTCACACAATCCAACAGTGTCCACAAGTGTGTTCAGAAATTCTACATCTCCCCTGTCCTATAGTGACATTTTTCACACCTGCGACATTGAGCCTGTGACATAGCGGTATGATATTAACTGGGCCTCACACAATCCAACAGTGTCCACAAGTGTGTTCAGAAATTCTACATCTCCCCTGTCCTATAGTGAAATTTTTCACACCTACGACATTGAGCCTGTGACATAGCGGTGTGATATTAACTGGGCCTCACACAACAGTGTCCACAAGTGTGTTCAGAAATTCTACATCTCCCCTGTCCTATAGTGACATTTTTCACACCTACGACATTGAGCCTGTGACATAGCGGTGTGATATTAACTGGGCCTCACACAATCCAACAGTGTCCACAAGTGTGTTCAGAAATTCTAAATCTCCCCTGTCCTACAGTGACATTTTTCACACCTGCGACATTGAGCCTGTGACATAGCGGTGTGATATTAACTGGGCCTCACACAATCCAACAGTGTCCACAAGTGTGTTCAGAAATTCTAAATCTCCCCTGTCCTATAGTGACATTTTTCACACCTGCGACATTGAGCCTGTGACATAGCGGTGTGATATTAACTGGGCCTCACACAACAGTGTCCACAAGTGTGTTCAGAAATTCTACATCTCCCCTGTCCTAGAGTGACATTTTTCACACCTGCGACATTGAGCCTGTGACATAGCAGTGTGATATTCATTGAGCCTCACACAATCCAAGTGTCCACAAGTGTGTTCAGAAATTCTACATCTCCCCTGTCCTATAGTGACATTTTTCACACCTGCGACATTGAGCCTGTGACATAGCGGTATGATATTAACTGGGCCTCACACAATCCAACAGTGTCCACAAGTGTGTTCAGAAATTCTACATCTCCCCTGTCCTATAGTGACATTTTTCACACCTACGACATTGAGCCTGTGACATAGCGGTGTGATATTAACTGGGCCTCACACAACAGTGTCCACAAGTGTGTTCAGAAATTCTACATCTCCCCTGTCTTATAGTGACATTTTTCACACCTGCGACATTGAGCCTGTGACATAGCGGTGTGATATTAACTGGGCCTCACACAATCCAACAGTGTCCACAAGTGTGTTCAGAAATTCTACATCTCCCCTGTCCTATAGTGACATTTTTCACACCTACGACATTGAGCCTGTGACATAGCGTTGTGATATTAACTGGGCCTCACACAATCCAACAGTGTCCACAAGTGTGTTCAGAAATTCTAAATCTCCCCTGTCCTATAGTGACATTTTTCACACCTGCGACATTGAGCCTGTGACATAGCGGTGTGATATTAACTGGGCCTCACACAACAGTGTCCACAAGTGTGTTCACTGTTCAGAAATTCTTTTTTTTTTTTAAACCAGTTATTTTTATTTAGGTTTCAAAAGATTTTAAACAATAAACAGTGGATATCAATATACATGTAACAATTCACATATCTTGTAGTAATACAATCAAAGCCATCCCCCCCTCCCCCCTCCCCCAATACTCCTTATGCAGGGTATACTTGAGAGTCTTAGCAATCATATCACCGCCATCCAGGCGGACCATATTTTTTTGAAAGTGCTTTCACCATGCCTTCGCATGTAAATGCTTTCCTCTAAATGCATTACCGTACGTGTCTGAGCAATAAATTCCCTCCTAGTGGGGGGTTCCGAATCCTTCCATTTTCGTGCTATTAGTTTGCGTGCCACATACAGCAACCTCGCTATTGCCACTTTGTAATGTTCTGAGACAGGTATCCCATCCACCTCCCCCAAAACACACAGCACTGGATTCCTGTCGAGCGTACCTGCGTAAGCTCTCTCAATTTTGTTGATAACGACCAGCCAGTATGCCACCAGCCGCGGACACGACCATAACATATGTAACAGTCCGGCCTGGTCTGTGCCACATCTAGGGCAGCTAGAGTCTCCCCTCAAGCCCGCCTTGAATAGGACCAGCGGTGTTTTGTATGTTCTATGTATTACATATAATTGGGAGAGCCGTGCCTGCTCGCTTAGAGAGATCTTCGGGACATATTCAAGAATAGTCTCCCATTGTTCTGTTGTGAGGGTACCTACCTCCCTCTCCCATTTGCTCTTTGCAGTGAGGTGCTTGTCCCCCAGATAGGAGTGTAGTAGATCATGATATATGCTCGATATAACTCCCCTCGTCCCTCCTTTCATACACACAAATTCTAGTACAATGTCGCCCTGAACCGTCATGGCTCCCAATCTACACTGTGCCCTCCAAGCATGTCGAAGCATATAGTATTGAAACCCCCATACCGAAGGCAAATCAAATTCCTCTCTCAATGTCTCAAAGGTCTTCAGGTCCGTTCCACTCTGCAGCTGGCACACATATCTTACTACTTTCGCCTTCCAATTGCCCATTTGATGCAGCTTATTAAGTTCCGGCAGATGCTCATTGTCCCACACCGGTGAGTACCTAGTCAGCTCATCCACCCCTCTGATCCTTTTAATGGTGTCCCATACCTTCTGAATCATGCCTATGGTAGGATATGGTGCTGCCAGTTTCTTAAAGGTACCATCCTCTAGACCCTGGATAAGTGGGCGTCTCCCCGTCACATGTACCAGCACCCGGTGAGCTGCTCCTCCACAATCGAGCTCTCTCCATCCCCTGACATGCTGGCCCTGTACTGCCAAGAAATAGACCCATGGATTTGGTGCGGCCAGTCCTCCCTCTTCCTTTCCTTTTTGCAGAGTTCCAAATTTAATCCGTGCCTGCTTCTTGCCCCATATCAAGGATCTGAAGATAGAATCAATGCCCCGAAACCGTTTTTTTGGTAGCCATATCGGCGAATTGTGCAAAACGTACATTAGTTGTGGCATAAGGACCATCATAATCAGGTTAGTTCTACCCGTTACCGTTAAAGCCAATTTGCACCATGCACCTATTTTCCCTTTAAATTTCTCTAGCAGAGGAACCAAATTCAGATCCGTGAATCGGGACAGTGGAAGAGCTACCCATATCCCTAGGTATTTAAACTGTGAAACTAGCTGGAGTTGTTTCCCCCTCTCATCTATCTCCTCCGCTTCTATTGCTCTATCCACAGCCATGACATAAGACTTGTGCCAATTTATCTCCAGTCCCGAAATGCTCCCAAATTGTTTAATTACATCCATCGCGCACCCCAGTGTCTCTCCTGCACTTTCCAAAAACAACAGGATGTCGTCGGCATACAATGATATTTTTTCTTCCAGCTTCCCAAATTTAAATCCGACCACTCCCCTCTCAGCTCTAATCTTGGTTGCCAGGGGCTCCACTGCCACTGCGAACAATAGCGGGGACAGCGGACACCCCTGCCTTGTGCCCCTATGCAAGTCAAACATCCCGGACTGTTCTCCATTCACCTTAACTACCGCCTTTGGGGATGAGTACAATAACTTCACCAAGGCCATGAACGCGGGGCCGAATCCCATCAGTTCCATGATTTTCCATAAGTATTGCCATTCCACGCTATCAAATGCTTTCCTAGCATCCAATGACATCACTATTCTCCTGCCACCATTATCAGCAGGCAGTTGCATATTAAGAAATAATCTTCTTAAGTTAACAGCCGTGGAGCGGTTAGGCATAAAGCCCGACTGGTCCTCGTGTATAATGGTATGCGCAACCCCGGTGAGCCGGGTGGCCAGGATCTTAGCGAGTATTTTGACATCCGTTGTCAACAACGAAATGGGCCTGTACGACTCCGCATCCATGGGATCTTTTCCCTCCTTCGGCAGAACCACTATCACTGCTTCCTCCATTGATCTCGGCAGTGCCCCCGTCACTAAAGCCTCATCAAACACAGATTTCAATTTCGGAGCCAGCAGTTCCACTAACTCCCTGTACACCTCCCCAGGTAGACCATCAGCTCCCGGTGATTTGTTATTGGGCATAGACAGTATTGCACATTCCACCTCCTTCACACTCACAGGTTCTTCCAACCTCAACCTATCTTCCTCAGACAATTTAGGTAGTGAAATGCCTTCCAAAAATTTCTCCACATCCCCCTCTGTGTCCCGTGCTCTCGAAGTGTACAGTGCCATGTAATATGCCTTGAAGACCTCCAGTATGTCCTTTGTGTCTGTCAGAGTAGCCCCTGTTTGATCTCTCAGTTTATACACCCTGGAAGACTCCCTTTGTGCCGCAGATATCACCGCCAACAAGTGACCTACTCTCTCTCCTTCTTCAAAGAATTGAGCTTGCTGAAATGCCCTTTTCCTCTCAGCTTGCATCATGTGCAGTTTATCAACTGCCTCCTGAGCCAATTTTAGTCTATTGTGAGCTTCACTCGTTGGCGCCAAAATCATGTCTGCCTCTGCTCTTGTCAGGTCATCCTTTATTTGTTGATCTGCCAATTTAGTTTTGGTCTTACACCTCGCAATCTCACTTATAAAAAATCCCCTCATAAATGCCTTCATGGCATCCCATACCGTTGTGGCCTCAGTACTCCCTTCATTCATTTGGAAGAAGTGCTCTAGCTCTTTGGTTATGCCACCCATGTCCACCACTTTAAGCCACGTCGGGTGTAGACGCCAACCTCCCCTCTGACCCCGAGCAGATCTCACCAGAAGCGTGACCACCATAGGACCATGATCCGAGAGAGTCCTCTGTAGGTATTCCACCTCCCCCACCATCCCGTCCATAGCGGTATCCCCCAAAGCCAGGTCTATCCTCGACAGTGTTCCATGTGTTGCCGAATGACATGAAAAAGTCCTCTTACCCTCATTTCGTACTCTCCACAGATCTACCAGCCCAAGTTCCCCTACATACTTGCCAAAGGCAGTCATCCTGTCCTGTCCAGCTTCCGTACCTGCCGGTCGTACTTTATCCCAAAAATCATTCATAGTGTTATTAACATCTCCCATAATCAACAATGGAGTCTCTCCCCATCTGCCCGTCAGTTCCAGTACTGCTTGTAGTTTCTTTTTAGAGTAAGGTGGAGGGATATATAAAGCCACTAAAATCATTTTGTGTCCAAACAATCTGCAAGCAATCCATACATACTGCCCTTCACTGTCTACATGCACTTCCAGCTCTTCATAATGTGTGTTTTTGTGTATTAGGACTGACACCCCCCTGGAGTACGAGGAATAAGTAGAATGATATGTCTTTAGCATCCAGGCTCTTGACAACCAGTGCATAGTGTCTCTAGTGAGATGTGTCTCCTGCAAGCACGCGATCATAGGTTCACAGGATTTGATATGATTCAGAACAGCTGCCCTCTTAACCTTATCAGATATACCACGTACATTCCAACTTAACATCCGAACAGTACGGTTACTCATTGTGCATTAGAAAGAACAATCCATCATCATCAAGTAACATCATTACATTGTGGTCCCAATCATACCCGGTCAAACAGCATGAAAACCCCCATCTCCCTACAAATCCACCCCACCCACCTCCCCCCATCCCTCTCCGCTTCCCCTCCCCCCACCCTTCCCCTTTTGCACTTGTCACTCTCTCCCCAACGTGAGAGTGGGAGCTCAAAGAACCTGAGCAACTTCTCAGTATTCCGCACTTCAACATGCGTCGTGTCCTCCTCCATCATTGGCAGCCTCTCCGCCATATTGTCAACAGTATGCATAGTCCCGAACCATTAGTCAAACAATTAACCATAATACGTAGATCCCAGTGGGGAGTTCTCCCCCTCCTCTGCGCTCCTATTTCGCAGAGTAAAGCAGCGCCACAACCCTGTCCAGTGATCAGTCTAGCAGGGTCATGTGGTCATATTGCCATTATCTTCTCTCAATTTGCTCCGGTTGCGCTCCAACCACGAAGCAGCCTCAACCGGTGACGGGAAAAAAATGACCTTTCCAAAAGCTTCCACTCTTAATTTAGCAGGATAAATTGTAGAGTATTTCAAATGCAAAGAGCGGAGCTGTTTCTTCACTTCGCCATACCGCAGTCGCAACTTTTGCACCTTGGCTGAGTAATCCAGGTATATTTCGATTCGTTTGCCCTCCAGGTGAAGATCTGTCAACTTTGCAGCCTTTCGTAAGATAGTGTCCCTGTCTCTGCAATTCAGGATTCTGGCTAGCATCGTGCGAGGTCCATCTCCCGGCACTGGGGGTCTCATGGGTACGCGATGGGCACGCTCCACCGCAAACACTCTCGACAAGTTATCAGCACCAAACTTGTCCAGCAGCCAGGTTTCAATAAAGGTTGTGGGGTCAGCACCCTCAGCTCTCTCAGGGATGCCCACAATGCGCAAATTGTTCCTACGTGACCGGTTCTCCAGGTCATCATTTTTATTGGCTACTACCGTGATCCTCTGAGTGTGCTGTTGTTGTGTCTTTTGCACTGAGGTTAAGTGATCTTCTGTTACACCAACTCTGTCCTCCACCTCAGTTAATCTGGCTGTAACTTTCTGCATAGATGTTTTTATGCCTCCCATTTCTTCTTTCAGGCAATTCACTTGCTTTGTTAGAGCAGTTAAGGCAGTCTTGCAGTATAAGACAGCTTGGAATACATCCCGCAGGGTGGGCTCTGCTACATCTGCACTTTCAGCTAACTGCACAGTGTCACCATCCCCCTCTTCCTCCTGCTCCAGCTCTGCATTCAGCACAGGCATCTCCTCATCGTCTTCCTCCTCATCTCTGTGCTTCTCACTCTCTCCATTTCCTTCTTCATCTGTCTCTATGCCCTTCACATACCTGTTCAGCCGGGCTGAGACTTCCAGCCTCTGTGCAAAGGCTGTGTTTCTTCTTCCCGCCTCCTCCTCTCTCTCAGCACCATCTTGGACTGAGGCACTGCTGCAGGCTCCAACATCTTTCTGCCTTTTGCGGCCCATGTCTGTCTCTCTGAGTCTGGCAGAAGCTCACCCCTGACTCCTGGGACCTTCAGACATCTGATCCTGGTAAAGGAATTTGCTGGTTCGGGCTCTGTGCAGGATAATTGAGGCTAATGGTGGCAGAGAAGCACAGCCACCCGACTTCTCACATCAAGAGCTAGGCCCCGCCCCCCGTGTTCAGAAATTCTACATCTCCCTTGTCCTATAGTGACATTTTTCACACCTGTGACATTGAGCCTGTGAAATAGCGGTGTGATATTAACTGGGCCTCACACAATCCAACAGTGTCCACAAGTGTGTTCAGAAATGCTACATCTCCCCTGTCCTATAGTGACAGTTTTCACACCTGCGACATTGAACCTGTGACATAGCGGTGTGATATTAACTGGGCCTCACACAAACAGTGTCCACAAGTGTGTTCAGAAATTCTACATCTCCCCTGTCCTATAGTGACATTTTTCACACCTGCGACATTGAGCCTGTGACATAGCGGTGTGATATTAACTGGGCCTCACACAATCCAACAGTGTCCACAAATATGTTCAGAAATTCTACATCTCCCCTGTCCTATAGTGACATTTTTCACACCTGCGACATTGAGCCTGTGACATAGCGGTGTGATATTAACTGGGCCTCACACAATCCAACAGTGTCCACAAATGTGTTCAGAAATTCTACATCTCCCCTGTCTAATAGTGACATTTTTCACACCTGCGAAATTGAGCCTGTGACATAGCGGTGTGATATTAACTGGGCCTCACACAACAATGTCCACAAGTGTGTTCAGAAATTCTACATCTCCCCTGTCCTATAGTGACATTTTTCACACCTGCGACATTGAGCCTGTGACATAGCGGTATGATATTAACTGGGCCTCACACAATCCAACAGTGTCCACAAGTGTGTTCAGAAATTCTACATCTCCCCTGTCCTATAGTGAAATTTTTCACACCTACGACATTGAGCCTGTGACATAGCGGTGTGATATTAACTGGGCCTCACACAACAGTGTCCACAAGTGTGTTCAGAAATTCTACATCTCCCCTGTCCTATAGTGACATTTTTCACACCTACGACATTGAGCCTGTGACATAGCGGTGTGATATTAACTGGGCCTCACACAATCCAACAGTGTCCACAAGTGTGTTCAGAAATTCTACATCTCCCCTGTCCTATAGTGACATTTTTCACACCTGCGACATTGAGCCTGTGACATAGCGGTGTGATATTAACTGGGCCTCACACAACAGTGTCCACAAGTGTGTTCAGAAATTCTACATCTCCCCTGTCCTATAGTGACATTTTTCACACCTGCGACATTGAGCCTGTGACATAGCAGTGTGATATTCACTGAGCCTCACACAATCCAACAGTGTCCACAAGTGTGTTCAGAAATTCTACATCTCCCCTGTCCTATAGTGACATTTTTCACACCTGCGACATTGAGCCTGTGACATAGCGGTATGATATTAACTGGGCCTCACACAATCCAACAGTGTCCACAAGTGTGTTCAGAAATTCTACATCTCCCCTGTCCTATAGTGACATTTTTCACACCTACGACATTGAGCCTGTGACATAGCGGTGTGATATTAACTGGGCCTCACACAACAGTGTCCACAAGTGTGTTCAGAAATTCTACATCTCACCTGTCCTATAGTGACATTTTTCACACCTACGACATTGAGCCTGTGACATAGCATTGTGATATTAACTGGGCCTCACACAATCCAACAGTGTCCACAAGTGTGTTCAGAAATTCTAAATCTCCCCTGTCCTATAGTGACATTTTTCACACCTGCGACATTGAGCCTGTGACATAGCAGTGTGATATTAACTGGGCCTCACACAACAGTGTCCACAAGTGTGTTCACTGTTCAGAAATTCTTTTTTTTTTTTTAAACCAGTTATTTGAATTTAGGTTTCAAAAGATTTTAAACAATAAACAGTGGATATCAATATACATGTAACAATTCACATATCTTGTAGTAATACAATCAAAGCCATCCCCCCCTCCCCCCTCCCCCAATACTCCTTATGCCGGGTATACTTGAGAGTCTTAGCAATCATATCACCGCCATCCAGGCGGACCATATTTTTTTGAAAGTGCTTTCACCATGCCTTCGCCTGTAAATGCTTTCCTCTAAATGCATTACCGTACGTGTCTGAGCAATAAATTCCCTCCTAGTGGGGGGTTCCGAATCCTTCCATTTTCGTGCTATTAGTTTGCGTGCCACATACAGCAACCTCGCTATTGCCACTTTGTAATGTTCTGAGACAGGTATCCCATCCACATCCCCCAAAACACACAGCACTGGATTCCTGTCGAGCGTACATGCATAAGCTCTCTCAATTTTGTTGATAACGACCAGCCAGTATGCCACCAGCCGCGGACACGACCATAACATATGTAACAGTCCGGCCTGGTCTGTGCCACATCTAGGGCAGCTAGAGTCTCCCCTCAAGCCCGCCTTGAATAGGACCAGCGGTGTTTTGTATGTTCTATGTATTACATATAATTGGGAGAGCCGTGCCTGCTCGCTTAGAGAGATCTTCGGGACATATTCAAGAATAGTCTCCCATTGTTCTGTTGTGAGGGTACCTACCTCCCTCTCCCATTTACTCTTTGCAGTGAGGTGCTTGTCCCCCAGATAGGAGTGTAGTAGATCATGATATATGCTCGATATAACTCCCCTCGTCCCTCCTTTCATACACACAAATTCTAGTACAATGTCGCCCTGAACCGTCATGGCTCCCAATCTACACTGTGCCCTCCAAGCATGTCGAAGCATATAGTATTGAAACCCCCATACCGAAGGCAAATCAAATTCCTCTCTCAATGTCTCAAAGGTCTTCAGGTCCGTTCCACTCTGCAGCTGGCACACATATCTTACTCCTTTCGCCTTCCAATTGCCCATTTGATGCAGCTTATTAAGTTCCGGCAGATGCTCATTGTCCCACACCAGTGAGTACCTAGTCAGCTCATCCACCCCTCTGATCCTTTTAATGGTGTCCCATACCTTCTGAATCATGCCTATGGTAGGATATGGTGCTCCCAGTTTCTTAAAGGTACCATCCTCTAGACCCTGGATAAGTGGGCGTCTCCCCGTCACATGTACCAGCACCCGGTGAGCTGCTCCTCCACAATCGAGCTCTCTCCATCCCCTGACATGCTGGCCCTGTACTGCCAAGAAATAGACCCATGGATTTGGTGTGGCCAGTCCTCCCTCTTCCTTTCCTTTTTGCAGAGTTCCAAATTTAATCCGTGCCTGCTTCTTGCCCCATATCAAGGATCTGAAGATAGAATCAATGCCCCGAAACCGTTTTTTTGGTAGCCATATCGGCGAATTGTGCAAAACGTACATTAGTTGTGGCATAAGGACCATCTTAATCAGGTTAGTTCTACCCGTTACCGTTAAAGCCAATTTGCACCATGCACCTATTTTCCCTTTAAATTTCTCTAGCAGAGGAACCAAATTCAGATCCGTGAATCGGGACAGTGGAAGAGCTACCCATATCCCTAGGTATTTAAACTGTGAAACTAGCTGGAGTTGTTTCCCCCTCTCATCTATCTCCTCCGCTTCTATTGCTCTATCCACAGCCATGACATAAGACTTGTGCCAATTTATCTCCAGTCCCGAAATGCTCCCAAATTGTTTAATTACATCCATCGCGCACCCCAGTGTCTCTCCTGCACTTTCCAAAAACAACAGGATGTCGTCGGCATACAATGATATTTTTTCTTCCAGCTTCCCAAATTTAAATCCGACCACTCCCCTCTCAGCTCTAATCTTGGCCGCCAGGGCCTCCACTGCCACCGCGAACAATAGCGGGGACAGCGGACACCCCTGCCTTGTGCCCCTATGCAAGTCAAACATCCCGGACTGTTCTCCATTCACCTTAACTACCGCCTTTGGGGATGAGTACAATAACTACACCCAGGCCATGAACGCGGGGCCGAATCCCATCAGTTCCATGATTTTCCATAAGTATTGCCATTCCACGCTATCAAATGCTTTCCTAGCATCCAATGACATCACTATTCTCCTGCCACCATTATCAGCAGGCAGTTGCATATTAAGAAATAATCTTCTTAAGTTAACAGCCGTGGAGCGGTTAGGCATAAAGCCCGACTGGTCCTCGTGTATAATGGTATACGCAACCCCGGTGAGCCGGGTGGCCAGGATCTTAGCGAGTATTTTGACATCCGTTGTCAACAACGAAATGGGCCTGTACGACTCCGCATCCATGGGATCTTTTCCCTCCTTCGGCAGAACCACTATCACTGCTTCCTCCATTGATCTCGGCAGTGCCCCCGTCACTAAAGCCTCATCAAACACAGATTTCAATTTCGGAGCCAGCAGTTCCACTAACTCCCTGTACACCTCCCCAGGTAGACCATCAGCTCCCGGTGATTTGTTATTGGGCATAGACAGTATTGCACATTCCACCTCCTTCACACTCACAGGTTCTTCCAACCTCAACCTATCTTCCTCAGACAATTTAGGTAGTGAAATGCCTTCCAAAAATTTCTCCACATCCCCCTCTGTGTCCCGTGCTCTCGAAGTGTACAGTGCCATGTAATATGCCTTGAAGACCTCCAGTATGTCCTTTGTGTCTGTCAGAGTAGCCCGTTTGATCTCTCAGTTTATACACCCTGGAAGACTCCCTTTGTGCCGCAGATATCACCGCCAACAAGTGACCTACTCTCTCTCCTTCTTCAAAGAATTGAGCTTGCTGAAATGCCCTTTTCCTCTCAGCTTGCATCATGTGCAGTTTATCAACTTCCTCCTGAGCCAATTTTAGTCTATTGTGAGCTTTACTCGTTGGCGCCAAAATCATGTCTGCCTCCGCTCTTGTCAGGTCATCCTTTATTTGTTGATCTGCCAATTTAGTTTGGTCTTACACCTCGCAATCTCACTTATAAAAAGTCCCCTCATAAATGCCTTCATGGCATCCCATACCGTTGTGGCCTCAGTACTCCCTTCGTTCATTTGGAAGAAGTGCTCTAGCTCTTTGGTTATGCCACCCATGTCCACCACTTTAAGCCACGTCGGGTGTAGACGCCAACCTCCCCTCTGACCCCGAGCAGATCTCACCAGAAGCGTGACCACCATAGGACCATGATCCGAGAGAGTCATCTGTAGATATTCCACCTCCCCCACCATCCCGTCCATAGCGGTATCCCCCAAAGCCAGGTCTATCCTCGACAGTGTTCCATGTGTTGCCGAATGACATGAAAAAGTCCTCTTACCCTCATTTCGTACTCTCCACCGATCTACCAGCCCAAGTTCCCCTACATACTTGCCAAAGGCAGTCATCCTGTCCTGTCCAGCTTCCGTACCTGCCGGTCGTACTTTATCCCAAAAATCATTCATAGTGTTATTAACATCTCCCATAATCAACAATGGAGTCTCCCCCCATCTGCCCGTCAGTTCCAGTACTGCTTGTAGTTTCTTTTTAGAGTAAGGTGGAGGGATATATAAAGCCACTAAAATCATTTTGTGTCCGAACAATCTGCAAGCAATCCATACATACTGCCCTTCACTGTCTACATGCACTTCCAGCTCTTCATAATGTGTGTTTTTGTGTATTAGGACTGACACCCCCCTGGAGTACGAGGAATAAGTAGAATGATATGTCTTTAGCATCCAGGCTCTTGACAACCAGTGCATAGTGTCTCTAGTGAGATGTGTCTCCTGCAAGCACGCGATCATAGGTTCACAGGATTTGATATGATTCAGAACAGCTGCCCTCTTAACCTTATCAGATATACCACGTACATTCCAACTTAACATCCGAACAGTACGGTTACTCATTGTGCATTAGAAAGAACAATCCATCATCATCAAGTAACATCATTACATTGTGGTCCCAATCATACCCGGTCAAACAGCATGAAAACCCCCATCTCCCTACAAATCCACCCCACCCACCCCCCCATCCCTCTCCGCTTCCCCTCCCCCCACCCTTCCCCTTTTGCACTTGTCACTCTCTCCCCAACGTGAGAGTGGGAGCTCAAAGAACCTGAGCAACTTCTCAGTATTCCGCACTTCAACATGCGTCGTGTCCTCCTCCATCATTGGCAGCCTCTCCGCCATATTGTCAACAGTATGCATAGTCCCGAACCATTAGTCAAACAATTAACCATAATACGTAGATCCCAGTGGGGAGTTCTCCCCCTCCTCTGCGCTCCTATTTCGCAGAGTAAAGCAGCGCCACAACCCTGTCCAGTGATCAGTCTAGCAGGGTCATGTGGTCATATTGCCACTATCTTCTCTCAATTTGCTCCGGTTGCGCTCCAACCACGAAGCAGCCTCAACCGGTGACGGGAAAAAAATGACCTTTCCAAAAGCTTCCACTCTTAATTTAGCAGGATAAATTGTAGAGTATTTCAAATGCAAAGAGCGGAGCTGTTTCTTCACTTCGCCATACCGCAGTCGCAACTTTTGCACCTCGGCTGAGTAATCCGGGTATATTTCGATTCGTTTGCCCTCCAGGTTAAGATCTGTCAACTTTGCAGCCTTTCGTAAGATAGTGTCCCTGTCTCTGCAATTCAGGATTCTGGCTAGCATCGTGCGAGGTCCATCTCCCGGCACTGGGGGTCTCATGGGTACGCGATGGGCACGCTCCACCGCAAACACTCTCGACAAGTTATCAGCACCAAACTTGTCCAGCAGCCAGGTTTCAATAAAGGTTGTGGGGTCAGCACCCTCAGCTCTCTCAGGGATGCCCACAATGCGCAAATTGTTCCTACGTGACCGGTTCTCCAGGTCATCATTTTTATTGGCTACTACCGTGATCCTCTGAGTGTGCTGTTGTTGTGTCTTTTGCACTGAGGTTAAGTGATCTTCTGTTACACCAACTCTGTCCTCCACCTCAGTTAATCTGGCTGTAACTTTCTGCATAGATGTTTTTATGCCTCCCATTTCTTTTTTCAGGCAATTCACTTGCTTTGTTAGAGCAGTTAAGGCAGTCTTGCAGTATAAGACAGCTTGGAATACATCCCGCAGGGTGGGCTCTGCTACATCTGCACTTTCAGCTAACTGCACAGTGTCACCATCCCCCTCTTCCTCCTGCTCCAGCTCTGCATTCAGCACAGGCATCTCCTCATCGTCTTCCTCCTCATCTCTGTGCTTCTCACTCTCTCCATTTCCTTCTTCATCTGTCTCTATGCCCTTCACATACCTGTTCAGCCGGGCTGAGACTTCCAGCCTCTGTGCAAAGGCTGTGTTTCTTCTTCCCGCCTCCTCCTCTCTCTCAGCACCATCTTGGACTGAGGCACTGCTGCAGGCTCCGACATCTTTCTGCCTTTTGCGGCCCATGTCTGTCTCTCTGAGTCTGGCAGAAGCTCACCCCTGACTCCTGGGACCTTCAGACATCTGATCCTGGTAAAGGAATTTGCTGGTTCGGGCTCTGTGCAGGATAATTGAGGCTAATGGTGGCAGAGAAGCACAGCCACCCGACTTCTCACATCAAGAGCTAGGCCCCGCCCCCCGTGTTCAGAAATTCTACATCTCCCTTGTCCTATAGTGACATTTTTCACACCTGTGACATTGAGCCTGTGAAATAGCGGTGTGATATTAACTGGGCCTCACACAATCCAACAGTGTCCACAAGTGTGTTCAGAAATGCTACATCTCCCCTGTCCTATAGTGACAGTTTTCACACCTGCGACATTGAACCTGTGACATAGCGGTGTGATATTAACTGGGCCTCACACAACAGTGTCCACAAGTGTGTTCAGAAATTCTACATCTCCCCTGTCCTATAGTGACATTTTTCACACCTGCGACATTGAGCCTGTGACATAGCGGTGTGATATTAACTGGGCCTCACACAATCCAACAGTGTCCACAAATGTGTTCAGAAATTCTACATCTCCCCTGTCCTATAGTGACATTTTTCACACCTGCGAAATTGAGCCTGTGACATAGCGGTGTGATATTAACTGGGCCTCACACAACAATGTCCACAAGTGTGTTCAGAAATTCTACATCTCCCCTGTCCTATAGTGACATTTTTCACACCTGCGACATTGAGCCTGTGACATAGCGGTGTGATATTAACTGGGCCTCACACAATCCAACTGTGTCCACAAGTGTGTTCAGAAATTCTACGTCTCCCCTGTCCTATATACACCTTGTACCTTGTTTTACATTACTATATAGTTTGTGGGATTTTGTGTACATTTTTACCAAAAATGAGGAAGGCTGGTGGAAGAGGCCGTGGAATTGGGTGGGGGTTGCCAGCTGGTAATGATGGTGTTGGTGGTGGATCTGATGGTAGTGGCAAAAGCAAAATAGGACCGAATGCAGGAGGTGTTGAGCCTGCGTCATTGTCAGGCTCCACAAGGCCTCAAAGGCTTAGTTTTCTAGGAGTTGGCAAACCGCTTTTAAAGCCAGAGCTTCAGGAAAAAGTTTTGGCTTACATTGCTGACTCAGCCTCCAGCTCTATCGCCTACTCTTCTGAAGTTGTAAAAAATAAAAGCACTGAGTCGTCATTGGAGGGTCATGTTCATGAACCACACCTTTCCTTGTGTCCTTCACCCCAACCAAGATTGAAGGATGACGCAGGCCATACAACTGATTACTCCATGGAGCTGTTTTCACATACCATGCCTGGGTTATCAAGTGAAATGGTGATTTACCCAGGCCAAGATGAATCTGACATGGAGTGCACTGATGCACAGCCACTGATAGATGTTTCTGCTGGTACATTCAGTCAGAGCACTACATTGTCCCCGCAGTGTAATGAGCCAGATTCTGACCCTGATGAGACTCAGGTGCCCCTTCCCGCATACTATACCACCATACACGATGACACAGAGGAAGGTGCACATGACATTGAAGAGGAGGTGATGGATGACCCAGTTGTTGACCCAGATTGGCATCCATTGGGGGAAGAGGGTGCTGCTTCCAATAGCTCAGATGAGGAGGAGGAGCATCCACAGCAGACATCGACATCACAACAGCTGTTATCTGGCAGGCCCGGAGCACTCCAAAGACAGGTTCCAAAAATCAAAAGAGTTGCTGGACAGCTTGTCCAGACGGTCAAAATAGCACAGCGTGCTAGGCCACAAAATGTCTTCCAAAGTAGGAAGAGTGCAGTGTGGCACTTTTTTGAACAAAATCCTCATGATAAGGCCAAGGTTATCTGTAAGAAGTGCGCAAAGACCTTTAGCCGAGGGAAAAATCTGAAAAATTTGAATACCAGTTGCATGCTTAGACATATAACCAGCATGCACTTGCAAGCGTGGACACAACACCAAACCTCAAGTACCACATGTGCAACTGATCACAAAGAAGGTAGTCAGCAAAGCTACATTGTTTCCCCCACTGTAAGCCCACCAGTTAGCACAGCAGCAAATGTTGAGGTGTCGTTGCAAGGCCAAAGCAGTCAGGGAATCCCACTGTTATGTCAACGAAAGACTGAATCTTGGCCATCAGAAAGAACACCAACTCCATCACCATAATCAACCCTCTCTCAGTCCGCCCTGTCCACCGCTAGTTCCACCATATGCAGCTCTCAAGTCCAGCTCACCCTCCCAGAGACTATGAGTAGGTCAAGAAAGTACTCAGTCTCTCATCCGCGTACACTGGGTTTGAACGTCCACATTGCCAAACTAATCTCGTTAGAGATGATGCCCTATCGGTTGGTGGAAAGCGCAGCTTTCCGCGAACTCATGGCCTATGCAGTACCACGCTATGACCTACCCAGTCGCCACTTCTTCTCTCACAAAGCCATCCCAGCCCTCCACCATCATGTGAAAGACCGCATTGTCCATGCACTCAACAGTCAGTGAGTGGAAAGGTGCACCTCACAACAGATGCATGGTCCAGTCAGCATGGCCAGGGCCGTTACGTGTCCATCACTGCGCACTGGGTTAATGTGGTGGATGCAGGGTCCACAGGGGACAGCGGTGGTGGGACAGTGCTGCCTAGCCCACGGTATAGGAAACAGTTGGCTGTAGGCGTTCGACCCTCCTCCACCTCCTCCAGAAGCGAAAGCTCGTCCACAGAGCGCAGTCGTTTGAGCACTCCATCTGCAGCTGCCACTGTTGCACACGAGGTGTCCCCCTATTGAGCAGCTAATAGAAAGCATCAGCAGGCTGTGTTGCAGATGATGTGTTTGGGCAACAGACACACCGCCGAGGTGCTGGCCGAGTACTTTCAGCGACAAACTGAGTCATGGCTGGGCAGTATACATCTTGAGGCAGGCAAGGTAGTTAGTGATAACGGATGTAATTTTGTGGCAGCCATAGCCCTTTCAAAACTCAGCCACATACCTTGCTTGGCTCACACCTTGAACCTGGTGGTGCAGTGCTTCCGCAACAATTATCCGGAGTTAACAGCCCTGCTCCAGATGGTGCGAAGACTGTGCGCGCACATCCGCCGGTCGCCTGTACACTCCATTCGTATGCAGAAGCTGCAGCAATTGCTCCACCTTCCCAACCACCGCCTCATTATCGACATTGCAACAAGGTGGAACTCCACACTGCACATGGTTGAGCGGCTGTGCGGACAGAGGCAGGCCATAATGCATTTGTGGAAGGATACACGGCCAGGCACTTTGAGAGCAGACATGGAGTTGACAGGTGTGCAGTGGTCGAAGCTGAAATACCTCTGTAAAGTCCTTCAGTGTTTTGAGGAATGCACACGGCTGGTAAGCGCAGACGACGCCATCCTAAGCATGAGCATCCCACTTATGCGTCTGCTCATGCAAACTTTGACGCACCTTAAGGAGCAGGCGTCTGCAGCCAATGTTGATGAGGAGGAAGAGGAGGAGGGAATCCTTGATCACATTCAGCCATTGTCTGCTCAAGGACCTCTCCTGGACGAGGTGGAGGATGGAGAGGAGGAGGAGGATGATGATGGGGATGATTACTTAGGGGAGGAGGATGCATCTCGTGGGGCAAGTGAAAATGTTGGCGTGGCAAGGTCTGGTACAGGGTTTGTGCGTGACTGGAGGGATGTGGATTTGCCAGAAAGTGCTCCTCCAACCAGCACTCGCAGTGCATCATTGACACCGGGAACATTGGCCCACATGTCAGATTATGCCTTGCAGATCCTAAAAATTGATCCACGCATTGCCAAAATGATGAACGATGACGACTACTGGTTGGTCAGCATCCTGGATCCATGCTATAAAAACATCATGCCACACGAAAACCTTGACCTAATATTGGCTAATAAGCAACTCTGGTAAACCAGTTGGTTGAGGCATTCCCAGCACACAGCAGCGGTGATGGTTCTCACACGAGCCGTACGGGCCGGGGGCAGCTTGGCAGAGGTGTTCGTGGTGCACACAGCAGAAGTGGCGTTGGAGACAGGGGTTTCATGACAATGTTGTGGACTGATTTTTCAAGTACCGTTCACACAACTGGTGATACTGCATCGATGGAAAGTGACAGGAGACAGCAGTTGTCAACTATGGTTACAAACTACTTTTCCTCCCATATCAATGTTCTCCCGCACAGGTCATTCCTCTTTGACTATTGGGCCGCTAAACTGGACACCTGGCCTGAATTGGCACAATATGCCTTACAGGAGCTCGCTTGCCCAGCTGCAAGTGTGCTATCGGAAAGAGTCTTCAGTGCAGCTGGATCAATCCTGACAGAAAAAAGGACCCGTCTGTCAACCCAAAATGTGGATGATCTAACCTTCATTAAAATGAACCATGCATGGGTTTCCAAGGATTTTGTCCCACCTTCCCCTGATGACACATAGGGTGACAGAAAAATGGCTTGCTTTGGTCCTCCTCTTCCTGGGACTTGAACAATTTCGCCTTTTGCATCAGCTGAATGTCCAACATCAACATATGCCGCTTTCTAAAACTCCCTAACTGTGCTGCCTCCCCCCCCATGGCCGGGGTCACCACCTAGCGCACGAAACCGTGTGAGTGCCGTTGCCCTGGACAGGTGGGTAGGTCGACTCTTGGGCGCGGGCACTGGCACAGGGTCCCTCATAGTGCAATCAAGTGTCTCTGACGGTGGTGGTGCACACCCGCCGTCAGACACACCACCGTACTATGAGGGGCCCAGTGCCAGTACCGACGCCCACGAGTGGGCCCCCCTTGCTTGGGCAAGGCCCCAGCATTTGCAATCTTTACCTCTCCCTGCTCCTCCGCTGTGTAGTCTGGGCCGTCAAATCCATACTGGGCCTGACACCGTCTGAGCCTGCCTCCTGATCTATAGACATATATTTTGAATGTGTACACTATGCTATCCATACATGTTATCCGGGGATACGGTACCCTTTCTCACCTTTGTGCAATCACATGTAATCCATACTGGGCCTGACACCGTTTGAGCCTGCCTCCTGATCTATAGACATATATTTTGAATGTGTACACTATGCTATCCATACATGTTATCCGGTGATACGGTACCCTTTCTCACCTTTGTGCAATCACGTGTAATCCATACTGGGCCTGACACCGTCTGAGCCTGCCTCCTGATCTATAGACATATATTTTGAATGTGTACACAATGCTATTCATACATGTTATCTGGGGATACGGTACCCTTTCTCACCTTTGTGCAATCACGTGTAATCCATACTGGGCCTGACACCGTTTGAGCCTGCCTCCTGATCTATAGACATATATTTTGAATGTGTACACTATGCTATCCATACATGTTATCCGGGGATACGGTACCCTTTCTCACCTATGTGCAATCACATGTAATCCATACTGGGCCTGACACCGTCTGAGCCTGCCTCCTGATCTATAGACATATATTTTGAATGTGTACACTATGCTATCCATACATGTTATCCGGTGATACGGTACCCTTTCTCACCTTTGTGCAATCATGTGTAATCCATACTGGGCCTGAGAACAGCTGGCGAGCTGTTAAGCAAGCTACAGCACCTGTGGTTTGCACACATAAGTTTTTCATTTTTTCAGGAATGACGGTTAGGCCTAATTCCGGAACTGCGGTTGACCTGCACTTACTGGGAAATCATCGTTCGCGGGTAATAATTGTAATCCCAGATCCCCATCACTAACGTTGTTCAGCGGGTTATCTTCACCTGTAAGCGACAAACGCTGGCCTTTTCAGTGTAGCGCACATGCAGCCACGGACATGTAAGGGCATGACACGCCAGTTATTGGCCAATCTCACGTGCCAGAGCCTCACGTGTCCCTCTAGTAAGCCGGACTCGGACCGCGGGGCATGACGGAGTCTCGTTCGTTAACGGAATTAAGCTTGCAATGTGTGCATCTTTTTTGTTGCTGCATGGTTGAGGTTGCCCGTGTTGAGTCAAATTACGCCGTAGGCTCCACTCCTGGTGGTGCCCTTCTGGACATTCCTTTAAGGTTCAGCTTTGCAACCATACTGCCCACGTAAAACAAACACTTTGCCTTCAAGAACGCTGTTTGGAGGGTCGTGACTCGTGGGAATAACGCCGCCCAATCAGTTAACCTTCTAGAGAGATCCTTCGTTGCTCCCAAGCATGACATCACACTCCCTAGGAGGAAGGTAATGCCACTGTGGCGACCGTACTCCTGGGGGCGACACAAGTGCACTGATGCCCAGCCACTGCTCGATGAATCTGCTGGTACATTGACCCAGACCACTACATTCCCCTCGCACGCTACACGGCCTGAATCTGACCCTGATGAAACTCAGGTTACCCTTCCCATATACAGTTCCATCTTACACGGTGACAAAGAGGAAGCTGCAGATGAAAGTGCAGGTTCGGCCCACCCGCCGTCAGACACACCACCGTACTATCAGGGGCCCTGTGCCAGTGCTGTCGCCAACGAGTGGGCCCCCCCCTGCTTCCTCAGGATCACAGCACTTGCAAGGTTGAAATACTGTGCAGTGAGATGGAAGATGGGGACGACGAGAAGTCCAGACTAGTACAGGGATTCCCTAGCGAGGAGACTTATTTCATTGTTTTCAATGTTGGGACAACAATTTTTGGGGAGCACTATACTCTGGAGAATGATAGATGGGGCCCACCATACACTGGAACATTCCAAAGGTGGACATCAGACACTGGAGCAGCATTTACAGGGCCCATTATACACTAGAGCATTAGAAATGGGGCCCATTATGTTTGGAGCATTATTTGGGCCCATAAGACAGTGGAGCTTCATCCATGGGGACCAACATATACTGTAGCATTATGTGGAGCTCATCATATACTGTTTCAAACATTATATGGGACCAATGATTCTGTATGGAGAAATAGATGGGCCTCGTCATGAGATGTAAAAAGTGAAGTATTTTTCATTGTACTATACCGCTATTTCTCTGCCGTATCGGAGCATCATGAGTTGTGGTATGTGTTAAAGGGGCGCTCTTTCGCCCAGGGCACATGAAAACCTGGAGCCAGCCCTACCCCCCCACAACTTTAGCCAAATAACCCCCATTTTTCAGTGCGTAACTAGTATTATGAAGTAAATTAAGGTTGACAAGCTTAAGTAATAAGAATTGATGCTTTTGGCATTCAAATGGGCACTGTAGGTGTATTTCCTGTCCTCCTCACACTGCCGACTTTAATTCCCCATTGACTTACATTGGGTTTCGTGTTTCGGTCGGACCCCCGACTTTTCCCTATAGTCGGCCGATTTTGCTCGACCCGACTTTTGGAAAAGTCGGGTTTCATGAAACGAAACTCGACCCTAAAAAAGCAAAAGTCGATCAACTCTATTCATCAGTACACAGTAAGTTCCCAAGGCAGTCTCCTTCCCCACTGACTGCTTTATAGTCACCAGGTAGTTTCTTGTTTTTCTCCTCCCTCTGGAAGCCATATACATAAAGTCCTCATTAAGCTCTCCAGTCAGTCCGTTTCCCTTTCACAACCATAAATAAAGATGCCAATAAGTTGCCCAGTCAGTCTCCTTCTCCTTCTGGCAGCTATAAACATAGTCTTCAGTATGTTACCATTGCAGTCTCTACAGCTGAAAGGAAAAAAGCGCAATAGGGTCTTACCCGAGTAAAGATTGATATAAAATCAAATCATTATACTCACCTTATGTAGGAGAGTTTCAGACATATAGGAACGGAAGGTCAGGCTGCTGCACATCCAAAGGGCCACTCCGTGACCACGAATCATCAGATTGTAAAGGAGAAAGTTTATGGATTAAACGTGCGCTGCTCGACAGATCACTCCTTCCAGATTATGTTAATTGTACTTTTATTTCCCAACGCGTTTAGAAGTTTACACTTCTTCTTCAGGGGATGACATGTACAGACAGGCAAGGCTATCACCGGTTTTATACATAGACAATTCAAAATTTGGCGCCAAAGGTCACATGTTACAGGGAAAAAAATGTCAAAGTTCATTAGCATATAAATGTAAAAAATGGAAAAAAATGTATTGCTAAAAGACAATTAATTCTTTTTATTCTTTTCAGACAATTTTAAAACAGAAAAAAACACGAATTTTCGGTTCGATACGGATTTTTTCTCTTTTTTTCTTGGAATTCGTGTTTTTTTCTGTTTTTAAATTGTCTGAAAAGAATAAAAAGAATTAATTGTCTTTTAGCAATACATTTTTTTCCATTTTTTACATTTATATGCTAATGAACTTTGACATTTTTTTCCCTGTAACATGTGACCTTTGGCGCCAAATTTTGAATTGTCTATGTATAAAACCGGTGATAGCCTTGCCTGTCTGTACATGTCATCCCCTGAAGAAGAAGTGTAAACTTCGAAACGCGTTGGGAAATAAAAGTACAATTAACATAATCTGGAAGGAGTGATCTGTCGAGCAGCGCACGTTTAATCCATAAACTTTCTCCTTTACAATCCTACCATTGCAGTCTATAGCATTTTTCTCAGTAATCATCTCCCTCTGGCAGACATAAATATAGTCTCCAGTAAGTTTCCCAGTCAGTCTCCCGCTCCTTTTAGCTACTATACATATAGTCTCCAGGAAGTTTTCCAGTCAGTCTCTTTCTCCTCCTGGCAGCCATAAAAAAAATTCTCCAGTAAGCTCTAAAGTCAGTATTCCTCCAATTCACAACCATAAATATACCCCCAGTAAGTTCCCCAGTGAGTTTCCCCCTTCGTTGAGATACTATAAATACAGTCCCCAGTAAGTTTGCCAGCCAGTTTCCTTCTCCCTCTGGCAGCTATAAAAATAGTCTCCAGTATGTTAGCATTGCAGTCTAATTACACTCAGTTGGCTATATAGTCTCTAGAATATTTCTATGTCACCTTAACCCTCTGGCAGCCATAATTATAGTCTCCAGTATGTTCCCCAGTCAGTTTCCTCCTCCCTTTAGCTACTATACCCAAGCTATGTCTATGACTTTCCCTGTCCCCAGGAAGTTTTCCAGTCAGTCTCCCTCTCCCTCTGGCAGTTATAAAAAATATTCCTCAGTAAGCACTAAAGACAGGCTCTTACCTTTTCACAGTCATAAATATATCCCCCAGTAAGTTCCCCAGTCAGTCTCTTTCTCCCTATGGAAGCTATAAATAAAGTCTACAGTTAGGGCCCCAGTCAGTAAAGTGAGTTCCCTCCTCCTTACAGTTTCTATAAATATATTGCCTAAAAGAGTTTGCAGTCTCCCCCCCACTGCTAGCCATAAATATAGTCCCCTTCCCTTTTGCAATCATAAATATAGCCCTTAGTAAGTTCCCATGGCAGTTTCCTTCCCCTCTGTCAACTATATAGTCTACTGCAAATTTCCTGGTCTCTTTCTCCATCTGGCAGCTATTAATCTATTCTCCAGTAGGTTCCCCACTCAGTCTCTTTTTCCCTCTGTATATGCCGCTATCCGGTAAACAGAAGAGCACTATGCCGAGGATAACAAAGAGGAGCGGGACTTAGCGTGTGTGTCCACCGGTCTCAGCTCGGTAGGTGGACGTGCTCATTGCTATACAATGAACACCAGGGGGCGCCATACCATGTAATTAGATGTCATAACATGGCAATTATTAGTTTTCCATGATAACAACAATATATATATAATTTTTAATGGTAGGACAACCCCTTTAAATGTTATAACTAACCCTGTGTTGACCCCGCCGATCTTATAAAAAAGGTTTTAGGAACATCACTGGGTTCATATGCTGATGTTGATCTATTTGGATGTCCCACGTCAGGCCAGGAGGTAGAGGTTAGCTCCGAACCCTACTATTAAACAGAGAGGAGCCATTGGGACACCCTTGTCCAGGTCATGGAGTTTCTCCTCTGTCCTGCACACGTTCATCACCTCCTCCACATCCTTCCTTACGAAACCCTCTGGTTTCACTTTTTGGCATCTTCAGGCTCTCGTTCTGTTCCTGACTTTACAGGGAAAAGTGAGTTCAGTTGCGGTGTCGGTGGTAATGCGAGGGGGGGACAATAAATTAAACAGCTTAATCCCATATGTTGCCTGTAATAGACGCTCCTCCGCCTGTGGGAGGCCAATATCAGCTCCGGTCACAAACGATCACAAGTCGCAGTCGGAGCCAATTATCTATTTACTAGATGGGGGCCCGATTCTATCGCATCGGGTATTCTAGAGTCTCTGTTAAAATAAAAAATAGTTATATACTCACCTTCTGACGCCTCCCGGACTCTTTCTCTCCTCTCCACGCTCCCGGCATCTTCCGGTTCCAGTAATGCTTTGCGCGAAACACCGCTGATGACGCCGCGCTCTCGTGAGTGTGACGTCATCTTCAGCCCTTCTCGCTAAGCATTACTCGGAGCGGAAGATGCCGGGTTCATGGTGAGAGGAGGGACAGAGTCCGGGGGCTGTTGGAAGGTGAGTATATAACTATTTTTTATTTTAACAGAGACTCTAAAATACCCGATGCGATAGAATCGGGCCACCATAGAATCGTGCCACCATCTAGTGTATTATGCTCCTGTTACACCCGGAGCTGCTGTCACTGTTCTGCTGTTACCTAATGTATTGTACTCCAGTTACAGCCAGAGCTGCAGTCACTGTTCTGCTGTTCCCTAATGTATTGTACTCCAGTTACACCCAGAGCTGCTGTCACTGTTCTCTTGTTATCTAATGTATTGTACTCCAGTTACTCCCAGAGCTGCAGTCACTGTTCTCCTGTTATCTAATGTATTGTAATCCAGTTACTCCCAGAGCTGCTGTCACTGTTCTCCTGTTATCTAATGTATTGTACTCCAGTTACTCCCAGAGCTGCAGTAACTGTTCTGCTTTTACCTAATGTATTGTAGTCCAGTTACACCCAGAGCTGCAGTCACCATTCTGCTCTTACCTAATGTATTATACTCCTGTTACAGCCAGAGCTGCAGTCACTGTTCAGATCTTACCAAATGTATTGTACTCAAGTTACACCCAGAGCTGCAGTCACTTTTCTGCTCTTACCTAATGTATTGTACTCCAGTTACTGTTATGAATGAGTCACCGAAGGAGGAAAAAACAAAAATACAAGCTAAGTCCAGAAAACCGGAGAGGTTGGCAGCTATCGGATTGCAGACCCCTGATCCTATACACAACAACTAACAGTAGCCGTGGGGGGTTCCTACGATGCCCTAGACCCCTCGATCACAACCGGAGAACTAAATAGGCCTAAAGAAAGAAAGGGGAAATCTAAACTGCCCCAGAGCAGACCCCAAAGCAATAGGCAGCCCCCAACAAATAATGACAGTGAAGCAAGATGAAAACACTAACACAGATAGAAAGATAGGTTGAGCAAATGATGGGGCCCAAGCTAACTAAAAAGGACAGGATAGAAAAGCTGCTGTCTGCAATCCATAAAAAACCCTACCAAAAAATGTCCCAACCGTCTGATAGGAAAAACAGGCCCTGAAGTCGCTAGGACTTCAAAAAGACTATATCAGCACTCAGGTAAATTCTGAAGACAGAGCAAAGAGACAAACTGATCAGAGACAAAAATGGAACTCAGCACACCCCAGACCGGGGATGGCTGAACTCCAAAAAACAAGGTAAACAAAACAAAACTAATAAGTTCAATAGCAGAGCAAAAACTTACCTTTGGGAAGCAGGAATCAGACTGGTCTCCAAGAATCCAGCAGAGAAATCACCAGCGACTCAGAAGGGCGTCGGCTGCCTTATATCCAGTCAGAATTTCCTGTTACCCAGTCATCATCTACCAGATCAGGTGTTTGGTAATCAGCCTCACTACCTTCCTTCACCAGAAGAGGGAGTTCATCAGACATCGACGGTGAAGGGGAAAATGAACTCACAACAGTACCTCCCCCTTGAGGAGGGGTCACCGAACCCTCATCCACGCCACCAGGGCGATCAGGATGGGCCGATGAAAGGCACGAACCAATCTTTCGGCATGAATATCGGATGCAGGGACCCAAGAATTATCCTCCTGGCCATAACCCTTCCATTTAACCAAATACTGGAGTCTCCGTCTAGCCAGGCGAGAGTCCAGTATCTTCTCAACCTCATATTCCACATTATCTTCAACCAATCCCGGGTCAGGAGGTGCCACCACAGGAACTACTGGCTCAACAAACCTCTTTAACAGAGACTTATGAAACACGTTATGGATCTTAAATGTAACAAGAAGAGCCAATCGAAAAGAGACTGGATTAAGAATCTCCAAAATCTTGTAAGGTCCAATAAATCTAGGTTTAAACTTTGGAGAAGCCACCTTCATAGCGATATTCTTTGATGACAACCAAACCATATCACCCACCTTAAACTGGGGACCAATGGTCCTATGCCGGTTGGAAAACTGCTGGGCCTTTTCCTGGGAGAGAGACAACTTATCCACCACTTGGTCCCAGATCTGGTGCATTCACACCTGGGCAGGCAGAAGGCTCCATCTGCCCTGAAGAGAATCGAGGATGAAACCCAAAGTTACAAAAAAAAGGTGACATCAAAGTGATGAATGAACTCATGGAGATCAACATCCTCATTTTCACAGTCTTTTACTAGGCATTGCTCCTACCAGCCAGTTTCCTACTCCACACTGATGAGGGGCAATACCCTGAAACAGCTGTCTGTGGATGGATACCATGTTTTGGCATAGGTGGTTTCCTTCATTGGAGACTGCCCTTCCCATGGTTGTTCCTTCCTGGGGAAAGACCTGGCTGGTCATTGCTTGCGTTGAGAAACATGTGATGGTGTCTCCGCGGCTTCTGTTTTGCATATTTCCCATAAGGGATGGGGGCAGTGCTCTAGAATCACTGCGTTGAGAAACACGTGATGGTGTCTCCTCAGTGTTGGATGTTGATCTCCATGAGGTCAATCATCCTCATTTTTCACAGGAAAATAGCGGGGGCATTAGTTAACCCAAAGGGCATAACCAGGTTTTCAAAGAGTCCCTCAGATGTGAAGAACGCAGTTTTCCACTCGTCCCCTTCACAAACCCTTATCAGGTTGTAGGCCCCCCGGAGATCTAATTTGGAGAACCATTGGGCCCCAGATAACTGGTTACATAGATCTGAGATGAGGGGAAGTGAATAAGTGTTCCTAACCGTTATCTTGTTAAGTTCCCGAAAGTCGAGGCACGGCCGCAAACCACCATCTTTCTTCTTCACAAAGAAGAATCCTACTGCCATGGGTGACACAGAAGGCCTGATATGCCCTTTGCGGAGACTCTCAGCTATGTACTCCTTGGCTTGACGCTCAGGCCCGGACAAATTGAACAATCGAGCCTTAGGTAACTTGGCTCCGGATACTAAATCAATGGCACAATCGTAGGGTCTATGTGGTGGCAGCGCCTCAGCCTCACTTTCGGAAAATACGTCTTCAAAATCCTTCAGGTACTCCGGAATACCTTCCAGACCGACAGATGACACAGATACGGTTTTAACAGAGTTAACAAAAGGCCCCAGGTTACAACACTTATCTTTACATCCCCATTGAGTGATCTCCCCGTCACCCAATCAATGGTAGGATTATGGTGTTGTAGCCAAGGCATCCCCAGTATCAGTCCTGCAGGCAAGTTATCTAACACAAGACAAGTTAATTTTTCCATGAGTGGAACCCACTTTCAGAGAAAAAAGTTCAGACCTGAAACAGATACCGTCCCGGGTACTTGGCAGAGAAGATGCATGCTTCAGACCCACAGGACCTGAAGCATGTGACTGCTGGGCGCATGGATTAAACTCCCGAGAGCTAGGAGCTGCAGGAAAACTCCTAGAATGGTAACTACGGAACAAAGTTACTAATTGGCATAGACAGGGAAATAAACCAGATCAGGCCGGGTCAAAGCATGAGATAGCAAGACAATTACCAAAGGGCAAGACAGAACGGATAGTCAAGACGTAGCCAAGAAGTCAGAAACCAGAGAAGCAGATGAAACTGGTCCGACTAGGGCAAAAAAGTCGGAGTTTCATCCGAAACCCCACCCCAATGCAAGTCAATGGGGATTAAAAGTCGGCATTGAGTGGATGAATGTCATCCGCTCAATGCCGACTTTTATTTCCTCTTGACTTGCATTGGGGTCAGGTTTCGGACGAAACTCCGACTTTTTTTGCCCTAGACGGACCAGTTTCATCTGAAACAAATTTTGTTTCATGAAACCCGATCCGACCAAAGTCGCTCAACTCTATTCACAAGGTCTTGCATTACCTTCCTGAATCTTCCAATGATTCTCCCAATCAGACCGGAACTACATCTTTCCGCAAACCCAGCCGATCCATAGCCTCTCTTGCTAACTCTAGGCGTCGAGCAGCTTTCATATTACTCTGCCTGACCAACTGTTTGGCGTGGAGACATTGCAAATGCATCTCTTTCAGGACAGCTACCTGGTTTGCCTTATCTTCCCTGGCCGATATTATCACCAACTGCCGAGTCTCAGATGCCCAGTGTACCTTACACGCCTTGACCGCCTCCTTAAAAGCCTCATGCACACCTTCCTCAGTGCAGGCTTCTTGCATGTCTTCGGGTACCTCGATTACAGATTTGAAGGTCGTGGTCTTGCTCTCTTCCTGGACAGAACACTCTGGCTTTACCACGGACACTTCCCTCACTACAGTTGACCCGACCGGGTGACTGTCTTCTTCAGTCCTTAGCTCACAAACTTCACAAGAGTTTTGTCAGGAACACTGCACTGCACTTGCTCACTGAGCCAGTGCGCGTGTCCTGAGTAAGACAACCTATGCTCAGAGATACCTGTGGAGCGGGCAGCAGCAGAGAAGATGCGTGCTTCAAACCCACAGGACCTGAAGCATGCGACTGCTGGGGGCGTGGACTAAACTCCCGAGAGCTAGGAGCTGCATGAAAACTCCTAGAATGGTAACTACAGAACAAAGCTACTAATTGGCATAGACAGGGAAATAAACCAGATCAGGCTGGGGTCAAAGCACAAGATAGCACGACAATTACCAAAGGGCAAGACAGAACGGATAGTCAAGACGTAGCCAAGAAGTCAGAAACCAGAGAAGCAGATATACAGTACAGAATCAACAGGCAAACTCACAACGGGGGACAGAACAGAATCAGAACCATATACATTAAGCACGCTATAAGACAACGAACAGGCACACAGGGGTCACAACACTCGGACAAAGGCAAAAGTATAACTGACAGGGACTGGAGTATCTCAGGGCAATAAAAAGCTCTGAATGAACCAAAGAGAGGCCACAATAATTAACCCCAGGTGTGCAGGTCAAAGCCTGCACTGAGCTCAAGACATAAACCCCTGACGTGCAGGTCAAAACCTGCAATGGGATCATGACAAGTTTACCTCTTCATGACCCTTTGCCATGATTGGTACTGGCAGTTCTGTCTTGTTATCACTCGCGCTCACCCGCGGTAAGTCTTCGTCCAACTTCCTCTCCTGCCGAAGATCTCTTACAGTTTCTTTGAGTTCTTCCATCTCTTCCCTAAGGGTCTTGTTCACACTTTGCCAGGTGGACAGGTGACCTTTGAGCTCCAAGGCTTCTTTCTCGAGCTCCTCGACCCTGTGCTCGGCCGTTTGTCTTAAGACTCTTTCTCGTTTAACATGTTCTCCTACCTCATCTCTGAGGGCCTTATTCAGTCCTTGCCACGTTACCATGTGACCTTTGAGCTCAGAGACTTCTTTTCCTAGCTCCTCTTGTCTGTGCTCCCTGTCTCTCTCAGAGCCACAGTTACCCCAGAGTCTGAGTCACCCCGACCTGACGAGCAATCTCTCCAGTTACCCATTAACCGTGCGAATACTCCAGCTGTCTTATCGACCAGGTCAACGTCAGTCCTGTCACGAGATGTCAGGTCCGTCCATTGGGCTGACGTACCCCTTTTACCGGTCACTTCTACCTCTGACCTCTCCACGTCAGTAGCCGTCACCGTCTTAGTATCAGTTAGCCCAACCGTAGGAACGTCTCCACCCTCCAGTGATATGTCATCAAACCTGACAAAGTCCCGGCCCTACTCCAAGGCATACACTAAGCCTGGTGGTATACTGGCACCTTGTCACTCACTGCCTCTGATCCCCTCAAACATTACTCTGTCTACCGCACAGTTCACCGTGACCCCATGTTTACAGCGAACCTGGACCATTTTCTCGATCAGACAGAAAGTGAGAGTAGTTATTACCAGAGTCACCTGACTCTTTCCAACCTTCCCGAGATTCCTTCCCGATGCAGCATCACAGTACACACTTGCTGCCAGTCATCATCTGGAAAGAATATCCCACATTCTGGAAACAACATACAGGAACACTGCGATTCCTCTTTTGCCACACCGGCCCCTTTCTGGACCACCACCCCAATTTGGGTCACCGCCCACCTCTGGGACTCCACCTCTTTTTGGGCTACCACCCCGTTTTGGAACTCCACCCCCTTTTGGGCTACCACCCCGATTTGGGACTCCACCCCCTTTTGGGCCACCGCCCCCATTCGGGATTTCCCCATGTCCGTTATACCGGTCTTCTCAGACCACAGTTCATACCACACAATTTATGTCTCTTACGATACTACACAAGTCCTTGTTGGCACCACCACAGCTCCTGCTGTCACCGACCTTTGACACCACCGGCTGCCGTTCACACACAGCTGCTGGTGTCACCTTCGTAACTCCGCCGAGTTACCGGAAGCCGTTTGTCCCCTTCGTAACCCCGCCGAGTTACAGGAAGCCGCTTGTCTCCTTCGTAACCCCGCCGAGTTACAGGAAGCCGCTTGTCACCTTCTTGACTCCCACTGAGCCACCGCAGGCTGAGTGGAGAAAAAAAAAAAGCACACCACACAAAACTCACGTGTCCTGTCTGTGTGCTATTCAGGACGTTCCATCTCCGCCTGAGACCGTCCAACACACAGGGCGCACCGGGTGCGATTCAGGGAGCGACCCTCCTCCCAGTGTCCTCCCACACACCGGACTCACCAGGTCCAGGGGCTCGGCGGGTGCACTTCAGGACATCCGTCTCCGCCTGAGACTGCCCAACACTCGTGCCTCACCAGGTCCATGGTCATACCACGTGCTCCCGGGATCTGATTCTTTCTCCTAGAATCTCCCAACACTGACCCACCAGGACCTTTCCTCACTGAACCCTCCAGGTACACAGTCTTACTCACTGACCCAGATCAGTACCACACACACACCAGTCTGTTACCTGTGTCAGCCACACAGGTCCTCGGGTACCTCTTCTCCGCAGAGGCACCCTAGCAATCACCAGTCTCTTTCTCTTGGGGAAGCGGCCGCACTGGGCTCACCGATCCAGACAGTGCCTTACTCACTAGGCCGCCCCACGGTTCCAGAACCACAGCCGGACAGTGGCTTCCCCAAATGCAGGCCGTCACAGGCTCTGTTCACACACGTGGCCGGTCAACATATTACACGGCTTTCTTGACCGTCAGCCCTCCTTGCTCAGCGTCGCCCTTAGCCACTGAATTTTGCAGTCCTCTTCCGTTGCTCCCAGCAACAAGGCTACAATATTGCCCGCTGCAATCTCCACCAATTGTGAGGTAACGCTGTCATTCACATAGGGGATCACTCGCTTGGCAGCCAAATAATCACGTCCGGCACGGTTTTTCCATAAATCAATAACTCCATGCTGTTTATTCCGGCATCATAAACCCACAGCCACAACATAAAGTTCATTTAAACAGCATAGCCTCCATGACAGAGCTCCACTCTGTTACCTTGTAGTTATACAGGTTATGCAATGTTCCATATACAGGCTTTCTAGCCACCAAGTTATCTCACCCTTTCAGGGTCTCCTCACGGCTGCTTCATACTCCAGATGTTCATTCGTTCCCCTAGGAACTCTCAGATGCTGGCAGCCAGTACACACAGCCACTTCACATGCTGTTAGCCAGGAATCCCCATCTCCAAGCGGGACCTTCCACAACGGACCAACCGGGTCCCTGCATTCACCACATGTGACCTACCCTGGCCACCTTATATGGTCCGTAGCCATGCCCACCGGGTCACATGGCTATGACCTCATCACAGGTCCTTGAACCCTTCACACACACTTTGCAACAGCGTTCTTAAACACACCCCCTGGGTGGGTTTGTAGGTAACTGGGTCCGCCCGTCTCCCCAGCTACCTGGAGACTTCTCCCTGACACATTGACACAACACGTCAGCAGTATCACTGCTGATCAACACACACACCAGTCTCCATCTCAAGGCCACCCACCTTGAGATACATAATGGTCATTCATGACTCTGCCATTCATCCTCTCTCCTCGGACATCCACACATCGCCCCCTAGCGGACACAGTGATCACTACACCACAATATATATAGTGAGGGGTTAACTCCTTCAGCTGCTTCTTGTGTTAAATCATCTGCTGGTTTATAGTGTAACATCATAAACTATGGCAGGGTTCAGCAAAGTAAACAGGTCCTTTGTGGCATAATGGCAAAACAAACAGATAACGTATAGCAAAGTTTAATTATCTGAGGGATTTGCCCGCTCAGACCACCATGTGTCTTCAGCTCCACCTGGAGCCACAGATTGGCGTCCTTTCCTCTCCAAAACAGCACACCAACACGCTGTCATGATCCAGGTTGGATTATGACAGATTTTGCACAAGTAACCTTTTTTTTTTCCTTTAAGCTGTGTGCTTAAAGTTAGTTTTGCCCCGGTGGCCATTAGGGTCATTACACTGTGGTTGTTTCAGTTCTAGTTTTGCCCCCGGTGGCCATTAGGGTCATTACACTCTGGTTACTTTAGTTTAGTTGCCCCGGTGGCCGCTAGTGTTATTGCACGTGATTATGCAGCAGGTGTGATTCCCTGGCTCCTACCTATAAAGGAGTTGCAGGTGGTCTCACTCACTGTTGGTGATAATGCTCATTTCCAACCAAGTCGGGTGAAGGAAGGAACTACAGAGAGGAGTTCCTGGCAGCTCAGGGGAGCTCTGGTGTAATAGCTTCAGGCGGAAGCTGAATTCAGGTGTCGAGCTTCAGGGGTGAAGCTGAACTCTGGTGTCGTATTGGTGTTGTACTCGTAGTGGTGTTGCTGGAAGCAATAGCAACAGAGCAAAGCTATGTGGTGTTTTTCCCTGTTTGTGACTTTCCTTGTGTGTGTATTAGTGCAGTGGTGGGATTAGTTTCTGCACCATCCAATTCACCAGAAAGGGATAGGTGCAGGGTGAGCTAGGGATTTGAGGTATCCTGCTCGTCGCCAGGTGCGGAACCTGCCTAGGGATCATCAGGAGTGTAGGGACACTGACTCAGGGGAGTGCAGGAGGTCTCCAGGTCCCCATTCCCTATTGCAGGGCCCTCCATTGTAACTGTTTCCCCGGTGTTTCCCTTAACTCTGTTTAAATTCGCCCTGCTGGAGGCGGTGTATCCACGGTCACGGGTGTTATAGAAATTCGCCCTGCTGGAGGCGGTGTATCCAGTCACACGTGACATTACACACGCCTGCTAAGTCCAGCCATTAAATACAGACCATGTGACTGATCTCATGGCTGTGACATCACACAGGTCCTGTTAGCACAAGGCTGTGCCGACTCTGCAGGTGGAGATATCGTGAACATCTTCCCACCCACTCTATAGATGTCCACCTAAAACCAGCTCATGTATGCAACTTTAATTTAACCCTCACAACACGTAGTGTGCAGCAGAAAAATACTCTGGTTTCACATCACTGACACCATTATGCGCAGTGACACATATCTCCTCTCATATACTGTGCCAGTGACCCTGTCACATATTCCCCCCCTCTGCCCAAAGCCAGGGGTTTTGACACCTTCAGACACCAAACAGGGGATTCGGGAAAGAGTAACCGCGTTACCATGTAACTTCCCTGGCCTATGCTCTATTTGGAAACTGAAATCTTGAAGCTCTAAGAACTACCTAGTCACTTGGGCATTCTTACCCTTCTTCCCTCTTAAGCATCTCAGAGAGCCATGGTCTGATACTAGCTTAAACCTATGGCCTAGAAGGTAATACTTCAGTGTGTCGACGGCCCACTTCATAGCTAAGCACTCCTTTTCAACAATTTTGTAGTTCTTCTCGCAGGAAGAGAGTTTCCGGCTCATATACAGGATTGGATGCTCTTCTCCATTTATTTCCTGACACAGCACAGCTCCCATCCTGAATTTCTGAAGCATCTGTCTGGACCACAAATTAATTGCTAAAGTCCGGTGTGACCAGAACCGAATGCTTGCACAGACACCACTTAAGCTCCTGAAATGCCACCTCTGTGTCAGAAGTTCATTTCACCATCGTCGACTTGGTGCCCTTAAAGAGATCTGTTAATGGTGCAGCAATTTTGGTGAAATTTAGGATAAAATGTTGGTAATACCCCACAATTCCAAGAAACGCCCTCATTTGTTTCTTGGAGAGTGGTTGCAGCCACTTTTAAATTGCCTCGATCTTATATAACTGTGGCTTGACTTCATCTCTCCCAACGATGTAGCCCAAGTACCTGGCCTCTTCTCTCCCTATGGCACACTTTTGTGGATTTATAGTGAACCTAGCTTTCCTCAATGCATCCAGAATCACCTGTACCTTTGATAGATGACTACTCCAGTCAGGGCTGAAGACAACAATGTCATCAAGGTAGGCTGCGGCATATTTCTTATGTAGAGCCAAGATCCAATCCATCTCCCTCTGGAAGGTAGCTGGGGCCCCCGAAGTCAGTCTGAAGGGCATTCTGATGTACTGGAAACATCCATCAGGCGTCGAGAAGGCCGTCTTCTCCTTGGTACTCTGGGACATGGGTATCTGCCAATACCCCTTCATCAGGTCAAGGGTTGTGATGTACCTTGAGAGCCCTAGTCGCTCAATGAGGTCTTCCATATAGGGCATCGGATACGGATCAAAACTGGACACCTCATTGAGCCTGCTGTAATCCTTACAAAATTGCCAATCGCCAACGGGCTTCTGCACATGGACGATGGGACTCGACCATCCACTCTTTGACTCCTCTATCACACCAAGGTCTAGTATTCTCTTCACCTCCTTTGATATTATCTACTGGCATTCTTTGAGGATTCTATAGGGCTTGAGGTTCACCCTTATATGCGACTCTGTTAACACGTTGTATTCCACCACCTGTGTACACCCTGGCAACTCTGAGAATAGGTCAGCATCAGTTCTCGACACTGTTGCTTCTGGCCCGGCGATAGCGTCTCAGTAATTGTGACCTCCTCCACTTTGGCTTCAGGACAGATCCCCAGGCAAGGAGGTTCCAGTGATTCCCGATCTCAAGATGATTTGAGCAAGTTCACATTTTACACCTGGTGCGGTTTCCTGCAACCGGTTTTTGCACCTTGTAATTCATGTCACCCAGTTTTTCCACCACCTCATATGGCCCTTGAAACTTGGCTAGTAACTTTCTCTTCACCGTGGGTATAAGCACTAGCATGTGGCCCCCTGGCTGGATTTGCCTCAGCCTTGCTGATCGGTTATATAATCCCGCCTGTGCTTCCTGTGTCTGGAGATGTTCCTTCACGATAGGCATCACATGAGCCATCTTCTCCTGCAACTGAACAACTTGCTCAAAAACAGGTTTCCTTGGCAATGTCCAGGAGCCCTCGCAGATGTCGACCGTACAGAAGATCGAAGTGCGAGAAGCCAGTGGAGGCTTGTGGGACGTCTCTGATGGAAAAAAGCAGAAATGAAAGTAGATAGTCCCAGTCTCAACCATTCTTTGCAACCACCTTCCTGAGCATGGACTTCAAGGTCTTATTGAAGCGTTCCACCAGGCCATCGGTTTGCGGATGGTAAACTGAGGTTCACAGCTGGGCAATTTGGAGGATTCTACTTTGCTCATAAAGACCCGTCCTAGCAAAGATATGGACAAGCTCCCGGGCAATACTCTTAGCTGAAGAGTTCCTTAGTGGCACCGCTTCGGGGTACTGGGTCGCATAATCCATGACCACTAGGATGTACTCATGGCCCTGTGAAGATTTCACTAAGGGACCTACTAGGAAAGTGAAAGCGGTTATCTGACAGATGGGGCAGGACATCTATCACAGGCAATTCGACTAAGGGGCTTTGAAAGTGAGAAGTGAAAGCGGTTATCTGACAGATGGGGCAGGACCTACAATAATTTAAGATCTCTCGGTAACATCCTGGCCAATAGAAACTCTACATTACTCTTTCCTGAGTTTTCTCCACCCCAAGATGTCCCCCAAAACATGGAAATGGGTCATGTCTAAAAACTTCCACAAGTTGGGTCCTGGAAATAACAGCTGCTCCACTATCTCACTTCCCCTCAATTCGGTCACCCGATACAACAAATCGCCAAAGTGAGGGAACCTGGTATCAGCCCCCAGCTCTTGAGCAACCCCATTACATACAGTAACATTATCAAACGCCCCCTTCAATGTAAGATTTCTAAGTTGAGCAGTCCCAAAGTTCTCTTCAGTCACTTCTAACTCAGTGAAGATGGGCTCCTCTGTCACCATCTCGTCCTCCTCTCCAGCGAGGACACAAAGGGGAACCTCCTCCATCTTTACTTTTGACAGAGTTTCTTCCAGAGGGACCTGGGTTTTGTCTGTAATACTCTGTGCAACCCCCTTTTGCCACAAGTTCCAAAACCGTGAAAAATCCCGCAACAGTATGATAGGATGTATTAAATTTTTTACTACCCCAACCTCATGGGACTTAGTACCACAGTATGTTCCCATGGTCACTCTGGCTACAGGTTAGTCCTTAGCGTCTCCGTGTATGCAATGCACGCCCACAAACTTATTAGGGATAAATTCGTGGGACAGTGTAGCACTGATTAGGGTCACTAGACTGCCAGAATCCAAAAGCCCAAGAACCATGACCCCATTGACTGACATGGTAAACGACTGCAGCCCCTTGCCTGGTTGACAGTCCACACTGCAGGCTGCATAGGAATAATAGGAGCAGCACCTGCCTAGGCGTCAGTTTATCGGTTCAGGGGACATATGACACTGGGCAGCTACGTGTCCAGGATTGTGACATCACCAACAGACCACATCCTTAATAATAGCCTTAGGGGACCCCTCAGTGGGATTGACGAGCCCCCCATTTGTGGGTCTAGCCACCCTCCATGGTAAGCCCACCCCCTTTGGGTATCCCATTACGGGAAGTGGCGATGTATGGTTTCCTGAGGGATTTCGCAACAAACTGGTATCTCTCAATCAGGCTAACCAGGCTGTGCGCATTCCAAGGGTCATCCTGGGTAACCCTGGTCTGTATTGGCCTAGGAAGGGAGTGGATGAATCGTGAATCGGTGCATCACCATCCACTCGACCATCTGGGCAATAGTGGAAGTCTCTGACTGCAACCACTTCTGGACTAGGCACAACAAGTCCAACCTTTGCAAGCGAGGGGGTTTGTCGCCAGCATATGCCCAGCAGTGGACTTGCTGAGCTCTAACGGACATCGTTACTCCCAGGCATGCCAAGATATCAGTTTTTAATTTGGTGTAATCTTTCGCATCCTGGAGGGATAAGTCATTTTTGAGCACCTCTGCCCACTGCTTTGGCAGAAGTTTTTCCCGTTCAGCCACCCTCTCAAAAACAGTCAGAAAGGCTTCCACATCATCCCCCGGGGGTCATTTTTTGCATGGTTTGTCTTACCGTTTTCTGAACGTACAAGTTATCACAAGGAGCTGGGAAGGGGACCACCAACCTCCCATGAACCACCTCTGCGAGGAGTTCCATTTGCCATGTTAGCGCCTCCTGCTGCTGTCGCTACTGCTGCTGAAGCTGCTGCTGTTGACTGGCGAGCTGGTGCTGGGGTTGGACCTGGACCAGATGGACAAGCTCCTCCAAGCTGCAGGACGTCTCGTGCGGGATGGCGAATTTTACCCAGGATATCCAGTTGTCCACAGCCACTATGCATGTTCCTGGTGTAACAAGGTGGCACGAGGTGGTAGTCGCAGGCGAGTCTACTGCAGCAGAGTCAGTCCAAACGCCGGCCCCTTGCACATAAAATGACAGTTCTGGTCCCAGACCCAGGTCACAGTGGGTTACCTCAGTTCTGCGGTTGTTCTCCATGATGAATGGCGTCCTCCAGATGTACCACACTTCATATTGTATAGGGCCAAACAGTGGTAACTTGTATTTAATAATGAAGATGTAGAAAGAAACAATAGACATAGAATTACTGCTCAGTCCCTAGTCACAGTCATGGCTGCAAAACTCCCAGTAAGCTCTATGAAGCTAAAAATCTCAGGTGAGGTACACATTCAGTCCTGGCAGTTCTGTCCCAGATAGGAGACACATATTCCCCAGAAGGGGTCCCTTCTGTCCCTGGTGAGGAGTGGGGACACACATCATGCCTCAGGCAGTCCTGCCTGAGCTCTGACCAGAAAGCCTCAGCTTCCTCTTCCTTAGAGGCTGTTGGCTCAGCCCCCTAAATTAACCCCTTCTGTTCCTGCCTCTGACATGTGCATTACAAACATATATGGCAGACAGCACAGTTGACAGAGTAAAACACAAGGGGATAACATTAATATGTTATCATACAGGTACTGCAAACAGTGTATATATATATATATACACTGTATACACTGTATATATATATATATATATATATATATATATATACTGTTTGCTGTATATTTTTTATGATTATTTTGATTATCTTCTTATTTTCATCTTTTCTCCTTCTGTTTAACTCACACATCATGGGAACAATGAAGTGGTTTTTTTTCCAGACTCTCTTGTATTCAATCCAGACAGATTCCACCCAGACGCTCCCAAGTAAATACCTTTATTACCTTTAAATAATATATTTAATATTTTTTTAAGGGAAAATCCATTATCAAATATTCAGGGGATTGAAGGGAGTTCCTTCAGTCTTAAAGATTTTCCCACCTTACTGATTTCTTGCTCTTCTAGTGCTGCCTGGATCTGTACTTGACATGCATGTGACCGCTGCAGTCAATCACTGGCCATTGGTGATTAACTGCATGGGCTACGTGTCCATATGGACAAAATAAGATATACAGAGGCAGGCTTCGTATGTACTGTACTGTCTTGGCCAAATGTATATGTGACTACTTCAGCCAATCACTGTTGGTGACCGACATGGCCATTGATTGACTGCAGTGGTCATATGCCTGTTATGTGTAAATAGGAAAAACAAAGACTGAAGGGGAGATCTGTGCAGCTCTGGAGGACAAGTGGCACGGGATCTCTAAGGTGACCATACTGAATTTAATTTTATTTTTGAGCATTTTGAATCATTTAAAAAAATGCAGTGGTGAGCTACTTCTTTAATCTTCAGGCTGGCTACAAAGAACGCCTCTATCTTTGAGGGGCCCAATACACTGTGAAATGCTTAGCCCCTATAATGTTTGGTTACCAAGGTCTAAGTGTCACCAGCGTTTCCCCAGACTGATTAACATTGCCTTGCTTTTAACTCATTTTCCTTATGCACACAGGCCATATTTTTCATACTTCCCGTTCTCTTTGGGACCACGTTCTTGCATTGGTCAAGTCTTTGCACAGGTGAGTTATGGACGTCTCTAGTGAAGATGAAGGCACCAACTGGGACAAATATAAGAACGATCCGAGGGGTATGAATCAGATATGAGTAATTATGTATGTTCTCATTGTATTCAGATGGAAGCCAAGGTTGTCATGGCCAAGCTCCTCCAGAGATTTCATTTTGAGCTTGTGGAAGGTCAGAACCTTCGAATCATGGACAGCGGCACCCTGCGACCCATGGACGGCGTGATCTGCAGACTACGACCCAGAACCAACTCAGGAAAAGCAAATAAAGTAGACTAGACTTGTATATTAGGCTGAGCCATGTGGAAAAAAGTTGCACTGATGTGTGGTTCTTGCCATGAATTGACAATGTCACTTTTTCAACTTCCCCTCCAAAAACTCACATCACAATTGCAATTTGTCTTCAACTAAAAGTCGTTATGTAGTCCCAAGCATGTAAGGGGAATGTCTGCCATTGCAACCAATTTTTTCATGCAACTTTGCTAACCCTTATGGATACACCTGCCGTTTGGCCGTTTGATGTACCGTATGCAGCTTATTTCCAGATGTATAAGTATCCATGGTTACAGACTACAAAGAACCCTTGAGTAGTCGGATTTTTCAGTCATATTTCCTTCTATCTGTTCACTACTTCTTAAGAACCCAAACAACATGTGGAGGGAATGGGTGCAAGTCTCACTGAAGAATGAAACGCCACAGAGTGTATGTTAGGCTATGTGCACACATTGCAGATGCTGCTGCGGATTTTTCCACGTGGATTTTGCTAAATCCGCAGGTAAAATGACCTGTAATAACAAACTGTAATAATCAAACAAAAAAATCAGAAATAGAAAAGGTATAAAACATTAAATGCAGATTTTAGGATTTTGGTGCAGTCTCTGGATTGAGATGGATGCAACGTTCAGGAGACATAACACAGGATCCCAGCTGAGATGAGTTTGCACATGAATAGCAGAAGTGAATAAGCAGTCACAGAAGAGCAGCTTATTACAACCACAGATGCAGGGCACTGGATAGAAGCACAGGTCCAGGGTTATAGGATAATGGATATGGGATAGGCAGCAGAGCTACGAGTCAATCAGTAGGGTTGCAACAGGCACATCCTCATCATACCAGGATACAAGCATAAGACAGGTTTTACAGGGGTAGCACAAGGATGAAGACAAATCAAAGGTTGACGGTTTATATCATATCGGGGTTAATTACCCTGCTGGTCACAAAGAGGAAGCTGTGGGGAGGAGTAACCAAATGCAAATACATAAACATTTCATTACAAAACGAACCAATAATAAAAGACAACAATAACTTACTCCCCATAAATCACAAATTGGACTAGATTAAAAAGAAAAAAAAATAAATTAATTTTTAAAGAGAAAAAAAAAAAACTTCTCTTACCAGAATCAAACCTATGAGGTTGTGGGACTAAAAGTATGTATGTGAACTAAAATCATCCACTTTAACTAGTAGTGCTATAGGCACACTATTATATTGGACTAAAAAGAGCCATCTATTTAAGATAAAAAGAGAACATTATATACACAGAAAACCAAGACCGTGAAGAACCAGACTGGTTTTCCACTTACAGTACTAACATAAGAAGTCAGGAAACCTTTTCAGAGTGACAGAAAAATAAACGCATCTGAGAAGAAATTTCACTCGAAAATATCGCACACCTCATTGAGTCCATTTGGATTTATGGTATTCAACCTATAAATCCAGTAGATTTCTCTTTTACACAAAGCCTGGAGTCTGTTAGGGGTATTAGAATCAACTCGGTCAATAGGTAAAAACCGCAAACCCGAAAAATCCCGTCCTTGTATGATAGCGCAGTGTCTGGACAGGCTGTGCTTTAAAAGTATGAAAAGAAACATTGACCCTGGTTTCTGATATTCATTTACATGTGGATGTGAAACCTAAATCAGAATTTTTTCCTACAGAGAATATGGGGAGTTTTATTAATGTATTTGGGGATCTGATATTGAAGGAATTTAAATCCTTGAAAAATTTCAATGATAAAAAATGTAACCTGACTAGATTAGAGAAAATGGCACTGAAAAATCTGGCAAACAATCGTGAAATAGTTATACGCCCAGCAGAGAAGGGTGGGGGGATTGTTATACAAGATTTTAATATTTACTGCCAAGAGGCGTTTAGAATTTTATCAGACTCAAATTTTTATTTGAAAGTAAAATCTTATCCTGGTACTAATATTCTAAAGGAGTATTTATCATTTATAAAAAATGCAAAAAAAGATGGTATCCTTAATGAGAAAGAGGGGAGGTTTTTAATGGTAAAAAACCCGAATATTCCTTTTTTTTTATCATCTCCCCTAGATACATAAAGATCTTAATAACCCCCCAGGCAGGCCCATTATATCTAGCATTGGTTCTATTTATAACGGATTGGCTGAATATATTGATTCTGTGATGAAAATCCATGTTTTTACATTACCTAGTTTTTTAAGGGACTCAGCTCACTTGATTCAGCTTCTGAAGACTGTACAATGGAAGGATTCATATATATTTGTGACTCTCGATATTACAGCACTTTATTCAAATATCCAACAGGATGTAGCTCTATCTTGTTTACTATTTTATTTGGAGTCTGATGATCGGCTTTCGGCCCCCCAAAGAACTTTTATATATAAGGGTATTTCATTATTCATGAAAAATGATTTCTTTACCTTCTTGGGTGTTTTTTATCATCAATTAACGGGTGTGGCTATGGGATCTAAAGTAGCACCAACCATTGCTAATCTTGTTATGGGACGTTTTGAGAACATTTTTATAGAGAATTCTGTTTTTAAAAACGAGATCATTTTTTATAAGCGCTTTATTGATGAATTTTAATTTGGGATAATCGGCACAATAACCTTGGTGTTTTTATTGATCATCTTAATTCTAACAAATGGGGTTTTAATTTTACTCCACATTTTAGTGATACTGCCATTGATTTTTTGGATTTAAATTTATTTATTGAATCCTGCAGTATTCACACTAAGACGTTTTTTAAGAAGGTGGACGCTAATAGTTTTTTTACATTTTGGAAGCGGGCATTATTTTAAATGGGTTTTCAATATACCAGTAAATCAGTTTAAGAGAATTAGGAGGAATTGTACTGAGGAGAAAGATTATTTGGAGCAGGCTGATTTTAAAAAAAAAAAGGTTTTATGCACAAAACTATCCAAAAAAACTTATTGAAAATTCCCTCAGACATGTACAGACTGAGTGTAATCAGGAAACGCTGCTTACAAAGAAAAAGAGCCGAGAGGAGGGGGACTTCTCGTTTAATTTTTTAACTACATTTAATAAGTGCCACAAACAAATGAAAAAATATATTAAGGAGGAATTGGCACATCCTCCGCAGTGATCCCATTTTGGGGAAGTTCTTGCCGGAGAACCCCAGGGTCACCTATAGGAGGGCTCCCACGATCAGACATATATTAGCCCCCAGTCGTTTGAAGGAAAAAACCCTGAATCCCTCTGTGAATATTAAAATAGCTAGTAATGTTGGAGTGTTTCGGTGTGGGGAACTGAAATGCCATTGTTGTAAAGGCATCACTCATAATATGCCCTCTTTCAGCTCTACCTCCACCAATGAATCCTTTCCCATATGTGAAAGGTTGTCCTGCGAGTCGGACTTTGTCATTTATTTGATACAGTGCAGCTGCAATAAGCAGTATATAGGGCGGACAACACAAACATTAAGAAAGAGAAGTAATGCACATCGTCACAATGTCAAAAAAGGCTTTATGAAGCACGGCCTGTCCAGACACTGTGCTATCACACATGGACGGGATTTTTCGGGTTTGCGGTTTTTACCTATTGACCGAGTTGATTCTAATAACCCTAACAGATTCCAGGCTTTGTGTAGAAGAGAAATCTACTGGATTTATAGGTTGAATACCATAAATCCAAATGGCCTCAATGAGGTGTGCGATATTTTCGAGTGAAATTTCTTCTCAGATGCGTTTATTTTTCTGTCACTCTGAAAAGGTTTCCTGACTTCTTATGTTAGTACTGTAAGGCTATGTGCACACGTTGCGGATTCTGCTGCGTTTCCACAGCGGTTTTGGCCCTGCGGAAACGCAGCAGTTCCGCTTACCATGTACAGTACAATGAAACCCTATGGGGTTTCAAAAACGCTGTGCTGACGGTGCGGATTTTTCCGCAGTTTACAAACCGCAGCATGTCAATTGTTTGTGCGGATTCCGCAGCGGTTTCATACCTTTACCATAGTAGAGGTGTGAAACCGCAGGGCAAAACCGCAGACCAAACCGCAGGAAAACCGCAGGTAACTTTACCTGCGGTTTTACCTGCGTTTCCGCGTGGAAAAACCCACAGCGGAATCCGCAACATTTGCACATAGCCTAAGTGGAAAACCAGTCTGGTTATGCACGGTCTTGGTTTTCTGTGTATATAATGCTCACTTTTTATCTTAAATAGATGGCTCTTTTTAGTCTAATTTAATAGTGTGCCTATAGCACTACTAGTTAAAGTGGATGATTTTAGTTCACATACATACTTTTAGTCCCACAACCTTATAGGTTTGATTCTGGTAAGAGAAGTTTTTTTTTGTTTGTTTGTTTTTTTTTATTTCTCTTTAACCCCTTCACCCCCAAGGGTGGTTTGCACATTCATGACCGGGCCAATTTTTACAATTCTGACCACTGTCCCTTTATGAGGTCATAACTCTGGAACGCTTCCATGGATCCTGGTGATTCTGACATTGTTTTCTCGTGACACATTGTACTTCATGATAGTGGTAAAATTTCATTCAAATAACTTGCGTTTATTTGTGAAAAAATGGAAATTTGGCAAAAATTTCGCAATTTTCCAACTTTGAATTTTTATGCCCTGAAATCACAGAGATACGGCACACAAAAAACTTGATAAGTAATATTTCCCACATGTTTACTTTACATCAGCTCAAATTTGGAACCAAAATTTTTCTTTGTTAGGAAGTTTATAAGGGTTAAAAATTGACCAGCGATTTCTCATTTTTGCAACACCATTTTATTTTTACGGACCACATCACATTTGAAGCCAGTTTGAGGGGTCTATATGATAGAAAATACCCAAAAGTGACACCATTCTAAAAACTGCACCGCTTAAGGTGCTCAAAACCACATTCAAGAAGTTTATTAACTCTTTAGATGCATCACAGGAATTTTTTGAATATTTAAAAAAAATGAACATCTAACTTTTTTCCACAAAAAAAATATTTCTGGTTCAATTTTTTTAATTTTACCAAGAGTAACAGGAGAAATTGGACAGCAAAAGTTATTGTGCAATTTGTCCTGAGTACGCTGATACCTGATATGTGGGGGGAACCACTGTTTCGGCGCATGGCAGAGCTCAGAAGGGAAGGAGCGCCATTTGACTTTTTCAATGCAAAATTGGCTGGAATTCAGATCGGACGCCATGTCACGTTTGGAGAGCCCCTGATGTACCTAAACAGTGGAAACCCCCCACAAGTGACCCCATTTGGGAAACTAGACAGACCCCCCAAGGAACTTATCTAGATATGTGGTGAGAACTTTGAACCCACAAGGGCTTCACAGAAGTTTATAACGTACAGCGGTACAATAAAAAAAATCTTATTTTTTCCACAAAAATGATCTTTTCACCCCCAATTTTTATTTTTCCAAGGGTAACAGGACCCTAAAAGTTATTGTGCAATTTGTCCTGAGTACGCTGATACCCCACATGTGGGGGTAAACCACTATTTGGGCGCATGGCAGAGCTCGGAAGGGAAGCAGCGTCATTTGACGTTTTTGGCTGGAATTGAGATCGGATAACATGTCGCGATTGGAAAACCCCTGATGTATGAAAACAGTGGAAACCCCCCACAAATGACACCATTTTGGAAACTAGACCCCCCAAGGAACTTATCTAGATGTGTGGTGAGAACTTTGAACCCCCCAGTGCTTCACAGAGGTTTATAACGCCCGGGCGTGAAAATAAAAAATTCGTATTTTTTCCACAAACATGATTAATTAGTCCCCAATTTTTTTATTTTCCCAAGGGTAACAGGAGAAATTGAACCCCAAAAGTTGTTGTCCAATTTGTCCTGAGTACGCTGACACCCCATATGTGGGAGAAAACTACTGTATGGGCACACGTCGGGGCTCGGAAGGGAAGTAGTGACGTTTTGGAATGCAGACTTTGATGGAATGGTTTGCGGGTGTCATGTGCGTTTGGAGAGCCCCTGATGTACCTAAACTATTGAAACTCCCCACAAATGACCCCATTTTGGACACTAGACCCCCCACGGAACTTATCTAGATGTGTGGTGAGCACTTTGAACCCCCAAGGGCTTCACAGAAGTTTATAATGCCCGGGCATGAAAATAAAAAAATTGTATTTTTTCCACAAACATGATCAATTAGTCCCTAATTTTTTTATTTTAACAAGGGTAACAGGAGAAATTGAACCCCAAAAGTTGTTGTCCAATTTGTCCTGAGTACGCTGACACCCCATATGTGGGAGAAAACTACTGTATGGACACACGTCGGGACTCGGAAGGGAAGTAGTGACGTTTTGGAATGCAGACTTTGTTGGAATGGTCTGCGGGTGTCATGTGCGTTTATAGAGCCCCTGATGTACCTAAACTATTGAAACTCCCCACAGGTTTCCCCATTTTGGACACTAGACCCCCCACGGAACTTATCTAGATGTGTGGTGAGCACTTTGAACCCCCAAGTGCTTCACAGAAGTTTATAACGCCCGGGCGTGAAAATAAAAAAATCATTTTTTTCCACAAAAATGATATTTTTGCCCCCAATTTTTTATTTTTCTAAGAATAACAGGAGATATTGGACCCCAAAAGTTGTTTTGCAATTTGTCCTTAGTAGGCTGATACCCTACATGTGGGGGTAAAACACTGTTTGGGCGCATGGCAGAGCTTGGAAGGGAAGGAGCACCATTTGACTTTTTCAACTCAGAATTGGCTGGAATTGAGATCAGACGCCATGCTGCATTTGGAGAGCACCTGATGTGCCCAAACAGTGGAATCCCCCAATTCTAACTCCAACCCTAATGCCAACACGCCCCTAACTCTAATCTCAGCCCTAACCCTAACCCTAGCCCTAACCCTAGCCCTAGCCCTAGCCCTAACCCTAGCCCTAGCCCTAGCCCTAACCCTAACCCTAGCCCTGGCCCTAACCCTAGCCCTAACCCTAATGGGAAAATGGAAATAAATACATTTTCTTTTAATTTTTTTTCCCTAAGGGGGTGATAACGGGGGTTTGATTTACTATTTATAGCGGGTTTTTATGTTTGGCAGCTGTCATACGCTAAAAGATGCTTTTTATTGTAAAAATAGTTTTTGCATCACCACATATTGAGAGCTATAATTTTTCCGTATTTTGACCCACCGAGTCATGTGAGGTCTTATTTTTTGCGGGACAAGTTGACGTTTTTATTGGTACCATTTTCGGGCACGTGACTTTTTTGATCGCTTTTTATTCCGATTTTTGGGACGCAGAATGAACAAAAACCAGCGTTTCATGAATTTCTTTTGGGGGTGCGTTTACACCGTTCCGCGTGCGGTAAAATTGATAAAGCGGTTTTATTCTTCGGGTCGGTACGGTTACAGCGATACCTCATTTAGGTCTTTTTTTATGTTTTGTCAGTTTTATGCAATGAAAACTATTTTATATAAAAAATAATTATTTTTGCATTGCTTTATTCTGCGAGCTATAACTTTTTAATTTTTTCGCTGATGATGCAGCTCGTTTTTTGCGGGACAAGATGACGTTTTCAGCGGTACCACGGACATTGCGCTGCTGTGGGGGGCTCAGGGAAGCACGGAGGGAGCCCCCTCCCTGCCGATGCTTCCCTTTAACCCCTGGTACACTGCGATCGTGTTTGATCGCGGTGTGCAAGGGGTTAACGTGTCGGGGCCGGGTGTCAGCTGTGATAATCAGCTGACACCCGGCCGCGAACAGCGGCGCTCACCACGTGGGCGCCGCTGATCGCGCTAGACGTAGTATCCTGTCCATGGGCATAGGAGCCCGGGTCTCATGGACGGGATAGTACGTCTGATGTCAGAAAGGGGTTAAAAATGTAAAAAAAATTTTTTTGTTTTGTTTTTTTCTTTTTAATCTACTCCAATTTGTGATTTATGGGGAGTAAGTTATTGTGTCTTTTAATATTGGTTCGTTTTGTAATGAAATGTTTATGTATTTGCATTTGGTTACTCCACCCGACAGCTTCCTCTTTGTGACCAGCAGGGTAATTAACCCCGATATGATATAAACCGTCAACCTTTGATTTGTCTTCATCCTTGTACATCTGACCTGAGGAAGAGGTCATGGAATGGACCTCGAAACGCGTTGGCCTTGTATGTACCATGAAATAAAGCATTGATATTGGAACCTACTCCTAGAATCGACTGGATTTCCTCCATTTGAGGGTTGAAGTATAGCAGCGCAGGAACCAGGTGTTTTTTTTTTTTTTTTCCCTTTTGGGATCTCCTCTTTGAGTAATGGAAGCAGACGCTGTCTGTCTACACCCTCCTGCTGCAGCTTCATTATATGGGATTGAGCGTATTTAGTAGTTGTGGTGCTACACAACCTTTGAGGGTGAGTACCCTGAACAATTCAAATTTTACTTATTATATCTGGTAAAGCCCTATGGGCGCGCTTTTGTGGTTTCTTTTATCTTTATAGCTTTTGCTTTATAAAATGCATGCAAAAATGAAAGTGTGAATACCTCCTTATAATTTGTACTCTGTTACCATTGAAACACACATATTAATATGGAAGCATACTCAAAATAGTTGAAGATTTCTACTCAGGATTTTTCAGAGCATACTTTTTTTTTTTGCTTTGTTTTACTTGCATTGAAGCAATAAAAATAGTTGCAAAAGTATACATGTCCTTTACCTAATTAAGTGAATGTCTGTCTATTTGATGTTTATCCATGTACATTAAATATATTCCATAGCATTATCCACAACCACTGTCTATATTTCTAGTATCTTTGTCTTAAAGAATTTCCTTTTTATGTACCTGTGCCCTTCTAATAATCATACAGGGAGTGATTTGGGTAAAATAAGAACTAATACTTTTTTATTGCTTGCTAAAGGTGAATGTTTTAGTGGAGACCGCAATATAAAAGATTCTTGTTTTAGCCCACCAGAGGTCAGACACGTGCCAGCAGACAGAAGGAAGAGAAATGTGCAACAGCAGAGAAATGTCTGCACCATAGCTAAATAACAAGTGGGGGTGAGTAGCACTCACTATAAAAGTGCACTACCTCAAGTCCTAGTATGGAGGAGCCTGTACAAAGTATTCAGCTTGAGCTGTTGTCGGTATAGTTAATTTCAGGTGAAGGAGACTGGCCTACTAGAATGAGAAAGTACCACTACTACAGAAAAAGAGTGTGTATTGCCACTACAGAGTCAAGTTAATTACTGCTAGTTTATAGTGCATCAGCAGATATAGCCAAATCAGAAGCTATCTGAAAGTTATTGCCTATGTGTGAAGATGCCACAGTAGAAATAGTTAAGAGACTGGTGTTTGAGCATGCCTGAGCATGAGAGACTAATACGTGGTAACAAATTACCAGACAACTTAATGTGGGGCATTTCTTCCAAAGGCTACTTTCACACTAGCGTTTTTTTGCGCTGCGTGCGCAGTCCAAACGCATACAAAAAACGCATCAAGCGTTTTGCATGCGTTTGCTTATTTAATGCGCATGCATTTTAACCAGTTTGTAGCCATATTGACTCTTAAAACGCATGCGATCTTAAACGCTGACGTGCGCATGTCCATGCGCACGTCTGCGTTCCCATAGGCTGTAATGTGTTATTTCGTCGCATTACGTGCGCACGCGTGCGCATACTTTTTTTGAGACAGGTCGGACAGACCAAAAATGCAACAGGTTGCGTCCAGCGCGCCTGGGTGCACACCACAAAAAACCGCATGCGCACAAAACGCATACGAACGCGTGCAAGCGCTAGACCATGCGCCCAATGTTAAAGATAGGGGATCAGGACGCATGCGCATGTACGCGCACGATGCGCTGCGTTAAAAACCGCTAGTGTGAAACCAGCCTAAGGCAACCAAAAGAAGGGCTTTGACGGTCATCACAAATGTGTGCATACTGACTATAAGACTTTGGCAACGTGGAGGAGAAGCTGCTGAAGAGATTGCCAGCAGGCTGTGACAAATGCCAGTAAAGTGTAGCAGGTGTCAGGCCACCAAATTGTCTATCTCTGTTCAAAACAATTGTTGCTTTAAAGTTTCTGTAAAAGTTTGCAACCTTCAAGTTCATTGCCTTTTGTTGAGTAAAGCTGTTGATCTATCAGTCGACAATTTTCATTCTTCCCAGAAGTGATAACTGCTTGCTGCGAGATGTGGCTAGGTGTAGGAGGAAGGGCCCCCGCCGAGTGTCCGGGCCGGAACCAAGGGGACTGTCCTCTAAGTTCCTAGGGAACCTGTTTCCCGGGGAGCAGAATTAGGGGATGGACCGCTGAGACTGACAGAACGGTAGGGGGAGGAGCCGGTATAAAAGGGGTGGAGCACGCCAGTCAGAGTGAGTCAGCAGAACGGGAGAGAAGGAGCAGGAGACCGTGGGAGCGCCAATGAGACCCGAGCAGAAACCAGAGAGGAGGACAGCTACAGGAGGGAGGCTCACGGTGGACTGCAGAGAGACGGCGCCAAGCCGACCGACAGAAGATCGCTACTTCACTCCAACCCGCGGGCGTTGCCGCCTCACTAGAGACACAGCCGCTGCCGTTCCACTCCCGACCGCGGCTGCGGCTTGTCCATTGCCGCTTGCACCCGCTTCAGTCCGTGGCAAGGGCTGGGCCGTCGCCCGCCACGGGTCCCCTAGTGCAAATGCTGGCTGCGCCAGTGGCCTACCAACCGCCACTCAGCCCCGCCACTGCCTGCTCCCATTCAGGGGATGCGGCCTCGACTCTCCAACCCCCAAGCTGTGTCCCACTGCCTTTGTCGGCTGACATCCCGCCAAAGAACCTTTCTAGGGCCTGTTGTGCCCCTGCTTCGCCTGGGCGTCGGTACGCCTGAAGACTACGCCAAATCCTCAGTTGCTGGGCCCAGCGGCTGCAACGCCGAAGCACCATCGTCCAGGACGCCGAGGGACTTCAGGATGGATAAATGACACCACATATTTAAGGACCCGTAGCCGGCCATACCGCAACCCTATAGTGACCGGCCTTTGCCGGAGTAGTCGTGTTCTTATAACCAGTGTTTGTCTGTACTGAGTCCCTACGAGGACAAGTTCTGTTATTTTGTGTGGTTGCTTAGGATAGCCCTACCGGCATCAAACCATAAAAGTTATTACTAAAAGCAAAATCCGTCTCGCGGCTCGTCACTGCATCCCTCGTACATGTCATGACCACATTTGGCGTAGTCGGCAGGATGCAGTCTCCGAGCGCAGACGACGATGCCCCAGATCAACGTGGGGCCGTAGATTCAGCAAATAACGGAGGCCCCGGTCCAGCATTTCTTTGGGGGCTATGCTAAGCAACCTGCCTAGGTTCTCCGGCAGCTGGACAGAGAATGCGAGGGCTCTTCCGAATGCATCCGATGACCCCTGACCTGGAAGCCGAGGTAGCCATCATGGCATTAGATGGGGAGGCCTGAGATTCAGTAGTGTTGAGGCCCCCGGGACACCGCAACACTTTTGCTCGGGTCTTGCGGATTCTAGAAGAGACCCATGGGGATCCAACAAAGGTGGGGGAGTTGAAGACCTGGTTGTTCAGTAGAATGCAGGGAGAGGGCGAGACCATTACCCAGTATATGAATGTCCTCCAGGAGTTATGCACATCCATTGAGCGGAAGGACGGCGTAGGGGTAGGACCTGTCTTGATACCAGTGCTGGGTGACCGGCACTTCTGGGGTTAATGTTCTGATCTGCTCTCACCTGCACACCTGGGACCTATTATGGTGGCCATTCATTGGTTCTGGGGAGGCTTCTTATAGCCTCAGGAAGCTCCCATCCCCCGTCAGTTATACTTTCGCCCTTGGCATTGTGTTGTGACCCCTGAGTGTGTTAGTGCTGTGTTCTGGTTGCTTGATTCTCTGTGTATGACTCGGTCTCTTCTCTGGATATCGCTTTGGATTCTGCTTGGTACCTTCTATGTCCGTTTGGTTTTTGATCTCTGCTTGGCCCTGACTGTCCGTTCTGTCTCATCCCTGGTACTGTATTGATATCTTGTGTATGACCCTTGGATTTGTCTGACCTTCCATCTGTTTATCCCTCCTGTACCTCGCTTGTCTGTATTGTGCTTGACCTCTGCTTTGCCCGACTCTGAGTTTTCTTCCTCCTCTGAAAGCAGGACGCTAAGCCCCACCCCCTTGCAGTCACATGACCGTTCACATGACCGTAGGTCCTGTGCCTGCTTTCTAAACTTCTACATTCAGGTCCCGTGCATCTTTATTTTCCGGCTGTTCTTGTCCCCAGGGGTCCCTGCGGTGCGGGTGAGTCCCTGCTTAGCGGAGGCTGTACACCGGCGCTGTCAGGACCCTGACATTATAACTGACCATTAAGTTTCTTGGGGTTTTTTTATGCAGAGAGTTATGGATTCCATACAGTCTCTGGCTGACCAGATGAAAAGTCTGAGTCAGATGTTTCAGGGTTTATCCCTGGAGCAGCAAGCTCTGGCTCGTTCTCAGCAGCAGGTTTCTGAGACAGTGCGGGGAGCTCTAGCTGCTGGGTCTCTGGGGGCTGGGGCGATTGATGTTGTTTTGGTGTCCCCAGAACCACCTGTTAAACTGCCTGACTTTTTTTCTGGAAACAAAAAGGAGTTCAGGGTCTTCATGGAGGGGTGCAAACTTTTTTTTAGTTTGAGACCACGTTCCTCTGGGGACGAAAGTCAGAAGGTTGGGGTCGTTATGTCTCTATTAAGAGGGTCCCCACAATCTTGGGCTTTCTCCCTCTCTCCCACTGCCCCTGAGAGAGTGTCTGTGAATGCATTTTTTGAGGCCCTTGGGCACATTTATGATGAGCCTGACCGAGTGCGATTGGCAGAGGACATGGTGATGAGTGTCTGTCAGGGGAAACACTCAGCTGAGTGGTTTTGTACTGAATTCCGCCGCTGGGCCGCAGAGGTCTCTTGGAACGACGCCGCACTCCGAGGACTCTTTCGCAGAGGCTTGTCCGAGCGGCTGCAGGATGCCTTGGCTTTACATCCCCCACCTAACTCTCTCGAGGACGCCATGACCCAGGCAGTCCGGATGGACCGCAGGCTGCGGGCCAGAGGGGTGATGCAGATGGACACTCTATTGTTCCCCAGTGGAAAAGAGACTGCCCCTGAGCTCATGGATGTAGGCGCCCTCTCCCTGAAGGATACGGAGAGGAAACGCCGGAAGGACAAGCAGTTATGCTTTTACTGAGGTAAAACGGGACATTGGAAAAGGGAGTGTCCTGATTGCCCGTCTTCAAATCCGGTCGGCGGGAAACGACTAGGTCTGGGTAGTCAACGGGGAGACTACTCAGACCCTCAGGTACCCTTTTCCTCGTTTTCTAAAGTGTTACTGCCTGTGGAACTGTTTGTGGACGGTAGTTCTTTTTCCTCTACAGCCTTCGGGGACTGCGGGTCATCGATTAATCTCATTGACTCCCAATTGGTCACACACTGCAAGATAGGGACAGTTAGGCTCAAGGTTCCGATCAAGGTGATGGCCATTGACTCCTCTCCCCTCACTAAGGAGGGAATTTGCTTTATGTCTGACTTGTTTTCGCTCAGAGTGGGAGCTACTCATGTGGAAATCCTAAGTTGTTTTGTGCTGGACAATCTACCTTCAGGGTTGGTGTTGGGCATGCCCTGGTTACAACGCCATAACCCAGTTATTTACTGGAAAACGGGGGAGATTGTTCAATGGGGGTTTAATGATTTTGAGTTATGTGATAAATCCGCACTGGTGGTTGAACCTGTTAAATCTGTGTCTGTATCATCTGTCGAGCTGGAAGGTATTCCGGAATGCCTGAAGGACTTCGAAGATGTATTCTCCGAAAGCGAGGCCGAGACGTTACCGCCACATAGACCCTTTGACTGCGCTATTGAGCTGGTCCTGGGGGCTAAATTACCTAAAGCCCGTCTGTTTAATTTGTCCGGTCCTGAGCGCTTGGCTATGAAGGAGTACATTGCTGAAAGTCTGCGCAAAGGACACATACATCCTTCAGTCTCAACTGTGGCGGCAGGTTTCTTTTTTGTAAAGAAAAAAGATGGGGGGTTACGTCCCTGTCTCGACTTCCGGGAGCTTAATCAGATTACTGTACGGAATACGTACCCCCTTTCGTTGATTCCCGATTTATGTAACCAACTATCAGGGGCAAAGTGGTTTTCTAAACTGGATCTTCGGGGGGCATATAATTTGATAAGGGTCCGAGAGGGGGATGAATGGAAAACCGCGTTCCTCACGACCGAGGGACTATTTGAAAATTTAGTCATGTCGTTTGGTCTTACCAACGCCCCCGCCATATTTCAGAATTTCATCAACGTGGTATTCTCGGATCTCATTGGTCGTTTTGTCGTTATCTATTTAGATGATATTTTGATATACTCCCCCGACAAGCATTCTCATTTGGAACATGTACGAACTGTTCTCTGTTGTGATTTCATTTTCCCCTTCATTACTGAGGCCCAAGGAACTCCCTCTTCTGGTAAAGAAAGGTAGTGAGCCTGATTATCAAACACCTGAGGCTGATGATGATGACTGGCTGAGTGGAGTTACTGACTGAATATAAGGCTGCCGAAGCCCTTCTGCCCTGCGGGTGATTTCTCTGTGGGATCCTTGGAGACCAGTCTGAATTCCTGCTCCTCTAAAGCTAAGTTTGCTGCTCGGCCTTTTGCTTTGGTGCTTTGACTTTGTTTTGCTTTGTTTTTCTGGATTTCTGCCATTCCCTGCTGGGGTGTGCTGAATTCCTTTAGCTCTGTCTTCTGAAAATACCTGAGTGCTGATTTAGTTTTTGAAGCCTAGCTGCTTCAGGGCCTTTTTCATATCAGCTTGTTGGCTTATGTCTTTGATAGGGTTTTGGCAGATTGCAGACAGCAGCCTTCCTGTCCTTTCCTATCTAGGTAGTTTTGGGCCCCGTCTTTGCTCAGTCTATCTTTCTGTCTGTGTTAGTGTTTTCATCTTGCTTCACCGTCATTATATGTTGGGGGCTGCCTATTGCTTTGGGGTCTGCTCTGGGGCAGTTTAGATTTCCCCTTTCTTTCTTTAGGCTTATTTAATTCTCCGGCTGTGATCGAGGGGTCTAGGGCATCGTAGGAACCCCCCACGGCTACTGCTAGTTGTGTTGATAGGTTCAGGGGTCTGCAATCTGATAGTTGCCAACTTCTCTGGTTTTCTGGACTTAGCTTGTATTTCTGCTTTTGCCTCCTATGGTGACTCATTCATAACAGAATCACCCGCCATACCGCAGATCCTAGGGTACTCAATAGCAGGAAAGAATTGTAAAAAAAAAAAAAAAAAAGTGTGTATATTTTTTCCTCTATATCTCTGACGCCGTAGGGGGAATTTTTTTTCTCTCAATGGAGATAAAGCAATTGTCTGATCGTGTGGAGCAGCTCGCTGCGGAAGTGCGGGGAATTTCCGCCTACCTTGCTCATTCACATGCTGCTGAACCAAAGATTCCTACACCTGATGTATTTTTTGGGGATCGGTCTAAATTTTTGAATTTCAAAAATAATTGTAAATTATTTTTTGCCTTGAAGCCTAACTCGTCAGGAGCTCCGCGCAGCAGGTTAAAATTGTCATCTCTTTGCTGCGTGGCGATCCCCAGGATTGGGCGTTTTCTTTGAAACCAAATGATCCTATTCTGACTAATGTGAACGCATTTTTTCAGGCCTTGGGGTTGTTGTATGACGAACCTAATGCCATTGATCAGGCTGAAAAGACCCTGCTGGCATTGAACCAGGGTCGTGATTCTGCAGAATTGTACTGTCAAAAATTCCGAAAGTGGGCAGTACTTACTACCTGGAATGATAATGCCTTGGCTGCTCTCTTTCGGAAGGGGTTCCCTCTGGTCTTGACGATTCTATGTCAGTAGCCATTCAGGTTGATCGGCGTTTGCGCAAACGCAAAGCTGCACGAGAGGTGTTGCCACCTGTTGAACAAATGTCTGAACCTATGCAATGTGATAGAGTTTTTTCCAGAGAGCAGCGTCAGGAGTTCAGAAGGCGTAATAAGTTGTGTTTTTTTCTGTGGAGATGCCTCGCATATTATTTCTGTCTGTCCTAAACGAGAGAAACGCTTTGCACACACGTTTTCTGTTGGGGGTGTTCAACCTAAGTTTCTTCTGGCTATTACTCTGATCTGCTCCCTGTCCACATTTTCCGCCAAGGCTTTTGTGGATTCGGGAGCAGCCCTAAACCTAATGGACTTGGATTTTGCTAAACGTTGTGGATTTCCGATGACACCTCTGCAGACGCCTATCCCTTTGAGGGGGATTGATGCTACTCCTTTGGCTAAAAATAAACCTCAGTTTTGGACCCAGGTGGTAATGCGGGTCGCCCCAGACCATCAAGAAAATTGCAGATTTTTGGTGTTGCATAATCTGCATGATACTATTGTTCTGGGGTTTCCCTGGTTACAAATTCATAATCCAGTTTTGGATTGGAAATCTGTGTCTGTGGTGAGTTGGGGTTGTCGGTGTGCCTTTAGTGAGGCTCCGGTGTTTTCCACCTCTCCTCAGTCGCATGATGTTCCTGATTATTTGGCGGACTTTTATGATGTATTTAGTGAGAATGAGTCTGCGTCTCTGCCTCCTCATAGGAGTTATGACTGTGCAATTGAACTGAGCCCGGGGTGTAAATTTCCCAAGGGTTGGCTCTTCAATTTATCTGTACCCGAGCATGAGGCTATGCGATCCTATATTAAGGAGGCGTTGGAGAAGGGTCATATTAGACCATCCTCGTCACCCTTAGGTGCCGTTTTTTTTTTTGTAGCCAAAAAGGATGGATCATTAAGACCTTGTATTGATTATCGTGCCCTCAACAAAATTACTGTTAAATATCAGTATCCGTTACCCCTGATTTCTGATCTATTCTCCAGAGTTAAAGGTGCTTGCTGGTTTACCAAGCTTGACCTCAGGGGGGCGTATAATCTTATTCGCATTAAGCATGGGGATGAATGGAAGATGGCGTTTAATACTCCGGAGGGACATTTTGAGTGCCTGGTGATGCCTTTTGGGCTCACTAATGCCCCTTCTGTCTTCCAGTGCTTCATGAACGATATTTTCCGAGATTTTGTCGATAAATTTTTGATTATCTATCTGGATGATATTTTGATCTTCTCCAAGGATTGGGATTCTCATGTGGAACATATTCGGACTGTGTTCCGGATCTTGAGGGAGAATTCCCTGTATGTCAAAGGATCTAAATGCCTTTTTGGAGTACAGAGGATTTCTTTTTTGGGATTTATTTTGTCCCCGTCAACTATTGAAATGGACCCGGCCAAGGTACAGGCCATTTACGATTGGGTTCAGCCCACTTCTTTGAAGGCCCTCCAGAAGTTTTTGGGTTTTGCTAATTTTTATCGGAAATTTATAGCAAAATTTTCTATTATTGCCAAGCCATTGACTGATTTGACTAAGAAAGGTGCTGATGTGTTAAATTGGTCTCCAGAGGCTGTTTCTTCCTTTCAGGAGCTGAAGCGAAGATTCACCTCCGCCCCGGTTTTGCGGCAACCTGATGTCTCACTTCCATTCCAGGTAGAGGTGGATGCTTCTGAGATTGGTGCAGGAGCTGTTTTGTCCCAAAAGGATCCTGTAACATCTAAAATGAATCCCTGTGCTTTCTTTTCCCAAAAGTTCTCTCCATCTGAACGTAACTATGATGTGGGGAATAGGGAACTGTTGGCCATGAAATGGGCATTTGAGGAGTGGAGACATTGGTCGGAGGGAGCTAAGCATCAAGTCGTGGTCCTCACTGACCACAAGAATTTGATTTACCTAGAGTCGGCTAAGCGCTTGAACCCTAGACAGGCTAGGTAGGCCTTGTTTTTTACACGTTCTGATTTTGTGGTTTCTTTTCTTCCTGGAACGAAGAATGTCAAGGCAGACGCCCTCTCTAGGAGCTTCTTTGCTGATTCTCCTGTGGTGACCAAGCCTGCTACCATCTTAGGCGAAGGGGTAGTTCTTTCTGCCATCTCGCCCGATTTGAGACGTACTCTGGAAGAGTTCCAGGAGGACAAACCTGAGCGTTGTCCCAGTGGAAAGTTGTATGTTCCTGACCAGTGGAAGAAGAGAGTGATGTCTGAAATTCATTGCTCTGCTTTGGCTGGTCATCCAGGTATTTTTGGTACTAGAGATCTGGTGAGTCGTTTTTTTTGGTGGCCCTCCTTGTCTCGTGATGTCAGGAATTTTGTGCAGTCCTGTGGGACGTGCTCCCGGTCTAAATTGTGTTCTCGCTCTAGTGGGTTGTTGATGCCTTTGCCTGTCCCCAAGAGGCCATGGACCCATATTTCAATGGATTTCATCTCTGATATGCCTGTCTCTCAAAGGATTACTGTTATTTGGGTGATTTGTGATAGGTTCTCTAAGATGGTTCATCTTGTACCACTCCCTAAGTTGCCGTCTTCCTCTGAGTTGGTGCCCCTGTTTTTACAACAGGTGGTTCGTTTGCACGGGATTCCTGAGAACATTGTGTCTGACAGAGGAGTCCAGTTTGTGTCTAGATTTTGGAGAACTTTCTGTTCCAGGCTGGGAATTCAGTTGTCCTCCTCTGCTTTTCACCCTCAGACCAATGGGCAGACAGAGAGAACAAACCAGACCTTGGAGTCATATTTGAGATGTTTTATTTCTGCTGATCAGGATGATTGGGTTTCATTTTTGCCCTTGGCCGAATTTGCTTTAAATAATAGAGCTAGTTCTGCCACTTTGATGTCACCTTTTTTTTGTAACTTTGGGTTTCATCCTCGATTATCTTCAGGGGAGGTGGAGCCCTCTGCCTGCCCAGGTGTTGACACTGTGGTGGAGAGAATGCACCAGATCTGGGACTAAGTGGTGGATAAGTTATCTCTCTCCCAGGAAAAGGCCCAGCGGTTTTCCAACCGACATAGGACCATTGGTCCCCAGTTTAAGGTTGGTGATATGGTGTGGTTATCATCAAAAAATATTGCTATGAAGGTGGCTTCTCCTAAGTTTAAGCCTAGATTTATTGGACCTTACAAGATTGTGGAGATTATTAATCCGGTCTCTTTTCGTTTGGCTCTTACTGTCACATTTAAAATCCATAATGTGTTCCATAAATCTTTGTTGAAGAGATTTGTTGAACCTGTTGTTCCGGGGGTGGCACCTCCAGACCCTCTATTGGTTGAAGGTAACATGGAATATGAGGTAGAGAAAGTACTGGATTCCCATCTGCCTAGACGGAGACTCCAGTATTTGGTTAAGTGGAAGGGTTATGGTCAGGAGGATAATTCTTGGGTCCCTGCCTCTGATATTCATGCCAAAAGATTGGTGCGTGCCTTTCATCGGGCTCACCCTGATCGCCCTGGTGGCGTAGTTGAGGGTTCGGTGACCCCTCCTCAAGGGGGAGGTACTGTTGTGAGTTCATTTTCCCCTTCATTACTGAGGCCCGAGGAACTCCCTCTTCTGGTAAAGAAAGGTAGTGAGCCTGATTATCAAACACCTGAGGCTGATGATGATGACTGGCTGAGTGGAGTTACTGACTGGATATAAGGCTGCCGACGCCCTTCTGCCCTGCGGGTGATTTCTCTGTGGGATCCTTGGAGACCAGTCTGAATTCCTGCTCCTCTAAAGCTAAGTTTGCTGCTCGGCCTTTTGCTTTGGTGCTTTGACTTTGTTTTGCTTTGTTTTTCTGGATTTCTGCCATTCCCTGCTGGGGTGTGCTGAATTCCTTTAGCTCTGTCTTCTGAAAATACCTGAGTGCTGATTTAGTTTTTGAAGCCTAGCTGCTTCAGGGCCTTTTTCATATCAGTTTGTTGGCTTATTTCTTTGATAGGGTTTTGGCAGATTGCAGACAGCAGCCTTCCTGTCCTTTCCTATCTAGGTAGTTTTGGGCCCCGTCTTTGCTCAGTCTATCTTTCTGTCTGTGTTAGTGTTTTCATCTTGCTTCACCGTCATTATATGTTGGGGGCTGCCTATTGCTTTGGGGTCTGCTCTGGGGCAGTTTAGATTTCCCCTTTCTTTCTTTAGGCTTATTTAATTCTCCGGCTGTGATCGAGGGGTCTAGGGCATCGTAAGAACCCCCCACGGCTACTGCTAGTTGTGTTGATAGGCTCAGGGGTCTGCAATCTGAGAGTTGCCAACTTCTCTGGTTTTCTGGACTTAGCTTGTATTTCTGCTTTTGCCTCCTACGGTGACTCATTCATAACAGTTCTCCAAAGACTGAGAGAAAATCATCTGTATGCCAAATTGGAGAAATGTGTATTCTGTGTGCAAGAATTGTCTTTTTTGGGGTTAATTGTATCCGGTGAGGGTTTTCGCATGGACCCCAAGAAGGTGCAGGCCATTGCGAATTGGGTGCAACCCCGAGATCTTAAGGGTCTTCAGCCCTTCTTGGGGTCCGCCAATTATTACCGCAAATTTATCCGGGGGTTTTCGCAAGTGGTCAAACCTCTCACGGATCTAACATGCAAAGGTGCGGATGTGAGAAATTGGTCCTCACTCACAAAAGAGGCCTTTGCGACGCTGAAAAAATGTTTTATGTCTGCTCCTGTCTTGGTACAGCCAGATCCTTCCAAGCCATTTGTGGTGGAGGTGGACGCCTCAGAGGTGGGGTGGGGGCGGTGTTGTCCCAAGGGCCTGCCACTCTAACCAAACTCAGGCCATGTGCCCTCTTTTCCAGGAAGTTCTCTGCTGCTGAAAGAAATTATGATGTAGGCAATAGAGAGCTTCTTGCGGTTCAGTTGGCGTTTGAGGAATGGAGGCACTTTTTGGTGGGGGCCAGTCACCCGGTTACTGTGATCACTGATCACAAAAATTTGTCTTACATCGAGTCTGCTAAAAGATTAACGCCCAGACAGGCCCGTTGGTCACTTTTTTTTTTCTCGTTTCCAGTTTACTATTACATTCCGTCCAGGGTCAAAGAATGTCAAGGCTGACGCCTTATCTCGTAGTTTTCAACCTGTGTCTGTCCCTGAGCCACCGTCCTCCATTCTGCACCCTGGGGTGGTGTTAGCAGGGATCTCGTCTGAATTGGAACGGGAAATTGAGGGGGGCCAAGTCGCTGGCTCCTGCGGCCAAGCCAGGGGGCAAGTTGTTTGTCCCAGAGCAACTTCGCCTTAAACTCTTGCAAGAGTTCCACGAATCCAAGTTGTGTGCTCACCCTGGTATATCAGCCACGCGACTGGCGGTGGCTAAGATCTTCTGGTGGCCTACTCCGGGTTCTGGTATAAAGAAATTCATTTCTGGTTGTGGGGTCTGCGCTCGTTCTAAAAGCTCCCATAGCCGGCCGGTGGGGAGCTGATGCCCTTGGAAGTTCCCGAAAGACCGTGGACCCATCTGTCCATGGATTTTATCACCAATCTTCCCTCTTCCAGGGGTAATATGGTGGTATGGGTAGTGGTGGACAGATTTTCTAAGCAGGCTCATTTTGTACCCCTGTCCGCATTACCTTCTGCTGAGATCTTATCCAGATTGTTTGTGCAGCATGTGGTCCGCTTGCATGGGGTACCCCTGAATGTGGTGTCTGATCGTGGTGTGCAGTTTGTGGCTAAGTTTTGGCGTGCTTTCTGCAAAAAATTAGGGATATCTCTGTCCTTTTCGTCTGCATACCATCCTGAGAGTAATGGTCAGACAGAACGCACTAATCAGTCTCTGGAACAGATCCTCAGATGTCTGACTTCTGCTAGACAGAATGACTGGTGTGATATACTGCCGTTGGCTGAATTTGCCTTCAATAGTCTGGTGAGTCAATCCACTGGTATGTCCCCTTTCTTGATCAACTATGGGTTCAGTCCTCATTTTGGTGAGTTTTCTCGTCTGGATTTGGGGTGCCCCGGGGCTGAGGACTCTGTTCAGCGGTTAAAAGAAACATGGGCAGAAGTCCAGCAGCGTATATCTAGGTCTCAAGGCAGGTATAAGTTTTTTGCGTACAGGAAACGAACACCTGGTCCCATGTTTCAGGTGGGAGAGAAAGTTTGACTCTCCACGCGAAACATTAAGTTAAAGATTCCGTCAGCCAAGTTGGGCCCCAAATTCATTGGCCCGTACAAGATTGTGGAAAACATCAACCCAGTAGCGTACAGGCTGTGCCTTCCACCCTCTTTCAAGATCCCTAACGTCTTCCATAGATCTCTACTGAAGCCGTTTGAAGCAGTCCGGGGAGAATCCGAGTCCGCTGCTCCTCCGGTTTCGGTTGAGGGACATGTGGAATATGAGATTGGTCACATTGTAGATTCTAGGTTGGTACGGCGGTCAGTACAGTACCTAGTTCATTGGAAGGGGTATGGGCCGGAGGACAGGTCATGGGTGCCGGCCCGGTTGATGCATGCTGATCGTCTGGTTTGGGCTTTCCATGCTAGGTACCCGGGAAAGCCTGGGGGTCCAGAGACCCCCCTTTGAGAGGAGGGTACTGTCATGATACCAGTGCTGGGCGACCGGCACTTCTGGGGTTAATGTTCTGATCGCAGTGCAGACTTTGGCAACGTGGAGGAGAAGCTGCTGAAGAGATTGCCAGCAGGCTGTGACAAATGCCAGTAAAGTGTAGCAGGTGTCAGGCCACCAAATTGTCTATCTCTGTTCAAAACAATTGTTGCTTTAAAGTTTCTGTAAAAGTTTGCAACCTTCAAGTTCATTGCTTTTTGTTGAGTAAAGCTGTTGATCTATCAGTCGACAATTTTCATTCTTTCCAGAAGTGATAACTGCTTGCTGGGAGATGTGGCTAGGTGTAGGAGGAAGGGCCCCCGCCGAGTGTCCGGGCCGGAACCAAGGGGACTGTCCTCTAAGTTCCTAGGGAACCTGTTTCCGGGGAGCAGAGTTAGGGGATGGACCGCTGAGACTGACAGAACGGTAGGGGGCGGAGCTGATATAAAAGGGGCGGAGCACGCCAGTCAGAGTGAGTCAGCAGAACGGGAGAGAAGGAGCAGGAGACCGTGGGAGCGCCAACGAGACCCGAGCAGAGACCAGAGAGGAGGACAGCTACAGGAGGGAGGCTCACGGTGGACTGCAGAGAGACGGCGCCAAGCCGACCGACAGAAGATCGCTGCTTCACTCCAACCCGCGGCCGTTGCCGCCTCACTACACACAGCCGCTGCCGCTCCACTCCCGACCGCAGCTGCGGCTTGTCCATTGCCGCTTGCACCCGCTTCAGTCCGTGGCAAGGGCTGGGCCGTCGCCCGCCACGGGTCCCCTAGTGCAAATGCTGGCTGCGCCAGTGGCCTACCAACCGCCACTCAGCCCCGCCGCTGCCTGCTCCCATTCAGGGGCTGCGGCCTCGACTCTCCAACCCCCAAGCTGTGTCCCGCTGCCTTTGTCGGCGGACATCCCGCCAAAGAACCTTTCTAGGGCCTGTTGTGCCCCTGCTTCGCCTGGGCGTCGGTACGCCTGAAGACTACGCCAAATCCTCAGTTGCTGGGCCCTGCGGCTGCAGCGCCGAAGCACCATCGTCCAGGACGCCGAGGGACGTCAGGATGGATAAATGACACCACATATTTAAGGACCCGTAGCCGGCCATACTGCGGCCCTATAGTGACCGGCCTTTGCCGGAGTAGTCGTGTTCTTATAACCAGTGTTTGTCTGTACTGAGTCCCTACGAGGACAAGTTCTGTTATTTTGTGTGGTTGCTTAGGATAGCCCTACCGGCATCAAACCATAAAAGTTATTACTAAAAGCAAAATCCGTCACTGCATCCCTCGTACATGTCATGACCACATTTGGCGTAGTCGGCAGGATGCAGTCTCCGAGCGCAGACGACGATGCCCCAGATCAACGTGGGGCCATAGATTCAGCAAATAACGGAGGCCCCGGTCCAGCATTTCTTTGGGGGCTATGCTAAGCAACCTGCCTAGATTCTCCGGCAGCTGGACAGAGAATGCGAGGGCTCTTCCGAATGCATCCGATGACCCCTGACCTGGAAGCCGATGTAGCCATAATGGCATTAGATGGGGAGGCCCGAGATTCAGTAATGTTGAGGCCCCCGGGACAGCGCAACACTTTTGCTCGGGTCTTGCGGATTCTAGAAGAGACCCATGGGGATCCAACAAAGGTGGGGGAGTTGAAGACCTGGTTGTTCAGTAGAATGCAGGGAGAGGGGGAGACCATCACCCAGTATATGAATGTCCTCCAGGTGTTATATACATCCATTGAGCGGAAGGACGGCGTAGGGGTAGGACCTGTCTTGATACCAATGCTGGGTGACCGGCACTTCTGGGGTTAATGTTCTGATCGCAGTGCAGGCTCTCACCTGCACACCTGGGACCTATTATGGTGGCCTCTCATTGGTTCTGGGGAGGCTTCTTATAGCCTCAGGAAGCTCCCATCCCCCGTCAGTTATACTTTCGCCCTTGGCATTGTGTGGTGACCCCTGAGTGTGTTAGTGCTGTGTTCTGGTTGCTTGATTCTCTGTGTATGACTCGGTCTCTTCTCTGGATATCGCTTTGGATTCTGCTTGGTATCTTCTATGTCCGTTTGGTTTTTGATCTCTGCTTGGCCCTGACTGTTCGTTCTGTCTCATCCCTGGTACTGTATTGATATCTTGTGTATGACCCTTGGATTTGTCTGACCTTCCGTCTGTTTATCCCTCCTGTACCTCGCTTGTCTGTATTGTGCTTGACCTCTGCTGTGCCCGACTCTGAGTTTTCTGCCTCCTCTGAAAGCAGAACGCTAAGCCCCGCCCCTTGCAGTCACATGACCACATGACCGTTCACATGACCGTAGGTCCTGTGCCTGCTTTCTAAACTTCTACATTCAGGTCCCGTGCATCTTTATTTTCCGGCTGTTCTTGTCCCCAGGGGTCCCTGCGGTGCGGGTGAGTCCCTGCTTAGCGGAGGCTCTACGCCGGCGCTGTCAGGACCCTGACAGGACCCATCGACATTACTCTACGTGGCCTGTTAGTGACTGGACTCCGAGACCCGTTAATAAAGCAGGCATTACGAGAGCAGGTCCGAGTAAACCCACGTTTTGCCTTCACTGAGGTGGGGAGTCAGGCACTTGCTCGAGAGCAGGAGCAGGAAATGACGGTCCCCGTGGGGAAGGTCTGGAATGTGGAGGCCTCTGTGACCGCTGTCGGGGAGCCCCAATGGATAGAAGAGATGAGACAAGAACTGAAGAGCATCAGGGGTGAGTTGGCCGAAGTGAAAAGAAGGGCCGAGCCCACGCCTGGTTGGCCTAGTTTCAATCCCAGGCCCGGGGGGCCTCGCAATGCCCGGAGCGGCAGGGCCTTGCAGCCCCGGTGCTATGAGTGCAGGCAGCTTGGCCATTTCGCACGAGAGTGTCCACGGCGTGGGAGGTGCCCACCCCGGTGGCCATTAAACTAGAGGGCTCCAGTCTGGGGGGACGCGGATCGGAGCCAGAAGCCACGACATGGGGTGGTGGAAGTCCCGAAGATCTGGTCACAAAATGTCCGGTGGGATGGGCAGAGGTCGAGGGCCGTGCCTAGTGGACACAGGGTCGCAAGTAACGACCATGCCTGCAACTTATTTCCGGCAGCATTTTCCCGAGGCAGCAAGACCCCAATGGGGGGTCCACAATAAGACTGGTAGCCGCCAATCAGCAGCCGGTCCCTGTCGTCGGGGTAGTTTGGATGCAAGTGACGCTGTGTGGCAAATCCCTCGGTCGCCGGGGAGTGATCCTGACCCAAGGGGAAACTAACAGCGAACATCCAGTTATCCTGGGCATGAAAATACTGCGGGAGTTTGGCAATTTACTCCTCAACGACCCCACACAAGAGACCTTGATCCAGTGGGGTTCCCGCACGGCCCAAGGGCAGGTCTTCCAGCAGTTGGTACGGGAGGCGCGAGTACTCCAGGAGTGCCAGGAGGGTGAGGCACTGGGCAAAGTCATCGCGTCAGCAGCTCCTCCGCTCGTACTGCCCCCCAGGCAGACAGTGGTGGCCCTGCCTATTCGGGCCCCAGTGCCTTTGGAGGGCGTGGAGATGCAGGTGGTGCCATGCTTTTCAGAACACCTGCCCCCTGGCATACTGGTGGCCCGCTCCCTGGCCACGGTGCGGAGAGGGACTGTCCTAGTGCGCTGCGTCAACCTAGAAGGCCAAGACATCGTCTTGAAACCCCAGGCCGAAATGGCCAAGCTGGTAAGGCCATTGGAAGAGGTGCTGCCAGCCCCTACGGTCCTGCTAAAGGTGCAACCCGAGGACCCTTGGGCAGTGACTATTCGTACTCTGCAGACTGCCGAGTCCTCGACCCAGTAGAAGGGTCGAAACATCCTGGAAAGAATGCAGGCCGAAGTCTCCGGCCTGGCTCCAGCCCAACTCCTTCAGGTAGAAACTATACTCGGACAATACCACGAGGTATTTGCCAGCCACGAGGACGATTTTGGATGCAGCACGCATGGAATTCCCACGGCGGGAACAGTCCCCATCCGGGAACGATATTGGCAGATCCCTCCACAGCTCTACCAGGAGGTGAAAACTTTACTGGGCCAAATGCTCCGGAAGGGGGTCATACGAGAAAGCCAGAACCCCTGGGTGGCCCCCATCGTGTTGGTCCGCAAAAAGGACGGCACCTTGCAATTCTGCGTGGACTGTCGGAAGTTGAACGCCTGCACCATCAAAGACTCGTACTCGCTGCCCCGCATTTAAGAGTCCCTGTCCACTTTAGGGAAGGCAATATACTTCTCGACTTTAGATCTGGCTAGTGGGTACTTGCAGGTGCCGATGTCGGAAGAAGACAGAGCCAAGACGGCGTTCATTCTTCCCATGGGACTGTTTGAGTTCAACCGGATGCCGTTTTGGGCTGGCCAATGCCCTGGGAACCTTTCAACGTCTGATGGAGCGGTGTCTGGGAGATCTCAACTTCGAAGCCACGCTGATATATCTGGATGATATCATCATCTATGCTGCCACGTTTGAGGACCACCTGCGGCAGTTGGGGCAGGTGCTCGGCCGGCTGCAGAAGTACGGTTTGAAGGTAAAACCCCAGAAATGCCACCTGTTCTGCACCCAGATCGAATATCTGGGGCATATCATCTCCGCCAAGGGCGTTAGACCGTCTCTGGAGAAATTTGCTGCCATCCAGGGATGGCCTACTCCCGAGACGGTAAAAGACGTGCGGGCCTTCTTGGGGTTGGCCGGATACAACCGTCGTTTCGTAAAGAATTTTGCACGCCGAGCCCGGGCGCTGCAGGACCTGCTAAAGGGTGCTCCTGCCGGGGTAAATGGGCGAAAGATCCACTGGCAACAACCGCAAGAAAAAGCTTTTCAAGACCTAAAGGCTGCACTCTCGGGTGCCCCAGTGTTAGCTTATGCGGATTTCTCGCAACCGTTCATCCTGCACACCGATGGGAGCCTCCACGGGCTAGGGGCTGTGTTGTCCCAAGTTCAGGATGACCGGGAGAGAGTGATCGCCTACGGTAGCCAATCACTTCATGACTCTGAGCGTAACCCTGACAATTTCAGCTCCTTTAAGCTCGAGCTCCTCGCGGTAGTGTTGGCCATGACAGAGCGGTTCGCAGAGTACCTGGCAGGCTACAAGGTGGTGGTGCGGACCGACAACAACCCGCTGGCCCATTTGGAAAACACCAAACTAGGGGCTCTGGAGCAGCGATGGGTGGCCCGGATGGCCAAGTTCAACTATAAGATCATCTATAAAAGAGGAGCAAAAAACGTACACGCTGACGACATCTCCAGGATCCGGCATACAACCCCAGAGAAAAGTCGGGCCAACAAATTGGAAGGGGAAGAGACGCCATTCGCCCTCACCGCCGCTGTGCTCACAACTGCTACACAGGAGGAATCCCAGCTAGGACCCTCACGGGGTATGCTGGAACAATCACGTGAGAGATGGATCCAACAGCAGCAAGAAGACGGAGAAGTTGGACTCTTGCGCTGATGGGTGACCACCGGCAGATTACCCACTGACTCTCAGAGACAGACCTTAACTCAGGATATGCTGCTGATGTTACGCCAATGGGAGAAACTGGTCATCAAAAAGGAGCTGTTGTGTCGTAAGGCCGTATCACGGGCGACGTCCGCAACAACTTGGCAGGTAGTCGTGCCCGAAGCCCAACTGAGTGAACTGGCTTGGGAAGCCCACGATAAAGGGGCTCATTTCGGAGCTCAAAAGACCTTGCAATGGTTGCAGCAGATAGTTTACCACCCACGCTTGCATGCTGCTGTAGAGGAAACTTGTCAGGCCTGCCGCCTATGCGAGCTAGCTAAACCACCCGTACAACGGGCCCCGTGGAAACGACAGTGACGTCAGCGCCCCTTGAGCTCTTGACAGTGGACTATCTGACCATTGGTCCCGCGTACCAGGGGTATGAACATTGTCTCGTTATGGTAGATCATTTCACCAAATTTGCCGTGGTAAGCTCCACCCAAGACCAAACTGTGGAGTCGTCCGCCTATGCAATTTGTAAAAGCTTTATCCAAGTGTACGGCTGCCCTCAACGGATACATTCAGACCAGGGAGCGTGCTTTCTGGGAAAAGTCATGGAGGAACTACATCGCCTCAATGGAATTGATAAAACCTGGATCACACCATACCACCCCCAAGGGAACGGGGCTTGCGAGTGATTTAATCGAACCTTAATTCAAATGTTGCGTACTCTGGAGAATGACCGAAAGGCCCGCTGGCCTGAGTATATACCTGTACTAGTGTGGGTCTATAACAATCGGGTACACCGGGTTACCGGCTATACCCCCTACTCACTACTATTTGGACGAGAAGGCAAAGGGATCACAGAAGTAGAATTGAACCCAAAGGAACCCCAACCCTGGACCGGGGTGTCATCATGGGTCCAAAACCACCGACACCGGTTACAGACCCTCCACCGTATCGTCCATACAAAACTCCTTGACCTAGAGCACCCATGGGGAACTCTGCCTCCGCCCACCGACTTTCAAACTGGGGATTCAGTACTCGTGCTAGACCAGTGCCCCCAGAACAAGTTAGAACCTCGGTGGGAAGAAAGCCCTTACCGAGTGTTGCACCGAATAAGCTCTGACGGGCCTGTCTACGAGATACAACCTGAGTAAGACGGGGCACTTCCCACTCGTACTGTGCACCTTAATATGCTATGACCCTGTACATCCGCTGATCCCAAGCGGCCCAAGCCTACTCCTCATGTCCCCGACCCACTGCCAACGGTCTGGGACCTGGATGACGAAGATGTTCCAGCAGTACCCGCCGACCCTCCAAGGAATGACATTTCCGTAGCCCCCATCGACCCGCCAGAATCGACCAGCCCACCACCTTCCATCACCCCAGAAAGCTCCACCACAGTCGAACTAAGACGCTCCGAGCGATCAACAGCTGGCAAAGCCCCCGAACGTTACGAACAGGATCAGTTCGTATGGCAACAAGAACTCTCGCCTCCAAAAGCCAACCCGAGCCTACTAAGGCCCTCGCCCGAGGACTGGCGAGCATACAGGATGGGGGAGTGTAGGAGGAAGGGCCCCCGCCGAGTGTCCAGGCCGGAACCAAGGGGACCGTCATCTAAGTTCCTAGAGAACCTGTTTCCGGGGAGCAGTGTTAGGGGACGGACCGCTGAGACTGACAGAGCGGTAGGGTACGGAGCCGATATAAAAAGGGCGGAGCACGCCAGTCTGAGTGAGTCAGCAGAACGGGAGAGAAGAAGCAGGAGACCGTGGCAGCGCCAGGGAGCGAGAGACCCGAGCAGAAACCAGAGAGGAGGACAGCGACGGGAGGGAGGCTCACGGTGGACTGCAGAGAGACGGCGCCAAGCCGACCGACAGAAGACCGCTGATTCACTCCAACCCGCGGCCGTTGCCGCCTCACTTCAGCTCGCGGGTGCGGCCTGCCCACAGCCACCCGCAGCCTCTGCCACCTCACCCTAGCTCGCGTCTGCGGCCTGCCCGCAGTCACCTGCGGCCGCTGCCACCTCACTCCAACTCACAGCTGCGGCCTGCCCGCTGCTACACACAGCCATTGCTGCTCCACTCCCGACCGCGGCTGCGGCTTGTCCATTGCCGCTCGCAGTCGCCACCAGCCGCTCTCCAGTCCGTGGCAAGGGCCGGCCATTGCCCGCCATGGGTCCCCTAGTGCATCCACTGGCTGCACTAGTGGCCTACCAACCGCCACTCAGCCCTGCCGCTACCTGCTCCCATTCAGGGGCTGCGGCCTCGACTCTCCAACCCCCAGGCTGTGTCCCGCTGCCTCTGTCGGGGAACATCCCGCCAAAGAACCTTTCTAGGGCCTGTTGTGCCCCTGCTTCGCCTGGGCGTCGGTACGCCCGAAGACTACGCCAGATCCTCAGCTACTGGGCTACAACGCCAAAGCACCATCGTCCAGGACGCCGAGGGATGTCAGGACGGATAAGTGACACCACATATTTAAGGACCCGTAGCCGGCCATACCGCGGCCCTATAGTGACCAGCCTTTGCCGGAGTAGTCGTGTTCTTATAACCAGTGTTTGTCTGTACTGAGTCCCTGCGAGGACAAGTTCTGTTATTTTGTGTGGTTGCTTAGGATAGCCCTACCGGCATCAAACCATATAAGCTATTACTAGAGATGAGCGAATTTGCCTTTTTTCGGGTCGAGTTGGGTTTCGTGAAACCCGACTTTCGCAAAAGTCGGGTCGAACGAAATCGGCCGATTATCGTGAAAAGTCGAAGGCCGACTGAAACACGAAACCCAATGCAAGACAATGGGGAAGCAAAGTCGGCAGGGAGTGGAGGACAGGAAACACACCTACAGTGCCCTTTTGAATGCCAAAAACATCAATTCTTATTACTGAAGCATTTCAACCTTAATTTACTTCATAATACTACAGTCATGGCCAAAAGTTTAGAGAATGACACAAATATTAATTTTTACAAAATCTACTGCTTCATTTTTTCTAATGGCAATTTGCATATACTCCAGAATGTTATAAAGAGTGATCAGCTTAACAGCAATTACTTGCAAAGTCAATATTTGCCTAGAAAATTAACTTTATCCCCCAAAACACATTTCAACATCATTGCAGCCCTGCCTTAAAAGGACCAGATAACATCGTTTCAGTGATTGCACCATTAACACAGGTGTGGGTGTTGATGAGGACAGGGCTGGAGATCAATCTGTCATGATTAAGTAAGAATGACACCACTGGACACTTTAAAAGGAGGCTGGTGCTTGGAATCATTGTTTCTCTTCTGTTAACCATGGTTATCTCTAAAGAAATACGTGCAGTCATCATTGCAGTGCACAAAAATGGCCTAACAGGGAAGAGTATTGCAGCTAGAAAGATTGCACCTCAGTCAACAATCTATCGCATCATCAAGAACTTCAAGGAGAGAGGTTCCCTTGTTGCCAAAAAGGCTCCAGGGCGCCCAAGAAAGACCAGCAAGCGCCAGGACCGTCTCTTAAAAGTGTTTCAGCTGCGGGATCGGGCTACCAGCAGTGCAGAGCTTGCTCAGGAATGGCAGCAGGCAGGTGTGAGTGCATCTGCACGCACTGTGAGGCGGAGACTCTTGGAGCAAGGCCTGGTCTCAAGGAGGGCAGCAAAGAAGCCACTTCTCTCCAGAAAAAACATCATGGACAGACTGATATTCTGCAAGAGGTACAAGGAGTGGACTGCTGAGGGCTGGGGTAAAGTCATTTTCTCTGATGAATCCCCTTTTCGATTGTTTGGGACTAGAGTTGAGCGAAACGGGTCGAAAAATTTCAAAAGTCGCCGACTTTTGGCAAAGTCGGGTTTCATGAAACGAAACCCGACCCTAGGATGAGGTCGGCCAAGAGGTCGGCGACTTACGCGCCAAAGTCGCGTTTCAAAAGTTTGTTTTGCGCTTTTTTTCAGCCAATCAGGATCCACGGACACTGTGGGCAACGTGATGACATAGGCAGGGGTCACCACCATCTTTCAGAAGGGCATGCAAGTGATTGGCTTGCTTTGGTGGGCGTCACAGGGGGTATAAAAGGGCGTGCACGCCGACCGCCATCTTACTTCTGCCGATCTCAGTATAGGGAGAGGTTGCTGCTGATTCTGTAGGGAGAGCGTTAGGCAGGGAAGAAGACAAAAAAACTGCTTCTGCTGCTAGCGATTTGGCCTGCACAACACACCAGTCACTGTGTGTGCAGTGCAAGGGGAGGCTATATAGTGGTGTATCAGTGGTGTTGGTTGTTGGGCTGCCTTCTAAGGCTTCCTGACATTCCTGCATTGCTGTTTACCCACTGCTCCGCAAACTGCTTTTTTAAAAGCAATCCCAATTTTTTTTTTTTGTCCTGCTGAGAAGAAAAAAAAACTGCTTCTGCTGCTAGCGATTTGGCCTGCACAACACACCAGTCACTGTGTGTGCAGTGCAAGGGGAGGCTATATTGTGGTGTATCAGTGGTGTTGGTTGTTGGGCTGCCTTTTAAGGTTTCCTGACAGGCTGGCATTGCTGTTTACCCACTGCTCTGCAAACTGCATTCCTAAAAGCAATCCAATCTCCCTTATCCTCTAGTCACTTTTGTCACAGCTGTGCCATCGAGCCTGTGACATAGCGCTCAGATATCAGTGGGCCTCACACAATCCAAAAGTGTCCAGTGTCCACAAGTGTCTGCAGAAATTCAAAATCTCCCTTATCCTCTCGTCACTTTTGTCACAGCTGTGCCATCGAGCCTGTGACATAGCGCTAAGATATCAGTGGGCCTCACACAATCCAAAAGTGTCCAGTGTCCACAAGTGTCTGCAGAAATTCAAAATCTCCCTTATCCTCTAGTCACTTTGGTCACAGCTGTGCCATCGAGCCTGTCACATAGCGCTCAGATATTCATTGGGCCTCACACAATCCAAAAGTGTCCAGTGTCCACAAGTGTGTGCAGAAATTCAAAATCTCCCTTATCCTCTCGTCACTTTGGTCACAGCTGTGCCATCGAGCCTGTCACATAGCGCTCAGATATTCATTGGGCCTCACACAATCCAAAAGTGTCCAGTGTCCACAAGTGTGTGCAGAAATTCAAAATCTCCCTTATCCTCTCGTCACTTTTGTCACAGCTGTGCCATCGAGCCTGTGACATAGCGCTCAGATATCAGTGGGCCTCACACAATCCAAAAGTGTCCAGTGTCCACAAGTGTCTGCAGAAATTCAAAATCTCCCTTATCCTCTCGTCACTTTTGTCACAGCTGTGCCATCGAGCCTGTGACATAGCGCTCAGATATCAGTGGGCCTCACACAATCCAAAAGTGTCCAGTGTCCACAAGTGTCTGCAGAAATTCAAAATCTCCCTTATCCTCTCGTCACTTTTGTCACAGCTGTGCCATCGAGCCTGTCACATAGCGCTCAGATATTCATTGGGCCTCACACAATCCAAAAGTGTCCAGTGTCCACAAGTGTGTGCAGAAATTCAAAATCTCCTTTGTCCTCTAGTCACTTTGGTCACAGCTGTGCCATCAAGCCTGTCACATAGCGCTCAGATATTCATTGGGCCTCACACAATCCAAAAGTGTCCAGTGTCCACAAGTGTGTGCAGAAATTCAAAATCTCCCTTATCCTCTAGTCACTTTGGTCACAGCTGTGCCATCGAGCCTGTCACATAGCGCTCAGATATCAGTGGGCCTCACACAATCCAAAAGTGTCCAGTGTCCACAAGTGTCTGCAGAAATTCAAAATCTCCCTTATCCTCTAGTCACTTTGGTCACAGCTGTGCCATCGAGCCTGTCACATAGCGCTCAGATATTCATTGGGCCTCACACAATCCAAAAGTGTCCAGTGTCCACAAGTGTGTGCAGAAATTCAAAATCTCCCTTATCCTCTCGTCACTTTTGTCACAGCTGTGCCATCGAGCCTGTGACATAGCGCTCAGATATCAGTGGGCCTCACACAATCCAAAAGTGTCCAGTGTCCACAAGTGTCTGCAGAAATTCAAAATCTCCCTTATCCTCTAGTCACTTTGGTCACAGCTGTGCCATCGAGCCTGTCACATAGCGCTCAGATATTCATTGGGCCTCACACAATCCAAAAGTGTCCAGTGTCCACAAGTGTATGCAGAAATTCAAAATCTCCCTTATCCTCTCGTCACTTTTGTCACAGCTGTGCCATCGAGCCTGTGACATAGCGCTCAGATATCAGTGGGCCTCACACAATCCAAAAGTGTCCAGTGTCCACAAGTGTCTGCAGAAATTCAAAATCTCCCTTATCCTCTAGTCACTTTGGTCACAGCTGTGCCATCGAGCCTGTCACATAGCGCTCAGATATTCATTGGGCCTCACACAATCCAAAAGTGTCCAGTGTCCACAAGTGTGTGCAGAAATTCAAAATCTCCCTTATCCTCTCGTCACTTTTGTCACAGCTGTGCCTTCGAGCCTGTGACATAGCGCTCAGATATCAGTGGGCCTCACACAATCCAAAAGTGTCCAGTGTCCACAAGTGTCTGCAGAATTTCAAAATCTCCCTTATCCTCTAGTCACTTTGGTCACAGCTGTGCCATCGAGCCTGTCACATAGCGCTCAGATATTCATTGGGCCTCACACAATCCAAAACTGTCCAGTGTCCAAAAGTGTCTGCAGAAATTCAAACTCTCCCTTATCCTCTCGTCACTTTTGTCACAGCTGTGCCATCGAGCCTGTCACATAGCGCTCAGATATCAGTGGGCCTCACACAATCCAAAAGTGTCCAGTGTCCACAAGTGTCTGCAGAAATTCAAAATCTCCCTTATCCTCTCGTCACTTTTGTCACAGCTGTGCCATCGAGCCTGTGACATAGCGCTCAGATATCAGTGGCCCTCACACAATCCAAAAGTGTCCAGTGTCCACAAGTGTCTGCAGAAATTCAAAATCTCCCTTATCCTCTCGTCACTTTTGTCACAGCTGTGCCATCGAGCCTGTGACATAGCGCTCAGATATCAGTGGCCCTCACACAATCCAAAAGTGTCCAGTGTCCACAGGTGTCTGCAGAAATTCAAAATCTCCCTTATCCTCTCATCACTTTTGTCACAGCTGTGCCATCGAGCCTGTGACATAGCGCTCAGATATCAGTGGGCCTCACACAATCCAAAAGTGTCCAGTGTCCACAAGTGTCTGCAGAAATTCAAAATCTCTCCTGTCCTATAGACACCTTGTACCTTGTTTTACATTACTATATTGTTTGTTGGATTTTGTCTACATTTCTACCAAAAATGAGGAAGGCTGGTGGAAGAGGCCGTGGAATTGGGCGGGGGTTGGCAGCTGGTAATGATGGTGTTGGTGGTGGATCTGATGGTAGTGGCAAGAGCAAAATAGGACCGAATGCAGGAGGTGTTGAGCCTGCGTCATCATCTGGCTACATAAGGCCTCGAATGTTTAGTTTTCTAGGAGTTGGCAAACCGCTTTTAAAGCCAGAGCATCAGGAAAAAGTTTTGTCTTACATTGCTGACTCAGCCTCCAGCTCTATCGCCTCCTCTTCTTCAATTGTAAAAAGTAAAAGCACTGAGTCGTCATTGGAGGCTCATGTTCATGAACCACACCTTTCCTTGTGTCCTTCACCCCAACCAAGATTGAAGGATGACGCAGGCCATACTACTGATTACTCCATGGAGCTGTTTTCACATACCATGCCTGGATTATCAAGTCAAATGGTGAATTACCCAGGCCAAGATGAATCTGACATGGAGTGCACTGATCCATCAGCGGATGGATGATTCTGCTGGTACATTCACTCAGAGCACTACATTGTCCTCGCAGTGTACAGAGCCAGATTCTGACCCTGATGAGACTCAGGTGCCCCTTCCCGCACACTATACCACCATACACGGTGACACAGAGGAAGGTGCACATGACATAGAAGAGGAGGTGATGAATGACCCAGTTGTTGACCCAGATTGGCATCCATTGGGGGAAGAGGGTGCTGCTTCCAATAGCTCAGATGAGGAGCATCCACAGCAGACATCGACATCGCAACAGCTGTTATCTGGCAGGCCCGGAGCACTCCAAAGACAGGTTCCAAACATCAAAAGAGTTGCTGGACAGCTTGTCCAGAGGGTCAAAAGATCACAGCGTGCTAGGCCGCAAAATGTCTGCCAAAGTAGGAAGAGTGCAGTGTGGCACTTTTTTGACCAAAATCCTCATGATCAGGCCAAGGTTATCTGTAAGAAGTGCGCAAAGACCTTTAGCCGAGGGAAAAATCTGAAAAATTTGAATACCAGTTGCATGCTTAGACATTTAACCAGCATGCACTTGCAAGCGTGGACACAACACCAATCCTCAAGTGCCACATGTGCAACTGATCACAACGAAGGTAGTCAGCAACGCTACATTGTTTCCCCCACTGTAAGCCCACCGGTTAGCACAGCAGCAAATGTTGAGGTGTCGTTGCAAGGCCACAGCAGTCAGGGAATCCCACTGTTATATCAACGAAAGACTGATTCTAGGCCATCAGAAAGAACACCAACTCCATCACCATCATCAACCCTCTCTCAGTCCGCCCTGTCCACCGCTACTTCCACCATATGCAGCTCTCAAGTCCAGCTCACCCTCCCAGACACTATGAGTAGGTCAAGAAAGTACTCAGTCTCTCATCCGCGTACACTGGGTTTGAACGCCCACATTGCCAAACTAATCTCGTTTGAGATGATGCCCTTTCGGTTGGTGGAAAGCACAGCTTTCCGCGAACTCATGGCCTATGCAGTACCACGCTATGACCTACCCAGTCGCCACTTCTTCTCTCGCAAAGCCATCCCAGCCCTCCACCATCATGTGAAAGACCGCATTGTCCATGCACTCAAGCAGTCAGTGAGCGGAAAGGTGCACCTCACAACTGATGCATGGTCCAGTCGGCATGGCCAGGGCCATCACTGCGCACTGGGTTAATGTGGTGGATGCAGGGTCCACAGGGGACAGCGGTGGTGGGACAGTGCTGCCTAGCCCACGGTATAGGAAACAGTTGGCTGTAGGCGTTCGACCCTCCTCCTCCTCCTCCTCCAGAAGCAAAAGCTCGTCCACAGAGCGCAGTCGTACGAGCACTCCATCTGCAGCTGCCACTGTTGCACACGATGTGTCCCCCTATCGAGCAGCTAGTGGAAAGCGTCAGCAGGCTGTGTTGCAGATGATGTGTTTGGGCAACAGACACACCGCCGAGGTGCTGGCCGAGTACTTGAAGCGACAAACTGAGTCATGGCTGGGCAGTGTACATCTTGAGGCAGGCAAGGTAGTTAGTGATAACGGCCGTAATTTTGTGGCAGCCATAGCCCTTTCAAAACTCATCCATATACCTTGCTTGGCTCACACCTTGAACCTGGTGGTGCAGTGCTTCCTCAAAAATTATCCGGAGTTAACAGCCCTGCTCCAGAAGGTGCGAAGACTGTGCGCGCACATCCGCCGGTCGCCTGTACACTCCGTTCGTATGCAGAAGCTGCAGCGATTGCTCCACCTTCCCAACCACCGCCTCATTATCGACATTGCAACAAGGTGGAACTCCACCCTGCACATGGTGGAGCGGCCTGGCGAGCAGAGGCAGGCCATAATGCATTTGTGGGAGGATACACGGCCAGGCACTTTGAGAGCAGACATGGAGTTGACAGGTGTGCAGTGGTCGAAGCTGAAAGACCTCTGTAAAGTCCTTCAGTGTTTTGAGGAATGCACACGGCTGGTAAGCACAGACGACGCCATCCTAAGCATGAGCATCCCACTTATGCGTCTGCTCATGCAAACTTTGACGCACCTTAAGGAGCAGGCATCTGCAGCCAATGTTGATGAGGAGGAAGAGGAGGAGGGAATCCTTGATGACATTCAGCCATTGTCTGCTCAGGGACCTCTCCTGGACGAGGTGGAGGAAGAAGAGGAGGAGGAGGAGGATGATGGGGATGATTACTTAGGGGAGGAGGATGCATCTCGTGGGGCAAGTGAAAATGTTGGCGTGGCAAGGTCTGGTACAGGGTTTGTGCGTGACTGGAGGGATGTGGATTTGCCAGAAAGTGCTCCTCCAACCAGCACTCGCAGTGCATCATTGACACCGGGAACATTGGCCCACATGTCAGATTATGCCTTGCAGATCCTAAAAAGGGACCCACGCATTGCCAAAATGATGAACGATGACGACTACTGGTTGGCCAGCATCCTGGATCCACGCTATAAAGGCAAATTACAAAACATCATGCCACAGGAGAACCTTGACCTAATATTGGCTAATAAACAAGCAACTCTGGTAAATCGGTTGCTTGAGGCATTCCCAGCACACAGCAGCGGTGATGGTTCTCACACGAGCCGTACGGGCCGGGGGCAGCTTGGCAGAGGTGTTCGTGGTGCACACAGCAGAAGTGGCGTTGGAGACAGGGGTTTCATGACAATGTTGTGGACTGATTTTTCAAGTACCGCTCACACAACTGTTAATACTGCATCGATGGAAAGTGACAGGAGACAGCAGTTGTCAACTATGGTTACAAACTACTTTTCCTCCCATATCGATGTTCTCCCACACAGGTCATTCCCCTTTGACTATTGGGCCGCTAAACTGGACACCTGGCCTGACTTGGCCCAATATGCCTTACAGGAGCTCGCTTGCCCAGCTGCAAGTGTGCTATCGGAAAGAGTCTTCAGTGCAGCTGGATCAATCCTGACAGAGAAAAGAACCCGTCTGTCAACCCAAAATGTGGATGATCTAACCTTCATTAAAATGAACCATGCATGGGTTTCCAAGGATTTTGTCCCACCTTCCCCTGATGACACATAGGGTGACAGAAAAATGGCTTGCTTTGGTCCACCTCTTCCTGGGACTTCACCTATTTCGCCTTTTGCATCAGCTGAATGTCCAACATCAACATATGCCACTTTCTAAAACTCCCTAACTGTGCTGCCTCCCCCCCTCCATGGCCGGGGTCACCACCTAGTGCACGACACCGTGCGAGTGCCGTTGCCCTGGACAGGTGAGTAGGCCGACTCTTGGGTGCGGGCACTGGCACAGGGTCCCTCATAGTGCAATCAAGTGTCTCTGACGGTGGTGGTGCACACCCGCCGTCAGACACACCGCCGTACTATGAGGGGCCCAGTGCCAGTACCGACGCCCACGAGTGGGCCCCCCTTGCTTGGGCAGGGCCCCAGCATTTGCAATCTTTACCTCTCCCTGCTCCTCCGCTGTGTAATCTGGGCCGTCAAATCCATACTGTGCCTGACACCGTCTGAGCCTGCCTCCTGATGTACAGACATATATTTTGAATGTGTACGCTATCCATACATGTTATCCGGGGATACGGTACCCTTTCTAACCTTTGTGCAATCACGTGCAATCCATACTGGGCCTAACATCGTCTGAGCCTGCCTCCTGATGTATAGACATATATTTTGAATGTGTACGCTATCCATACATGTTATCCGGGGATACGGTACCCTTTCTAACCTTTGTGCAATCACGTGAAATCCATACTGGGCCTAACACCATCTGAGCCTGCCTCCTGATGTATAGACATATATTTTGAATGTGTACGCTATCCATACATGTTATCCGGGGATACGGTACCCTTTCTAACCTTTGTGCAATCACGTGCAATCCATACTGGGCCTAACACCGTCTGAGCCTGCCTCCTGATGTACAGACATATATTTTGAATGTGTACGCTATCCATACATGTTATCCGGGGATACGATACCCTTTCTAACCTTTGTGCAATCACGTGCAATCCATACTGGGCCTAACACTGTCTGAGCCTGCCTCCTGATGTACAGACATATATTTTGAATGTGTACGCTAGCCATACATGTTTTCCGGGGATACGGTACCCTTTCTAACCTTTGTGCAATCACGTGCAATCCATACTGGGCCTAACACCGTCTGAGCCTGCCTCCTGATGTAAAGACATATATTTTGAATGTGTACGCTATCCATACATGTTATCCGGGGATACGGTACCCTTTCTAACCTTTTTGCAATCACGTGCAATCCATACTGGGCCTAACACCGTCTGAGCCTGCCTCCTGATGTACAGACATATATTTTGAATGTGTACGCTATCCATACATGTTATCCGGGGATACAGTACCCTTTCTAACCTTTGTGCAATCACGTGCAATCCATACTGGGCCTAACACCGTCTGAGCCTGCCTCCTGATGTATAGACATATATTTTGAATGTGTACGCTAACCATACATGTTATCTGGGGATACGGTACCCTTTCTAACCTTTGTGCAATCACGTGCAATCCATACTGGGCCTAACACCGTCTGAGCCTGCCTCCTGATGTATAGACATATATTTTGAATGTGTACGCTATCCATACATGTTATCCGGGGATACGGTACCCTTTCTAACCTTTGTGCAATCACGTGCAATCCATACTGGGCCTAACACCGTCTGAGCCTGCCTCCTGATGTATAGACATATATTTTGAATGTGTACGCTATCCATACATGTTATCCGGGGATACGGTACCCTTTCTAACCTTTGTGCAATCACGTGCAATCCATACTGGGCCTAACACCGTCTGAGCCTGCCTCCTGATGTATAGACATATATTTTGAATGTGTACGCTATCCATACATGTTATCCGGGGATACGGTACCCTTTCTAACCTTTGTGCAATCACGTGCAATCCATACTGGGCCTAACACCGTCTGAGCCTGCCTCCTGATGTATAGACATATATTTTGAATATGTATGCTATCCATACATGTTATCCGGGGATACGGTACCCTTTCTAACCTTTGTGCAATCACGTGCAATCCATACTGGGCCTAACACCGTCTGAGCCTGCCTCCTGATGTATAGACATATATTTTGAATGTGTACGCTATCCATACATGTTATCCGGGGATACGGTACCCTTTCTAACCTTTGTGCAATCACGTGCAATCCATACTGGGCCTAACACCGTCTGAGCCTGCCTCCTGATGTACAGACATATATTTTGAATGTGTACGCTATCCATACATGTTATCCGGGGATACGGTACCCTTTCTAACCTTTGTGCAATCACGTGCAATCCATACTGGGCCTAACACCGTCTGAGCCTGCCTCCTGATGTACAGACATATATTTTGAATGTGTACGCTATCCATACATGTTATCCGGGGATACGGTACCCTTTCTAACCTTTGTGCAATCACGTGCAATCCATACTGGGCCTAACACCGTCTGAGCCTGCCTCCTGATGTATAGACATATATTTTGAATGTGTACGCTATCCATACATGTTATCCGGGGATACGGTACCCTTTCTAACCTTTGTGCAATCACGTGCAATCCATACTGGGCGTGAGAACGGCTGGCGAGCTGTTAAGCAAGCTACAGCACCTGTGGTTTGCACACGTAAGTTTTTCATTTTTTCAGGAATGACGGTTAGGCCTAATTCCGGAACTGCGGTTGACCTGCACTTACTGGGAAATCATTGTTCGCGGGTAATAATTGTCATCAGTGATCCCCATCACTAACGTTGTTCAGCGGGTTATCTGCACCTGTAAGCGACAAACGCTGGCCTTTTCAGTGTAGCGCACATGCAGCCACGGACATGTAATGGCATGACACACCAGTTATTGGCCAATCTCATGTGCCAGAGCCTAACGTGTCCCTCTAGTAAGCCGGACTCGGACCGCGGGGCATGACGGAGTCTCGTTCGTTAACGGAATTAAGCTTGCAATGTGTGCATCTGTTCTGTAGCTGGCATGGTTGAGGTTTCCCAGGTGGAGTCGAATTTAACCGTAGGCTCCACTCCTGGTGGTGCCCTTCTGGACATTCCTTTAAGGTTCAGCTTTGCAACCATACTGCCCACGTAAAACAAACACTTTGCCTTCATGAACGCTGTTTGGAGGGTCATGACTCGTGGGAATAACGCCGCCCAATCAGTTAACCTGCTAGAGAGATCGTTCGTTGCTCCCAAGCATGACATCACACTCCCTAGGAAGAAGGTAATGCCACTGTGGCGACCGTACTGCTGGGGGCGACACAAGTGCACTGATGCCCAGCCACTGCTCGATGAATCTGCTGGTACATTGACCCAGACCACTACATTCCCCTCGCACGCTACACGGCCTGAATCTGACCCTGATGAAACTCAGGTTACCCTTCCCATATACAGTTCCATCTTACACGGTGACAAAGAGGAAGCTGCAGATGAAAGTGCAGGTTCGGCCCACCCGCCATCAGACACACCACCGTACTATCAGGGGCCCTGTGCCAGTGCCGTCGCCAATGAGTGGGCCCCCCCCTGCTTGCTCAGGATCACAGCACTTGCAAAGTTGAAATACTGTGCAGTGAGATGGAAGATGGGGACGACGAGGAGTCCAGACAAGTACAGGGATTCCCTAGCGAGGAGACTTATTTGATTGTTTTCAATGTTGGGACAGCAATTTTTGGGGAGCACTATACTCTGGAGAATGATAGATGGTGCCCACCATACACTGGAACATTCCAAAGGTGGACATCAGACACTGGAGCAGCATTTACAGGGCCCATTATACACTAGAGCATTAGAAATGGGGCCCATTATGTTTGGAGCATTATTTGGGCCCATAAGACAGTGGAGCTTCATCCATGGGGACCAACATATACTGTAGCATTATGTGGAGCTCATCATATACTGTTTCAAACATTATATGGGACCAATGATTCTGTATGGAGAAATAGATGGGCGTCGTCATGAGATGTAAAAAGTGAAGTATTTTTCATTGTACTATACCGCTATTTCTCTGCCGTATCGGAGCATGATGAGTTGTGGTATGTGTTAAAGGGGCGCTCTTTCGCCCAGGGCACATGAAAACCTGGAGCCAGCCCTCACCCCCACAACTTTAGCCAAATAACCCCCATTTTTCAGTGCGTAACTTGTATTATGAAGTTAATTAAGGTTGACAAGCTTAAGTAAGAAGAATTGATGCTATTGGCATTGAAATGGGCACTGCAGGTGTGTTTCCTGTCCTCCTCTCACTGCCGACTTTTATTCCCCATTGACTTACATTGGGTTTCGTGTTTCGGGACGACCCCGACTTTTCCCTATAATCGGACGATCTTGCTCGACCCGACTTTTGGAAAAGTCGGGTTTCACGAAACGAAACGCGACCCTAAAAAACCAAAAGTCGCTCAACTCTATTTGGGATATCTGGAAAACGGCTTATTCGGAGAAGACCAGGTGAGCGCTACCACCAGTCTTGTCTCATGCCAACTGTCAAGCATCCTGAAACCATTCATGTGTGGGGTGGCTTCTCAGCCAAGGGAATGGGCTCTCTCTCAGCCATGAATAAAGAATGGTACCAGAATGTCCTCCAAGAGCAACTTCTCCCAACCGTCCAAGAGCAGTTTGGCGATCAACAATGCCTTTTTCAACATGGATGATGAAAAGCACCTTGCCATAAAGCAAAGGTGATAACTAAATGGCTCAGGGAACAAAACATAGAGAATTTGGGACCATGGCCTGGAAACTCCCCAGATCTTAATCCCATTGAGAACTTGTGGTCAATCATCAAGAGACGGGTGGACAAACAAAAACCTTCAAATTCAGACAAAATAAAAGCATTGATTTTGCAAGAATGGACTGCTATCAGTCAGGATTTGATCCAGAAGTTGATTGAGAGCATGCCAGGGAGAATTGCTGAGGTCCTGAAGAAGAAGGGTCAACACTGTAAATATTGACTTGCTGCATTAACTCATTCTAACTGTCAATATAACCTTTTGTTACTCATAATATGATTGCAATTATATTTCTGTATGTGATAAAAACATCTGACAAACACACATAAAAACCAGAGGGCAGCAGATCATGTGAAAATATAATATTTGTGTCATTCTCTAAACTTTTGGCCATGACTGTAGTTACGCACTGAAAAATGGGGGTTATTTGGCTAAATTTGTGGGGGGGTAGGGCTGGCTCCAGGTTTTCATGTGCCCTGGGCCAAAGAGTCCTCCTTTAACACATAGCACAACTCATGATGCTCCGATACGGCAGAGAAATAGCGGTATAGTACAATGAAAAATATTTCACTTTTTACATCTCATGACTGATATCCATTTTAAATTCTCCAGTAGCTCCAAAAATGGACAGTATATTACTCCATACAGTATTATGGCCACCGCATAGTGTGCTATACAGAGTAATGAGGCCCATATATTTCTCCATACAGAATCATTGGTCCCATATAATGTTTGAAACAGGATATGATGAGCTCCACATAATGCTACAGTATATGTTGGTCCCCATGGATGAAGCTGCACTGTCTTATGGGCCCAAATAATGCTCTATATATAATGGGCCCCATTTCTAATGCTCTAGTATATAATGGGCCCTGTAAATGCTGCTCCAGTGTCTGATGTCCACCTTTGGAATGCTCCAGTGTATGGTGGACTCCATATATCATTCTCCAGAGTATAGTGCTCCCCAAAAATTGCTGTCCCAACATTGACAACAATTAAATTAGTCTCCTCAAATAAGTCTCCTCGCTAGGGAATCCCTGTACTAGTCTGGGCATACAGACGTAATGTCATTGCGCTCTCTGATCAGAATATCACTGTCAGGAAATGCGGAAGAGGTCATGGCAGTGGAGCAGGGAGAGGTACAGTTAGTATTTCAACTTTGCAAGTGCTGTGATCCTGAGCAAGCAGGGGGGCCCACTCGTTGGCAACGGCACTGGCACAGGGCCCCTCATAGTACTGTGGTGTGTCTGACGGCGGGTGGTCCGAACCTGCACTTTCATCTGCACCTTCCTCTTTGTCACCGTGTAAGGTGGTACAGTATATGGGAAGTGTAACCTGAGTTTCATCAGGGTCAGATTCTGGCTGTGTAAAGTGCGAGGGGAATGTAGTGTTCTGGGTCAATGTACCAGCAGAATCATCTAGCAGTGGCTGGGCATCAGTGCACTTGTGGCACTCCCAGGAGTACGGTCGCCACATTGGCATTACCTTCCTCCTAGGGAGTGTGATGTCATGCTTGGGAGCAACGAAGGATCTCTCTAGCAGTTAAACCAACACACAACACATTTCCCACTCCAAGCCAGCAGGGAGACCTCTGAACCTGACTGCTCAGGAGCTGCTCTCTGTGGTCGGGAGGAGGCAAGTTAGGGCAGTCTGTGAAGGGAAGGGGAAGTGTGTGGACGTGAGAAGGGGAGCTGGAGGATGAGCAGAGTTAAGGCTCACTCCTAGCTGGAGTGCATGGTCCGGATTCCGGTCTCCGAGTTTGTAGGGACACTGACGTTCCTGCAGCCGAAACCGGAAGAAGTAGCAGTTGTAAATGCTCTGTACACAACTAAGGCTCGGAAGCCCCAGCAGCGACGTGTGGGAGCCAGAAGGAAAAGGCTACGGCTGCCTGCCATACGAGAAAGTTCCAAAAGAGAGTCAACAGGCGGAACTTCATTGAACTCAGCACTGCGAGTACCTCAGACAAGCGTTAGAACGGAGGCCACACTACCTACCTGCAGAGAGAGAATTCCAAATTGGCTTCCAGGCTGACCAACTCCTTCTCCATCTGTACTCTGGGTCCTGGACGGCACTTACCAAGTACAGGTAAAGGAACTGCACGACTGTGTCTGTCATCTTTCTCCTGCGCCTGGCACACGGCTCTGCTACATCCTGCACTGCACACCATCTACCAACTCTTTCATCTGCCCTGCGACTACGGCCCTACCTGTGCAGGGCTTCTACATCTTAGCTGCACCAAAACATCTGTCCCAGAGAAGCGACACTGCAGCGCTGGTCAATCTAATCAGAAACCACAGGTGGCGTCACGTATCATTCACCTATAACCGTAATTCACCCCTTTGCATGGACGCCCAGGGCCACGGAACAGGTCACCACCACTGTGACACATCCCTGTGAGACACCGGCCGGGTACCGATTAACCCCACTGCCCTGGCTGGCCACCCACACTTCATGTCAGATTCATCTTGGACTGGGGAATTCACGATTTGACTTGATAACCCAGGCATGGTATGATAGAAAGAGCTACATGGACTAATGTGAAGTGTGGCCTGCTGCATCATTCACTTTGGGTGGGGGTGCAGGACACAAGGAAAGGGGTTCTTCCTGACCAGGAGCCAGCACTTGACGACTCAGTGCTTGCATTTTTTGAAACTTCAGAAGAGTAGGGCATATTTGCTGGAGTCTGTTTCGGCAATGTAAGCCAAAACCAGTTCCTCATGCTCCGGCTTTAAAAGCGGTTAACCTACTCCCAGAAAAGGTAGCCTTCCAGGCGTTCTGGAACCAGACCAAGATGCAGGCTCAACACCTCCTGCCTTAGCTGCTATTGTGCTTTTGCCACTACCATCAGATGCACCACCACCATCAGCACCAGCTGGCCCCCTCACGCCCACGTCCGTGGCCTCTTCCACCAAACTTCAAAATTTAGCACAAAATAGACACAAAATAACATCAGATATATGGCACTGTATCAGAAGCGTACAGCTCTATTCAGTCAAAGGATAATTGTCAATCTCCATATATATTCCATCAGTCACACAGAGATGCTCACAGGCTCAGTATGGATTAGACAAGAATATAAAAAGTAGACAAAGTGTACAGTATCATCAGATAGCAGGTATATATAGCATAGTTTAAACATTAACAACATACATCTATATATCAGGAGTAGTGTTGAGCCACCCCGCTACTGTTTTGGTTCGTCGCACAGGAGGCAAGTTCGTCGAATGTTCGTCGAACCACATTGAAAACAATGGCAGGCAAGCACAAACACATACAAACACATAGAAAACAATTACAAAACACCTTAAAAGGTGTCCCAAAGCCGAAAAAATGCTCAGAAGACAAAAAGTAACATGAAAAAGGGCAACTACATTTAGAAAAGAGGTGGAGGAGTAAAAGGAGGAGGTGGAGGAGACATAGATATAGGCTTGTCATGCCCTTATGAAGTCAAGAAAGGCTGGAATAAAAATGTAAAATGCAAACCAAAAAAAAAAAATTCTGAAATCACACACGATCATATACCGTCGGACTTCCCACCAATAAATTATGCCAACTGGCGATCGGGCGGCATTATTCCCACGAACCTCCAAACAGCGTCCATGAAGGCAAAGTGTTTGCTTTCCGGGGGCAGTATGATTGCAAAGCTGAACCTTAAAGGAATGTCCAAAAGGGCACCACCAGGAGTGGAGCCTGCGGCTTAATTGGACTCCACCCGGGAAACCACAACCATGCCACCTCAAGAAAAGATGCACACATTCAAAGTTTTGTTGATTCTGTGTGTGGTGTGGTATGCCCGTTTGTAGTTGTACTAGCGATTTGTCAGCTTTATTCCGTTAATGAACAAGACTCCGGCATGCCCCCGCGGTACGCGTCAAGCTTACTAGAGGGATACGCGAGGCTCTGGCACGCGAGATCGAGCAATAACAGGTCTATCATGGCCTTACATGTCCGGGGCTGCATGCGCGCTACACTGAAAGGACAGGCTTTTGTCGCTTACTGGTGCAGATAACCCGCTGAACACCGTTAGTGATGGGGATCTGTGATTCCAATTATTCCCCGAGAACGATGATTTCCCAGTAAGTGCAGGTCAACTGCAATTCCTGAATTAGGCCTAACCGGCATTCCTGAAAAAATGCAAAAAATTACGTGTCCAAACCACAGGTGCTGTAGCTTGCTTAACAGCTCGGCAGCCGTTCTCAGGCCCAGTATGGATTCGACAAGATTCTAGAAAGTTGATAAAGGGTACAGTTTCACCGGATAACACGTATATATGTAGCATAGTTTACACATTAAAAACCTATGTCTATATATCAGGAGGCAGGCTCAGACGGTCTCAGGCCCAGTATGGATTAGACGTGATTGGACAAAGGTGAGAAAGTGCACCGTATCACTGGATAACAGGTATGTATACCATAGTTTACACATTAAAAACCTATGTCTATAGATCAGGAGGCAGGCTCAGACGGTCTCAGGCCCAGTATGGATTTGACCAGATTGTAGAAAGTTGAGAAAGGGTACATTATCACTGGATAGCAGGTATATATAGCATAGTTTAAACATTTAAAATCTCCGTGTTCTCAGTATGGATTAGACAACAATCTAAAAAGTTGAAAAAAGGAAATGTATTTGAAGCGTACACCAGTATACACTTTTGGTGGTATTTTTTAATCTTCATATATATTTCTGTCTCAGTAAAAAAGTCCAGACTCTCCGCAATAGGAAATGAGATGCATACAATTACTGACATAAAGTCTAGTGATTGTAGAAATCTAGGAATTACTATTCACGGGAAAAACTTCCATCACAATTCTCAGACACGATGCTGACCCTCAATAAATTAGTGTGTGGAGACAGCAAAAACCTTTCTTTGTGAAGAAAGTGTTGCTGTATCGCAGTACCGTTTATCCCATCGCCGTTACTCATATCCATCCAATTTTGATCACAGGGAGAGATGTAAACATGGCGCTCGCTGCCTATCATGATCTGTCACGTAACTTTGGAGTGCAAAACACAGAAGCCACAGGCCGTAGGCGATTCAATTGGATTGGCATGAGAGGGCACATTTAAAAATGTGCGCTGGAATGTCCCACGTCTGTGGGTAGGAAAACTGTGAAAGCTGATGAGAAACCACCACTGCATCTCATTGTGAGTCGACGTCCATAAGAAATGGAAGCCATCGATCATCTGAAGCTAGAGCCCGGCCAGCGGGACAGGGCATAGCTATGTCTTAACCATCATCTTCTATCAGTTCACCAAATTTGTAGTGGCAGTCCCAGTGAAGGATTTGACAGCCCAGACTACACAGCGGAGGAGCAGGAAGAGGTAAATATTGCAAATGCTAGGGCCCTGCCCGAGCAAGGGGGGCCCACTCGTGGGCATCGGTACTGGCACTGGGCCCCTCATAGTACGGCGGTGTATCTGACGGGTGTGCACTCCCACCATCAGAGACAGTTGATTGCACTATGAGGGACCCTGTGCCAGTGCCCGCGCCCAAGAGTCGGCCCACCCACCTGTCCAGGGCAACGGCACTCGCACGGTTGCGTGCGCTAGGTGGTGACCCCGGCCATGGGGGGAGGAGGCAGCCCAGTTAGGGAGGTTTACAAAATGGCATATGTTGATGTGGGACATTCACCTGCTGCTAAAGGCGAAATTGGTCAAGTCCCAGGAAGAGGCGGACCAAAGAAAGTCATTTTTCTGTCAACCTTTGTGTCATCAGGGTAAGGTGTGACAAAATCCTTGGAAACCCATGCATGGTTCATTTTAATGAAGGTTACATCATCCACATTTTGGGTCGAGAGATGGGTCCTTTTTTCTGTCAGGATTGATCCAGCAGCACTGAAGACTCTTTCCGATAGCACACTTGCAGCTGGGCAAGCGAGCTCCTGTAAGGCATATTGTGCCAATTCAGGCCCGGTGTCCAGTTTAGCTGCCCAATAGTCAAATGGGAATGACCTGTGAGGGAGAACATCGATATGGGATGAGAAGTAGTTTGTAACCATAGTTGACAAGTGCTGTCTCCTGTCACTTTCAATCGATGCAGTATTACCAGTCGTGTGAGCGGGACTTGAAAAATCAGTCCACAACATGGTCATGAAACCCCTGTCTCCAACACCTCTTCCAAGCTGCCCTCGGCCCCTACGGCTCGTGTGAGAACCATCACCGCTGCTGTGTGCGGGGAATGCCTCAACCAACCGGTTTACCAGAGTTGTTTGTTTATTAGCCAATATTAGGTCAAGGTTCTCCTGTGGCATGATGTTTTGGAATTTGCCTTTATAGCGTGGATCCAGGATGCTGGCCAACCAGTAGTCGTCATCGTTCATCATTTTGGCAATGCAGGGGTCCCTTTTTAGGATCTGCAAGGCATAATCTGACATGTGGGCCAATGTACCCGGTGTCAATGATGCTCTGCGAGTGCTGGGTGGAGAAGCACTTTCTGGCAAATCCACATCCCTCCAGTAACGCACAAACCCTGTAGCAGGCCATGCCATGCCAACATTTTCTCTTGCCCCACGAGAAGCATCCTCCTCCCCTAAATAATCATCTCCATCATCATCCTCCTCCTCTTCCTCTTCTTCCTCCACCTCGTCCAGGAGAGTTCCCGGAGCAGATAATGGCTGACTGTCATCAAGGCTTCCCTCCTCCTCTTCCTCATCATCCTCGGCTGCAGACGCCTGCTCCTTAATGTGCGTCAAAGTTTGCATGAGCAGACGCATAAGTGGGATGCTCATGCTTAGGATGGCGTCGTCTGCGCTTACCAGCCATGTGCATTCCTCAAAACACTGAAGGACTTTACAGAGGTCTTTCAGCTTCGACCACTGCACACCTGTCAACTCCATGTCTGCCCTCAAAGTGCCTGCCCGTGTATCCTCCCACGAATGCATTACGGCCTGCCTCTGTTCGCACAGCTGCTCAACCATGTGCAGGGTGGAGTTCCACCTTGTTGCAATGTCGCTAATTAAGCGGTGCTTGGGAAGGTGGAGCAATCGCTGCAGCTTCTGCATACGACTGAGGTGTACCGGCTACCGGCAGATGTGCGAGCACAGTCTTCGGATCTTCTGGAGCAGGCCTGTTAACTCCGGATAATTATTGAGGAAGCACTGCACCACCAGTTTCAAGGTGTGAGCCAAGCAAGGGATGTGTCTGAGTTTTGAAAGGGCTATGGCTGCCACAATATTGCGGCCGTTATCACTAACTACCTTGCCTGCCTCAAGATGTAGACTGCCCAGCCATGACTCAGTTTGTCTCTGAAAGTAGTCGGCCAGTACCTCTGCGGTGTGTCTGTCGCCCAAACACATCATCTTCAACACAGCCTGCTGACGCTTTCCACTAGCTGATCGATAGGGGGACACCCCGTGTGCAACACTGGCAGCTGCGGATGGAGTGCTCGTGCGACTGCGTTCTGTGGACGAGCTTTCGCTTCTGGAGGAGGAGGAGGGTTGAACGCCTACAGCCAACTGTTTCCTATACCGTGGGCTAGGCAGCACTGTCCCACCACCGCTGTCCCCTGTGGACCCTGCATCCACCACATTAATCCAGTGCACAGTGATGGACACGTAACAGCCCTGGCCATGCCTACTGGACCATGCATCAGTTGTGAGGTGCACCTTTCCACTCACTGATTGCTTGAGTGCATGTACAATGCGGTCTTTCACATGAAGGTGGAGGGCTGGGATGGCTTTGTGAGAAAAGAAGTGGCGACTGGGTAGGTCATAGCGTGGTACTGCGTAGACCATGAGTTCGCGGAAAGCTGCGCTTTCAACCAACCGATAGGGCATCATCTCTAACGAGAACAGTTTGGCAATGTGGGCGTTCAAATCCAGTGTACGCAGATGAGAGGATGAGTACTTTCTTGTCCTACTCATAGTCTCTGGTAGGGTGAGCTGGACTTGAGAGCTGCATATGGTCGAACTAGCGGTGGACATGGCGGACTGAGAGAGGGTTGATGATGGTGATGGAGTTGGTGTTCTTTCTGATGGCCTAGATTCAGTCTTTCGTTGCAATAACAGTGTGATTCCCTGACTGATTTGGCCTTGCGACGACAACTCAACATTTGCTGCTGGTGGTGTGCTATCCAGTGGACTTACAGTGGGGGAAACAATGTAGTGTTGCTGACTACCTTCTTTGGGAGCAGTTGCACATGTGGTATGTTAGTTTTGGTAGTCCATCCACGCTTGCAAGTGCATGGTGGTTAAATGTCTTAGCATGCAACTGGTATTCAAATTTCTCAGATTTTTCCCTCGGCTAAAGGTCTTTGCACACTTCTTACAGATAACCTTTGCCACATTAGGATTTTGTTCAAAAAAGTGCCACACTGCACTCTTCCTACTATGGAAGACATTTTGAGGCCTTGCACGCTGTGCTATTTTGACCATCTGGCCAAGCTTTCCTGCAACTCTTTTGGTTTTTGTAACCTGTTTTTGGACTGCTCCGGGCCTGCCAGATAACAGCTGTTGTGATGTCGATGCCCGCTGCGGATGCTCCCCCTCCTCTTCTGAGATATTGGCAGCAGCACCCTCTTCCCCCAATGGATGCCAATCTGGGTCAACAACTGGGTCATCCATCACCTCCTCTTCAATGTCATGTGCACCTTCCTCTGTGTCACCGTGTATGGTGGAATAGTATGTGGGAAGGGGCACCTGAGTTTATCAGGGTCAGATTCTGCCTCAGTACACTGCGAGGACAATGTTGTGCTCTGAGTGAATGTACCAGCAGAATCATCTATCAGTGGCTGTGCATCAGTGCACTCCATGTCAGATTCATCTTGGCCTGGGTAATTCAAGATTTGACTTGATAACCCAGGCATGGTATGTGAAAACAGCTCCATGGAGTAATCTGTAGTGTGGCCTGCTGCATCCTTCAATTTTGGTTGGGGTGAAGGACACAAGGAAAGGTGTGGTTCATGACCATGAGCCTCCAATGATGACTCAGTGCTTTTATTTTTTAAAACTTCAGAAGAGGAGGCGATAGAGCTGGAGGCTGAGTCAGCAATGTAAGCCAAAACTCCGGCTTTAAAAGCGGTTTACCTACTCCCAGAAAAGGGAGCCTTCAAGGCCTTGTGGAGCCAGACGATGACGCAGGCTCAACACCTTCTGCATTAGGTGCTATTTTGCTTTTGCCACTACCAGCAGATCCACCACCAACACCAACACTATCATTACCAGCTGCCAACCCCCGCCCACTTCCACGGACTCTTCCACCACACTTCCTCATTTTTGGGGAAATGTACCCAAAAAACCACCAACTATATGGTACTATAAAACAAGGTACAAGGTGTATATAGGAGTGGGGAGAATTTGAATCTCTCTAGACTTCAGGACACAGTTGGATTCTGTCAGGCCCTGTTAATATTACACCGCAATGTGACAGGCAGATTCTGGATGGTGTATAGAGGACTGTGGAGAAATGGAATTTCTCTAGACTTCAGGACACAGTTGGATTCTGTCAGACCCTGTTTATATTACACCGCAATGTGACAGGCAGATTCTGGATGGTGTAAGAAAGGTGTATAGAGGACTGGGGAGAATTGGAATCTCTGTAGACTTCAGGACACAGTTGGATTCTGTCAGGCCCTGTTTATTTTACACCGCAATGTGACAGGCAGATTCTGGATGTTGTAAGAAAGGTGGATAGAGGACTGTGGAGAATTGGAATCTCTCTACACTTCAGGACACAGTTGGATTCTGTCAGGCCCTGTGTCTATAACATCGCAATGTGACCGGCAGAAATTGCCTAGTGTAGGACAAACTACAAGGTGTATATAGAATTGGGCAGAATTGGAATCTCCCTAGAGTGTAGGTCTGTAAGAACAGACAAACTCCTCGACTTTTCCTTACAGAGTCACACACGTAGATAGCTTCAATTTGGCCGTGATAACAGCTGTTACACGGTATTGTGTGAGGAGCGTACACCGTTGTACGGTGTGTGAAAAAATGAACGCTCACTACCTCACCAGGACAAAACAATACAATTTGGATTGCTTTTAAAAAAGCAGTTTGAACACCAGTGTGCACACAGCAATGCAGCTAGCCTTAAAAGGCAGGCTAATCACCACCAGCGCTGCTGCACAAAAGCAAAAATCTTCACCTTTCACTGCACAGTAACTACAGTGAAAAGCGCTAGCAGCAGAAGCAGTTTTTTTTTTCTTTTTGCCTTCCTAACGCTCTCCCTACAGAATCAGCAGCTGCAGCAGCTCTCCCTATTCTGAGATCAACATGAGTAACATGGCGGTCGGCGTCCCCGCCCTTTTATACCCCCTGTGATACCACACACAGCAAGCCAATCACTTGCATGCCCTTCTCCAAGATGGTGGTGACCGATGACTATGTCATCACGTTGCCCACAGTGTCCGTTCTTCCTGATTGGCTGAAAAAGGGCGCTAAAGCATCTTTTGAAACGCGACTTTGGCGCTAAAGTCGCCGACCTTGTGGCCGACCTCACGCTAAGGTCGGGTTTCGTTTCATGAAACCTGACTTTGGCGAAAGTAGGCGACTTTTGAAATTTTTCGACCCGTTTCGCTCAACTCTAACTATTACTAAAAGCATAATCCGTCTCGCAGCTCGTCACTGCATCCCTCGTACCTGCCATGACCACATAGGCACCAAGTAATGGCATTGCTCCATTGCTTCTGATATGGACTAAAAGCTTGACCGAATAAAGGGTATCCATCATTAAAAGTGTAAGGTCTGGGGTTTATTAGCTTTTGCATATCTAAATATCACCAGAACAAAATGACTAGGCATGTTGAAAAAAGCCAGAACATATGCAGCTGGAACATTCCCCCATTAGATCATCTACTGGTCACAGTAAGATCTGGTTTAGTTGGCATTAAAGGGTCATTTCCATCTATAAAAGATATTACTTACCCATAGCATAAGTGATAACTCGCTGTCCAATGGGTCTAAGGTGCCCCATTTGAATGGAACGATGGCCACATATGAGTGCCAATTGCTCTATTTAAACATGGATCTTCAGAGCCTGTTCCTAAGATTGGCGTGAGTCCCAGGGATCAGCAAGCGAACCCGTATTATAACTTGATAATTATCCTTTAATCTAATTGTGTATGACCAACTTCAGAGTATTCAGAGTAATAATAACCACAAGGCTCAATGCATTTCTGTATTAATACAAGCTTTATTGGTAAAATTGTCACAGTCATTCTTACTCTGCTCAATAAAAAACAATGAGAAATTGAAAAAAGAAAACAAAACATTCAAAATGTTGACTTTTATCTTTAGACTAATTATTACTTTTACCTACTGTTATGTATAAACATTTTACAAGTATACCAAGGAAAATCCTCATTCACACGAGTGCTGAAAAATGGGAGTCTACGTTTGGGATTTTTATTACTTTTATGCCGGTGTTTTCCTTTCGCCCTATTTTCTTTCAGCGGCAAAATTTCCACAGAGGCAACTTGCAAAATTTCCTCTAAACTATTTCGACAAAGGCAATTTCACAAAGATTAAAGCGGTTTTCCGGCATGTAACCATAGTCAACCTTTTTGAGTCTTTGGCAAAGCTTTATGAGAGCTTGTTTTTTGCAGGATGAGGGTTTTTTTGTGTTCTCCCATCATATTGCTGTACATAACGCAATGATTTTTGAGCGGTTTAAATGTATGCATTATACCATACCACAAATAACATGATACTTTTATTCTGCTGGTTGATATAGCTTTCATATAAAACACTATATTTGGCAGTGATGCAAGAGACAGAGCATCAAAAAAACTCAGAATTCGTATACTGGTATGAATGAGGACTAGTCCAGGTGTTCTTCTTTGGGAACAGGGAAGGAATTTTTATTTCTTTGCTGTCTTGAAATCTGTCCGGGGTTTCAGTCGGCAGACCACACCGTCCAAGGGGCGCAGCGTACCGGTATCAAAAAACTTAAAGCTTTGACCTTCAACCAACTCAAAATCAAATCTCTGCAAGAATTTGACCATGACGACTTTTGCCTCCATCTGTCCAGAGAGAACATAAAAATATCACCGATTTGCTGAATGTTTCCCCATTCCTTACTGATCACTTCAGTAGTTTCACGAGTAAATGACCATCTACTGTGAAAAGTGGATCCCGTTAACCACATATAGATGGTGGTCTTCCCGCCAGTGATGATAGAGACGACTGCTGAAAAATGACCTCAGAACAACGGGAGGCACAGAGGAAAATCTATACTATACACTGTGCCCCCTGATTATATGTATAATATACACTGTGCCCCCTTACTATAGGTATAATATACACTGTTCCCCTGACAACAGGTATAATATACACTGTGCCCCCTGATTATATGTACAATATACACTGTGCCCCCTGATTATATTTATAATATACACTGTGCCCCCTGACTATAAGTATAATATACACTGTATCCCCTGACTATAGGTATAATATACACTGTGCCCCCTGACTATAGGTATAATATCCACTGTGCCCCCTGACTATAAGTATAATATACACTGTGCCCCCTGACTATAGGTATAATATACACTGTATCCCCTGACAATAGGTATAATATACACTGTGCCCCCTGACTATAGGTATAATATCCACTGTGCCCCCTGACTATATGTATAATGTACACTGTGCCCCCCTGACTGTAGGTATAATATACACTGTATCCCCTGACTATAGGTATAATATACACTGTATCCCCTGACTATAGGTATAATATACACTGTGCCCCCTGACTATATGTATAATATACACTGTGCCCCCTGACTATAGGTATAATATACACTGTATCCCCTGACTATATGTATAATATACACTGTGCCCACTGACTATATGTATAATATACACTGTGCCCCCTGACTATAGGTATAATATACACTGTATCCCCTGACTATATGTATAATATACACTGTGCCCCCTGACTATAGGTATAATATACACTGTGCCCCCTGACTATATTTATAATATACACTGTGCCCCCCTGACTATAAGTATAATATACACTGTGCCCCCTTACTATAGGTATAATATACACTGTGTCCCCTGATTATACTGTATGTGCAATATACACTGTGCACCCCGATTATATGTGCAATATAAACTGTGCCCCCTGATTATATTTATAATATACACTGCGCCCCCTGACTATAAGTATAATATACACTGTTCCCCTAACAACAGGTATAATATACACTGTGCCCCCTGATTATATGTACAATATACACTGTGCCCCCTGATTATATTTATAATATACACTGTGCCCCCTGATTATATTTATAATATACACTGTGCCCCCCTGACTATAAGTGTAATATACACTGTGCCCCCTGACTATAAGTATAATATACACTGTGCCCCCTGACTATAGGTATAATATACACTGTATCCCCTGACTACAGGTATAATATACACTGTGCCCCCTGACTATAAGTATAATATACACTGTGCCCCCTGACTATAGGTATAATATACACTGTATCCCCTGACTATAGGTATAATATACACTGTGCCCCCTGACTATATGTATAATATACACTGTGCCCCCCTGACTATAGGTATAATATACACTGTATCCCCTGACTATAGGTATAATATACACTGTGCCCCCTGACTATATGTATAATATACACTGTGCCCCCTGACTATAGGTATAATATACACTGTATCCCCTGACTATATGTATAATATACACTGTGCCCCCCTGACTATAAGTATAATATACACTGTGCCCCCTGACTATATGTATAATATACACTGTTCCCTCTGACTATATGTATAATATACACTGTGCCCCCTGACTATAGGTATATTATACACTGTGCCCCCTGACTATATGTATAATATACACTGTGCCCCCCTGACTATAAGTATAATATACACTGTGCCCCCTTACTATAGGTATAATAAACACTGTGTCCCCTAATTATACTGTATGTGCAATATACACTGTGCACCCTGATTATATGTGCAATATAACCTGTGCCCCCTGATTATATTTATAATATACACTGCGCCCCCTGACTATAAGTATAATATACACTGTTCCCCTAACAACAGGTATAATATACACTGTGCCCCCTGATTATATGTACAATATACACTGTGCCCCCTGATTATATTTATAATATACACTGTGCCCCCTGATTATATTTATAATATACACTGTGCCCCCCTGACTATAAGTGTAATATACACTGTGCCCCCTGACTATAAGTATAATATACACTGTGCCGCCTGACTATAGGTATAATATACACTGTATCCCCTGGCTACAGGTATAATATACACTGTGCCCCCTGACTATAAGTATAATATACACTGTATCCCCTGACTATAGGTATAATATACACTGTGCCCCCTGACTATATGTATAATATACACTGTGCCCCCTGACTATAGGTATAATATACACTGTATCCCCTGACTATAGCTATAATATACACTGTATCCCCTGACTATCGGTATAATATACACTGTGCCCCCTGACTATATGTATAATATACACTGTGCCCCCTGACTATAGGTATAATATACACTGTATCCCCTGACTATATGTATAATATACACTGTGCCCCCCGACTATAAGTATAATATACACTGTGCCCCCTGACTATAGGTATAATATACACTGTGCCCCCTGACTATATGTATAATATACACTGTGCCCCCTGACTATATGTATAATATACACTGTGACCCCTGACTATAGGTATAATATACACTGTATCCCCTGACAATAGGTATAATATACACTGTGCCCCCTGTCTATAGGTATAATATCCACTGTGCCCCCTGACTATATGTATAATGTACACTGTGCCCCCCTGACTATAGGTATAATATACACTGTATCCCCTGACTATAGGTATAATATACACTGTATCCCCTGACTATAGGTATAATATACACTGTGCCCCCTGACTATATGTATAATATACACTGTGCCCCCTGACTATAGGTATAATATACACTGTATCCCCTGACTATATGTATAATATACACTGTGCCCACTGACTATATGTATAATATACACTGTGCCCCCTGACTATAGGTATAATATACACTGTATCCCCTGACTATATGTATAATATACACTGTGCCCCCTGACTATAGGTATAATATACACTGTGCCCCCTGACTATATTTATAATATACACAGTGCCCCCCTGACTATAAGTATAATATACACTGTGCCCCCTTACTATAGGTATATTATACACTGTGCCCCCTGACTATATGTATAATATACACTGTGCCCCCCTGACTATAAGTATAATATACACTGTGCCCCCTTACTATAGGTATAATAAACACTGTGTCCCCTGATTATACTGTATGTGCAATATACACTGTGCACCCTGATTATATGTGCAATATAACCTGTGCCCCCTGATTATATTTATAATATAAACTGCGCCCCCTGACTATAAGTATAATATACACTGTTCCCCTAACAACAGGTATAATATACACTGTGCCCCCTGATTATATGTACAATATACACTGTGCCCCCTGATTATATTTATAATATACACTGTGCCCCCTGATTATATTTATAATATACACTGTGCCCCCCTGACTATAAGTGTAATATACACTGTGCCCCCTGACTATAAGTATAATATACACTGTGCCGCCTGACTATAGGTATAATATACACTGTATCCCCTGACTACAGGTATAATATACACTGTGCCCCCTGACTATAAGTATAATATACACTGTGCCCCCTGACTATAGGTATAATATACACTGTATCCCCTGACTATAGGTATAATATACACTGTGCCCCCTGACTATATGTATAATATACACTGTGCCCCCTGACTATAGGTATAATATACACTGTATCCCCTGACTATAGCTATAATATACACTGTATCCCCTGACTATCGGTATAATATACACTGTGCCCCCTGACTATATGTATAATATACACTGTGCCCCCTGACTATAGGTATAATATACACTGTATCCCCTGACTATATGTATAATATACACTGTGCCCCCCTGACTATAAGTATAATATACACTGTGCCCCCTGACTATAGGTATAATATACACTGTGCCCCCTGACTATATGTATAATATACACTGTGCCCCCCTGACTATAAGTATAATATACACTGTGCCCCCTTACTATAGGTATAATAAACACTGTGTCCCCTGATTATACTGTATGTGCAATATACACTGTGCACCCTGATTATATGTGCAATATAACCTGTGCCCCCTGATTATATTTATAATATACACTGCGCCCCCTGACTATAAGTATAATATACACTGTTCCCCTAACAACAGGTATAATATACACTGTGCCCCCTGATTATATGTACAATATACACTGTGCCCCCTGATTATATTTATAATATACACTGTGCCCCTGATTATATTTATAATATACACTGTGCCCCCCTGACTATAAGTATAATATACACTGGGCCCCTGACTATAAGTATAATATACACTGTGCCCCCTGACTATAGGTATAATATACACTGTATCCCCTGACTACAGGTATAATATACACTGTGCCCCCTGACTATAAGTATAATATACACTGTGCCCCCTTACTATAGATATAATATACACTGTGCCCCCTTACTATAGGTATAATATACACTGTGTCCCCTGACTATAGGTATGATATAAACTGCGCCCCCTGATTATACTGTATGTGCAATATACACTGTGCCCCCTGATTATATGTGCAATATAAACTGTGCCCCCTGATTATATTTATAATATACACTGCGCCCCCTGACTATAAGTATAATATACACTGTTCCCCTAACAACAGGTATAATATACACTGTGCCCCCTGATTATATGTACAATATACACTGTGCCCCCTGATTATATTTATAATATACACTGTGCCCCCTGATTATATTTATAATATACACTGTGCCCCCCTGACTATAAGTATAATATACACTGTATCCCCTGACTATAGGTATAATATACACTGTATCCCCTGACTACAGGTATAATATACACTGTGCCCCCCTGACTATAAGTATAATATACACTGTGCCCCCTGACTATAGGTATAATATACACTGTGCCCCCTGACTATATGTATAATATACACTGTGCCCCCCTGACTATAAGTATAATATACACTGTGCCCCCTTACTATAGGTATAATAAACACTGTGTCCCCTGATTATACTGTATGTGCAATATACACTGTGCACCCTGATTATATGTGCAATATAACCTGTGCCCCCTGATTATATTTATAATATACACTGCGCCCCCTGACTATAAGTATAATATACACTGTTCCCCTAACAACAGGTATAATATACACTGTGCCCCCTGATTATATGTACAATATACACTGTGCCCCCTGATTATATTTATAATATACACTGTGCCCCTGATTATATTTATAATATACACTGTGCCCCCCTGACTATAAGTATAATATACACTGGGCCCCTGACTATAAGTATAATATACACTGTGCCCCCTGACTATAGGTATAATATACACTGTATCCCCTGACTACAGGTATAATATACACTGTGCCCCCTGACTATAAGTATAATATACACTGTGCCCCCTTACTATAGATATAATATACACTGTGCCCCCTTACTATAGGTATAATATACACTGTGTCCCCTGACTATAGGTATGATATAAACTGCGCCCCCTGATTATACTGTATGTGCAATATACACTGTGCCCCCTGATTATATGTGCAATATAAACTGTGCCCCCTGATTATATTTATAATATACACTGCGCCCCCTGACTATAAGTATAATATACACTGTTCCCCTAACAACAGGTATAATATACACTGTGCCCCCTGATTATATGTACAATATACACTGTGCCCCCTGATTATATTTATAATATACACTGTGCCCCCTGATTATATTTATAATATACACTGTGCCCCCCTGACTATAAGTATAATATACACTGTATCCCCTGACTATAGGTATAATATACACTGTATCCCCTGACTACAGGTATAATATACACTGTGCCCCCTGACTATAAGTATAATATACACTGTGCCCCCTGATTATATGTACAATATACACTGCGCCCCCTGATTATATTTATAATATACACTGTGCCCCCTGATTATATTTATAATATACACTGTGCACCCCTGACTATAAGTATAATATACACTGTATCCCCTGACTACAGGTATAATATACACTGTGCCCCCTGACTATAAGTATAATATACACTGTGCCCCCTGATTATATGTACAATATACACTGTGCCCCCTGATTATATTTATAATATACACTGTGCCCCCTGATTATATTTATAATATACACTGTACCCCCTGACTATAAGTATAATATACACTGTGCCCCCTGACTATAGGTATAATATACACTGTATCCCCTGACTACAGGTATAATATACACTGTGCCCCTTGACTATAAGTATAATATACACTGTGCCCCCTGACTATAGGTATAATATACACTGTATCCCCTGACTATAGGTATAATATACACTGTGCCCCCTGACTGTATGTATAATATACACTGTGCCCCCCTGACTATAGGTATAATATACACTGTATCCCCTGACTATAGGTATGATATACACTGTATCCCCTGACTATAGGTATAATATACACTGTATCCCCTGACTATATGTATAATATACACTGTGCCCCCCTGACTATAAGTATAATATACACTGTGCCTCCTTACTATAGATATAATATACACTGTGCCCCCTTACTATAGATATAATATACACTGTGCCCCCTTACTATAGGTATAATATACACTGTTCCCCCTGACTATAAGTATAATATGCACTGTGCCCCCTGACTTTAAGTATAATATACACTGTGCCCCCTGATTACATGTATAACATACACTGTGCCCCCTGACTATAGGTATAATATACACTGTGTCCCCTGACTATAGGTTTAATATACACTGTGCCCTCTGACTATATGTATAATATACACTGTTCCCTCTGACTATAGGTATAATATACACTGTGCCCCCTGACTATAGGTATAATATACACTGTGCCCCCTGACTATAGGTATAATATACGCTGTGTCCTCTGACTATAAGTATAATATACACTGTGCCCCCTGACTATAGGTATAATATACACTGTATCCCCTGACTACAGGTATAATATACACTGTGCCCCCTGACTATAAGTATAATATACACTGTGCCCCCCCTACTATAGATATAATATACACTGTGCCCCCTTACTATAGGTATAATATACACTGTGTCCCCTGACTATAGGTATGATATAAACTGCGCCCCCTGATTATACTGTATGTGCAATATACACTGTGCCCCCTGATTATATTTGCAATATAAACTGTGCCCCCTGATTATATTTATAATATACACTGTTACCCCTGACTATAAGTATAATATACACTGTGTTTCCTTACTATAGGTATAATATACACTGTGCCCCCTGACTATATGTATAATATACACTGTGCCCCCTGACTATAAGTATAATATACACTGTGCCACCTTACTATAGGTATAATATACACTGTGTCCCCTGACTATAGATATAATATACACTGTGCCGCCTTACTATAGATATAATATACACTGTGCCCCCTTACTATAGATATAATATACACTGTGCCCTCTTACTATAGATATAATATACACTGTGCCCCCTTACTATAGATATAATATACACTGTGCCTCCTTACTATAGATATAATATACACTGTGCCCCCTTACTATAGGTATAATATAGACTGTGCCCCCTGACTATAAGTATAATATGCACTGTGCCCCCTGACTATAAGTATAATATACACTGTGCCCCCTGATTACATGTATAACATACACTGTGCCCCCTGACTATAGGTATAATATACACTGTGTCCCCTGACTATAGGTTTAATATACACTGTGCCCTCTGACTATATGTATAATATACACTGTTCCCTCTGACTATAGGTATAATATACACTGTTTCCCCTGACTATATGTATAACATACACTGTGCCCCCTGACTATAGGTATAATATACAGTTCCCCCTGACTATAAGTATAATATACACTGTGCCCCCTAACTATAGGTATAATATGCGCTGTGTCCTCTGACTATAAGTATAATATACACTGTGCCCCCTGACTATAGGTATAATATACGCTGTGTCCTCTGACTATAAGTATAATATACACTGTGCCCCCTGATTACATGTATAATATACACTGTGCCCCCTGATTATAGGTATAATATACACTGTGTCCCCTGACTATAGGTTTAATATACACTGTGCCCCCTGACTATATGTATAATATACACTGTGCCCTGACTACAGGTATAAAAAGGGGGGCTTAAAAGAGCAAACTCCACAGCAGGGAAATAATGGAAATTCTTATCAACGCTTTTAAAAGAGAACAGAGATCAGGCTCATTTTCTGTTCTTGCTATTTGTATATAAAAACAATAAAAATATTCAGGAAATATAAGACATAAGAATAAAAGTTATTAGGTTTTGAAATATTCAGCTCCGAATTTCTAAAAAAAAAAAAAATTAGGACAGCGGTGTTACGAGTCCCTGAAATATTTTTTGCTCTCAGCAGTACAATTTGTTTAGTTCAAATTTTTAGAATCTTCCTACCTGTGAAAATACTTGTCCAATACAGGTTCGTGGCCCAAGAGAAAACGGAAAGTAAGTGTTTGAATTTGGCCTAATGGTGTAAAGATAATAAAGAAGAAATATCCAGTGCACATCAGCACAATAACAAACAGGTAATTACACAATAAAGACAAAACACGTTTACTAATAATTTACTTATTCAAAATAGAGCTTGAGTAAAGTGAACCCCAGGACATGGTGAGCTGTGACATCACCTATCTACTGTATATAGAGGTTATCAGTCCTTGAACAGGAGGGGGAGGAGGTAAGCTGTAACATCATCTATTGTGAATGGTGAATCCTGTGTTATCTACTGTATATAGAGGTGTTATCAGTCATTATACAGGAGGAGGTGAGCTGTGACATCACCTATTATGGTGGATCCTGTGCAGGGCTGGTTTTAGACAAAGTGGGACCCTAGGCAAAAGTTTAAAGTGGGGCCCCAAATGCTAACATTGTAAAATCATACATTTAGGTTACATTACATGAACAGTTGGCAGAGGGGCCTGGAGCCAGTACTGGCACTGTGGCCCCCATATTCAGGGGCCTTATATCGGCTGACGGGTCTGCCGCTATTAGCATTACACAGGAGCATTGCTAGGGTCAGAAAAGATTGGGGGGCCCAAGCCCCAAAGACAAAGAGTTGTCCCCCAACCCCCTCTTAATTTTTTTTTTTAACACTGCAGATAACACAGCAGGGCTCCCAACCGTCCTGGATCCAGCGGGACAGTCCTGATTTTGACACTCCCACCTGCGGGATTGGAGTTTTCCCGCACTGCAAATCAGCTGCCACGCCCACCTGTCATTGCAGAAGGGGCTGTATACCGATCGCCATACAGTTCCCTCTATGCACAGCACACTACAGAACAGAAGCCCTCCCCGGCTGACGTGACCAGTCACATGACTGTGACCTCATCCTATGTAACACCAGAGAGAGCAGTGATAACTCTCTGAGAACAGATAATATAGTAGATGTCACCTGCAGTCCTATGTAACACCACAGATAGTCTTACTCTGTAACGCTATGGCTATGTTCACATGCATTTTTTTCAGTAGCCAAAACCTGTTCTATTGGCAGTAAAAATGTTGCGTTCAAAACACCTGTCTTTCAGCTTGTCTTCTGGTGTTCTTTACGCTTTTTTCAGCTTTTTTTAAAGTGAGGATGTTTGCTTTGTCTACAGTATGTTTAAGACCACGTTCACGTTGAGTATTCGGTCAGTATTTCACATCAGTATGTGTAAGTCAAAACCAGGAGGGTGAGAAGTCTAGAAGTGGTGACGTGTTTCTACTATACTTTTCCTCTGATTGTTCCACTGCTGTTTCTGCATTACAAATACTGATGTGAAATACTGACCAAATACTGAACGTGTAAATGAGACCTAATAGTTTAATTCACCAAAACCACTTAAAAAATTGCAGCGAAAAATGCCGTTGCAATATCTGCAGCTTTCTTTTTTATATTCTTTCATTGCTTTCTACGGGTGAAAACACACTGAAAGAAGTGACACGCTGCAGATTTAAAAAGCGCTACAGTCCTGAAATTCAGTCAGACAAAAACAAGCGCATGCAGGAGATTTCAGAAATCTCATATGTTTTGCTGGCACTTTAAAAAGCCGCTCTTGGCCACATTCATATGCAGAATTTTTGCAGCCTTTTCTTCTGCAAATAAGAAGCTTACAGCATTTTACAGCACAAGCAATAGTGAGAGTTTCAGAAATCTCACACCCTTTTATTTTCTCCTGACTGAATTTCACACCTGCAGTGTTTTTAAATCTGCAGCGTGTCACTTCTTTCAGCAATTTTTTTCACCCGTAGAAAGCAATGAAAAACTTTTAGATAGGCTGCAAATGTCACAATGTTGTTTTTCGCTGTGGTTTTGGTGAATAAAACGAACTTTATTAAACATGTACTGTAGACAAAATGAATACTATACAAAAAAAAAACAGCAAAAGCTCTAAGGGTCTGTGTCCACAATCAGTAAACTGGATGCTGTGTACATCCGCAGCATCCAACCCGCAGCGGCCAGATGTTACAGCATAGTGGAGGGGATGAACACATGTGGAATCACCTGCATAAGATGGCAGCACTTTAGACGGAGCGCATGTCCGCTGCGTCCGAAGTGCTGCCATTTCCGAATCGTCTGCACATACCCTAAAAACGGGCATTTTGAAAGCAGTGTTTTTACTGCCAAGAGAGCTGGCTTTGGCAGCAAAAAAAAATGCACCAAAAACGCTGATTCAAATGCACACCTGTACTAGTACTATATATATGTATGGTTTACCCTTATTATTTCACATGGGAATTCATTTATTTCTATATAATAAATCCCCTGATTCAGCAGACAATATCCCTGTCTTGTGTCATCCAGACAGTAGTGACAGGAGGTCGCCCTGTGACATTACAAGCAGTGATCAGTGACTGTGGTCAGAGCTGATGCTGATCACTGCTGTATGTGTCTGTGAAGCCTGAGCCTACAGCAATCAGCACAGAGCTCTGGGACCACAGTGAGGAAATCACTGCACTCTGACCTGTTATTGCTGCTCTTACCAGGTTCTGTGGCTTCGCTTAGGCATATCCATTCTCAGGACAGTGCTAGGAGCAGCCATGATCAGGACTCAGGAGGAGACATACAGAGCTTCAGGCATCTTCCTGGCTGTCACTGTGCTGTAATCGGCCCCTCACTCTCAACTTTTAACCTAACTGCAGTGAGAAAGAGACAGGGGGCTCAAGGGGCTTTGCGAGAGACACTCCAAGACATCAGAGCAATGCACAGCATTATTCACTGCTGTACACTCTCTGGACACTTGGTAAATGGGCTGCAGATGCAGGGGGTCCCCTTTGTCGGTGGAGGCCCCAGGCATCTGCCTGGTCTGCCTGTCCCAAACGCCAGCCCTGATCCTGTGTTATCTACTGTATATAGAGGTTATTATCAGTCCTTGTACAGGAGGGGGAGGAGGTAAGCTGTGACATGACCTATTATGGTGGATCCTGAATTATCCACTGCATATAGAGGTTATCAGTCCTTGTACAGGAGGGGGAGGAGGTGAGCTGTGACATCACCTATTATGGTGTATCCTGAATTATCCACTGTATATTGAAGTTATCAGTCCTTGTACAGGAGGGGAGGAAGTAAGCTGTGACATCACCTATTATGGTGGATCCTGAATTATCTACTGTATATAGAGGTTATCAGTCCTTGTACAGGAGGGGGGAGGTAAGCTGTGACATCACTTATTATGGTGGATCCTGTGTTATCTACTGTATATAGAGGTTATCAGTCCTTGTACAGGAGGGGGAGGAGGTAAGCTGTGATATCACCTATTATGGTGGATTCTGTGTTATCTACTGTATATAGAGGTTATTATCAGTCGTTGTACAGGAGGGGGAGGAGGTAAGCTATGACATCACCTATTATGGTGGATCCTGAATTATCCACTGTATATAGAGGTTATCAGTCCTTGTACAGGAGGGGGGGAGGTAAGCTGTGACATCACCTATTATGGTGGATCCTGTGTTATCTACTGTATATAGAGGTTATTATCAGTCCTTGTACAGGAGGGGGAGGAGGTAAGCTGTGACATCACCTATTATGGTGGATCCTGTGCTATCTTCTGTATATAGAGGTTATTATCAGTCCTTGTACAGGAGGGGGAGGAGGTGATCTGTGACATCACCTATTATAGTGGATCCTGTCTTATCTACTGTATATAGAAGTGTTATCAGTCACGGTAGAGTAGGAGGAGGTGAGTTATGACATCACCGATTATGGTGGATCCTGTACTATCTGCTGTACATAGAGGTTATCAATCCTTGTACAGGAGAGGGGGAGGAGGTAAGCTGTGACATCATCTATTATGGTGGATCCTGTATTATCTGCTGTATATAGAGGTTATCAGTCCTTGTACAGGAAGGGGTGGAGGTGAGCTGTGACATCACCTATTATGGTGGATCCTGTGTTATGTACTGTATATAGAGGTGTTATCAGTCTTTGTACAGGAGGAGGAGGAGGTGAGCTGTGGCATCACCTATTATGGTGGATCTTGTGGTATGTACTGTATATAGAGGTTTTATCAGTCCTTGTACAGGAAGGGCAGGAGGTGAGCTGTGATATCACCTATTATGGTGCATCCTTTGTTATCTACTGTATATAGAAGTGTTATCAGTCCTTGTACAGGAGGAGGAGGTGAGCTGTGACATCACGTACTATGGTGGATCCTGTGTTATCTACTGTATATAGTGTTGTTAGCAGTCCTTGTGCAGGACGAAGAGGAGGTGAGCCGTGACATCACCTATTATAGTGGATCCTTCTTATCTACTGCATATAAAAGTGTTATCGGTCACTGTTAGAGGAGGAGGAGGTGAGCTGTGACATCACCTATTATGGTGGATCTTGTGGTATGTACTGTATATAGAGGTGTTATCAGTCCTTGTACAGGAGGGGTAGGAGGTGAGCTGTGACATCACCCATTATGGTGGATCCTGTGTTATCTACTGTATATAGAGGTTATCAGTCCTTGTACAGGAGGAGGATGTGAGCTGTGACATCACGTACTATGGTGAATCCTGTGTTATCTACTGTATATAGTGTTGTTAGCAGTCCTTGTGCAGGAAGAATAGGAGGTGAGCTGTGACTTCACCTATTTTAATGGATCCTGTCTTATCTGTTATGAATGGGTCACCGAGGAGGATAGCAGGCCAGGCTAAGCCACAGAAAACCAGAGAGGTTGGTAACTAAGCGGATGCAGACCTCTGATCCTGTCCCCACAACTAGCAGTAGCCGTGGAGCATACTTACGATGATCCTAGATGCCTCGGCACAGCCGGAGAGCTAACTAAGCATAAAGCAAGAAAGGGGAAATCTAAACTGCCCCGGAGCAGACCCCAAAGGAATAGATAGCCCTTAAACATATATTGTCGGTGAGACAATATGAAAACACAAACGCAGGCAGAAAAATAGACTGAGCAAACGATGGGGCCCACACTGACTAGACAGGACAGGAAGGAAAGACACTGTCTGCAATCACACATGTCTGATGCACAAAAACACGACTTCGCCCCCACTATATCAGCACTCTGGTATATTCTGAAAGCAAAGCAAAAAGAGACCAATATAAAAGGGGACAAAACAAACTGGCACATGCAGTAACATATGGGCGGTGATTCAGCAAAGCCCCAGCCGGAGCTAGCTGACCTACACAAAGCAGAGATAAACAAAACCAGATCAAATTCAAACAGAAAAGCAAGTGAACCACTTAGCTGAACATGCAGGGAAAGAGCAGGAGACTTCAGACCTCAGGAGGCACAGGAAAAAAAATCACCAGCAGGGATAGAGGGAGTCAGCTGTCTTAAATCCCAATCAGAAACCCCAGATCTCCAATCGCCTTCCTCATTATCACGTGGCAAGCCTCTGTCAATCAGATAAGCTCCACTACCTCCAGTAACCACCAGAGAGAGCCCAGAAAGAGAACTCTCAATCTGACCAGCTCCACTATCTTCAGTATTCACCAGAGGGAAGCCAGAGAGAGAATTCACAACACTTATCTACTGTATATAGAAGTGCTATCAGTCACTGTAGAGGAGGAGGAGGTGAGTTGTGACATCACCTATTGTGAATGGTGGATGCTGTGTTATCTACTATCTATAAAGGTGTTATCAGGAGGATGAGCAGGTGAGCTGTGACATCACCTATTGTGAATGGTGGATCCTTTGTTTTCTACCGTATATAGAGGTGTTATCAGTTATTGCACAGGAGGAGGAGGTGAGCTGTGACATCACCTTTTGTGAATGTTGGATCTTTTATTATCTACTGTATATGGAGGTGTTATCAGTCATTGTACAGGAGGAGGAAGATGTGAGCTGTGACACAACCTATTGTAAATGGTGGATCCTGTGTTACATACTGTATATAGAGGTGCTATCAGTCCTTGTACAGGAGGAGGAGGTGAGCTGTGATATCACCTACTATGGTGGATCCTGTCTTATCTATTTTATACAGAGGTGTTATCAATCATTGTACAGGAGGGGGAGGTGAGCTGTGACATCACCTATTGTGAATGTTGTATCTTGTGTTATCTACTGTATATAGAGGTGTTAGCAGTCATTGTACAGGAGGAGAAGGTGAGCTGTGACATCACCTAATGTGAAAGGTGGATCCTGTGTTATCCACTGTATATAGAGTTATCAGTCATTTTACAAGAGGAGGAAGACATGAGCTGTGACATCACTTATTATGGTGGATCCTGTGTTATTTACTTTATACAGAGGTGTTATCATTCATTGTACAAGAGGATGAGGAGGTGAGCTGTAACATCACCCATTGTGAATTGTGGATCTGGTGTTATCTACTGTATATAGAGTACCAAACTCTCCCCTCTCCAATCTGTCTTGAATGCTGCAGCCAGGATCATATTCCTCACCAATCGTTACACCGATGCCTCTACCTTGTGCCAGTCATTACATTGGCTACCCATCCACTCCAGAATTCAGTATAAACTTATTACCCTCACCCACAAAGCCCTCCATGGCTCAGCACCACCCTACATCTCCTCCCTTGTTTCAGTATACCACCCTACCCGCGCCCTCTGTTCTGCTGATGACCTGAGGTTAGCATCCTCAATAGTCAGAACCTCCCACTCCCGTCTCCAAGACTTTACACGTGCCTCACCAATTCTTTGGAATGTACTTCCCAGGTCAATACGATTAGTCCCCAATCCCCAAAATTTTAAGTGTGCCCTGAAAACGCATTTATTCAGACTGGCCTATCGCCTCAACACATTAACCTAATCTATCCCTGTGTGGCACAGCCAAAAGTTTTACCATAACCAGATTTCCCGCATCATGTTCCCACATGCTGTATGCATCCATTAGCCCTCTGTGTCTGTACTGTTACACACTTAACATTATGGCTGGTCCATACAATCAGGGCAACTGTTACCACCCACCTTTCGTGTCTACCTCTTTTCTCATAGACTGTAAGCTTGCGAGCAGGGCCCTCATTCCTCTTGGTATTTGTTATAATCTACTGTATGTGATTATTGTTATGCTGTAATGTTTATTGTCTGTACAAATCCCCTCTGAAATGTAAAGTGCTGCGGAATATGTCAGCGCTATAAAAATAACATTTATTATTATTATTATTATTATTATTATTATTATATTATATAGAGGTATTATCAGTCATTTTACAGGAGGAGGAAGACATGAGCTGTGACATCACCTATTGTAAATAGTGGAACCTGTGTTATGTCCTGTATATAGAGGTGTCACCAGTCACTGTACAGGAGGAGGATTTGATCTGTGTTCATCACCTATTATAAATGGGGGATCCTGTGTTATCTACTGTATATAGAGGTGTTAACAGTCATTATACTGGAGGGGGAATAGGTGAGCTGTGACGTCGCCTATTATGGTGGATCCTGTGTTATCTAGTGAAATGGTAGATCATACATTATATACTGTTTATAGAGGAGAGATGTTAAGGAGATGACTGCTGAAAGTGATGTGTCAATCTATTGGACAGTTTCAGGATTTTTCAGAAAATGTCAGGATTTTTTTATATAGAAAAATCCCACAAAATAATTTACAAATATAAATTTAACATAAAAATTAGATTTTAAACAATAGGTTCCTTTCTGAGGACACATTCCCGTTAAGATGAAAATATATATTTTATTATAGAGCCACACTTACTTAGGGGCATCAGGATGGAATCTATCAGGGTCAAAGTGCAAAGGATCTTTAAAATATTTCTCCATCCGACACATGATATATGTGTTAAACTAGAAATAAAAAGAGATTTTATTATATGATACCATCCTCACACTTATTCTAATTAGCAGTGAATAGCATTAGTGAAACTCACGGTAAAAAAGGGAATCCATAGCATATTATTTGTAAAATGTCAGGGAGACAGACCAAATTATATTTGTGGCGTTCTGTGAAATCACACCCACCAATTTCCAAAATTAGGGCACCGCTCACATTGGAAGACCACAGAACAAAGAAAGAATGCCACTTTATTATTTCTATCCCTAACTGTATCATCTGTATTTATGGTTTATTAAAGGGGTTTTGGGAAGCACTGGAGAGTATTCTTTATTATGGCAATTTTCAGCAATTAGTGTGTATTTGAAATGTTTTTATTGTCATTTAAGTGGCACTATCCCAGTGGGGCATCTTTATGGGAGTCTATGGAAAAAATGGGGAAAAAAATATGCATCTTGGAAATAAAAGGGGAAAAGATAACGGCACAAAAATGGAAACTGGCCATGATCGGAAGGGACAAACCCTTAAACACATTTAGGTACTATTCTTACTACATCTAGGACATACCAAAAGACCATTTTTACTTAGCATTGATAGTAAATTAGGTATATAAATTGAGATATTAGGAAAAGCACTAAGTATTGCCTCTCTTTGTACACTAAATATATAATATGGCATGAGGAAAGCTTTTTTTTAAGTGATAAACTTTACAATCTTATGTTTTCTCTTACCATTACATTAGATCCAGCAGGAATTCTCACTCCTTCAACAACTATTTCCTCTACTGAAAGCCTTGATGTTCCTGGTGCTGTTGGGTACAATCTCAAGGTTTCTTTTAAAACCTATAGAAGGAATATAATGAGTGACTCATATAAACCCTTTACAAGCAGCAATGTCCTCATTTATCCTTTTATTTATCAGTGTCTCGTGTAGCAAAAAGAACACACCCCACTTGTAAAATACTGACCTTATCCATTACTTGAACAGGAATATGTATATTGATTGTAAGCTCACAAGGACAAGAATCAATGAGTACCTGGGTCAAGTATCGCAGTTTTTTAAGATCTTCAAAAGCAACGTCTCGTTTAGAGCCAATAACTTCATCCACCTCAGCCTGGGCCCTAAGGAATCAGAAAATTCATGAGAATTATGAAAAAAGTCACCCTCGTCAAGCTGATTTTACAGTCTGTGAACATTACCTACAGAGAGGTGGATGTCTTTTAGTTAAATCAGAAACAAATTTTGACAATTGGGATGAATCTGACATAAACATAACTTGGAGACTGTGCTGACTCCCAATGGGTCACTAAAATACTGGTCATAAGGATTGTAACAAAGTGTCCCTGTGTAGACTGACGAGCAAAAGATTAACAATGTCTTGAACTTTCGATTTTCAGACTCCATATTTCACCATCTACTACCATTTTGAATGTGAGACTACCATCATTTTATAGACAATCATCTTGGCTATCTCTTACATAAATTTGACTTGCAACTATTTAGCATATGATTAGTTATGCAAATTCTTGTCATGTCACTACATTGCTGCTGCTTTGTTCCTAGATATCAAAATTATTTTTTTTATTATTATTTTGTTAGTATTTTATAAAACCACATTTGGCTTTCAATACTTCCTGAATCCTTCTAGACATGCTCTTGATCAGATTCACTGATATCTGATCCCAGGTCTCTTCTCAAAGTTGGTGCATACTGTTCGACTCACTTGGATATGTATACAGTGTTCCCAATCTTCCACTGTCCATTTTTTGTACTTTTTTGCCAACTTGAGCAGACATTTCTTATGACAATATTGAAGTTCAGGCTTCTTCACCTTTTTTCAGACCACCATTTCAGACTTGTGTAATGTGCGTCACATGGTGCTTGCATGATTGGGATCTAAGTATTACGAAGCATATGAGCCATCTCCACTGCCGTGTTTGCAGCGCCAGAACTGATAGAACTTGTGTTAAGCCGACTTGTTGACTCTGATGTTTTACCTGAACGGTCACCACTTGGCTTTTAAATGGATGGACAGACATCATTTCGTATTCTTCCACAGTTGACAGTCTAAGGCCCAAAACCTGGAGTAGGCAGTGAAGTCATTGTCTCATTCTCTCCTAAGAAGAAGAGGACAGTCAGGGAAGAGCAAGAGGGAATGGTGGCGGGCCTCAGGAAAGCTGGATTGCCGGACAGGGAGTCCCTAGTGCCAACAGAAGTTGTTGAGGTGGGGACAGTTTTGGCAGATTGGAGGCAGGACCTTGAAGCGCAATGTTTAACGGGAACATCAACCGGAGAGGGCTCTGCCCCATCTTGTATGCCGTAGCTGTATGTTTCTGAACTATATAGTAAAACCGAACCTGTTGAATCAGACTTAAGGTCTCCTGGTGTGTGTTTTACTAATTCTATTCCCAAGAGCAGAGATGTAACAGAGGCCATTGGCCTACAAGTAAGAGCAGAGCGCAACAACACTCATCATCACTCATGGGAAAAAAATATCTGTACACAGGGTGAATAAAAGTCAAAGCCAGACCATAGTATCGGCCCTGATCCCCCCTTTAAATGGTGCTGCGAGCAGTAACAGCAGAAAAAACAGTGAACCTATGACCTTAAAGGCGAACAAGATGGTGGACAGTGATACAAACTCCAAGATGGTGGACGGCAGCATGAGTCCCATGATGATGACGGCTGGTGGTCCAAAGCAGAGAGGTTCGACCCATTGTGGGAGTGGATGTCTGAAGTCATGAAGATAAAGTGCCCAGCCCACTGGAGTGATAATCTCAAGGATAAGGTGTGCCGGAGACAAGCTCCAATCAAGTAGAGGTGGAACATCGCAGATTGAGATGCAATCCAATAAGCAAAGTAGCCCATTGGGTGAGAAACAACGAGCGAAGGAGGTGTGTCTGGAGAGAGAGTCACAGGGAATGATAGAAGAGGTGGCAGATGAGTCACTGGTACGGCCCCTGAAAGGGCGGAGCAAATTGGGCAAAAAGTGAGCTGAGAGTAACTGGCAGATGCCAATTTGTTTACAGCACAGGACCCACAGACGCCCGTGAAGACCCCACAGTGATGGACCACGTAAGCAGAAGAAGCAGCGAAACAAAAGAAATGGAAGTATCCTTCGATGAAGAGATTATCCACCTTGCAACCTCTGGGCCGCAGCAGGAGACACCGCTGTCTATATCCATTCAGTGGCAGGCGACCCCGAAGCTGAAGGTGGGCCTGTATCAACATGAGATCCAGTTAGTCTACTGGAGCTGGATGCCTGAGGAAGACCAGATGCCGGTAATGGAGAACGTTCCCCCACCAAGTCAGACTGATCCTGTTAGGCCGACCGCATTGCATGTGAGAGAAGGGACGTTGGAAGAGAGAGAAGCCACGAAACCTGCACTTATTCCCTAAAAGAAGGCTCGATCCAAGAGGTTCGACTGGAATGATGGGAGGCAGGACACCTCAACTCCAGTGAGGCGGGCATCAAGGGGAATCCTATGGCTGCAGGAGATGCCCAATGTCATTAAGGAGTGGATGAGAACAGAATCACTGGCCTGGGAGTGTCTCACAGGGCTGAAGCGAGACCTGTTCGAGGAAAAGTGTACAGAGGGCCGGTTGGTCGATTTTAACTACATCAAGGGCTTTGGTTTCATAAAGAGCAAGGGACAGGTGATGAGGTGCATGTTAACTGGGTTAAGGTGAAGAAGGACACTTTGCCTTACTGCCTACACAGTCTTTATGTAGGTGAGAAAATCCTGTTCTGCAAAGTGTGGTGCCTCAAAGGTTGGTACGTGTTGGAGGTAACCCACTCCGCGACCAGTAAAGAAGTTGAAAAATGGAAGAAGGAGGATGATGTCGAAAGGCAACACCGGCACCAGTGCTACAACCTACCAGTGGAACCCATGTTCCAGGAGCAGAAGGGAGACAAGCAAAAGTGCCGCAAATAGGATGCAGGTACCCAGACTCCCGTTTGGGCCAAGGAAAAGAAGAAGAAACGTCCTGGTGCCAAAATATCCCATGTAGCCGGTACCGGTACTAATATTTGCCTTTCAGGGAACACCTAAGCACAGGTGTTACTGACAAGGACAGGTCTCCTGCAGGATGACCATGGGAAGTGGCAGTATACTGAACACCCGTGCAGCTGGAAGCGACCTCCATCTCTAGACTCCTATGTTACAAGGCAAGGCTACCCCTTTTCCCCTTTATTGTTTACTATCATTATGGAACCTCTGGCGGAAACTATAACAGCTAATAGTTTTATTAAAAGCATTTATGCAAGTAACAGACAGCATAAGATTGGCCTTTGTGCCTTTGTGTAGATGACACCATAGTCACAGTAACAGATCCAATTGGCTCCCTGCGTGAAACCAAAAAAAATAAAAGCTCTTTTCTCTCATATATCATACTACAAGATAGGCCTTATTGTTCTTAAGTCAGGGTCACTCGGACCCAGGGAAATCCAACTGCTCAAGGAGTTTACCTCAGTGATTCAAATTTGGTGGTCCGTTGCTGCATTGTTGCCCAGTTAAAAGAACATGGACACTCGTTCCAAGGTCCCAACCCAGTGTGGCCCACAAACAGAAAGAGAAAAGACATCGTGTACAGGAGAATAAAAGGGTAAGGGTAAGAATTAAGACTGTTGATGTAAGAGAATGGTCAGCCATAATATACTGAGCGGCCATGATGAACCAGGCATCCATCTTGTGAAAGTTAGGATACAGACTCAACTTTTACAAAAGAACTAATAAAATGTACTTTGAAATGGAGTATGTAAAATGACATCATGTCTGTTAGCAGACCTGGCAGGCGAGCAAAAAGAAGAATTGGATCAATAGGGGAATAGGGTTAACAAATATATGGTCAATGTGTGTATATGTGATATTGTTGGTAGAGAACAAACTCATTAAAATGGCAAATGCATGAATTTATTTATCAAACCTGGAAGCAGTGATAAGATTAAGGACAGTAGCTATAGACAACAATGATTTTTATGGGTTTTAATGTTGTTTGGGGATACGTTAATTAATGTCTTCATATTATGTCATTATATTCTTTGTTCTAAACCACATGGATCTCTAGAATTATCATGAAAACGCCCTCTGCGGAAAAATGCAGCTTTCTCTGTTTGTATTATGTATAAGAAGCCCCTATTACTGTTTCTCGGGGCCATTCCACCGCTATTATGCCGCTGTGGCACACCATGGCCAGGGCTGGAGCCTTTTCATCGCCAGACCTCTCAGCAAATCTTCGCCCGTCTGAATTCCTGTTTTGTGCCTGCATGCTTTAGCTCCACTGACTATCTGTACCTGTTCTGCCATATATCTCCTAATAAACTTCAACCTCAGCTTGATAAGAAGATCGTCTGCATATTTTTCCCAGCTCTTCCAGCTTTCAGTAAGAACTTTTGCTTACAGTTGAATTTCATTGAAGTATGCGATAATTTTGTGTTCTTAAGCTTGCAGAGTTCGATATGGTCGAGGACGGCCATCATTTACTGTGCAAGCATGTAAGAGGGTGAGCAGTAGCTTATGAAGACGTGATGGCAAGTTGGTTGAATTTTATAAAACTGTATTGTTTGCATATGTTATATATACAGGGAAGGAAATAATTACCGTATTTGATCCCTGCTGATTTTGTAAGTTTTCCAACTGACAAAGACATGAACAGTCTATAATTTTAAGTGTAGGTTAATTTTAACATTGAGGGATGGAATATCAAAAATAAAATCCAGAAAATCACATTGTATAAATTATATAAATTTATTTGCATTTTGCAGTGAAAAATAAGTATTTGATCCCCTACTGAGCATGAAGAGTTTTGTCTCCTACAGACCAGCTAGATGCTCCTAATCAAATCCTTACCTGCATTAAGGACAGCTGTCTTACATAGTCACCTTTATAAAAGACTCTTGTCCACAGACTCAATTAATCAGTCAGAGTCTAACCCCTTCAACATGGGCATGACCAAAGAGCTTTCTAAGGATGTCATGGACAAGATCATAGACCTGCACAAAGCTGGAATGGGCTACAAAACCATAAGTAAGACACTTGGTGAGACAACTGTTGGTGCAATAGTAAGAAAATGGAAGAAATACAAAATGACTGTCAATCGACATCGATCTGGGACACCATGCAAAATCTCATTTTGTGGGGTGTCCATGATCATGAGGAAGGTAAGAGATCAGCCTAAAAGTACATGCGGGGGAACTTGTTAATGATCTTAAGGTAGCTGGGACCACGCTGACCAAGAAAACCATTGGTAACACATTACTCTGTAATGGTTTAAAATCCTGCAGTGCCCTCAAGGTCCCCATGCTCAAGAAGGCACATGTGCAGGCCCATCTGAAGCTTGCCAATGAACATTTGGATGATTCTGTGAGTGATTGGGAGAAGGTGCTGTGGTCAGATGAGACAAAAATGTAACTATTTGGCATTAACTCAACTTGCTGTGTTTGGAGGAAGAGAAATGATGCCTATGACCCAAAGAACACCATCCCCACTCTCAAGTATGGAGGTGGATATATTATGTTTTGGGAGTGTTTCTCTGCTTGGGGCACAGGACTACTTCACCGCATCAATGTGAGAATGGATGGAGCCATGTACCTTAAAATCCTGAGTGACAACCTCCTTCCCTCCGCCAGGATATTAAAAATGGGTCACTGCTGGGTCTTCCAGCAAGACAATGACCCAAAACATACAGCCAAGGCAACAAAGGAGTGGCTCAAAAAGAAGCACATTAGGGTCATGGAGTGGCCTAGCCAGTCTCCAGTCCTTAATCCCATAGAAAACCTATGGAGGGAATTGAAGCTCTGAATTGCCACGCAACAGACTCAAAATCTTAATGATTTAGAGATGATCTGCAAAGAGGAGTGGACAAAATTCCTCCTGACATGGGCGCAAACCTCATCATCAACTACAAAAAAGTCTGACTGTTGTGCTTGCCAACAAGGGTTTTGACACCAAGCATTAAGGTGTTACGGCCGCCATGGCCACCTCCTCTCATACTCACCTTCCCGCTCCAGCGTCGCAGCCTTCCTCGGGTCGGGGCTCCGCAGCCTTCCTCGGGTCGGGGCTCATGCCATCTGACAGGCCCACGGCCAACGGCGTCTCTGCGCTCTGTGCACATGAGCCGAAAGCCGCGGATTCGTGTCATCCCCTCTCCTTGAGCTCCGGAAGCACCTCCAGACCAATGGGAGCTTGTGGCCAGGTATATAAAACCGCCCTCCTTTAATGGAGGCGCCTGATCTTAGTATAGCACAAGCATTAGGCCTGGTTACTTCTTTGCTTGCATTACCTAGTTTTCTCCCTGGTTGTCTCCCCAGCTCTGTCCTAGCCGTGCCCGCCTGTCCTGTGTTCTTGCCATGCCAGCCTTTCCTATGTCTCAGCCATGCTCACCTGTCCTGTGTTCCAGCTGTGCACTGACCACCTATCCTGTGTCCTAGCTGTGCCCGCCTGTCCTGTGTCTCAGCCATGTCCACCTGCTCTGTGTCTCAGCCGTGCCTCCTGTGTCTCGCTCCGGGTTCCCTCCGTTCCAGCTCAGTCCTGCCGTTCTGAGGTCCCTCCTAGTCCACCAGTCCCACTTCTGTTGTTCCTCCCGTACCCCGCTCAGCTCCGATACCCCGTGCTCTCTCTGTCCTGTAGAGGGGCTTTCAGCTTCCCTAAAGAGCCACCTCTCTTGGTACTGGCTATCGTGGTACTCGAACCCCAGGGCCTGCTCCTAACGATCCCTGTATAGGGGTCGGCTCCACCTGGTCCACTCGCCTGGGGGCCTCGGGTGCCAAGATCCAGAGGGTCCACTCTTGGAGACCTGCCTTGCCAAGCCGTAATATAAGTCTTGTTTGCCAGAGGGATCAAATACTTATTTCTCACTACAAAAAGGAAATAAATTTATATAATTTATACAATGTACTTTTCTGGACTTTATTTTTGATATTCTATTTCTCAATATTAAAATTAACTTATCCTTAAAATTATAGACTTCTCATTTCATTGTCAGTGGGTAAACTTACAAATCAGCAAGGGATCACATAATTATTTCCTTCACTGCTCAAAAATATAAAGGGAACATTTAAACAACAGAATATAACTCCAAGTAAATCAAACTTCTGTTAAATTAAACTGTCTACTTAGGAAGCAACACTGATTGACAATCAATTTCACATGCTGTTGTGCAAATGGAATAGACAACAGATGGAAATTATTGGCAATTATCAAGACACCCTCAATAAATGAGTGGTTCTGCAGGTGGGGACCACAGACCACATCTCAGTACCAATGCTTTCTGGCTGATGTTTTGGCCAATTTTGAATGTTGGTTGTGCTTTCAAACTCGTGGTAGCATGAAACGGATTTTACAACTCACACAAGTGGCTCAGGTAGTGCAGCTCATCCAGGATGGCACATCAATGCGAGCTGTGGCAAGGTTTGCTGTGTCTGTCAGCATAGTGTCCATAGGCTGGAGGTGCTACCAGGAGGCAGGCCAGTACACCAGGAGACGTAGAGGGGCCATAGGAGGGCAACAACCCAGCAGCAGGACCGCTACCTCCACCTTTGTGCAAGGAGGAACAGGAAGAGTACTGCCAGAGCCCTGCAAAATGACCTCCAGCAGGCCACAAATGAGCATGTGTCTGCACAAACAGTTAGAAACTGACTCCATTAGGATGGTCTGAGTGCCCGACATCCACAAATGGGGGTTGTTGTCACAGCATAACACCGTGCAGGAGGCTTGGCATTTTCCACAGAAAATCAGGATTGGCAAATTCGCCACTGGCACCCTGTGCTCTTCACAGATGAAAGCAGGTTCACACTGAGCACATGTGACAGATGTGACTGAGTCTGGAGATGTCGTGGAGAGAGATCTGCTGACCGCAACATCCTTCAGCATGACCGGTTTGGCAGTGGGTCAGTAATGGTTTGGGGTGGCATTTCTCTGGAGCGCCCTCCAGTTGCTCGCCAGAGGTTGCCTGACTGCCATTAGGTACCGAGATGAGATCCTCAGACCCCTTGTGAGATCATATGCTGGTGCGGTTGGCCCTGGGTTCCTCCTAATGCAGGACAATGCCAGACCTCATGTGGCTGGAGTGTGTCAGCAGTTCCTGCAAGATGAAGGCATAAAAACTATGGACTGTATAGTCGAAGAAGAAAAAATGCAGCACTCACCAGTTTAACTGAAAAGCTGTGCGGGTCCGGTAGAAGCATGTAATCCCGAAACGGCCGTTGTCTGGCACCTCCCTCCCCCAGCATTCCTCTAGCGTCCTGCATGTCCATAAACCTGTCGATGGAATTTATGTGAAGTAAAAGACGCACAGTTTTTCAGTTCAACTGGTGAGTGCTGCATTTTTTTCTTCTTCGACTATACATTGGATGATTCATGTTTGTTCATGCAAGCACCTCCGTTTTTTGACTGAATTGCATACGGCAATACTTCAGATAAATAGCTCCATCTGTTAATGTGGTGATTTGTGTGCCCTAGTTTGCCGTTAATCTGTTTGCTTTTCTTCTAAAGCTATGGACCGGCCCGCCCTGTTATGATTGGGTCACTGAGGAGGAAAACAAAACCAAACTAAGTCACAGAAAACCAGAGAGGTTGGTATCTAAGCGGATTGCAGACCCCTGATCCTAACCACAACACCTAGAAGTAGCCGTGGAGCGTACCTACGATGATTCTAGACGCATCGTCACAGCCGGAGGACTAAATAAGCCTAAAGCAAGAAAAGGGGAAATCTAAACTGCCCCAGAGCAGACCCCAAAGGAATAGACAGCCCCCACACATGTATTGACGGTGAAACAAGATGAAAACACAAACACAGGTAGGAAAACAGGCTGAGCAAACGATGGGGTCCACACTAACTAGAAAGGACAGGAAAGGAAATATACTGTCTGCAATCACGCCAAAGAAACCCTGCAAAAATATCCAACACTTCTGACAGCAATAAAAACCCTGAAGTCACTAGACTTCACTCACTATATCAGCACTCTGGCATATTCTGAGAACAGAGCATAAAGAGGCCAATCTAATAAGGGACAAAAAAGCAAACTGGCACATTCAGTGACATAAGAATGGAAATTCAGCACAGCCCCAGCCGGGGCTGGCTAAGCACGCAAAAACTGAATAGACCAAACCAAATGAAGTGTGAACAACAGCAGAGAACACTTAGCTTGAGAAGGCAGGAACTGAACTGGAAACTAGTACCTCAGGAGGCAGGAAAAAATCACCAGCATGGGAAAAGGGAGTCGGCTGTCTTAAATCCAGTCTGAGACTCCAGATGTCCAATCCTCGTCCTCATTATCAGGTGGTAGGTCTCTGTTAATTAGATCAGCTTCATTACCTCCTGCCACCAGCAGAGGGAGCCCGGAAAGAGAACTCACGACTCCTCTGTCAACACAACCAGCTCCTTCACCAGAAACCAGAGGCAAATTTGCAACTGGAATATTTCATTCAGAGATATCTAGGATGTGGCATTTTAGTGTTCCCTTTATTTTTTTGAGTAGCATATATATATATATATAATAGATGGAGGCCCGATGCTATCGCATTGGGAGGGCGGTAATGTCACAATGGGGGCTGCCTTTGCAGCGTTGAGAATCTCTTCCCCCATGTGCTCACCCACCTATCCACTCTCTCTTTCCCCATGTGCTGACTTCTCCCATCTGTGCTCTCTTCTTTGACCTGTCTACCCCATGTGCTATCCCCCTTGTCTGCTGTCTCTTTCCTTCCTGTGCTGTATTCTCCCCTCATGTGCTGTCCTGTTTGAGCTGTCTCACACCTGTGCTTTATCTCTCTTACCCCTGTGTCTGACTGTGTACAGAACATACCCCAGCTCCTGGGCAGGGGAGGAAGCAAAATACAATACTGACATTACATCAGGAGATCGCAGAGGATACATTTGTGAGGTAAAATATAGTTTAAAACAGGGGCAGACACAGACTGTAGTGGGCCCCTGTGCAAGAAATTTTTCGGGTCCCCCCTTACTAGCAGCAGATCCGGCAGACTTCCGCACCTCTGCTGCCTAACTGGCGACTTGTGGCACCGATCCGGCAAGCCCCTTTCATTCTCTATCGGGCTTGTGGCCGGCCACGGCAAGTGCAGTTGTGCTAGATCCGCGTTACATGGTGCCACTAAAATATACAGCGAATATGCTGCGTTTTTTAGAGCGGGAAAATCTACACAAAGTTGGATATAATATCTGTAGGGTGCTGCTGGGCTGTATTTATTATTTGCCAGTTGCAGCCTCCAAATAATATATATAGCCCACTAGCCCAGCATTTCCTCTAGTTGTTAATATATACAGCCCAGTACAGTCTCCAAATAAAATATGGTATACAGCCGAGCATAGCCTTCAGTTAATATATACAGCCCAGCACAGCCTTCAGGTAATATATACAGCCAACCACAGCCTCCAGGTGATATATACAGCCCAGCACAGCCTCCAGTTAATATATACAGCCCAGCACAGCTCCAGTTAATATATACAGTACAGCAACAGCCTTCAGATAATATATACAGCGCCCAGCACAGACTCCAGGAAATATATAATACAGCCCAGCAAAGCCTCCAGTTAATATATACAGTTCAGCATAGCTTTAAGGTAATAGATACAGTCCAGCATAGCCTTCAGGTAATATACACAGCCTCCAGGTGACATACAGTTGTGGCCAAAAGTATTGACACCCCTGCAATTCTGTCAGATAATACTCAGTTTCTTCCTGAAAATGATTGCAAACACAAATTCGTTGGTATTATTATCTTAATTTAATTTGTCTTAAATGAAAAAACACAAAAAGAATTGTCCTAAAGCCAAATTGGATATAATTCCACACCAAACATAAAAAAGAGGGTGGACAAAAGTATTGGCACTGTTCGAAAAATCATGTGATGCTTCTCTAATTTGTGTAATTAACAGCACCTGTAACTTACCTGTGGCACCTAACAGGTGTTGGCAATAACTAAATCACACTTGCAGCCAGTTGTACCACATTGAGCATGGAGAAAAGAAAGAAGACCAAAGAACTGTCTGAGGATTTGAGAAACCAAATTGTGAGGAAGCGTGAGCAATCTCAAGGTTACAAGTCCATCTCCAAAGACCTGAATGTTCCTGTGTCTACCGTGCACAGTGTCATCAAGAAGTTTAAAGCCCATGGCACTGTGGCTAACCTCCCTAGATGTGGACGGAAAAGAAAAATTGACAAGAGATTTTAACGCAAGATTGTGCGGATGTTGGATAAAGAACCTCAACTAACATCCAAACAAGTTCAAGCTGCCCTGCAGTCCGAAGGTACAACAGTGTCAACCCGTACTATCCGTCGGCGTCTGAATGAAAAGTGACTGTATGGTAGGAGACCCAGGAAGACCCCACTTCTTACCCCGAGACATAAAAAAGCCAGGCTGGAGTTTGCCAAAACTTACCTGAAAAAGCCTAAAACGTTTTGGAAAAATGTTCTCTGGTCAGATGAGACAAAAGTAGAGCTTTTTGGGCAAAGGCATCAACATAGAGTTTACAGGAGAAAAAAAGAGGCATTCAAAGAAAAGAACACGGTCCCGACAGTCAAACATGGCTGAGGTTCCCTGATGTTTTGGCGTTGCTTTGCTGCCTCTGGCACTGGACTGCTTGACCGTGTGCATGGCATTATGAAGTCAGAAGACTACCAACAAATTTTGCAGCATAATGTAGGGCCCAGTGTGAGAAAGCTGGGTCTCCCTCAGAGGTCATGGGTCTTCCAGCAGGACAATGACCCAAAACACACTTCAAAAAACACTAGAAAATGGTTTGAGAGAAAGCACTGAGGACTTCTAAGGTGGCCAGCAATGAGTCCAGACCTGAATCCCATAGAACACCTGTGGAGAGATCTAAAAATGGCAGTTTGGAGAAGGCACCCTTCAAATATTAGGGACCTGGAGCAGTTTGCCAAAGAAGAATGGTCTAAAATTCCAGCAGAGCATTGTAAGAAACTCATTGATGGTTATCAGAAGCGTTTGGTCGCAGTTATTTTGGCTAAAGGTTGAGCAACCAAGTACTAGGCTGAGGGTGCCAATACTTTTGTCTGGCCCATTTTTGGAGTTTTGTGTGAAATGATCAATGTTTTGCTTCATTCTCTTTCGTGTTTTTTCATTTAAGACAAATTAAATGAAGATAATAATACCAAAGAATTTGTGTTTGCAATCATTTTCAGGAAGAAGCTGAGTATTATCTGACAGATTTGCAGTGGTGTCAATACTTTTGGCCACAACTGTATACAGGCCAGCATAGCCTCCACTCCAAGTAATATATACAGTTCAGCATAGCTTTATGGTAATAGATACAGTCCAGCATAGCCTTCAGGTAATAGATATAGCCCAGCATAGCCTCTATATAATATATATAGCCCAAGACAGCCTCCAGGTAATATACAGTATATAGGCACCCCCATTTCCCTTTGTTTCATAATGCTCTCCACCAAATGCAGTCTACTTTTGGCATAGTGCTTCTCGCCCTATATGGCACCCCCAGTTTATGCTGCTTCTCCCCATGTGCCCCCCCCCCCAGTTTATGCTGCTTCTCCCCCTATGTGGGCCACCTGATTCAGGTTTCTTCTCCTCCCATGAGCTGCCCCATTCATGAGCAGCCAAGCATCTCTCCCAGGGGCCCAACATTCATGAGCAGCCAAGCATCTCCCCTAGGGCCCCCCATTCATTAGCAGCCAAAGCCATGCTTCTCCCCAGGCCAGGGCCCCCCCATTCATGAGCAGCCAGGCCATGCTTCTCCCCAGGCCAGGGGCCCCCCATTCATGAGCAGCCATACTTCACCCCAGGGGCCCCCCTATTCATGAGCAGCCAATGCCATGCTTCTCCCCAGGCCAGGCCCCCCCCATTCATGAGCAGCCATGCTTCTCCCCAGGGGCCCAACATTCATGAGCAGCCAAGCATCTCCCCTAGGGCCCCCCATTCATTAGCAGCCAAAGCCATGCTTCTCCCCAGGACAGGGCCCCCCCCATTCATGAGCAGCCAGGCGATGCTTCTCCCCAGGCCAGGGGCCCCCCCATTCATGAGCAGCCATGCTTCACCCCAGGGGCCCCCCTATTCATGAGCAGCCAAGGCCATGCTTCTCCCCAGGCCAGGCCCCCCCATTCATGAGCAGCCATGCTTCTCCCCAGGGCCCCCCCCTTCATGAGCAGCCAAGGCCATGTTTCTCCCCAGGCCAGGCCCCCCTTTCATGAGCAGACAGGCCATGCTTCTTCCAAGGCCACAGGCCCCCCATTCATGATCAGCCAGGTCATCATGCTTCAGTTCTCCCCCAGGATGGAGTCCCCCAAAATCATGCCTGCCATGCTTCAGTTTTCTCCCCCACCCAAGGAGCCCCCCAAAATCATGCCTGTCTCCTCGGTCCCAGTCCCTCAGTCCTGCTCAGCTCCAGTACTCTTACCTTGTGCAGGCAGGCAGGGCAGGCCAGAGTCCAGACCAAGAGGATCCACCTGTCTGCACTCTGCACATTCCTCCTGACTGAGCTGCTGCTATGGGCAGGGGCATGGTCACACAGACTCAGACAGACACGTGATGTCACACACTGACCTGCGGCTGAACTGCAGCCACCGTCTGGCCGGCGCCACAGGGTAGGCAGTGTGAGTGACAGTCAGACAGTCTGTCTACCCTCCTCTCCTAGCCCACGGCACTGACGCTGCTTTATGATCTCTGATGATCTCTCACCTCAGCCCTCAGGGCTGGCTCCTCTGCACTGGGCCGCACTGGCACGCAGCCTCAGGAGGAGTCAGACCCCTCCCGTTGCCTCCTGCGGGGGGGCTGCTCTCCTCTCCTCCTTGCTGGCTCTGCGGCGCTCGCTCTCCACAAGTCCACATGGCTAATTTGCATGAATAATTAGCCATGCGGTGCTGGAGGCTGGAGGGGCCCCCTCTCCCCCGGGGCCCCCGTGCAATGAACCAGCTGCACCGGCGGTAGGTCCGCCCCTGGTTTAAAAACAGTCAATTAAATATTTTACCTCACAAAATGAATCCTCTGTGATCCCCTACTGTAATATCAGTATTGTCTTTTGCTTCCTTCCCTGCCCAGGAGATGTGGTATGCTCCGTACATGGTCAGACACTGACAATTTTTAAAATGAACTTTCGTTTGTGGGAAAACTCCATTAATGTGACCGGCTTCCTCTGCCTGTAGACACGTTGCGCATCTACCGCCTAGATCAGCCGAATGATTCATGGCGCCTGCACAGAATTTGCACAGGTGCAGTGTGGCGGTGTTCCACTGGTGGTACTGCGCAAGAGGCTGTGTGAGTGTGTGAGAGTGTGTGTGTGTGTGTGTGTGTGTGTGTGAGTGTGTGTGAGTTTGAGTGTGTGAGTGTGACTGTGAGAGTGTGAATGTGAATGTGAGTGTGTGTGTGAGTGTGTGTGTGTTAGTGTGAGTTTGAGTGTGTGAGTGTGACTGTGAGAGTGTGAATGTGAGTGAGTGTGAGAGTGTGTGAGTGTGTGAGTGTGACTGTGAGTGTGTGAGCGTGTGAGTATGTGAGAGAGAGTGTGAGTGTCAGTGTGTGAGTGTATGAGTGTGAGTGTGATAACATATGTGTATGTTATCCTTATGGCCAGTTTGTGTCTCAGTTTCGTGGAGGTTTAACCTCAAGGCCGTCCCCAGGGAGAGGGGAGGGCTGTCCAATAAAGGAAACATTGGAAGGCGTTAGGGATATATTTAGTACACACTAAGTAAGGTACAGTTACATGGTTTGGGAATAGCTCACATACTGGAAGGCATTATAGAAAACAAACAGGAGAAGCACTTCCTAGATGGGGGTCTCAGATAGTGTTAGTGAAAGGTTCAAGTTCAGTTCACGTACAAGCTGCAATGGGTCCTAATAGTGTCAAGCTGCCAAACAGCAGGCGGGAACATCGGAAGCCTAGAGCAGATCCCTGAACGATATGGGACCTATGGTCAGGAGTAGGCATTGGGGTCCATGTCTCATTCTCTCCTAAGAAGAAAAGGAAGGTCGGGTAAGAGCGAAAGGGAACAGTGGCAGGCCTCAAGAAAGCTGGGTTGCAGGACGGGGAGTCCCAAACGCTAACAGGAGCTGTTGAGGTGGGGATGGTTAGGGCAGACCGGAGGCAGGTGTGACGATAGTCACTTTTCAAGGCCAAGCCATGAGTCAGGATAATCAAGAGGTCCAAGGTCAGAAGCCAGGATGGTACATCATAAACAGAAGTAAGAGACAAAAGCATATTAATGTAATGTTCCGAGGTCAGAATACCAGGAGGATAGTGGATCAGAGCAGAATGGGTTAACCCCTTAACGACCAGAGGTATTTTTGGTTTTGCATTTTCAGTTTTTGCTCCCCTTCTTCCCAGAGCCATAACTTTTTTACTTTTGAACAACACCATTGCTTTTACCATGTCGTGTACTCGAAAATGGGAAAAAAAATTCCAAATGCGGTGAAATTGCAAAAAAAAGTGCAATCCCACACTTGTTTTTTGGTTTTTTTTCACCATGTTCACCAAATGATAAAACTGACCTGCAATTATGATTCTCCAGGTCATTATGAGTTCAAAGACACCAAACATGTCTAGATTCTTTTTTATTTAAGTGGTGAAAAAAAATTCCAAAGTTTGTAAAAAAAAAAAATTATTGTGCTTTTTTCTGATTACCATAGCGTCTCCATTTTTTGTGATCTCAGGTTGGGTAAGGGCTTATTTTTTGCGTGCTGAGCTGACGTTTGTAATGATACCATTTTGGTGTAGATACGATCTTTTGATCGCCAGTTATTGCATTATAATGCAATGCTGCAGCGACCATAAAAACCTTATTCTGGCGTTTTTACTTTTTTTCTCGTTATGCTGTTTAGCGATCAGGTTAATTCTTTAATCATATTGATAGATCGGGCAATTCTGAACATGGCGATACCAAATATGTTTATGTTTGATTTTTTTGTAATTATTTTATCTTGAATGGGGTGAATAGGGGGTGATTTGAAGTGTTATATTTTTTAAAATTATTTTCTCCATGGGACACTAGAAGCTGCACTTGTCCAATTGACTCAGCTACATAGAGGCAATGATCAGATCGCCTGTATGTGGCAGAATTGCTCACATGCTATGAGCGCCAACCACCGGGCGGCGCTCATAGCAATCTTGCTATGACAACCATAGAGGTCTGTTGGAGACGTCTGGTTGTCATGCCAACCCATTGGTGAACTGCGATCAAGTGACGGGTTCACCGATGGGTGGATTTCAGGTGCACTGGCCGGAAGCGCGTGTTAAATGCCGCTATCAGAGTTTGACAGCGACATTTAACGGGTTAATAGTTGCGGGTGGATCGCGATTCCATCCGCGGCTGTTCCGGGCACATGTCACCTGTTCAAAACAGCTGACATATTCTGAAAAAGATGTGGGCTCACTGCCGGAGCCCACATCAAAGGGAGGGAGTCTGACATTGGTGTAAATTTACGCCCAATATCGGAAAGGGCTTACAGAGATGGATGGGGAGAATGAGGTCCAAGGTCAGGCAACGAAAGATCAACATACAGAACTTGAGGCAGAGAGGAAACAAACCATTCTAGCTGAACGTACATCTGGCAGAGGTCTGGGAAAAACAGCTCATTTAAGTAGCCTGGCAATCATCTGGGATTATAAACAATTATAAACACTTGGAGAAAGCCAGCTCCTCCCAGTCTCAGATTGGATAGTCCAGCAGTCAATAAACACACTGACAGCTCAGCATGCCCCTGTACTAGATTGGATGGCAGAGCTGTTAGTAACTGCATCCCAGATACACTGAGGTGTGGAACCGTGACAGCAGGACCTTGAAGTGTACTATTTAATGGAAAAATATTCAGAATTGAGAGTTCTCAGTGGTTGATACCTTTTAATGGCTAACTGAAAAGATGGTAACACATTGCAAGCTTTCGAGACTACTCAGGTCTCTTCATCATACATTGACTAATACAAAATCTGAAGAATCACATATTTATGCACAGCACAGAAAAAATGCAATAGATGAGACAAGAGACGTGAAGCAGAATTATGATTATGGGAGAGGGATAGACATAACTATTGGAACAGTTCATAGATAAGGAGTCTGGATGTTTTATTGTCCTCTGATTGCGGTCTGGTTCTGTGTTCTGATGCCCCACAAGGTCTTAGGAGCAAATTCCTTAATTGATGTAAAAAGACATAAATCCATGCGACACATTCATTCCTGCATTAAGAGTGCCAAAGGTCATCATGAATTTGTACTCACGGATTCTTCTCTTTCTCTGAGATGTGAAGTTACCTTTCAATACCAGTAATTTCATGTCTATGGTGCTGTGATCAGGCATACAAAAATGTTTTGCCACAGGTAGATCCATTCTTTATTCTCTTATTGTGTGGCGATGAGAATTGATCCTTGTTCTAAGCTTTTGCCCTGTCTCCCCCACATACAGACTCCCAGTTGGACATTTAGTACAAATAATTAAGTACACGACATGAATGAATGTGTCGCATGGATTTATGTCTTTTTACATCAATTAAGGAATTTGCTCCTAAGACCTTGTGGGGCATCACAACACAGAACCAGACCGCAATCAGAGGACAATAAAACATCCAGACTCCTTATCTATGAACTGTTCCAATATTTATGTCTATCCCTCTCCCATAATCATAATTCTGCTTCACGTCACTTGTCTTATCTATTACATTTTTTCTGTGCTGTGTTGTGCATAAATATGTGATTCTTCAGATTTTGTATTAGTCAATGCCTGATGAAGAAACATGTAAATCAACAGCCGCGGAGACACCATCACATGTTTCTCAACGCAAGCAATGACTACCAGGTCTTTCACCGGGAAGGAACAACCACGGGAAGGGCAGTCTCCAATGAAGGAAACCACCTATGCCAAAACATGGTATCCATCCACAGACAGCTGTTTCGGGGTATTGCCCCTCATCAGTGTGGAGTAGGAAACTGGCTAGTAGGAGCAATGCCTAGTAAAAGACTGCGAAAATGAGGATGAGTGACCTCATGGAGATCAACATCCAGCACTGCGGAGACACCATCACATGTTTCTCAACGCAGTGATTCTAGAGCAATGCACCCATCCCTTATGGGAAATATGCAAAAACATGTAAATCAACAGCCGCGGAGACACCATCACATGTTTCTCAACGCAAGCAATGACTAGCCAGGTCTTTCACCGGGAAGGAACAACCACGGGAAGGGCAGACTCCAATGAAGGAAACCACCTATGCCAAAACATGGTATCCATCCACAGCCAGCTGTTTCGGGGTATTGCCCCTCATCAGTGTGGAGTAGGAAACTGGCTAGTAGGAGCAATGCCTAGTAAAAGACTGCGAAAATGAGGATGAGTGACCTCATGGAGATCAACATCCAGCACTGCGGAGACACCATCACATGTTTCTCAACGCAGTGATTCTAGAGCAATGCCCCCATCCCTTATGGGAAATATGCAAAAACATGTAAATCAACAGCCGCGGAGACACCATCACATGTTTCTCAACGCAAGCAATGACTAGCCAGGTCTTTCACCGGGAAGGAACAACCACGGGAAGGGCAGACTCCAATGAAGGAAACCACCTATGCCAAAACATGGTATCCATCCACAGCCAGCTGTTTCGGGGTATTGCCCCTCATCAGTGTGGAGTAGGAAACTGGCTAGTAGGAGCAATGCCTAGTAAAAGACTGCGAAAATGAGGATGAGTGACCTCATGGAGATCAACATCCAGCACTGCGGAGACACCATCACATGTTTCTCAACGCAGTGATTCTAGAGCAATGCCCCCATCCCTTATGGGAAATATGCAAAAACATGTAAATCAACAGCCGCGGAGACACCATCACATGTATCTCAACGCAAGCAATGACTAGCCAGGTCTTTCACCGGGAAGGAACAACCACGGGAAGGGCAGTCTCCAATGAAGGAAATAGGTGGTTTCCTTCATTGGAGACTGCCCTTCCCATGGTTGTTCCTTCCCGGTGAAAGACCTGGCTAGTCATTGCTTGCGTTGAGAAACATGTGATGGTGTCTCAGCGGCTGTTGATTTACATGTTTTTGCATATTTCCCATAAGGGTTGGGGGCATTGCTCTAGAATCACTGCGTTGAGAAACATGTGATGGTGTCTCCGCAGTGCTGGATGTTGATCTCCATGAGGTCACTCATCCTCATTTTCGCAGTCTTTTACTAGGCATTGCTCCTACTAGCCAGTTTCCTACTCCACACTGATGAGGGGCAATACCCCGAAACAGCTGTCTGTGGATGGATACCATGTTTTGACATAGGTGGTTTCCTTCATTGGAGACTGCCCTTCCCGTGGTTGTTCCTTCCCGGTGAAAGACCTGGCTAGTCATTGCTTGCGTTGAGAAACATGTGATGGTGTCTCCGCGGCTGTTGATTTACATGTTTTTGCATATTTCTCATAAGGGATGGGGGCATTGCTCTAGAATCACTGCGTTGAGAAATATGTGATGGTGTCTCCGCAGTGCTGGATGTTGATCTCCATGAGGTCACTCATCCTCATTTTCGCAGTCTTTTACTAGGCATTGCTCCTACTAGCCAGTTTCCTACTCCACACTGATGAGGGGCAATACCCCGAAACAGCTGTCTGTGGATGGATACCATGTTTTGGCATAGGTGGTTTCCTTCATTGGAGACTGCCCTTCCCGTGGTTGTTCCTTCCCGGTGAAAGACCTGGCTAGTCATTGCTTGCGTTGAGAAACATGTGATGGTGTCTCCGCGGCTGTTGATTTACATGTTTTTGCATATTTCCCATAAGGGATGGGGGCATTGCTCTAGAATCACTGCGTTGAGAAACATGTGATGGTGTCTCCGCAGTGCTGGATGTTGATCTCCATGAGGTCACTCATCCTCATTTTCAATGCCTGATGAAGAGACCTGAGTAGTCTTGAAAGCTTGCAATTTGTTACCATCTTTTCAGTTAACCATTAAAAACTATCAACCACTGAGGACTCTCAATTCTAAATATTCTTCTATCTACTGGCTAACATGGTACAAAGATATACATCTCTCCTATTTAATGGAAACATCAACCGAAGTGGACTCTGCCCCATACTGTATGCTTTAGCATATGTATCTGAACTATATAGTAAAACCGACCCTTTTGAACCGGACCCATGGTCTCCTGGTGTTTCTGTTACAAATCCTTGTCCCAAGGGCAGAGATGTAGCAGAGTCCTCCGAGCAGGGTCAGAGACTTGCAAACTAAAAAACCGGGGAACCTACCTAGAGCCTTCTGGTCTACAAGTGAGAGCAGAGCGCATGCAACAGCACAACACTCATGGGAAAAATATCCGTGTACAAGAGAGGTTTCAGGGTAAAGAGAAGTCAGAATCTGCCGACAGCACCAGCCCTAAACCCACTTTCAAGTGATGCTTCGAGCAAACTAAGAAAACGGGGAACCTACCAAGAGGCTTCCGGTTTACAAGTGAGAGCAGAGAGTATGCAACACCATGTACAAAAGGGGCTTCAGGGTGAAGAGAAGTCAGAACTGGCCCATAGCACTGGTCCTGAGCCCCCCTTCACACATACGGAATTATCTCTCTGCTCAGATGCAAGAAGTCTCTCACAGCCATCAAAATAGTAAGACAGTAGAGAGCCGAGGTGTTGGCCAACTTTAGTCTTTCAACTTGAAGAACAAGGATCTGGCATTGAAATGTAACTGCTCAATCCTTCTCATCTGGCAGATGGTGTGGGGAAGCACCTATACACATTAGAATTCAGCCAGTCCTGCTGAGAGTCAGTTTGACATAAAATAATGTGTCCTGGGGGCTTTTACTCTCTTTATAGTTACTGTCTAAAATAAAGTTCACCATAAACATTAGATAGTTATCAGCCAGAACAACAATATTATATCAAACTTGCAGAAACTACAGTATGTCAAGATAAAAATAAAATGATCATATTGGTTGTTCAGGCAAAAAGTAAGAAAACTCTACTGCTCCTTAAAACCAAAATTTACTTTTTACATAGAATTAAATAACGTGTTTCAAGGAATCAGACTGATGTATAAGAAAAATTGATACCCATCATCTTTGATACCAAAATGTTCCTCTGCTGGATAGCCCATTAAAAGTTAATGGTTAGGTCAACGAATTGACTTACTTAGCTAGCACCTCCGGATACCTGCCTAATTCCATCACAGCAAATGATAGCTGGTTTGCTGTCGTTTCTTGTCCTGAAACCATTTACAAATCAAGAATCAACATCTTTGTACAATATATAGTGGATACTGTAGATAGATAGATAGATAGATAGATAAAACAAACACAAACTAATAACACTTCAGAAGTCAGATTTACTAACCTGCAATGAAGAATGCCACAAAATTATCTATCAAATCTTCGAGAGTGCAGCTTTCATGCAGTTCTGAAAAAAAACAAATAGTATATGTTCAGTATATTGGATGAGAAAGTCTACAAGAAGCATAATGAAGGATGACATTATATGACTGTGTGCACCAAGCAAGCACATTTCTAGATAACTATCAATACGGCCGCTAACAGAAACATCAATAATCCGCTGACATTCCGCTTTACCGGAGTTCGGTAGTTGCAATATGTGAATATAAAAATTTTTTACACTTTGGCAAATAAGCGCCAAAATCCAAATATATTAAAGTTGGCACATGGATGTGATTTGTAATATCCATTGATCAACCACTTGCTGTGTACAGGGTATTCCTTCCATTGTCATGTCTTCCTGTGGAGTGGAATTTTATTATTGAGATAGGAAATTACTACATTTTTAATTTTAATGTTCTGCACAGTTGAGTCGGCATTTTTGGGACTATACCTGCAGATTTAAGGATGTGTGTGAGGATATCTCTAGGAGTCTCTTCTCCTTCTTCAACAGCTTTGATCCTTTGTAGAATGCGTTTTTTGCCTTCTTTTCTCAGAACGTCCAGACTTTTTCTTACTTCTTTGATTAAGCGTTGTTTGGATGGATAGAACTATAAGGAATAGAGATATTGATGGTGACCAATTTTTGTCACCTTCATTATGTACATTGATATGTAATATATGGGACCTATATACAGAGGGTGAAATCAGTATTGAACATGTCACCATATATATTTACTTAGAAAATTGGTGACGTGTTCAGTGTTTATTTCACTCGCCAAGGAAGTTCACCAGCTCACCAATTTAGTAGTGGGAGACCTTCCATGTTTTCCCCACGTTGACCTGCTAGGTACGCCTCTGTTTCCTCTCTTCCATCAGTGATAACAAGACATAGGAGAGCTCAAGTACCCAGTATTAACTTAATAAGAATATTGCAACATATGTAATACAAACCTGTGCCAAAAAATCTCGGGATAAAAGCATTCCTTGCATAACCTTTGTGATAGTTTGAGGAAATTGTATTTTCTCATTTAAAATAGATTGTACGTCCATAGCAAAAGCGATCTAAAAATATGAACAAAGAATACAATGGTTAGGCAACTGAATAGTCCGGGTGTTATCATTTCTAGTCTTTGCAGCGACCATTGGAGCGGCTGGGGTTCAGACTGGTCAGAATTAGTAACACTTTTATTCTCTATTAAGGATCTCTCCAGGAATAGAAAAAAACAATGAAAATATCAGTGTCAGGAACACCACACTGAACTTGCTCACTGAGCCAGTGTGCGTATCCTGAGTAAAGCGAACAGTGCTCCAAGATACCTGTGGAGCGGGCAGCAGCCGAGTAGACGTGTACTTCAGAGCTGCAGGACCTGAAGCACATGACTGCTAGGGGCGTGGCCTAAACTCCAGAGAGCTAGGAGCTGCAAGATAACACCTAACAGGGTAACTGCGACACAAAGTTACCAGGGGGCATAGACAGGGAGAATAGTCAAGACGTAGCCAATGAGTCACATACAGAGATAGCTGCAAAGGTACAAGAGGGGCGAGCAGAGAGTAGTCAGGTCACAGGCAATGAGTCATACACAGAGATAATAACGCAGTACAAAATCGACAGGCAAACTCACAACGGGAAACAGAACCGGGTCAGAACCATATAAACAAGCTATAACAACAAACAGGCACACAGGGGTCAGCACACTAGGCCAAAGGCAAAAGTATAACTGGCAGGAATTGAAGCTTCCCAGGGGTTTAAGAAGCTCTCCCAGAACCAGAAAGAGGCCACAATCATTAACCCCAGGTGTGCAGGTCAAAACCTGCACCGAGCTCCAGACATTAACCCCAGGTGTGCAGCTCAAAAACCTGCACTGGGATCATGACAGTACCCCCCTCTCAACGGGGGGCCTCTGGACCCCCAGGCTTCCCCGGGTACTTGGCATGGAAAGCCCGAACCAGACGATCTGCATGTACCGAGCGAGCAGGGACCCATGAGCGCTCCTCTGGCCCATATCCCTTCCAGTGGACCAGGTACTGCAAAGAGCGGCGCACCTGCCGAGAGTCCACAATATGTCCGACCTCATACTCCAATTGACCCTCCACCAGCACTGGGGCAACAACAGACTCAGAGTTCTCTTTGACAGATCCTGCGGGTTTCAACAGAGATTTATGGAACACATTGGATATTTTTAAGGAGGCGGGGAGACGCAACCTATATGCCACTGGGTTGACTATCTCCATAATCTCGTACGGACCAATGAACTTTGGTCCCAACTTAGCTGATGGTACCTTTATGTTGATGTTACGTGTGGAGAGCCAAACCTTCTCTCCCACCTGAAACATGTCTCCCGAGGCTCTCTTTTTGTCAGCAAAATATTTGTATCTCCCCTGGGCCCGAGAGATATTACGCCGGACTTCAGCCCAGAGGTTTTTTAACCGTTGAACGGACCCCTCTGCCCCTGGACAACTGAAATCCACCCGAGAAAACTCTCCAAAATGCGGATTAAACCCATAGTTAATCAGGAATGGGAACATGTTGGTGGACTGACTTACCCGGTTGTTAAAAGCGAATTCAGCCAACGGTAACGCATCACACCAATCCTCCTGTCTGGCGGAGGTCAGACACGTGAGAATTTGTTCCAGGGATTGATTGGTGCGTTCTGTCTGACCATTACTCTCCGGGTGATATGCCGACGAGAAGGAGAGTGAGATGCCCAATTTCATACAGAACGCCCTTCAAAATTTGGCCACAAACTGCACACCTCTGTCAGACAGAACATTCAGGGGTACCCCATGCAATCGGACTACACGCTGCACAAACAACCTTGACAATGTTTCTGCTGAGGGTAATGCTGCCAAGGGAATGAAATGGGCCTGTTTAGAAAACCTATCCACCACCACCCAGATCACGGTATTGCCCCTGGAAGGTGGAAGGCCGGTAATAAAATTCATGGAAAGATGGGTCCATGGCCTATCAGCTATCAGGAACCGGTAAAGGTATGAGTTCCCCAGCCGGTCGGTTATGCGAGCTTTTGGAACGGGCACACAGGCCACTAAAAACCCCTGGCTACTGCCTCTCTAGTGGCCGTGATACCTGGATGAGCACTCAGCCTAGACTCATGAAACTCCTGCAGAAGTCTAGGCCGCAATGAATCTGGAACAAAGAGTTTATCCCCTGGCCTGGTTGCCGGAGCTAGGGCCTGAGCCCTTAGAATTTCTTGTTCCAACTCAGTTGAGACCCCCGCCACTACCACCCCTGGGGGAAGAATGGAGGACGGCGGCTCAGGGGGAGACACTGGATCAAAACTTCTGGACAGGGCATCCACTTTAACATTTTTGGACCCCGGTCGAAAAGTAATAGAGAACTGAAATCGTGAAATAAAAAGTGACCAACGGGCTTGTCTAGGAGTAAGCCTCTTAGCAGATTCAAGGTATGCCAAATTTTTTGATCCGTGACAACCGTGATAGGGTGAGCTGCCCCTTCCAAAAAGTGCCTCCATTCCTCAAACGCCAGCTTGACCGCAAGAAGTTCCCTATTGCCTACATCATAGTTTTTCTCAGCTGAAGAGAACTTCTTGGATAAGAAGGCACAGGGTTTGAGATTGGTAAGGGTGGCCGGACCCTGGGACAGCACAGCCCCCACCCCCACTTCAGAAGCATCCACCTCCACAATGAATGGTTTGGACGGGTCAGGTTGTACCGACACCGGGGCAGAAATGAAACATTTCTTAATCGCTGAGAAGGATTCCTTAGCGAGTACAGACCAATTTTTTACACCAGCGCCCTTCTGGGTAAGATCCGTGAGTGGTTTAACCACTTGTGAGAAACCTTTAATGAACCTCCGGTAATAGTTCGCAAATCCTAAGAAGCGCTGGAGCCCCTTGAGATCTCGAGGCTGAACCCAGTCAGCGATCGCCAGCACCTTCTTAGGATCTATACGAAACCCCTCAAGGACACAATCAACCCCAAAAAAGACAGCTCCTGTGCAAAAAACGAACATTTTTCCAATTTAGCGAACAATTGGTTCTCCCTGAGTCTCTGGAGAGCTGTCTTTAGATGTTGCAAGTGAGATTGACTGTCCGGGGAATACACCAAAATGTCATCCAAATAAATAATAACAAAACGGCCTATCAGATCAGAAAACACAACATTGATGAAATTTTGGAAAATAGCGGGTGCATTAGTTAACCCAAATGGCATTACCAGGTTCTCAAAGAGTCCTTCTGATGTGAGGAATGCAGTTTTCCACCCGTCCCCTTCCCAAACCCTTATCAGATTGTAGGCCCCCCGCAGATCTAACTTGGAGAACCATTGGGCCCCAGCTAACTGGTTACATAAGTCTGGGATGAGGGGAAGCGGGTAAAAGTTCCTAACCGTTCTCTTGTTCAGTTCCCGAAAGTCGAGGCAAGGCCGCAAACCACCATCTTTTTTCTTCACAAAGAAGAACCCTGCTGCCACAGGTGACACAGAAGGCCTGATATGCCCTTTGCGGAGACTCTCAGCTATGTACTCCTTCATGGCTGGGTGCTCAGGCCCAGACAAATTGAACAATCGAGCCTTAGGTAACTTGGCTCCAGGCACTAAATCAATGGCACAATCGTAGGGTCTATGTGGTGGCAGCGCCTCAGCCTCACTTTCGGAAAAAACGTCTTCGAAATCCTTCAGGTACTCCGGAATACCTTCCAGACCGACAGACGACACAGACACGGATTTAACAGCGTTAACAAGATGTCCCAGGTTGCCACATTTATTATTGCATCCCCATTGAGTGATTTCCCCTGTAACCCAATCAATGGTAGGATTATGGCGTTGAAGCCAAGGTATCCCCAGTACCAGTCCTGCAGGCAAGTTATCTAGCACAAGACAACATAGTTTTTCCACATGAGTGGAACCCACTTTTAAAGAAAAAAGTTCAGACCTGCAACAGATACCGTCTTGGGTAAGAGGTGACAAGTCAATTGCCACAAGTTTAACAGGATCGTGAATCCTGACTGTCCCTATCTTATTAAGAGTCATAACCTTGGTACCAATCAGGTTCACAGCAGAACCGCAGTCAATAAAAGCAGTAGTCTGAACAGGACCATAACCAAGTTCCAGTTCCACCTGCAGCACCATTTTTGCACATGAGGAAAATTGTACCTGAAGGTCTGGGTAGCCTCCTCGACTACTACCCAGACCTAGTCGTTTCCCGCCATCTTGGAGGATGACGGACAGGAGGGGCAGTCCTTATTCCAGTGTCCAGATTCCCCACAATAGAAGCACAACTGCTTTTCCCGGCGGCGTCTCCTTTCCTTTCCCTCACAGGTGACAGCGCTCACCTCCATATCCATAGGAAGAGTCCGGGTCTCATCTCCACTGAAGAATAATGGTGTTTCCCGTTGCATAATGCCTCTAGCCCGCAGCCTGCGATCCATGCGAACTGCTTGGATCATGGCATCCTCCAGGGAGTCAGGCAGAGGATGAAGTGCCAAAGCATCCTTCAGACGTTCACACAGGCCTCTGTGGAACAGCCCCCGAAGGGCGGCATCACGCCAGGAAATCTCGGCTGCCCAACGTCTGAATTCAGTACAGAACCATTTGGCAGAGTGCTCCCCCTGACAGACACTCATCACCTTGTCCTTAGCCAACCGCACTCTATCAGGCTCATCATAAATAAACCCTAAGGCTTCAAAAAACGCATCCAGAGACATTCTCTCAGGGGCAGAAGAGGAAAGCGAAAATGCCCAGGCTTGTGGGGACCCCCTAAGCAGGGACATAACCACCCCCACCCTCTGTTTCTCATCCCCAGAGGAGCGGGGTCTCAAAGAGAAAAAGAGCTTACAGCCCTCCTTAAATGCCCTGAAATCATCCTTGTTACCAGAAAATGTATCTGGCAAATTAACCGGGGATTCGGGTGGGACTAAAATGACATCTCTATTCCCCACCTGCTGGAAGCCTGCGGAAAGCACCCCCTGAACTGAGCCCTCCACCCGCCGTTGGGACTGGGCCAGAGCATGGTGTTCCAAACTAAGCTTCTGCAGCGACTGAGTCAAGCATTTCACCTGCTCAGATAAAGCACACATTGGGTCCATGCTGCCGACGTGAGGAGAGAAGAAAAAAATTGTAGGCCAGTTATAATGTCAGGAACACCGCACTGAACTTGCTCACTGAGCGAGTGTGCGTGTCCTGAGTAAAGCGAACAGTGCTCCAAGATACCTGTGGAGCGGGCAGCAGCCGAGTAGACGTGTACTTCAGAGCCGCAGGACCTGAAGTACATGACTGCTAGGGGCGTGGTCTAAATTCCAGAGAGCTAGGAGCTGCAAGATAACACCTAACAGGGTAACTGCGAGACAAAGTTACCAGGGGGCATAGACAGGGAGAATAGTAAAGACGTAGCCATTGAGTCACACACAGAGATAGCTGCAAAGGTACAAGAGGGTCGAGCCGAGAGTAGTCAGGTCACAGGCAATGAGTCATACACAGAGATAATAACGCAGTACAAAATCAACAGGCAAACTCACAACGGTAAACAGAACCGGGTCAGAACCATATAAACAAGCTATAACAACAAACAGGCACACAGGGGTCAGCACACTAGGCCAAAGGCAAAAGTATAACTGGCAGGGATTGAAGCTTCCCAGGGGTTTAAGAAGCTCTCCCAGAACCAGAAAGAGGCCACAATCATTAACCCCAGGTGTGCAGGTCAAAACCTGCACCGAGCTCCAGACATTAACCCCAGGTGTGCAGCTCAAAAACCTGCACTGGGATCATGACAATCAGTATCAATACATTTCTAAATACCTTTAATTAGCACATTACTCTTGTTTTTTTCAAGGGAAGAAATCACTGTGGCTCATTAAAAAGAACTACAATGTCTTGTTACATTGAAAAAAAAAGTGTTTCATAAAATTCATTGGACAGAAGCTTTTGAGCACATGCATCAGGAAATTCAGCTGCTGTGTCCTGGAGAGAGTGTGATAGTACGTGATATATAGGCTTTTTCTTGGTCACAGCAGCCACTTTAGATAGACGGGGTGGACAGCAATGTGAGCAGCCTCTTCTTACCTCAGCACCCCTGATTGTTATGAATGGGTCACCGAGGAGGAGAGCGCAAAAGGCTATGCCACCAGAACACCAGAGAAGTTGGTCGCTCAGCGGATTGCAGACCCCTGATCTTAACAACACAACTAGCAGTAGCAGTGGAGCGTTCCTACGATGCCCTAGATGCCTTGTCACAGCCGGAGGACTAACTAAGCCTAAAGACAGAAAGGTGAAATCTAAACTGCCCCGGAGCAGATCCCCAAAGGAATAGACAGCCCCCAAACATATATTGTCGGTGAGACAAGATGAAGCACAAACACAGACAGAAAATAGACTGAGCAAATAGAATCATAGAATCATAGAATCGTAGAGTTGGAAGGGACCTCCTGGGCCATCTGGTCCAACCCCCTGCTCAAAGCAGGATTCGCTAAATCATCCCAGTCAGATGTCTGTCCAGCCTCTGTTTGAAGACTTCCATTGAAGGAGAACTCACCACTTCTCGTGGCAGCCTGTTCCACTCATTGATCACTCTAACTGTCAAAAAGTTTTTTCTAATATCTAATCTGTGTCTCCTCCCATTCAGTTTCATCCCATTGCTTCTAGTCTTTCCTTGTGCAAATGAGAATAAAGTTGATCCTTCTACAATGTGACAGCCCTTTAGATATTTGTAGACAGCTATTAAGTCTCCTCTCAGTCTTCTCTTTTGCAAACTAAACATTCCCAAATCCTGCAACCTTTCCTCATAAGACAGGGTTTGCAGACCGGTCACCATTCTGGTCGCTCTTTTCTGAACTTGCTCCAGTTTGTTGATGTCTTTTTTAAAATGTGGTGCCCAAAACTGGACACAATATTCCAGATGAGGTCTGACCAAAGAGGAGTAGAGGGAAATAATGACTTCACGTGATCTAGACTGTATGCTTCTGTTAATACATCCTAGAATTGCATTTGCCTTTTTTGCTGCTGCATCACACTGTTGACTCATATTCAGTCTGTGATCTATTAGTATACCCAAGTCTTTTTCACATGTGCTGTCACTTAGCCCTATTCCTCCCATTCTATATATGCTTTTTCCATTTTTATTGCCCAGATGTAGTACTTTGCATTTCTCCCTGTTAAAAACCATTCTGTTTGTTGCTGCCCACTTCTCCAGTTTATTTAAATCTTTTTGAATCCTCTCTCTCTCTTCTCTAGTATTAGCTATCCCTCCTAGCTTTGTGTCATCAGCAAATTTAATCAGTTTACCCTCAATTCCTTCATCTAAATCGTTGATAAAGATGTTGAACAATACAGGGCCCAGGGCAGAGCCCTGTGGTACCCCACTTGAGACATTCTTCCAACTGGATGTGCAGCCATTTACGACCACTCTTTGGGTCCGATCACTAAGCCAGTTATGAATCCACCTAACAGTTGCCTTGTCCATTCCATACTTAATCATTTTTTCAATAAGGATTGTATGAGAGACTTTGTCAAATGCTTTGCTGAAGTCAAGATATACTATATCTACAGCATTTCCTTGATCCACCCAATCAGTGATACCGTCATAGAAGGAAATTAAGTTAGTCTGACATGACTTATTAGTTACAAACCCATGCTGACTCTGTTTAATCACTTCATTCTTATCCAGGTATTGACATACATGTTGTTTAATAATTTGTTCAAAGATCTTTCCTGGTATAGAAGTCAGACTCACCGGCCTATAGTTACCTGGGTCCACCTTCTTCCCCTTTTTGAAGATAGGAACAACATTTGCTCTTCTCCAGTCTTCTGGCACTTCTCCTGTTCTCCAAGAATTTTCAAAGATTATAGAGAGGGGTTCAAAAATTTCTTCTGCTATCTCCTTCAGTACTCTGGGGTGTAATTCATCTGGACCTGGAGACTTGAATTCATTTAGGCTAGCTAAGTGTTTCCTCACTATCTTTCTGTTTATAGATATCCTGGATTCTTCTATTCCCTTAATAGGACAGTGAATAACAGTTGATGTTACATTTCCTTTCTGAGAGAAAACAGATGCAAAATAGGAATTTAAAAGTTCAGCCTTCTCAACATCCTGTCTTACCATTTCATCATTTTCATCCTGTAAAAATCCTATAGCATCTTTGACTTTTCTTTTACTTTTGACATATCCCCAAAATCCTTTATTATTGCTTTTGACATCTCTTGCAAGCCTCAATTCATTTTCAGCTTTAGATAATCTGATTTGTGCCCTGCAGGTTCTGCAGACAGCATTATATTCTTCTTTAGATATGCCTCCCTCTTTCCATTTTATAAACATTTTTTTCTTCCTTTTTAGCATGTGCTTAAGTTCTGTGTTCATCCATCCTGGTTTCCTTAACTGCTTCCTATTCTTCCCTCTTTTCGGAATTGTTAACAACTGTGCTTTGAGAATTTTATTTTTCAAGATTTCCCATCCTTCCTGGACATTTTTGTCTTTAAGGATATCCAGCCATTGGATTCCTCCAATTCTCTTTCTGAATCCCTTAAAATCTGCCTTTCTGAAATCTAACCTTGACGTCTGAGTCTTCACAGGTCTTCCGCCTCTAGTTATCCAAAATTCTAAAATAGCATGGTCGCTACCTCCTAGGGTCCCAGCCACTTTTACCTCCTCAACCATTTCCTCCCTGTTTATAAGGATTAGATCCAAGGTAGCAGTTCCCCTTGTTTTCTCCCTTACCTTTTGGAAGATAAAGTTGTCAGCAAGAGAGGATAAGAATTTCCTTGACCTGTTAGTTTTGCCTGAGAGAGATTCCCAACAAATGTCTGGATAGTTGAAATCTCCCATGACAACTATGTCATATTTTTTGGAGAACTTGGCCATTTGATGCATAAAGAGTTCATCCATAGCTTCAGCTTGCACAGGCGGCCTGTAGTAAATGCCTACAATGGTGTCCTTTCCATTGTTCTGTCCTTGTATTCTTACCCAAACAGTTTCCACAGAACTCCCAGTCTCTGAAGCTTCAATCTCTGTGCAGATATACGCGTTTCTAACATACAATGCGACACCCCCATACAATGATGGGGCCCACACTGACTAGATAGGACAGGACAGAAAAGGCACCCCTGACAGCAAGGCAAAAGCAGATGCAAAGGGTTTAGCAAATGACACTTAGCTGAAAAAATGCAGGATCAGGCAGCAGACAGAACTCCTCAGTAAGCAAAGAAAGGAGTATCACCGGCAGTCACTGAGAGAAGTCTACTCGCTTATGTAGTCCCAGTCACTACCACCACTCCTCCAATTATCTTCTGCAGCTGTTGGGTTAACATCATGTTGACCAGCACCACTACCAGCAGTATCCACCAGAGGGAGCCTTGCCTCAAAATTCGGATCAAGAGAGCTCACAACAGTACCCCCCCTTGAGGAGGGGTCACCGAACCCTCATCCACACCACCAGGCCGATCAGGATGGGCCCGGTGAAAAGCACAAACCAATCTCTCGGCATGAATATCGGAAGCAGAGACCCAAGAATTATCCTCCTGGCAATAACCTTTCCACTTGACCAAGTACTGGAGTCTCCGTCTAGCCAGACGAGAGTCCATCATTTTCTCTACCTCATACTCCAAATTACCCTCAACCAATACAAGGTCAGGGGGCGCCGCCACAGGAACTACTGGCTCCACAAACCTTTTCAACAATGATTTGTGAAAAACATTATGAATCTTGAACGTACCTGGAAGAGCCAAACAGAAAGAAACGGGGTTAAGGATTTCCAAAATCTTATAAGGTCCAATGAACCTTGGCTTGAATTTTGGAGATGCAACCTTCATCGGAATATTTTTTGAGGACAACCAAACCATATCACCCACTTTGAACCATGGACCAAAAGTCCTGTGCCGGTTGAAAAACCGTTGGGCCTTTTCCTGAGAGTGGGACAACTTGTCCACTACTTGGTCCCAAATCTGCTGCATTCTGTCCACCACAGAATCCACACTTGGGTAAGCAGAAGCCTCCACCTGCCCCTAAAAAAATCGAGGATGAAAACCAAAATTACAGAAAAACGGAGACATCAAAGTGGCGGAACTAGCTCTATTGTTTAGTGCGAATTCGGCCAATGGCCGAAATGAGACCCAGTCATCCTGATCAGCAGATATAAAACATCTCAAATAGGATTCCAAAGTCTGGTTTGTTCTCTCAGTTTGTCCATTGGTCTGAGGATGAAATACAGAGGAGAAAGATAACTGAATTCCCAGTTTAGAACAAAAGGCCCTCCAAAATCTGGAAACAAACTGGACTCCTCTGTCTGACACAATGTTCTCAGGAATCCCATGCAAACTAACCACCTGTTGTAAAAACAGGGGCACCAACTCAGAAGAAGATGGCAACTTCGGGAGTGGTACAAGATGAACCATCTTGGAAAATCTATCACAAATCACCCAGATAACAGTTATTCTCTGAGAGACCGGGAGATCAGAAATAAAATCTATTGAAATATGGGTCCATGGCCTGCTGGGCACCGGCAGGGGCATCAACAAACCACTAGAACGAGAACAGGACTTGGACCTGGAACAAGTCCCACAGGACTGCACAAAATTCTCGACATCACGAGATAAGGCAGGCCACCAAAAAGACTCACCAAATCTCTGGTACCAAAAATACCCGGATGACCAGCCAGCGCAGAGCAATGAATTTCAGCCATCACTCTTTTTCTCCACTGGTCAGGGACATACAATTTCCCCACAGGGCATCGTTCAGGCTTGTCCTCCTTTAATTGCTCCAGGGCAAGTCTCAAATCAGGTGAAATGGTGGAAAGAACCACACCCTCACCCAGAATGGTAGTAGGCTCGGTCACATCAAGAGAATCCGCAAAGAAACACCTAGAAAGGGCGTCCGCCTTAACATTCTTAGTGCCTGGAAGAAAGGTGACCACAAAATTAAAGCGCGTGAAAAACAAGGCCCACCTAGCTTGTCTAGGATTCAAGCGCTTGGCTGATTCAAGATAAATCAAATTCTTGTGGTCGGTAAGGACCACAACTTGATGTCTAGCTCCCTCCAACCAATGTTTCCACTCTTCAAATGCCCACTTCATGGCCAACAACTCTCGATTCCCCACGTCATAGTTACGTTCAGATGGGGAAAATTTTCGAGAAAAGAAGGCACAGGGATTCATCTTAGAGGTTACCGGATCCCTCTGAGACAAAACGGCTCCTGCACCAATCTCAGAAGCATCTACCTCCACCTGAAATGGAAGTGAAATATCAGGTTGCCGCAGAACCGGAGCAGAAGTGAATCCCCGCTTAAGCTCCTGAAACGCCGAGACTGCCTCTGGAGGCCAATTCGCCACATCAGCGCCTTTTTTGGTCAAATCCGTCAGTGGTTTACAATACCAGAAAAATTATAAATTTACGATAGAAATTAGAAAAACTCAAAAACTTCTGAAGAGCCTTCAGAGAAGTGGGCTGAACCCAACCATAGATGGCCTGTACCTTGGCCGGGTCCATTTCAATAGCAGATGGGGACAAAATGAATCCCAAAAACTAAATCCTCTGTACACCAAAGAGACATTTAGATCCCCTAACATACAGAGTATTTTCTCTCAAGATCCGGAACACAGTCTGAACATGTTCCACATGAGAATCCCAATCACTGGAAAAAATCAAAATATCATCCAGATAAATGATCAAAAACTTATCCACAAAGTCCCGGAAAATATAATTCATAAAAGACTGGAAGACGGAAGGGGCATTAGTGAGCCCAAAAGGCATCACCAGGCACTCAAAATGTCCCTCCGGAGTATTAAAAGCCGTCTTCCATTCATCCCCGTGCTTGATGCGAATAATATTATACGCCCCCCTAAGGTCAAGTTTGGTAAACCAACAAGCACTTTTGACCCTGGAAAATAAATAAGAAATCAGGGGCAACACGTACTGATATTTAACAGTGATCTTATTAAGGGAGCGATAGTCAATACATGGCCTTAATGAGCCATCTTTCTTGGCCACAAAAAAAAAAACAGCACCTAAAGTTGAAGAGGATGGTCTTATATGAATGACCCTTCTCTAATGACTCCTTGATATAAGATCGCATAGCATCATGTTCAGGTACCGATAAGTTGAAAAGCCGACCTTTGGGAAATTTACACCCGGCATCAACTCAATTGCACAATCATAACTCCTATGAGGAGGCAAAGACGCGGACTTACTCTCACTAAATACGTCAGAAAAATCAGCCAAATAGTCCAGAACATCTTGAGACTGGGGAGAGGTGGAGAAAACAGGAGTGTCACCGAGAGCACATTGACAACCCCAACTCACCACAGACACAGATTTCCAATCCAACACAGGATTATGGGTCTACAACCACGGAAAACCTAGTACAATAATATCATGTAAATTGTGCAACACCAAAAATTTACAATTCACTTGGTGGTCCAGGGCGACCCGCATAATCCCATGGGTCCAAAACTGGGATTTATTCTCCGCCAAAGGGGTAGCATCAATACCCCTCAAAGGAATAGGGGTCCGAAGGGGCACCATAGGAAAACCACAACGCTTAGCGAAGTCAAAATCCATCAGATTCAAAGCTGCTCCAGAATCCACAAATGCCTTAGCGGAAAATGTAGACAAGGAGCAGATCAAGGTAACAGCCAAAAGGAACTTAGGCTGCACACTGCCCATCGCAAATGAGTAAGCAAAACATTTCTCTCGTTTAGGGCAGGCTAAAATAGCATGAGAAGCAACTCCACAAAAGAAGCATAACTTATTACGCCTTCTAAACTCTTGATATTGCGCCCTAAACAAAACCCTATCACATTGCATGTGTTCAGAGGTTTGTTCGAAAGGCGATACCGCCTCTCGCGTAGTTTTACGTTCTCATAAACGTCGATCAACTTGAATGGCCAATGACATAAAGTCGTCAAGACCAGAAGGGACAGGGAATCCCACCATAACATCCTTTATGGATTCTGCCAGACCTTTCCGAAAGAGAGCCGCTAGGGCATCATCATTCCATTTAGTAAGGACCGCCCACTTTTGGAATTTTTGACAATATAACTCAGCATCATCTTGACCCTGTTTTAATGCCAATAAGGTTTTCTCAGCTTGATCAATAGCATTAGGCTCATCATACAATAACCCCAGGGCTTGAAAAAACGCATCTACATTAGCCAGAATAGGATCTCCAGGTGTCAGTGAAAAGGTCCAGTCCTGGGGATCGCCGCGCAGCAGGGAAATGGCAATTTTGCTGCACTGAGCTCCCCGAGGAGTTATGCTTCAAAGCAAGAAACAGTTTACAATTATTCTTAAAGTTCCGAAATTTAGACCGATCCCCAGAAAACACATCAGGAGTGGGGAACTTTGGTTCTACAACAGATGATTGGGCGAGATAAGCAGAAATTCTCTGCACTTCAGCAGCGAGCTGCTCAACACGATCGGACAATTGCCTAGTCTCCATTAAGGAAAAAATACTCCTACGGCCCCAGAGAAAAAAGAGGAAAAAATATATAAAAAATTCTGAAATTTTTTTTTTTTTGCAATTCTTTCCATCTTTTGAGTACCCTAGAATCTACAGTTTGGCAGGTGATTCTGTTATGAATGGGTCACCGAAGAGGAGAGTGCAATAGGCTATGCCACCAGAACACTAGAGAGGTTGGTCGCTCAGTGGATTGCAGACCCCTGATCTTAACAACACAACTAGCAGTAGCCGTGGAGCGTTCCTACGATGCCCTAGACGCCTCGTCACAGCCGGAAGACTAACTAAGTCTAAAGACAGAAAGGTGAAATCTAAACTGCCCCAGAGCAGATCCCCACAGGAATAGACAGCCCCCAAACATATATTGTCGGTGAGACAAGATGAAGCACAAACACAGACAGAAAATAGACTGAGCAAATGATGGGGCCCAAACTGACTAGATAGGACAGGACAGAAAAGGCACTGTCTGCAAACAGGCAAAAACCCTAATAATTCCAACACAACTGATGTACAAAAATACTGAGGTTTGAACAACCTCGCCCCCACTATATCAGCACTAAGGTGTGAACTGGCGGCTAGCAACAGGCTAATACAGCAGGGGACTGAGCAAACAAACACAAGATACAAAAATGCAGGGCAGGAGCCAGCAGCCCCAGGGGGAGCAAGCTGACCCCTGACAGCAAGGCAAAAGCAGATGCAAAGGGTTGAGCAAATTACACTTAGCTGAAAAAATGCAGGATCAGGCAGCAGACAGAACTCCTCAGTAAGGAAAGAAAGGAGTATCACCGGCAGTCACTGAGAGAAGTCTACTCGCTTATGTAGTCCCAGTCACTACCGCGACTCCTCCAATTATCTTCTGCAGCTGTTGGGTTAGCATCATGTTGACCAGCACCACTACCAGCAGTATCCACCAGAGGGAGCCTTGCCTCAAAAGTCGGATCAAGAGAGCTCACAACACCTGATATCTCCAGTATTAGATCAGATAGACAGGGTGGACAGCTATATGAGCGGCCTCTTCTTACCTCTGTTCCCCTGGTATCTCCATGACTACATCAGATAGACAGGGTGGACAACAGTCTGAGCAGCCTCTTCTTACCTCAGCACTTCTGGTATCTCCAGTGTTATATCAGACGGACAGAGCAGACAGCAGTGTGAGCAGCCTCATCTTACCTCAGCACCCCTGGTATCCACAGTATTACCTCAGGTAGATAGGGTGGACAGCAATGTGAGCAGCCTCATCTTATCTCAGTACTCCTGGCATCTCCAGTATGACAGGATGAACAGCAGTGTGAGCAGCCTCTTCTTACTTCAGCACTTCTGGTATCTCCAGTATTAGATCAGATAGACAGGGTGGACAGCAGTCTGAGCAGCTGTAAGGGGTGTGTTGAGGGGCTAAGTTATGCCCTGCATCTCTTCACATTCTTTCCTAATAAAGTGGGTACGTTTTATGTGCAAAGTGATGTGTTATGTGGTACTGTTTTATTGTGTATTAATATGTTAAACAATGTAATGATGTTTGTGTACTGTGTAAGTTATGTATCTCTATGGGCTAGAGTTAGAGATATGGAAATACAGCGATAGAGTAAGGTTTAGCAATAGTAATGGGTAATATATGGTTTTGTACAGTAGAGGGACACTGTAGATTAGAAGATAAGGTTAGGATAAGAAATGGTTTCAGCCGGAGTAGTGACAGTGTAGTTACTGGGCGGGGTCAGAATAGTGGCAGTTAGAGACACTCCCTGTTTTCAGTCAGTTAGAGTGTGGGACGAGGTGAAGTGAGGTTGCTGAGGTGAAAAATTCAAGAGAAATCCAGTGATCCAGGGCCTTGGGGGCTGGAAGTTATTTGGACACAAAGGAAAAAGTGCAGCAAGGAAGAAACAGCAACTTGGTTCAGCGGAAAATCCCAAAACGTCCGAGACCTACGGTCTGGAAAAGGTTTGAAAGCGGCATCCTTGATTTCGACCTCAGAGGTGAAAATGGGCAGGGAACCCCGGGCACGAACTAGCGTGGCTAAACAGGACGCTGTGGTACCGGAGGATACGGTACAGGAATAAAGAATGAGAGAAGAACAAGGGACTGCACAAAGGAAAGGAACTGTGATCATTGAGGAACACTGTGCAATGTCTGTCACTGGACTGGATATGTTAAGTAAAGTTATTTTGTTAAAAAAGACCTTGGACTCTGTAAATCACTGTGTGATGTCTGGAAACGGGACCCGGCAACCTGAGGAGAACTCTAACCTAAAAGTGAGTGAATTACACTGCACACACATCACACAGCATTTGGGATGTTTTAATTTCTTTGCGGGGTGCCAGGGTGTGCCGGAACAGCAGCGTCTCGCATTGACTACCACCCTGGTCACCTCACACAGCCTCTTCTTACCTTAGCCCTTCTGGTATCTCTAGTATTAGATCAAATACACAGGATAGACAGCAGCGTGAGCAGCCTCTTCTTACCTCAGTACTTCTGGTATCTCCAGTATTATATCAAATTGACAGAGTAGACAGTAGTGTGAGCAGCCTCTTCTTACCTCAGCACTTCCGGTATCTCCAGTATTTCATCAAATTGACAGAGTAGACAGTAGTGTGAATAGCCTCTTCTTACCTCAGCACTTCCGGTATCTCCAGTATTTCATCAAATTGACAGAGTAGACAGTAGTGTGAACAGCCTCTTCTTACCTCAGCACTTCCGGTATCTCCAGTATTTCATCAAATTGACAGAGTAGACAGTAGTGTGAACAGCCTCTTCTTACCTCAGCACTTCCGGTATCTCCAGTATTTCATCAAATTGACAGAGTAGACAGTAGTGTGAACAGCCTCTTCTTACCTCAGCACTTCCGGTATCTCCAGTATTTCATCAAATTGACAGAGTAGACAGCAGTGTGAACAGCCTTTTCTTACCTCAGCACCCTTGGTATCTACAGTATTACCTCAGATAGACAGGGTGGACAACAATGTGGGCAGCCTCATCTTATCTCAACACTCCTGGTATCTCCAGTAATGCCAGGTGGACAGCAGTGTCAGCAGCCTTTTCTTTTGTCATGAACCATTGTATCTCAAGTATTAGATGAGATTGACATGGTAGACAGCAGTCTGAGCAGCCTCTTCTTACCTGAGCACTTCGGATATCTCCAGTATTAGATCAGATAGTCAGGGAGAACAGAAGTGTGAGCAACCTCTTCTTACCTCAGAACTCCTGGTGTCTCCAATATTAGATCAGAATATCCACTAGGAGCACAACTTCCTACACATGAAGAGCTTCTACTGCACATGCTAAATGGGCCCCTGTTCTGATTACTAAAAGAATTACCTCCTTAGACAAAATCAATGGGATTTCCTAATTAAAGGTTTATAAAATCATGTTTGTTCTTTTTTTAGGAGAACCCCTTTAAGATGGCAATACCGTTTACTTAGAAGTCACTTAAAAATGACTCCTCTCCATACACATGCACACTCGACTTAGCTGAGCTTGCATGTATTGTGAATTGGGAGAGTGCAGTATGACACTGCCATGCACCTTTGGTGGTGCAATGTCTACAATGGGAACAAAAGGATGGAGAGTGGAAATTTAGAGAAGCCCATACACATAAGATGGTTGGCCAGTCAAGTACCGTAATTATAAATCAGATCCACACACGCAGTACAATGATGTCACCAGACCCAACTCACAATATTTGATATGAAATGTTCAGAGATACCTTAGCAATGATATCCAGCGTCACTCTACCAAACATTTGGTGCATTTTAATTTGCTGTTTCCAGTCGGCCATTTCTAATAGTTTATCCACCATATCTTCAGCTTTTTCGTTGAAAGTTTGCATTGATCCCATCAAAAAGCTGCAAATAAAGGGGCAAAATATATAATTTTACAGGTGCTAAAGTCTCCACATATACTGCAAGCAGGCTCGGTCTGGCCTGGCGGGGTAGCGGGTAAATGCCCGGTAGGCTCCAAGGGGTCGCTAGGGCCCTTTTAAAATACTGCCCCTTTAATGCTGTGGGCCCTTTAAAAGCGCGTCCCAGCATTTGCAGGAATGCGCGTGCACATTATAACATAGCGGGCGCCGGGCGTACCCCCTGTGAGGCCCGCTCTGGCGCGGCGTCGGGCGGACGCTGGCGCCTGGCTGGCTCTTGCTCCGGCGGCTACACAATGACTCACCGGCCCCCGGCTCCAGGACCTCTCCGCGTGACGTCGGTCACTGTGTTCTTGCTGGGCAGTGACATGGCACCGCGCTCTGCTTTCTGGCTGCTGGCTGGCTGGCTAATAGCTCTCTGCTCTCCCTGCTGCTCCCGCTCGGTCGCTCACTCCTACGCAGTGCAGCGCTGCTCTGCTCTCTCTCTGGCTGCCGGCTCCGGTGAGTAAAGTACTCTTGGGTGACCCTGACTCCTCAGTCTGTGTCCTTCTACTCCTCCTGTCAGTCTGACTCTGTCTCTGCCGGCTCTCGCTGTCCTGCAGTGCCGGCCCGGGCCCCGCTCTGTGGTGGTGTGTGATTGTGTTTGTGGGCTCCCTCTGTCATACTCCTGCCCTTCGGCCTGCCCTGTGTAGAGCTGCTCTGATGTCTCTGCACCCTCCCTGGTGATGGGGCCCCACTGAGAGGAAAAATAGGTTTCTGGGGCCCCACGCAACGGTGGTCGCCCCTATGCTGTGTTAATAGTACGTCACCATCCTCCCTGGAAGTGCCGGCTACCTGATGGGGTCCCACTGAGAGGGAAAATAGATTTCTGGGGGCCCCCACGGTGTTCGCCGATGCCTAAGTTGTATAACTTACACAGCATAGGCGTTAGCGACCACCGTGGGGGCCCCAGGAACCTATTTTTCCTTTCATTGTGGCCCCATCAGGTAGCCGGCACTTCCAGGGAGGATGGTGAGATACTATTACACTTACACTAAGTGTAATAGTATCTCACCATCCTCCCTGGAAGTGCCGGCTACCTGATGGGGCCACAATGAGAGGAAAAATAGGTTTCTGGGGGCCCCATGGTTGTCGCCTACGCAGTTTAATAGTATATTATTCTCATCGCCATGCTCCCTGGAAGCTGTGCCGGAGCAGAGGAGGCCATAGTATGCTGCATGGAGGAGCAGGGGGCCCATAATACTGTATGAAGGAGCAGGTGCCCCATAATACTGTATGGAGGAGCATTATATGGGGCCCATAACACTGTATGGCGGACTATGTGGTGCCCATAATACTGTATAGTGGACTATGTGGGTGCTCATAATACTGTACGGAGGACTATGTGGTTGCCCATAATACTGTATGGTGGACAATGTGGTTGCCCATAATACTGTATGGAGCACTATGTGGTTGCACAAAATACTGTATGGTGGACTATGTGGTGCCCATAATACTGTATGCTGGACTATGAGGTGCTCATAATACTGTATGGCGGACTATGTGGGTGCTCATAATACTGTATAGCAGACTATGTGGGTGCTCAAAATACTATATGGTGGACTATGTGGTTTCCCATAATACTGTATGGTGGACTATGTGGGTGCTCATAATACTGTATGGAGGACTATGTGGTTGCCCATAATACTGTATGGCGGACTATGTGGTTGCCCATAATACTGTATGGCGGACTATGTGGTTGCCCATAATACTGTATGGTGGACTATGTGGTTGCCCATAATACTGTATGGTGGACTATGTGGATGCTCATAATACTGTATGGTGGACTATGTGGGTGCTCATGATACTGTATGGAGGACTATGTGGTTGCCCATAATACTGTATGGTGGACAATGTGGTTGCCCATAATACTGTATGGTGGACAATGTGGTTGCCCATAATACTGTATGGTGGACAATGTGGTTGCCCATAATACTGTTTGGTGGACAATGTGGTTGCCCATAATACTGTATGGTGGACAATGTGGTTGCCCATAATACTGTATGGCGGACTATGTGGTTGCCCATAATACTGTATGGCGGACTATGTGGTTGCCCATAATACTGTATGGCGGACTATGTTGTTGCCTATAATACTGTATGGTGGACTATGTGGTTGCCCATAATACTGTATGTTGGACTATGTGGATGCTCATAATACTGTATGGTGGACTATGTGGGTGCTCATGATACTGTATGGAGGACTATGTGGTTGCCCATAATACTGTATGGTGGACAATGTGGTTGCCCATAATACTGTATGGTGGACAATGTGGTTGCCCATAATACTGTATGGCGGACTATGTGGTTGCCCATAATACTGTATGGCGGACTATGTGGTTGCCCATAATACTGTATGGTGGACTATGTGGTTGCCCATAATACTGTATGGTGGACTATGTGGATGCTCATAATACTGTATGGTGGACTATGTGGGTGCTCATGATACTGTATGGCGGACTATGTGGTTGCCCATAATACTGTATGGCGGACTATGTGGTTGCCCATAATACTGTATGGCGGACTATGTTGTTGCCCATAATACTGTATGGCGGACTATGTTGTTGCCCATAATACTGTATGGCGGACTATGTGGTTGCCTATAATACTGTATGGCGGACTATGTGAGTGCTCATAATACTGTATGGAAGACTATGTGGTTTCCCATAATACTGTATGGCGGACTATGTGGTGCCCATAATACTGTATGCTGGACTATGAGGTGCCCATAATACTGTATGGTGGACTATGTGGGTGCTCATAATACTGTATGGTGGACTATGTGGGTGCTCAAAATACTATATGGCAGACTATGTGCTTTCCCATAATACTGTATGGTGGACTATGTGGGTGCTCATAATACTGTATGGCGGACTATGTGGTTGCCCATATTACTGTATGGCGGACTATGTGGTTGCCCATAATACTGTATGGAGGACTATGTGGTTGCCCATAATACTGTATGCTGGACTATGAGGTGCCCATAATACTGTATGGCGGACTATCTCACTTCCAGGGAGGATGGTGAGATACTATTACACTTAGTGTAAGTGTAATAGTATCTCACCATCCTCCCTGGAAGTGCCGGCTACCTGATGGGGCCACAATGAGAGTAAAAATAGGTTTCTGGGGGCCCATGTTGGTCGCCTATGCAGTGTGTAATAGTATATCATAATCTCACCATCCTCCCTGGAATGCCGGCTACCTGATGGGGCCACAATGAGAGGAAAAATAGGTTTCTGGGGGCCCCATGGTTGTCGCTTACGCAGTTTAATAGTATATCATTCTCATCACCATGCTCCCTGGAAGCTGTGCCGGAGCAGAGGAGGCCATAGTATGCTGCATGGAGGAGCAGGGGGCCCATAATACTGTATGAAGGAGCAGGTGCCCCATAATACTGTATGGAGGAGCATTATATGGGGCCCATAACACTGTATGGCGGACTATGTGGTGCCCATAATACTGTATAGTGGACTATGTGGGAGCTCATAATACTGTATGGTGGACTATGTGGTTGCCCATAATACTGTATGGTGGACTATGTGGTTGCCCATAATACTGTATGGAGCACTATGTGGTTGCCCATAATACTGTATGTTGGACTATGTGGTGCCCATAATACTGTATGCTGGACTATGAGGTGCTTATAATACTGTATGGCGGACTATGTAGGTGCTCATAATACTGTATAGCAGACTATGTGGGTGCTCAAAATACTATATGGCGGACTATGTGGTGCCCATAATACTGTATGCTGGACTTTGAGGTGCCCATAATACTGTATGGTGGACTATGTGGTTGATCATAATACTGTATGGTGGACAATGTGGTTGCCCATAATACTGTATGGAGGACTATGTGGGTGCTCATAATACTGTATGGAGGACTATGTGGGTGCTCATAATACTGTATGGAGGACTATGTGGTTGATCATAATACTGTATGGTGGACAATGTGGTTGCCCATAATACTGTATGGTGGACTATGTGGGTGCTCATAATACTGTATGGAGGACTATGTGGTTGCCCATAATACTGTATGGCGGACTATATGGTTGCCCATAATACTGTATGGCGGACTATGTGGTTGCCCATAATACTGTATGGCGGACTATGTGGTTGCCCATAATACTGTATGATGGACTATGTGGGTGCTCATAATACTGTATGGCGGACTATGTGCTTTCCCATAATACTGTATGATGGACTATGTGGGTGCTCATAATACTGTATGGCGGACTATGTGGTTGCCCATATTACTGTATGGTGGACTATGTGGCTGCCCATAATACTGTATGGCAGACTATGTGGTGCCCATAATACTGTATGCTGGACTATGAGGTGCCCATAATACTGTATGGCGGACCATGTGGGTGCTCATAATACTGTATGGTGGACTATGTGGGTGCTCAAAATACTATATGGCAGACTATGTGCTTTCCCATAATACTGTATGGTGGACTATGTGGGTGCTCATAATACTGTATGGCGGACTATGTGGTTGCCCATATTACTGTATGGCGGACTATGTGGTTGCCCATAATACTGTATGGTGGACTATGTGTGTGCTAATAATACTGTATGGAGGACTATGTGGTTGCCCATAATACTGTATGGTGGACAATGTGGTTGCCCATAATACTGTATGGCGGACTATGTGGTGCCCATAATACTGTATTCTGGACTATGAGGTGCCCATTATACTGTATGGCAGACTATGTGGGTGCTCATAATATTGTATGTTGGACTATGTGGTTGCCCATAATATTGTATGGCGGACTATGTGGACCCAATCGGCAGAATGTGGAGCTTTTATCCCCATTAGACTGGAGTGGCATGTCTGACTTGATCACTGATCCATTCATTCCCTCAGCGGCTGAACTTGTTTTTTTATAGAAGACCCAAAGAGAATGAATGGAGCTTCGGTCAGATATCCCACCTGCCACTCCATTTTAAAATGGGGATAAGTGTCCTGTCAGGGATAAAACTTCCTCATTCTTCCAATCGGTGCAGTTTCTAATGGTCGGACCTAAGCGATCACCTATCCTGTGGAGCCCATGGATCGGTGATAACTTGTTTTAACCAAAGAACCCCATTAATGTAAGCTACTGTAATTATACATCCCAGTTATGGGAGCGCACAGTAGATGTGCAGGAGCCGCCTGTGTTTTACAGCCAATGCTCCATTATAATGGGGATAATGACTGACAGATATTTGCATATAACTGTAGGGTGGGCCCCTAGAGTCCATTCCCCTGGTGGGCCCAGACACCCCAGTCCGACCCTGACTGTAAGTAATATTTAGGTGGACTGGTAGGAGTTGTCTATTATATTCTAATCTTGGACATTCTGGATATTGATGAAATATGGCCTCATACATGGTGTAGCAGAGCCAGGTAGGACAGAGTTAAGTCCTAGCTCTGCAGGATTTGATTAGATGTACCTGACTGTGTTCACTAGGTATGTCAGTCTACTGGATGAAGCAGAGTCAAGTCTGCTTGAGCTTGTGAATGACCAGCCAAGATGTGAGCTGTAGCTTGAAGTGAGATGTGCTGGAGTTTCTCTTTGAATAGAGACTACATGGGTCAACTAGGAAAGCTGCGCCGTCTGTGTGTTGGAGCTGCAGAGAAACATGTGGAAGCTCCAGGCTGTTTAGTGAGAACAGTGCATGGAGTTGAATACTTCTGTTTGGCGCTGGAAGCTGCTGAAGCTCAAGCTGAAGGGGATACCGACACGTGGTATAACCGTCTGTACCTCTTCTGTGTATAAAGTTTGCTCCGGAAGAAAGGACTGTTTGAGTGAGCCCGTACTAATATGTGTCTGTTAAATGAATTGATAATTTGCTTTGATCCTTTGTGCTCAGAAGAGGCTGTTTCTGCTTTTAAATCTCTTGAAGTTTTATGAAACCAATAAAACTGCGCCTCTTTGGACCAAACCACATTGCCTATGTGATTTCTACCTAATGCCTACCTGAGAGAGTGAATCCCTACAATGGTTATGATTACATCACTACTGGTTGGTACTTAAAAGGGCTTACCAGTCATTTTAGCAATGTGACAGTAGGAAAGCAAACTTAGAAAAGAAAAAAAGAAGGCATATTTACCACCAGAATCCACCCTTGTTCCAGTGCCACCACTGCAACAATGTACACCAGACTGGAAGCAGTGACATCCCAACCACCAGTGACCTGACTGCAGCTCAGCAGTGGCTTCAGGAGTCTGATGACTGGTGGGTATGACATCTTCTCTTGCAGTCTAGCGGGTGCTATTAAAGTGGTAGCGTTGGAGATGGATTCTAGGAGTAAGTATACCTTTTTGTTTTCTAAAGTCGGCAGAATCAATCTCCACTACAACACTGCTGATCCAACAGTCACCAACAGACTGTAAAAAATTATGCTCCGACCACTAATGACCTGATCCTGCAGCCATTCAGCAGTCCAGTTACTGATGGAAATGACATTATCGCCTCTGTTTCAGCAGAAACCATTGAAACGGCAGTGCTGGAGTTGAGGATGGATTCTGGGAATGAATGACCTTTATTTTCTTTGCTAAGGTTGGGAGAAATCATCCCCACTTTACCACTGCTGATCCTACAATCTTCACAGTGTGGAAGCAATGATGTCCCGACCAACAGAGACCTAACCTAATCCTACAGCCAGTCAGTAGCTGGTGGTCATAACATTCTTTCTTCCAGTCTGGCAGAGACCACAAGGATATGGATTCACGGAGAAAGTATGTCTACATTCTATATTTTCTAAGGATGGTTTCCCACTGTTACGCTTTTAAAAAGACCAGAAAACCCCTTTAAAGGGTTCCATACACTTTGGATCTATGTTGGCCAAACCCATCAATTTTGTCTGGAATGGGTGACCATTTAATGTTCTTTTAACTTTCCCTGACAAATGATGTCGGGGAACAAGAATTAGGCATGTTGAAATTTAATACCCAATCAACATAATCTGTTGGGGAAGAGCTGGGAGAGCCCATACACATTAAACTGTCAGCAAATTAGGCAATATTATCGTTTTCTGTTGACATTAGTCTTATATGTACGGGGGTCTTTAAGTCTTAGGTTTTGCCAACAGTGCTGACTCAAAAGTACTTACCTTTTGCTGAATGCTGGATCCATAAGTCTCCTTTGTTTGTGCCAGTGGTCATAATCCACATCTGTTAGCAAACTTTTACCCATAAATCTGAAAGTAGGAATTGAGACAGTAAAAAGAAACATGTGAATACTAGTATTGAGATTACATGTCAAAGGGGATGTGCTGCAGAGGACCAGAGAAGATGGAAGTCTGCAGAGACGGGCTGTGAATGAGAAAAGTCATCATGGCGCCTGGACAGGATGAAGAAGAAAAGAAAGAGAACGACTCCAGAAACAATGTTATCTATAAGGTACCTGGATGTAATTTTTTTTTGTTGTGATACTGATCTTTTCCCAAAATTCTGAAAGTAGGAATTACCACAGTAGAGTAAATAAAATTGAAAAAATATGTGAAAACTAGTATTGAGGTAACATGTCAACTATGAGATCACAAGAAGTTGGATGTTAGTCTACTGCATATTAAGGAAATAACAGAAGTGAGTCAAGAAGGCCCGAACACTTCAACACTGGAATACGGTGGACTTGAGTGTTCCGCTAAGTCCCAAAACCTCCATAAAGGGTCACCAGGGCAAGGAAATGGGCAATGTACAACAAAAAACTTTTCATATCTTACAAGAAAATGGACATTGATGTATTACCATTGGCTGCACAGTATCCCATGATATCATAGAAGTCTGGGCCACATTCATCTTCCTAGATATATATTTTGGGTTCATCTGGGTAAAGTGACAATTTAGTTAACAGTTCAGTGAACTTAGATCTACTGTAGGTTGAGCTTTCTCAGTCCAAATCCAAAGTCTTCACTGATACCACCTGATGTGATGTTTAAAGTAATTATGGTATTTTTATATGACAGTGGGGTCATTTTGCACCAATGTCGAAGTACAACTTTATCGCCTCTGTTTGACAAACTTTAGTAATCAAAATTCTAGATATTACTATAACTATGATGACCAATTGTTACCTCGCTCCAAATATGAAATGCAGACGTACATAGAAATCATCTTTGGTGTATTTTGGTGACAATAAGAATTCCTATAAAAAAATAAACATCGAGCATGAGCATACAACGGAGGATCCAACTGATAAGTACAACCAGTGCTACACAAGAGGGGAAACAAAAGGTTTTAATTTACAAAACGAAGTTTGAATAAGTGCTGTCTTAAGGATCTTTGGTTGCCTTTTGCTGTCAGAGGTAGAGGTTTTCTCAGTTTAACCATTTGCATTACACAGATGCTAGCTAAAAGTAGGCTTTAGAAAAACTGTAAAATATTGTAAACCTGGCCTCTTCCGTCACCAACATCAGCTCAAATCTATGACCCCGCTGGTAGCTTCATGATGTGGGTTTGAGAGGCAGCAGAGGGCATAAAAGTCATCAATGCTCTGCTGACTCCACAATGGCAAAGTCCAAACCTCCTTTGGTATTAATGTAAGGCTGTGTGTGGCGTTAACCATGGGTGAGGTACTCATCTCTCACACCACAGCAGATTACATGAAGGTGGAGGTCCTGGCTGGGTGTGTAAGGTTGTGGGGGGGCAGTACGTCCTTGCAGACCTCATGTAACCAATGTTGTTAGTTGGCCAGGAACAGATGTTTAACAGTTCAATGAGGGAGACCACCAGTTGAAAATAAACCTTTTACTGAATATTAACTTGGTGAGGATCATATGCAGGATATAGGGGGTAAATATCTTCTCAAATGTTTCTTTCACAATACGCAACATTTTCCTCACACAAATTCAATCCTTTTCTCTTCTCTCTGCTTACTTGGTCTTCACTATTCCTTACTACTTCAACACAACCCAGCTCAGTTCAGATAGCAAGAGTCCTTACTCAACCCACAGTTCCATGTCTTCTTTTGCCCTCTAGGGAGCTATGGTGCCTGTATGTTGGGTACTTATCTTCTCTTCTACTGATGTTCTGGAACTCCCGCTCAGGGCACTCTCTCCGTCTTACATACTCTGTCCCTTCTAGGCCGTTACCTTTACGAGTTATAGACTCTAGGCCGAACTGCTAGGAGTCCTCTCCTTGAAATCTTCTCCGGAAATTCAAAGTGTGACTCAGTTACTTTCCTTGTTTTTGCTCCAGATCACGCTACACCTGTCTCTCTGTCTCTTCTCATGGCTAAAGATATCCACGAAGTGTGGTACTGCTCATTCTGGACCTTAGGTCCTCTTAGTATACACTATGGGCTCTTTCTGTCATTAAACTTTGTCTCCCCCTTCAATTTAGCCCCATTCCACTCTGGGTTAGTCCCAACCATTAACTCTCACTCTCCCTACTGTCCAATGTAATGTTACCTGCCAGGAGAACATTACCTGCCTGACTGCATTGTGCCTGCTGTAAAGTTTGGTGGAGGACGATAATGCTGTGGGGATGTATTTCAGGGATGGTCCTTTAGTTCCAGTGAAAAGAAACCATACTGCTTAAACATGCAATACATTTTGGAAAATTATAGCATCCTGCTTTGTGGGAACAGTTTGGAGAAGGCTCTTTCCTATTTCCTGTGACTGTACCCAGTGCACAGGGTCCATACAGAAATGGTTGAGGGAGATGGTGTGAAAGAACATGAATAGCCGCACAGAGCCTGGACCTCAACCTCAACTAAGATGTTTGGTATGAACCAGGTGGAGGTTGTGAGTCAGGTCTCTCCTCCAACATCAGTGTCTGTCACCACAAATGCTCATCTGGATGAATGGGGGATAATTCCCACAAACCCTGTTAAAATCTTGTAGATAGGCTTCAAAGAAGAGCAAAAGCTGTTATAGCTGCAAAGGAAGTCAGAAAATGAGAGGTTAGAAAAGCTCTTGAAGGTGGGATGTGGAGGGGGCACAATAATTGGGTACATGTAAAACTGTTTGATAGCTTACCTTAACACCTTCAGGGCTAATAACCCAGACCATCACCTTGTGTATCGCATTAAGGCGTATTACAGGACCATACTTCTCAATCCTAGAAAATCAATAGTAAATTGAAACATGAATACTTTTGTGTGTGTGTATGTGTATATATATATATATATATATATATTAATCTAGAATTATAATGTAGAAATAAATCATGTGTGGATCTGGGACTGAAAACATTATCAAGAACAGTCTTTTTAAAGGAGGTTTACAGGTAACTTTTATGGTCGGCTTTAGGAAGGGAACCAAGTCTTCATTATAAGTAAAAAGTCAACTATACATTAATTCTATATCCAAAAAGACAAAAGAAGTTAAGCCATAAAATACATAACCTTTATTAAAGCACAATGGCCAAACAATAAAAACACAATAAAAGGAGATGCATTACCCCCTGGGACGAAGCTAGAGTGAAACGCGCGTCGGGGACTGTGCCTTATAAGGTTGTATGTTTCCTTTATGCACTCTGCACTTTATATACTATGTGAGCTGCTGAGATCACTGCAATGTGGACATTGCTTACTATGTTAGCACTAGCTTTACTTAGCTGCTATTTGCACTGTATGCCATACATGCATTATATATTGTACACATATTGGTCAGTGTTTACACTTTATATTTTACTCATTTTGTGAGGTTTTTTCATATTGGGAGACCTACGGTGTATATTTTTGGTATGTGCTGCTAGTTATGTACATGCATTGTGCACTAATTTATTAGTAGTGGTGAGATAACTGTACATGTGAAATATCTTTCGTTACCACTTCTTGCAGAGTGGATATAGAGTTTACCATGTAGGCAGTTTTTTATTAGTATTCACTATGATATTATACTAAGTTTACTCTTGTACTTCCTACTGGTATCTGTCTACCACATGGTAATATATGTACATACTTACCTTGTTTGGCTTTATTGGACTTGCATCTCCTTTTATTGTGTTTTTATTGTTTGACCATTGTGCTTTAATAAAGGTTATGTATTTTATGGCTTAACTTCTTTTGTCTTTTTGGATATAGTTGCATTTGTGAAGTGCCATTCCTGTTAGGCCCTATTATTTGGATATATTATACATTAATTCTGCTTATTATTTAGAAGAAGGAGCTAGATAGACCCCAAAAATAAGTTTTTCCCTTCAGTCATTAGGAGCAAGTATAGGTAATATCCAAGAGGGATCCTACACCTGTATAGACAGGTGTGTGCCTGTACAAATTATTATTATTGTGCAGTTGTATAGCGCCATTTATTCCATGGCGCTTTACATGTGAAAAGGGGAAATATAGACAAGTATAATAAACATGTGTAAGACAAGGAACACGCAAGTACAGTCTACAGGTCAAGTCCTATCAGTTTAATTAAACACAGCTGGATTCCAATGAAGGAGTAGAACCATCTCAAGGAGGATCACAAGGAAATGGACAGCATGTGACTTAATATGAGTGTCTGAGCAAAGGGTCTGAATACTTATGACCATGTGATAGTTCAGTTTTTCCTTTTTAATAAATTTGCAAAAATGTCGACATTTCTGTTTTTTTTCAGTCAAGATGGGGTGCAGAGTGTACATTAATGAGAAAAAAAATGAACTTTTTTGAATTTACCAAATGGCTGCAATGAAACAAAGAGTGAAAATTTAAAGGGGTCTGAATACTTTTCGTACCCACTGTAAATTGAGGCTCTGATCGGCTCCATTCGAACTAAAGAAGTCAAAACATAAGGAGGACATTAATTTTAAATTACCGTCATCTGATCCTATCAATATCAGTTTGATGGGTCTACTATCTAATATGTATGGGGGTCTTAACTTTTCCTAATAGCAAATATCATGGGAAAGAAGGATGGTGCTGTTGGATTTCAACATGCCCTATCATTTTGATTTCAGGGTAGATAAAACGCGAGATCAGAAATGCCATATTGAACTATATATCATTCAATGTGATGTTGATACAACTGGATCTTTGGGTGAAGCAGGAATCATAAGCCCCCTGCCCCACCACCCTCTGTCCTTCTGCAGAGCTACAGCTTACAAGTCATCAGTGTCACGGCGTAGGCGTCCTAATGATGTCCCCGTATTGCGCTGCCGTTGCTGGCCAGATTTATGTGTCGGCGAGATGACTCAGCCCCTTGTATATAAACTTAGCATGAAGAAGGTAATATTATTTTTTGGGTGCATAATTACTTATTGAGGGGGTACTAGTATTTACTTAACAGGGTATTCAGGGGACATTATTTGATTGAAAGGGGGATGCAGGGAGTACTAATACATGTCTTGCCCCATGCACTGGAAAGCCACACTACGCCATTGCTTGTGAGTACAAATTAATTTGGCATTGAAATATTGAAATACAACTTTCCCTAGACAAGAAACATTGCGGGAGATTCGGAAAACCCACATATAAATCAGATAGTTGGCAGAATTGGCTATCTTTTCTCAAATGTGTAAGGAGGCCTTAAGGTTTAAGGATAAAGACCCTGGTGACAAGTGATTAGCTCAAAAGTCCCCTCCAAATGTAGGACCTTGGTGGCCAAATATGTTGTGGAAGCTAAATCTCCTATTCGACCAGTGTGAGCTTGAGTGATCCTAAAGGGCAGTCGGTAAACCAATGGAGGATTTTTCTTCTAACTTGATACTTACTTTGACTTACGTTGTATGAAATAACTTGATATCTACTTGGACTTTCATTGTGGAGAAGTTATCGGTATGAGATGAGGATAAAAAACGCTTTAGCTTTCAATTTGGAATTGGGTTCTTCATGGTCCCCATGGACTAATAATTAGCCTGCCCCTAGTGTAGGGCACATTATGTATAATTTAGCAAAGGATAAGGATGGAAAGAATAAGAAGGGACAGGATGAGAGAACTTTGAACGGTCATCATAATCAAGGTGAATACCTAAAGGTTAATACTCATAAAACTAATCCTTTGATACATTGAGTAAATATTTGGCATTAAGATACATACCACTCAAAGAAGGGGTCATAAATGATCTCTTTATTTTCCATCATCCTAACTAATGCGCCTGCGTGTCCCAAGAAGAAACTGCAAATAAAATAAAACACAAAATTTAAATTACCTATATCAATACAGGTACTGTATTACTATTTTGTTACAAGTAAGGCAAGTTTCACACTAGCTTTCGTGGGCGCAACGCAGGGCCGCCGCTAAGCCCCGTCCCCGGCCGCTCCCCCTCCGGTCAGTTCCTCCTCTGATCGCATGAGGCTGCATGCGATCAACGTATCCTATATTTAGCATTGGATACGCTGATCGTGTGCTGACCGTGCGCTGGTCTGATTTTCCTGGTGCTGCGGCCAGAGCACAAAAATGCAACACAGCGCGTTTTTTGTGCGCTGGGCACAGCGCCAGCAAAATCAGAGAAGCGCACGGTCAGCGCATGATCAGCGAATCCAATGCTAAATATAGGATACGCTGATCGCATGCAGCCTCATGCGATCAGAGGAGGAACTGACCGGAGGGGGAGCGGCCGGGGACGGGGCTTAGCGGCGACCCTGCGCTGCGCCCACGAACGCTAGTGTGAAACTAGCCTAAGAAGGCTAAAATGACCAATAATCTCTATCAACACTGTTCATCTACAGACAGATTTGAGATATTGATGAGAGGCAAAAGTCCATAATAACAAAGCAATAGACGAATGCTAATAATATAGAAAGTGCTTTGTAAATAGGATTCAGTTCTCTAGCAAAAGCTTACATGGTGCACAATGAAGAAGGATCAGTCAGCAACGATTCTCAATACCAATATTTTTACGGATTACATTTAGCCGCAGTGTTGTGAGCGAGATGTCACAAAGTCATATTCAAGTGCATGCAGACGAAATCTGCGGGGTAAATTAACCACTTCTGCAGATTTTCTGTCGAAGGTATCATCACAGATTTGCATTCCATAGGGCAAAATATGTGCTTATTTTCGGCAATAAAATCTGTCGCTGTTTCATTTTTTTAGGGGGGAGAGGAATCTAAGTTTGTGTTACGCATTGCATATTTGCTAACAAAAAACCACAGAGAATGGCGGAGAAAAAACGAGCAGGAGTCAGTGGTGAAAAAGATATATATATATATATATATATATATATAATCAACAGTATATAAAATAATACTAAAAAATAGTAATTTTATAAATAACCTTTATTGATTAATGGCACAAAAAAACACATAATACCAGTGCATAATATAATAAAATAAGCAAGACACATAACCGCAGATGGATATACAAAGGACTCCATATGTGCAAAAATCTTATAAATAAAATATTAAAATGATGGAGACCCATCCAGTAAATGAATGCATAGGCTTAAGTAATGCAAACAGGTAAATTGCACAAAAACCCACAAGGTCCTAATAAAGTGTATATATAACCATAATAAGTAAAAACCGTGTGCAGCAATAGTACAAAAATAAAAGGGATTATGGCTGAAGTGAACACCACACAAGGTGAAACCAGTGCTATTATTTGGGCAAATATACCTATAAGCTGTAAAAATAGGAAGCGGTGTGCCGGCAAGAACGCGCCACGACGCGCGTTTTGGATTTAGTCTCCTTCGTCAGTTATTGCACTGGTTTCACCTTGCATGGCGTTCACTTCAGCCATAATCCCAACGGATCCATCGCCCATAGGCGTCCATTATAGCACATGGCGGAAAGCGACAGATCCGTTACTATCCGCTGTTTCAACGCAGGCAAAAAACGTTCCATTGTCTGTCCACACAAGACAGCGGACGACAAAATTATAACGGATCTGCCAAAAAAAATGGCGGATCTGATTTTTTTTCTAAAAACGGCGGATTTTGACTGACGTCAAACAACTGAAGTGAGAAAGAGGCCTTATGAGCTGCTGTCACCTGTAACGTGCGCTCCCCTCCCCCACAGTGTAAGCAGCAGAGGGAGATAGATGACTCCCTGCTGCAGCTGCAATGGTTGAAGGAGGGCCCCCCTGCAAGCCTAAAAATAAGTGTAAATGGGGGGCCTTTAGTCTGGGGAGGGGGAGGGGCTAAGTTACTCCCCCTGTATCACCCTGACTGCACTACCTCCCCCTGTATCACTCTGACTGCGCCACCTCCCCCTGTATCACCCTGACTGCGCCACCTCCCCCTATATCACCCTGACTGCGCCACCTCCCCCTGTATCACCCTGACTGAGCCCCTCTACCCCTGTACCACCCCTGACTGCGCCACCTCCCCCTGTATCATCCTGATTGAGCCTCTTTCCCCCTGTATTATTTCTGACTGAACTACCTCCCCCTGTATCACCCCTCACTGACTGTCTCCTCCCTCTATATCACCCCTGACTGCGCCACCTCCCCCTGTATCACCATGACTGCACCACCTCCCCCTGACTGCACCACCCCTCCCTGTACCACCCTGACTGCACCACCACCCTCTGTATCACCCTGACTTCGCCACCTCCATCTGTATCACACTGACTGATCCCCTTTCTCACTGTATTACCCCTGACTGACTGCATCACCTCCCCCTGTATCACCCTGACTGTGCCACCTCCCCCTGTATCACCCTGACTGCACCATCTCCCTCTGTATCACACTGACTGTGCTACCTCCCTCTGTATCACACAGACTGAGCCCCTCTCTCACTGTATTACCCCTGACTGACTGCATCACCTCCCCCTGTATCAGCCTGACTGTACCACCTCCGTCTGTATCACACTGACTGCGCCACCTCCCTGTATCACACTGACTGAGCCCCTGTCTCACTGTATTATTCCTGACTGACTGCATCACCTCCCCCTGTATAACCCTGACTGCGCCACCTCCCCCTGTATCACCCCTCTCACTGTATTACCCCTGACTGACTGCATCACCTCCCCCTGTATCACCCTGACTGCGCTCCTCCCCCTGTATCACCCTGACTGCGCTCCTCCCCCTGTATCACCCTGACTGCGCTCCTCCCCCTGTATCACCCTGACTGTGCCACCTCCCTCTGTATCACCCTGACTGCACCACCTCCCTCTGTATCACACTGACTGAGCCCCTCTCTCACTGTATTACCCCTGACTGACTGCACCACCTCCCTCTGTATCACCCTGACTGCGCCTCCTCCCTCTATATCACCATGACTGCGCCACCTTCCCCTGTATCACCCTGACTGCACCACCTCCTTCTGTATCACCCTGACTGTGCCACCTCCCCCTGTATCACCCTGACTGCACCACCTCCCTCTGTATCACACTGACTGAGCCCCTCTCTCACTGTATTACCCCTGACTGACTGCACCACCTCCCTCTGTATCACCCTGACTGCGCCATCTCCCTCTATATCACCATGACTGCGCCACCTTCCCCTGTATCACCCTGACTGCACCACCTCCTTCTGTATCACCCTAACTGTGCCACCTCCCTCTGTATCATACAGACAGTGCCCCTCTCTCACTGTATTACCCCTGACTGACTGCGCCACCTCCCCCTGTATCACCCTGACTGCGCCACCTCCCCCTGTATCACCCTGACTGAGCCCCTCTACCCCTGTACCACCCCTGACTGCGCCACCTCCCCCTGTATCATCCTGATTGAGCCTCTTTCCCCCTGTATTATTTCTGACTGAACTACCTCCCCCTGTATCACCCCTCACTGACTGTCTCCTCCCTCTATATCACCCCTGACTGCGCCACCTCCCCCTGTATCACCATGACTGCACCACCTCCCCCTGACTGCACCACCCCTCCCTGTACCACCCTGACTGCACCACCACCCTCTGTATCACCCTGACTTCGCCACCTCCATCTGTATCACACTGACTGAGCCCCTTTCTCACTGTATTACCCCTGACTGACTGCATCACCTCCCCCTGTATCACCCTGACTGTGCCACCTCCCTCTGTATCACACTGACTGAGTCCCTCTCACTGTATTACCCCTGACTGACTGCACCACCTCCCTCTGTATCACCCTGACTGCGCCACCTTCCCCTGTATCACCATGACTGCACCACCTCCTTCTGTATCACCCTGACTGTGCCACCTCCCTCTGTATCACACAGACTGAGCCCCTCTCTCACTGTATTACCCCTGACTGACTGCATCACCTCCCCCTGTATCAGCCTGACTGTACCACCTCCCTCTGTATCACAGTGACTGCGCCACCTCCCTGTATCACACTGACTGAGCCCCTGTCTCACTGTATTATTCCTGACTGACTGCATCACCTTCCCCAGTATAACCCTGACTGCGCCACCTCCCCCTGTATCACCCCTCTCACTGTATTACCCCTGACTGACTGCATCACCTCCCCCTGTATCACCCTGACTGCACTCCTCCCCCTGTATCACCCTGACTGTGCCACCTCCCCCTGTATCACCCTGACTGCACCACCTCCCTCTGTATCACACTGACTGAGCCCCTCTCTCACTGTATTACCCCTGACTGACTGCACCACCTCCCTCTGTATCACCCTGACTGCGCCATCTCCCTCTATATCACCATGACTGCGCCACCTTCCCCTGTATCACCCTGACTGCACCACCTCCTTCTGTATCACCCTAACTGTGCCACCTCCCTCTGTATCATACAGACAGAGCCCCTCTCTCACTGTATTACCCCTGACTGACTGCATCACCTCCCCCTGTATCACCCTGACTGCGCCACCTCCCCCTGTATCACCCTGACTGCACCACCTCCCTCTGTATCACCCTGACTGCGCCACCTCCCTGTATCACACTGACTGAGCCCCTGTCTCACTGTATTATTCCTGACTGACTGCATCACCTCCCCCTGTATAACCCTGACTGTGTCACCTCCCCCTGTATCACCCTGACTGCATCACCTCCCTCTGTATCACCCTGACTGCACCTCCCTCTATCACACTGACTGAGCCACTGTCTCACTGTATTATTCCTGACTGACTGCATCACCTCCTCCTGTATCACCCTGACTGTGCTACCTCCCCCTGTATCACCCTGACTGCACCTCCCTCTATCACACTGACTGAGCCACTGTCTCACTGTATAATTCCTGACTGACTGCATCACCTCCCCCTGTATTACCCTGACTGTGTCACCTCCCCCTGTATCACCCTGACTGCATCACCTCCCTCTGTATCACCTTGACTGCGCCACCTCCCTCTGTATCACACTGACTGAGCCCCTGTCTCACTGTATAATTCCTGACTGACTGCATCACCTCCCCCTGTATTACCCTGACTGTGCTACCTCCCCCTGTATCACTCTGACTGTGCCACCTCCCCCTGTATCACCCTGACTGCACCTCCCTCTATCACACTGACTGAGCCACTGTCTCACTGTATTATTCCTGACTGACTGCATCACCTCCTCCTGTATCACCCTGACTGTGCTACCTCCCCCTGTATCACACTGACCGCACCACCTCCCTCTGTATCACCCTGACTGCGTCACCTCACTCTATCACACTGACTGAGCCTCTTTCTCACTGTATTATTCCTGACTGCACCACCTCCCTCTGTATCACCCTGACTGCACCACCTCCTTCTGTATCACCCTAACTGTGCCACCTCCCTCTGTATCATACAGACAGAGCCCCTCTCTCACTGTATTACCCCTGACTGACTGCATCACCTCCCCCTGTATCACCCTGACTGTGCCACCTCCCCCTGTATCACCCTGACTGCACCACCTCCCTCTGTATCACCCTGACTGCGCCACCTCCCTGTATCACACTGACTGAGCCCCTGTCTCACTGTATTATTCCTGACTGACTGCATCACCTCCCCCTGTATTACCCTGACTGTGCTACCTCCCCCTATATCACCCTGACTGTGCCACCTCCCCCTGTATCACCCTGACTGCGCCACCTCCCTCTCACACTGACTGAGCACCTGTCTCACTGTATTATTCCTGACTGACTGCATCACCTCCCCTGTATCATCCTGACTGCGCTACCTCCCCCTGTATCACTCTGACTGTGCCACCTCCCCCTGTATCACCCTGACTGCACCTCCCTCTATCACACTGACTGAGTCACTGTCTCACTGTATTATTCCTGACTGACTGCATCACCTCCTCCTGTATCACCCTGACTGTGCTACCTCCCCCTGTATCACACTGACCGCACCACCTCCCTCTGTATCACCCTGACTGCGTCACCTCGCTCTATCACACTGACTGAGCCTCTTTCTCACTGTATTATTCCTGACTGCACCACCTCCCTCTGTATCACCCTGACTGCGCCACCTCCCCCTATATCACCCTGACTGCACCACCTCCCTCTGTATCTGTGGCGCCCCTGAGGCTCAGTCGCCACAGAGGTACTGCACCTCCTTCTGAGGTGTGGTATCCCACCAACCAGGTAAGGTGGAGGCTCCTGACCACGCTCCAACACCTGCACTCCACACCACAAAGTAGTGTAACAAAGCACCTTCGGCGGCTCCCTGCTGGGAGTATAGCAAAGCACCCATTGGTGGCTCCCTGCTTTGGAACACGAAACGTGCTGGGAGGTGGGTGGAGTTAGATTACATTACAAAGAGCGGGAAGAGTTTAGGACAACAGTCAGTCAGTCGGTAGAGAGTTGGAGAGAAGAAGATCCCTGAGAGGGGGATGGAAGGATGGAAGTGCTGCAGCAGATCCCAGTGACCTGGGTCTGCTGGCACTGGAAAGGAAGAGAGAAAGCACATAGACTGAAAGCCTGATTCTCCATTAAAAAGAAAGACTAGTACGGAACGTGAGGAGTAAAAGGGAACAGAGGACGTGGGTTAGAGGAGAACCCTTCCTAGAAGTTCCAAGCGCAAGGCCGGGGCCCGGTCCCCGAGGTTGTATGGATACTAATGGTCCTGCAGCAGACACCGGAGGAATAGAAGTAGTGACCACTTTATTCCCACACAAGACTTGGGGGCACAACAGCAACTGGATAGTGAGCCGGGACTTAGTAGCAAGAAGTCCCCGAAGCAGGCTACAGCTGTCTGCCGTACAAGTAGGGTTCATAAGAACATCGGACAGGAGGAACTCCAGTGTAACTCAGTACTAGGAGTACTTCACTCAAAGGCGCTATAAGAGGAGACGTTCAGAAAAGGCACAGATGTTGGCGGAGTGTTGGAAAGGATTATTCCATCTGGCCTGGAGGTTGACTGAGTCCCTGACCCGGAGGACACGGCACGGAAGCGGGCACCTGTTTTCACAACAGACTGACAGTAAAGCTTTGGAACTACATGCCCTGGTGTCCTCCACTTATTCCCGCGCCAACCTGCCCAGCACTGCTACATCCCTTGCGCCTGACACTACACCATCTACGTCTCACTTCACCTACTCTGCCCTGGGACTACAGCCCTGCCTGTGGAGGGCTATAACATTACTGCTGCACCACACCATCTGTCCCAGAGGATCTGTCTGCAGCGTTGGCTTACATCTTCATTGCCGAACACCACAGGTGGCGTCACGACTAGAGTTGAGCAAAACGGGTCGAAAAATTTCAAAAGTCGCCGACTTTTAGCAAAGTCGGGTTTCATGAAACGAAACCCGACCCTAGGATGAGGTCGGCCACGAGGTCGGCGACTTACGCGCCAAAGTCGCGTTTCAAAAGTTTGTTTTGCGCTCTTTTTCAGCCAATCAGGATCCACGGACACTGTGGGCAACGTGATGACATAGGCACGGGTCACCACCATCTTTCAGAAGGGCATGCAAGTGATTGGCTTGCTTTGGTGGGCGTCACAGGGGGTATAAAAGGGCGTGCACGCCGACCGCCATCTTACTTCTGCCGATCTTAGCATAGGGAGAGGTTGCTGCTGATTCTGTAGGGAGAGTGTTAGGCAGGGAAGAAGAAAAAAAAACTGCTTCTGCTGCTAGCGATTGTGCCCGTACAACACACCAGTCACTGTGTGTGCAGTGCAAGGGGAGGCTATATTGTGGTGTATCAGTGGTGTTGGTTGTTGGGCTGCCTTCTAAGGCTTCCTGACAGCTGCATTGCTGTTTACCCACTGCTCTGCAAACTGCTTTTTTAAAAGCAATCCCAATTTTTTTTTTTTTTTTGTCCTGCTGAGGTACTGAGCATGCATTTTTTCACACCATACAGCGGTGTACGCTCCTCACACAGTACCGTGTAACGGCTGTTATCACAGCCACAGTGAAGCTATCTGTGTCACTCTGTGAGAATAAGTCGAGGACATGTTCCGTTCTTACAGACCTGCACTCTAGGGAGATTCCTACTCTGCCCAATTCTACATACACCTTGTAGTTTGTGATACACTAGCCAATTTCTGCCTGTGACATAGCGCTGTGATATTCAGTGGGCCTCACACAATCCAAAAGTGTCCAGTGTCCACAAGTGTCTGCAGAAATTCAAAATCTCCCTTATCCTCTAGTCACTTTGGTCACAGCTGTGCCATCGAGCCTGTGACATAGCGCTCAGATATTCAGTGGGCCTCACACAATCTAAAAGTGTCCAGTGTCTGCAGAAATTCAAAATCTCACCTATCCTCTAGTCACTTTGGTCACAGCTGTGCCATCGAGCCTGTGACATAGCGCTCAGATATTCAGTGGGCCTCACACAATCCAATAGTGTCCAGTGTCCACAAGTGTCTGCAGAAATTCAAAATCTCACTTATCCTCTAGTCACTTTGGTCACAGCTGTGCCATCGAGCCTGTGACATAGCGCTCAGATATTCAGTGGGCCTCACACAATCCAAAAGTGTCCAGTGTCCACTAGTGTGAGCAGAAATTCAAAATCTCACTTATCCTCTAGTCACTTTGGTCACAGCTGTGCCATCGAGCCTGTGACATAGCGCTCAGATATTCAGGGGGCCTCACACAATCCAAAAGTGTCCAGTGTCTGCAGAAATTCAAAATCTCACTTATCCTCTAGTCACTTTGGTCACAGCTGTGCCATCGAGCCTGTGACATAGCGCTCAGATATTCAGTGGGCCTCACACAATCCAAAAGTGTCCAGTGTCCACAAGTGTCTGCAGAAATTCAAAATCTCACTTATCCTCTAGTCACTTTGGTCACAGCTGTGCCATCGAGCCTGTGACATAGCGCTCAGATATTCAGTGGGCCTCACACAATCCAAAAGTGTCCAGTGTCCACTAGTGTGAGCAGAAATTCAAAATCTCCCCTGTCCTATAGACACCTTGTACCTTGTTTTACATTACTATACAGTTTGTTGGATTTTGTCTACATTTATACCAAAAATGAGGAAGGCTGGTGGAAGAGGCCGTGGAATTGGGCGGGGGTTGGCAGCTGGTAATGATGGTGTTGGTGGTGGATCTGATGGTAGTGGCAAGAGCAAAATAGGACCGAATGCAGGTGTTGAGCCTGCGTCATCGTCTGGCTCCATAAGGCTTCGAAGGCTTAGTTTTGTAGGAGTTGGCAAACCGCTTTTAAAGCCAGAGCATCAGGAAAAAGTTTTGTCTTACATTGCTGACTCAGCCTCCAGCTCTATCGCCTCCTCTTCTTCAGTTGTAAAAAGTAAAAGCACTGAGTCGTCATTGGAGGCTCATGTTCATGAACCACACCTTTCCTTGTGTCCTTCACCCCAACCAAGATTGAAGGATGACGCAGGCCATACTACTGATTACTCCATGGATCTGTTTTCACATACCATGCCTGGATTATCAAGTCAAATGGTGAATTACCCAGGCCAAGATGAATCTGACATGGAGTGCACTGATGCACAGCCGCTGATGGATGATTCTGCTGGTACATTCACTCAGAGCACTACATTGTCCTCGCAGTGTACAGAGCCAGATTCTGACCCTGATGAGACTCAGGTGCCCCTTCCCGCACACTATACCACCATACACGGTGACACAGAGGAAGGTGCACATGACATTGAAGAGGAGGTGATGGATGACCCAGTTGTTGACCCAGATTGGCATCCATTGGGGGAAGAGGGTGCTGCTTCCAATAGCTCAGATGAGGAGCATCCACAGCAGACTTCGACATCGCAACAGCTGTTATCTGGCAGGCCCGGAGCACTCCAAAGACAGGTTCCAAAAATCAAAAGAGTTGCTGGACAGCTTGTCCAGAGGGTCAAAAGATCACAGCGTGCTAGGCCGCAAAATGTCTGCCAAAGTAGGAAGAGTGCAGTGTGGCACTTTTTTGAACAAAATCCTCATGATCAGGCCAAGGTTATCTGTAAGAAGTGCGCAAAGACCTTTAGCCGAGGGAAAAATCTGAAAAATTTGAATACCAGTTGCATGCTTAGACATTTAACCAGCATGCACTTGCAAGCGTGGACACAACACCAATCCTCAAGTGCCACATGTGCAACTGATCACAACGAAGGTAGTCAGCAACGCTACATTGTTTCCCCCACTGTAAGCCCACCGGTTAGCACAGCAGCAAATGTTGAGGTGTCGTTGCAAGGCCACAGCAGTCAGGGAATCCCACTGTTATATCAACGAAAGACTGATTCTAGGCCATCAGAAAGAACACCAACTCCATCACCATCATCAACCCTCTCTCAGTCCGCCCTGTCCACCGCTACTTCCACCATATGCAGCTCTCAAGTCCAGCTCACCCTCCCAGACACTATGAGTAGGTCAAGAAAGTACTCAGTCTCTCATCCGCGTACACTGGGTTTGAACGCCCACATTGCCAAACTAATCTCGTTTGAGATGATGCCCTTTCGGTTGGTGGAAAGCGCAGCTTTCCGCGAACTCATGGCCTATGCAGTACCACGCTATGACCTACCCAGTCGCCACTTCTTCTCTCGCAAAGCCATCCCAGCCCTCCACCATCATGTGAAAGACCGCATTGTCCATGCACTCAAGCAGTCAGTGAGCGGAAAGGTGCACCTCACAACTGATGCATGGTCCAGTCGGCATGGCCAGGGCCGTTACGTGTCCATCACTGCGCACTGGGTTAATGTGGTGGATGCAGGGTCCACAGGGGACAGCGGACAGTGCTGCCTAGCCCACGGTATAGGAAACAGTTGGCTGTAGGCGTTCGACCCTCCTCCTCCTCCTCCTCCTCCAGAAGCGAAAGCTCGTCCACAGAGCGCAGTCGTACGAGCACTCCATCTGCAGCTGCCACTGTTGCACACGAGGTGTCCCCCTATCGAGCAGCTAGTGGAAAGCGTCAGCAGGCTGTGTTGCAGATGATGTGTTTGGGCGACAGACACACCGCCGAGGTGCTGGCCGAGTACTTGAAGCGACAAACTGAGTCATGGCTGGGCAGTGTACATCTTAAGGAAGGCAAAGTAGTTAGTGTTAACGGCCGTAATTTTGTGGCAGCCATAGCCCTTTCAAAACTCAGCCACATACCTTGCTTGGCTCACACCTTGAACCTGGTGGTGCAGTGCTTCCTCAAAAATTATCCGGAGTTAACAGCCCTGCTCCAGAAGGTGCGAAGACTGTGCGCGCACATCCGCCGGTCGCCTGTACACTCCGTTCGTATGCAGAAGCTGCAGCGATTGCTCCACCTTCCCAACCACCGCCTCATTATCGACATTGCAACAAGGTGGAACTCCACCCTGCACATGGTGGAGCGGCTGTGCGAGCAGAGGCAGGCCATAATGCATTTGTGGGAGGATACACGGCCAGGCACTTTGAGAGCAGACATGGAGTAGACAGGTGTGCAGTGGTCGAAGCTGAAAGACCTCTGTAAAGTCCTTCAGTGTTTTGAGGAATGCACACGGCTGGTAAGCGCAGACGACGCCATCCTAAGCATGAGCATCCCACTTATGCGTCTGCTCATGCAAACTTTGACGCACCTTAAGGAGCAGGCTTCTGCAGCCAATGTTATGAGGAGGAAGAGGAGGAGGGAATCCTTGATGACATTCAGCCATTGTCTGCTCAGGGACCTCTCCTGGACGAGGTGGAGGAAGAAGAGGAGGAGGAGGATGATGGGGATGATTACTTAGGGGAGGAGGATGCATCTCGTGGGGCAAGTGAAAATGTTGGCGTGGCAAGGTCTGGTACAGGGTTTGTGCGTGACTGGAGGGATGTGGGTTTGCCAGAAAGTGCTCCTCCAACCAGCACTCGCAGTGCATCATTGACACCGGGAACATTGGCCCACATGTCAGATTATGCCTTGCAGATCCTAAAAAGGGACCCACGCATTGCCAAAATGATGAACGATGACGACTACTGGTTGGCCAGCATCCTGGATCCACGCTATAAAGGCAAATTACAAAACATCATGCCACAGGAGAACCTTGACCTAATATTGGCTAATAAGCAAGCAACTCTGGTAAATCGGTTGCTTGAGGCATTCCCAGCACACAGCAGCGGTGATGGTTCTCACACGAGTCGTACGGGCCGGGGTCAGCTTGGCAGAGGTGTTCGTGGTGCACACAGCAGAAGTGGCGTTGGAGACAGGGGTTTCATGACAATGTTGTGGACTGATTTTTCAAGTACTGCTCACACAACTGGTAATACTGCATCGATGGAAAGTGACAGGAGACAGCAGTTGTCAACTATGGTTACAAACTACTTTTCCTCCCATATCGATGTTCTCCCACACAGGTCATTCCCCTTTGACTATTGGGCCGCTAAACTGGACACCTGGCCTGAATTGGCCCAATATGCCTTACAGGAGCTCGCTTGCCCAGCTGCAAGTGTGCTATCGGAAAGAGTCTTCAGTGCAGCTGGATCAATCCTGACAGAAAAAAGGACCCGTCTGTCAACCCAAAATGTGGATGATCTAACCTTCATTAAAATGAACCACGCATGGGTTTCCAAGGATTTTGTCCCACCTTCCCCTGATGACACATAGGGTGACAGAAAAATGGCTTGCTTTGGTCCACCTCTTCCTGGGACTTGACCTATTTCACCTTTTGCATCAGCTGAATGTCCAACATCAACATATGCCACTTTCTAAAACTCCCTAACTGTGCTGCCTCCCCCCCCCCCATGGCCGGGGTCACCACCTAGCGCACGACACCGTGCGAGTGCCGTTGCCCTGGACAGGTGGGTAGGCCGACTCTTGGGCACGGGCACTGGCACAGGGTCTCTCCTAGTGCAATCAAGTGTCTCTGACGGTGGTGGTGCACACCCGCCGTCAGACACACCGCCGTACTATGAGGGGCCCAGTGCCAGTACCGATGCCCACGAGTGGGCCCCCCTTGCTTGGGCAGGGCCCCAGCATTTGCAATCTTTACCTCTCCCTGCTCCTCCGCTGTGTAGTCTGGCTGTCAAATCCATACTGTGCCTGACACCGTCTGAGCCTGCCTCCTGATGTGTAGACATATATTTTGAATGTGTACACTATCCATACATGTTATCTGGGGATACGGTACCCTTTCTAACCTTTGTGCAATCACGTGCAATACATACTGGGCCTAACACCGTCTGAGCCTACCTCCTGATGTATAGACATATATTTTGAATTTGTACGCTATCCATACATGTTATCTGGGGATACGGTACCCTTTCTAACCTTTGTGCAATCACGTGCAATCCATACTGGGCCTAACACCGTCTGAGCCTGCCTCCTGATGTATAGACATATATTTTGAATGTGTACGCTATCCATACATGTTATCTGGGGATACGGTACCCTTTCTAACCTTTGTGCAATCACGTGCAATACATACTGGGCCTAACACCGTCTGAGCCTACTTCCTGATGTATAGACATATATTTTGAATGTGTACGCTATCCATACATGTTATCTGGGGATACGGTACCCTTTCTAACCTTTGTGCAATCACGTGTAATCCATACTGGGCGTGAGAACGGCTGGCGAGCTGTTAAGCAAGCTACAGCACCTGTGGTTTGCACACGTAAGTTTTTCATTTTTTCAAGAATGACGGTTAGGCCTAATTCCGGAACTGCGGTTGACCTGCACTTACTGGGAAATCATTGTTCGCGGGTAATAATTGTAATCAGTGATCCCCATCACTAACGTTGTTCAGCGGGTTATCTGCACCTGTAAGCGACAAACGCAGGCCTTTTCAGTGTAGCGCACATGCAGCCACGGACATGTAAGGGCATGACACACCAGTTATTGGCCAATCTCATGTGCCAGAGCCTCACGTGTCCCTCTAGTAAGCCGGACTCGGACCGCGGGGCATGACGGAGTCTCGTTCGTTAACGGAATTAAGCTTGCAATGTGTGCATCTGTTCTGTAGCTGGCATGGTTGAGGTTTCCCAGGTGGAGTCGAATTTAACCGTAGGCTCCACTCCTGGTGTTGCCCTTCTGGACATTCCTTTAAGGTTCAGCTTTGCAACCATACTGCCCACGTAAAACAAACACTTTGCCTTCATGAACGCTGTTTGGAGGGTCATGACTCATGGGAATAACGCCGCCCAATCAGTTAACCTGCTAGAGAGATCGTTCGTTGCTCCCAAGCATGACATCACACTCCCTAGGAAGAAGGTAATGCCACTGTGGCGATCGTACTCCTGGGGGCGACACAAGTGCACTGATGCCCAGCCACTGCTCGATGAATCTGCTGGTACATTGACCCAGACCACTACATTCCCCTCGCACGCTACACGGCCTGAATCTGACCCTGATGAAACTCAGGTTACCCTTCCCATATACAGTTCCATCTTACACGGTGACAAAGAGGAAGCTGCAGATGAAAGTGCAGGTTCGGCCCACCCGCCATCAGACACACCACCGTACTATCAGGGGCCCTGTGCCAGTGCCGTCCCAAACGAGTGGGCCCCCCCTGCTTGCTCAGGATCACAGCATATGCAAAGTTGAAATACTGTGCAGTGAGATGGAAGATGGGGACGATGAGGAGTCCAGACAAGTACAGGGATTCCCTAGCGAGGAGACTTATTTGATTGTTTTCAATGTTGGGACAGCAATTTTTGGGGAGGACTATACTCTGGAGAATGATAGATGGGGCCCACCATACACTGGAACATTCCAAAGGTGGACATCAGACACTGGAGCAGCATTTACAGGGCCCATTATACACTAGAGCATTAGAAATGGGGCCCATTATGTTTGGAGCATTATTTGGGCCCATAAGACAGTGGAGCTTCATCCATGGGGACCAACATATACTGTAGCATTATGTGGAGCTCATCATATACTGTTTCAAACATTAGATGGGACCAATGATTCTGTATGGAGAAATAGATGGGCCTCGTCATGAGATGTAAAAAGTGAAGTATTTTTCATTGTACTATACCGCTATTTCTCTGCCGTATCGGAGCATGATGAGTTGTGGTATGTGTTAAAGGGGCGCTCTTTCGCCCAGGGCACATGAAAACCTGGAGCCAGCCCTCCCCCCCCCCACAACTGTAGCCAAATAACCCCCATTTTTCAGTGCGTAACTTGTATTATGAAGTTAATTAAGGTTGACAAGCTTAAGTAAGAAGAATTGATGCTTTTGGCATTCAAATGGGCACTGTTGGTGTGTTTCCTGTCCTCCTCTCACTGCCGACTTTTATTCCCCATTGACTTACATTGGGTTTCGTGTTTCGGGACGACCCCGACTTTTCCCTATAATCGGATGATCTTGCTCGACCCGACTTTTGGAAAAGTCGGGTTTCACGAAACGAAACGCGACCCTAAAAAAACAAAAGTCGCTCAACTCTAGTCACGACTTACACATTGACACTGAACATTTACAATGGGCGCCCAGGGTCACGGGCCGGGTCCCAGCTACCGTGACATCTCCCATTGAGGATCATCAGGCCCGGTACCGAGTACCCCACAGCCCTTGGTGTGAGGGCGACCCATATCACCCTGACTGCATCACCTCCCTCTGCATCACCTCCCTCTGTATCACCCTGACTGCACCACCTCCGTCTGTATCACCCTGACTGCACCACCTCCGTCTGTATCACCCTGACTGCACCACCTCCCTCTGTATCACCCTGACTGTGCCACCTCCCCCTGTATCACCCTGACTGTGCCACCTCCCCCTGTATCACCCTGACTGCGCCACCTCCCCCTGTATCACCCTGACTGCGCCACCTCCCCCTGTATCACCCTGACTGCGCCACCTCCCCCTGTATCACCCTGACTGCGCCACCTCCCCCTGTATCACCCTGATTGAGCCCCTCTCCCCCTTTATCACCCTGACTGCGCCACCTCCCCCTGTATCACCCTGATTGAACCCCTCTCCCCCTTTATCACCCCTGACTAAAACTTTTCTTTCCCTACTACTAACAAAATGAGGCTCTTCATAAAACGTTATGGTCTTGTAGGTGGGAGAGCGATTTCTGTAAAAAGTATATGGGGGGGATGTGAGGGAAAACTCTTTCGATATTACTCCAATGTCGTATAAAAGTGATTTAGGACCCCCACCACTAGAAGAGGGGGCATTCCCATAATGTATTTGCTGCTGAAATCAAACAGCAAATTAACAGCGGAAATATCCACACAGACATTGTGCAGCTATTGCTGCGTTTACTACTATGTAATGTCGCACCTTTACCACTGACCTTGTTCTTTGTATTGCAAAGGATGAAACTGGTAGTGAATATGTTAAATCTGTATCAGTCAATTCCCGCCGTGGATTTTCTCAGCGTATACATGGGATGTCATAAAATCCCCTCCACTGCACTGGTGCTATAACACATTGGCCTAGTGGTTAATAAACTCCAGGGAACATTTATCATTGAGTTTGAACCAAAATGTGGGCGCCAACCCCTGCTATATCATTAAGACGTGTACTACCTTATGTTATGACCTGATATTAGTGTGTTATATTGCACAGTTGGTGGCCTTGTATTTATTTATATGAAGCTACATAGTGGGCCCCAAGAATGATTTTCTCTGGTGGGCCCAAGATGATCCAGTCAGACGATGAGTGGAGGTATACTAATTTATGATATATATTTGGTGATATATATATTTTATTTTAATAATTTAATTGATGGTATTACGCCCTCTTGTTTAATTGCATATTTGCTGCAGATTGTTTTCCACTCGGATTTGCAGGTGGAAATTCCACAGTGTAATTCAGTACCAGGTAAGTAGATGAGACCTTAATAAAAAAAAAAAATCTACATGTTGCATATAAAAGTCTGCATCGAAAATCACCAGAATGATCAATTCTTTGCATCAGATTTGTCATAGATTATTCCCAAAGGATAAAATAGGCAACAAGATCCACCCCAAACTCCCCAAGAAAGTTGCACAACTTACCTTATTCTGGGAGGTCCAGGGATGTGGTCATACTTCAAGTGGGTGTAGTATATGTATCCGGAGAACAGAAGGAAAGCTACTAAAGCTACTATTAGGAGCAGAAGAAGAGCCCCAGTAAGGAGACCCAAAGCTCCCATGTTCTTTTGCTCTGTGGTGCTTCAACTTGTTCTCTGCTGAGCATCAGAAGTGGACAGAGGTTGTCTATTATATATGGCTAGGTTAGAAACCATCAGAAAGAAAACCCCTCCCCCAGGGGATTATGAGTGAGTATATGAAAGAGCTTAGTGAGGAAGGGATCTAAGGGGCACTGCTCAAAGCGTCTGACAAAATCAAGTCCAACAGAAACAATAAATCAGTAGAGGAAGTAAGTGGTTAAACTAACTTTATGTGTCTGATATCTGATCAATGTTTAAGACTGTTCTTCCCAGATAAACAGGAGCTGACAAAGTATCAGTTGCAACCAAGATTCTAGAAGTGTTTACTGGTTTTAGTGAAATCGCTGAATATAAGCTAAGATCAGAAAAACAGGAAAAAATGTAAGCTGGCCCAATATTTATGGCCATAACTGTCTATCACTCCCCCATAATGATAATTCTGCTTCACGTCACATGGGTCAATTTTTATATATGCAACTGCACAGTATGGGGCATAATTATATTCTACCATATATAACACTATTATTTTTTTTGGCACAGTGCATGTATCTGCGGCAAAAGCGAGCGGCTGATGACAACTCTGAGAAATTGTAAGATGAGTCGATGGCCAGTGAAGTCATCATGACGGTCAGGGCCGAAGAAAGATCGAATCAAGGCCAGAAGTCACAATGATGGTCTGGGCAAAACAAAGAAAACCACTCCGGTAAGAGAAAATATTACCTATAAGTCGCTGAATGTAAATGTGTACTCTGTTACCAACTGTAATTATTACTGTAGCACTGACTGCAGGGTTTAAGGAAAGTAAAACAAACCCCAAACTATTCTTTAATTATATAAACAGTAAAATGATTAAAATTGATGGTGTCGGCCCTTTAAAGAACAATGAGGGTGAAACCATAGAGAGCGATGTGGGAAAAGCAAATGTTTTAAATACTTTTTTCTCAACAGTGTTCACACAGGAAAATGATTTGCCAGGGGAAATGCAGAGTGACAATGTAAACTCCCCATTAAGTATTACCTGCCTAACCCAGGAAGAAGTGCAGAACCGCCTTAGTAAGATTAAAATTGACAAATCACCAGGCCCTGATGGCATTCACCCTCGGGTATTAAGGGAGTTAAGTAATGTGATAGACAGACCTCTATTCCTTATATTTAAAGACTCTATAGAAACAGGGTCTGTTCCTTTTGATTGGCGGCAGGCAAATGTGGTTCCAATATTCAAAAAGGGGTGTAAAAGGGAACCTGGAAACTATAGGCCGGTAAGCTTAACATCTGTTGTGGGTAAAATTTTTGAAGGGTTTCTAAGGAATACCATTATGGAATATCTCAATGTTAATAAATGTTTAACTCCATATCAACATGGATTTATGAAGGATCGCTCCTGTCAAACTAACCTGATCAGCTTCTATGAGGATGTAAGCTCTCAAATGGACCAAGGAGAATCATTGGATGTCATTTATCTCGACTTCTCTAAAGCATTTGACACTGTCCCACATAAAAGATTGGTAAGTAAGATGAGAAAGCTTGGGCTAGGGGAAAATGTGTGTAGATGGGTAGGTAGCTGGCTTAGTGATAGAAAACAAAGAGTGGTTATTAATGGTGCATACTCAGATTGGGCCAGGGTTACTAGTGGGGTACCACAGGGTTCTGTATTGGGCCCCCTAATATTTAATATATTTATTAATGATCTAGTGGATGGCTTACACAGTAAAATATCAGTATATGCAGATGATACAAAACTATGTAAGGTAGTTAACACAAAGGAGGACAGTTTGCAACTACAGACAGATTTGCGTAAATTGGAGAATTGGGCTGAAAAATGGCAAATGAGGTTTAACACAGATAAGTGTAAGGTTATGCACATGGGAAGGAGAAACAGATGCTACAATTACTTACTAAATGGGAAACTGCTGGGGAAATCAGACATGGAAAAAGACTTAGGCATCTTAGTCAATAAGAAGCTAAATTGAAGTGCCCAGTGTCAGGCAGCTGCCACCAAAGCAAATAGGGTCATGGGATGCATTAGAAGAGGTCTGGGGACACGAGATGAAAACATAATTCTCCCTCTGTACAAATCACTCGTCAGACCACACTTGGAGTATTGTGTGCAATTTTGGACGCCGGTGCTCAAGAAAGACATTACTGAACTTGAAAGGGTTCAAAGGCGGGCTACTAAAATGATAAATGGAGTTGTTCACTACAATACCCAGAAAGGTTATCTAAATTAGGTCTATTTACTCTAGAAAAGAGAAGACTTAGGGGAGACCTAATATATATGTACAAGTATATCAGAGGGCTATACAGAGATCTCTCCAATGAACTGTTTGTACCAAGGACTGTGACAAGAACAAGGGGGCATTCTCTTCGTTTGGAGGAAAGACAATTTCTGCACCAGCATAGAAGAGGGTTCTTCACAGTAAGAGCAGTGAGGCTCTGGAATTCTCTTCCTGAGGAAGTGGTGATGGCCAACTCACTGATTGAATTTACGAAAGGAATGGATGCTTTTCTTGTGAGTAACAGTATAGAAGGATACGAATAACATAATATTATAGGTAGATGGTTGACCTAGCTTAGGGGAAGGAATTTTTTTCCCTATGGAGAAAATTGGCTTCTACTTTGTGGGTTTTTTGCTTTCCCCAGGATCAACAATGCAGAACAGCTGCACTAAAAATAGGCTGAACTAGATGGACATAAGGTCTTCCTTCAGCCTTCAAAACTATGTTACTATGTTACTATGTTTGAAGCATTATAATAGGTGACAAAATTCTGGTTTGTGAAACAACAACTTCAAACATACCCTTACCATATTTACGGTGACACGGGGAGTAGCCTAGTACAGTGCCAATTTATATGCAATCGGTTAACCAGACTTTGCATTTAATCTTCGTACTGAACTTAATTGTGGGTCTGAGTTTATGTACTGAGCTAGGTAGGCTCCTAGGCTGAATTTATTTACTGGGCTTAGTTCTGAAGTCATATTATGAGTTTCATTCTCTTGCTGTATATATGTAATGAACCTAGTTCTACTACTGTATTTTAGTAGATTGGATCTGTTGCTGTGTATATGTTATAAACCTGGTTGTAGTACTCTATTTTTCTAATGAGCTTGGTTCTGATGCAGTATATAGTTAATGATCTTGGTTCTAGTGCTGTATTAAATTAAGGAGTTTGATTTTGGTGCTGTATTTATTTTATGAGCTTAATTCTGGTTCTGTTTTTATGTTATGAGCTTTCTTCTGATTCTATATTTATGTTATGAGCTTTTTTCTGGTTCTGATGCTGTGTATATGTAATGAGCTTGGTTCTGTATTTATGATATGTGGTTTGGTGGTTATGTAATAAGCATAGTTCTGGTGCTGTATTTATTTTATGTTAAAGCTTGTTTCTGATCTTGTATTTATGTTTTGAGCTTTGTTCTATATTTATGTTATGAGCTTTGTTTTGGTACGCTTTTTATTTGTTGAGCTTAGTTTGGCACTATGTCTATGTGGTGAGGTTAAGGAAAAAGGTTATGTCCAAAAACACTATTTACCTGCAGATATAGAATTAATTTGGAGGTAAATAGCTTTACAATTCTGCCTGAATGCTTTACTTAGGCTAGAGTCACACGAGCATATGTTCTCTTGTGCGAGAGAATCGGGCTGATTAGGCAAATGGAACTCAGTTCAAACTCTGTCAAAGTTTGAGTCGAGTGTCAGTGCAATGTGCTCCAATTGTCTTAGGCCTCTTTCACACATCAGGTTTTCGCCGTCAGGCGCGATCCGGCGCTTTTGACAGAAACCGGATCCGGCGAAATGCAATGCCGGATCCGTTTTCCCCCCCATTGACTTGCATTTGCGCCGGATCGCGCCGGATGGCCATGCGTTTCATCCGGTTTTCGCCAGATCCGGCAATGTGTCGCGATCCGGCGTCTGGAAAAAACGGTGACTGTAACGTTTTTTGTCTCCGTCGAAAAAGCCGGACACGCCGGATCCGGCGCGTCCGGCTTTTTCACACAACGAAAGCCTATGAGCGCCGCAATGCGCCGGATCCGGCGAAAGCCGGATCCGTCGGCCGGATCCGGTTTTTTGGTCTGAGCATGCTCAGTAGCTCTGCCCACAAGACATATATAAAAGCAAGACAGTGGGACCCACAGCCACACCCAACATGCCACCCAAGACAGCAACCAGGCGCAGGAGAAGGCAGGAGACCACTGCAGCACCATCCGCACCACCACCACCCCAAATGGAGCAGCAAATAGAACATGCTGAGGAGGGGAGGCCAGCAGCAGATGAGAGACGGTAATTATCAAATCCCCCATTCCTCCAAACTAGGGCTATTGAATATCAAGATATTCATTGGCCCTTTGTTTCTCTTTATTCAACAGCCGCCCAAGAGATGCAGCAGCAGCAGCAGCAGCACTGGCTTCACTGGCAGCAGCTGTAACACCACCCACAGCCATGGAGTCTGGCCAGCAAGAGGACAGCACATCTTCTGGGAGCCCTCCCTCGCATCGTCAGCGTTTGACGGTAAGTTTTTATTTCCAAAATCCATCTTCTCTGTAATATATGTCTATTCATTGCCTTTTATTTCAAAACAGGAATCACAAGATGAAGAGGAGCTCCCAGAAGAAGAAGGAAGGGGTGGACAGACACTTGGAGTGGGCTCACAATTCGTAAGTTTTTTGCATCAAACGCAGAAACACAACATCACACTACACACAACACATAGAAAACAATGTTCTGCAGACCACACACAGCAAACAAATGCCTACATCCAAAGACATAACTTTTTTTGTTTTCTTCTCTAGTCTTCCCAATCTGGTGCTTGGCCAAGAGGTCCTCGCAGTGCCTCCCAGGGTCGTCGGCGACAGCAACGCGGCGGTCACCAGCGTGTAAGTATAAATATTTTTGCTTTGTTTTTTTGCACTTTTTATTTCATTTCTTTTGTGGAGGCTAATTATGTTATTTTTGTCTTTTTCTTTAACAGCCTTCACAGCGTGCTCCCGACTCTGACGGTGAGGATGGAGGGATTGATGTGGACCGCCTCATCGATCTCGTCAGAGAAAGGGAGCCGCTCTGGAATATGGCTGACCGCCGCCACGCTGACCTGATTGTTACCCGACGACTCTGGGAGGAAATCTGTTCTCTCCTTGTGGGCCGCTGGGAGGACCTCGAAGCTCGGGCCCAGATTAAAGAGCGTAAGTATATACAGTACCGGTTGCTTGATGTAAACCAGTGTTTCCCGAACTCCAGTCCTCGTGGTCCCCACGGATCATGTGTTCAGGATTTCTATTTACTATAGAAATCATGAAAACATGACCCCTGGGGACCATGAGGACTGGAGTTTGGGAAACACTGATGTTGTATACTAACCACTCCTTTCTTGTTTCAGGGAACAGAATTGTGAATCGGTGGCGGTCTGTGAGGGATCGTTTCAAGAAGGAGTTCAATAAAGAGATGCGGGCCCCGAGTGGATCTGGAGGACGCAGGAGCAAGTACAAGTACGCAGAAGCCCTGTCGTTCCTCCGGGAAACAATGGTCACCAGAAGGTAAATATTACACACCACATGTGAAAAAAAATGTTATATGTAAAAAAATTTTTCAGCCAGGGCCATACCATGTCAGTATTTTAATTGTTTTTTTTTCTCTTTATTCCACAGCACGGTGAGCAGCACTCGGGAGCCGGCACGATTGGACCCTTCTGAGGCGATCCCTGAGGAGACCGGCACCGAGGGACACTTCGACCGCCCCGGTACATCTGCACCTTCCCAGCCTTCACACACATTCGACCCATCTGTCCCATCCACCAGCACAGGAGCATCGTGGCCGCCTACATTACATGAAGCTGCTGGTGAGGAGATCGCTTTCCCTTTACCCCACCCTTCTGCCCCTGCCACCTCTAGTACACCTGCGGGTACTGGGCGGCAGCGGCAGAGGGGTCAGGAAAAGACTTATGCGCCAGAGTTCTTGCATCTGAATGCATCTTTCCAGAACTGTCTAAAAGTCTTGTCAGAGCAAATATCCGCAGGCTATCAGCAGATCAACTCCAGCATTCTGGAGGTGAAGACACTTCTGCAAACCATGCATTCAGAAGCAAGATCTTCGCCAAACCACACCTTTTTCAGGTCTGTTGTGGAGCGCATGGAAACGCTCTCTCCTGCCCAGCAGATGCATGTAATGCATTCATGCCACGCTGCTCTCCAGCAAGTTACCTCCCAACCTCCTCCTCCTCCCACCACAGTAGTTCCTCCACCTGCACCCCCTCCAGCCACTTTCCATCCTCCCCCTCCTATTACATCTACACCCCCTCCAGCCACTTTCCATCCTCCCCCTCCTATTACATCTACACCCCCTCCAGCCACTTTCCATCCTCCCCCTCCTATTAGATACCATCCACCTCCAGCCACTTTCCATCCTCCCCCTCCTATTACATACCATCCACCTCCCCAGCACCATCCACCTCCCCAGCACCATCCACCTCCCCAGCACCAGCAACCTCCCCAGCACCAGCAACCTCCCCAGCACCAGCAACCTCACCAGTACCAGCAACCTCCACAGTACCTGCAAACTCCCCAGTACCAGCAACCTCCCCAGTACCAGACATCTCCCCACTTCCAGCAACCTGCCCCGTACCAGACATCTCCCCACTTCCAGCAACCTGCCCCGTACCAAACTCCTTCCCCATACAACTTGCCATCAACATCATCTGCTCCTACAGTCCCTGCCCAACCCTCCACTCCACCACCCACCACCTCTTCTGCTTCCCACATGTCCACCCATTCTGTAGTTTTTTCCACACCTTCACCTCTAACTGTTCCTTCCCCACCACGATCCCAGTCCTCTCTCCACACTCCCAGTGTCGAAGTGTCCCGCAGCCCCTACAGCAGTATTTCCACCACACACTACACAGAATTATAATGTGTGTATTTAAATAAAAATGACCAGTTTTATGGTTTCAGTTTTATAGTTTCAAAGTTTTATTAAACAAGTTTATTAAAATTTTAAAAAAGTTTACTAAAAAAAACATTTTTCAATAAAAGTTAAATTATTTTACACTGGTTGTCTGTCATTTCTTTCTGCGGCGAAAAAGGTTAAATACAGGGTATTTAAAAGGTGAAATGGTATTCAAAACTAGGTATATAACTGTGGGTAAATTTTAGCTTTTTGCCACAGTTGTGTTCCTGGTTGTGTTTGAAGCAAAGTATTTCACCTAAAAAGTTGTGTTTATTGTTGGTGATTTCCTAACAATGTACACAACTTTTGTTAAAAGGTGAAATACTTTGCATAAAACACAACCAGGTACACACCTGTGGCCTAAAGCTAAAAATAGAGACCATGACAAGATAGCCAACTTTGGTTGGCAAAGGTATATACTGTTGGTCCAGAAGGTACACAAGTTTGGTTAGGGCACAAATCTTTCACACTCTGTCATCCTGCCAGTGTACTCTGCCTTGAGGTGACATAAAGTATAGTGCAAAATTGTCCCTCATTACTGAAACCGTCACAGAACTTCTAGTGGTAATGTCATGGTAATCTTGCAAGGTGGTTTCTTCAGAGGTGTCCTCAATGGAAATGGGTTCCTTGCAGATAACAAAATTGTGGAGTACCACGCACGCTTTGATCACCTCGTCCACAGTTTCTGTCTTGAGGTTGATCGCAGTCAATAGGACCCGCCATTTGGCTGTCAGAATACCAAAGGTACATTCAACCATTCTTCTTGCTCTTGTGAGGCGGTAATTAAAAATGCGTTTTGGTCTTGTCAATCCTCTGCTAGAGTACGGTTTCAAAAGGTGTTCTGACAGCTGGAAGGCTTCATCCCCTACACAGACAAATGGCATAGGTGGACCAGATGTTTGCGGCAGCGGTCTAGGTGGTGGGAACTGGAAGGTGTTTCCATACAGTTTACGCCCCATGGCAGACAGTTTGAAAACTTGAGAGTCATTGGAGCGGCCATAGGCCCCAATATCAACCGCAATAAATTTGTATTCCGCGTCAGCGATGGCCATGAGGACAATTGAAAAATATTTCTTGTAATTGAAATATTCCGATCCCGATCCAGCTGGCTTTACAATGCGGATATGTTTCCCGTCCACAGCGCCCAAGCAGTTTGGAAACTGACATATCTGTTGAAACTTGTCAGCAATTTCAATCCACCTCTCTGTTGTGGGCTCTGGTAAAAACTCTTCAGCTAAGGAGTCCCACAGTGCACGGCATGTGTACTTCACAATTCCAGATATGGTGGAAATCCCGAGTCTGTACTGGAAATGCAGTGACGAAAGGGATTCTCCAGTTGCAAGAAATCTGTGGGGAATTAAAAAACAATAAATTAGTTTTAAATCACAGCATTACATACCAAAACTGACCTATAACACTTGGAGATACAAATTACCACCAACAAGATTGCAGTGAAAGTGTGCTCTGATGCGATCATATCCAATAAATGTGGCTTACCTTAAAGTCACCATCAGACGCTCTGCGGGTGAAACAGAGAAGCGGCAATAGGTGTCCGCTTTTCTTATGAGGTGTGCAATGCGCTCCACCAAGTAATCAAAATTCTCCATTTTCATCCTAACATATCCAAAAAATTTATCCGGGTTTCGTCGAAGGTCCATGCATAGTGTAGAATAGACCCCACGCGTCATTCTCTTGGCTGTGATGGGGTGGATCCACAAACTTTGTCTACGATGCCTGATGCGCTGCTGTCTCGCTCTCTCCTTCTCCAGAACAATCACCCTCAAACGATTCGCCTCCGCTGTAAAATCCGCCAAATTCTTCAAAATATTTCCAATCACAACATCCATCTTCGCCAGTAACTTGCTCTTCTCTCCAACCTGCACTTTCTCCTCTACAACCTGTCAAAGAAGGGCTGTAGGAACACGCTATATATAGTTTTCCAGTAGCCAATCCCGTTCGGAAGGCCACAAGGGTCAATTTTAAAAACCGGATCCGGCGTAATCCGTCGAAAAAACGGATAGAAAAACGGATGAACCGGATGAGACGGATCCGGTTTTGTCTGTCCAGAAAAAGACGGATCCGGCAGAAAACCGGATCCGTCACATCCGGTTTTCAGAAACATTTGCCGGATCCGGCGTTCCGGCACGACGCCGGATCGCGCCTGACGCCGAAAACCTGATGTGTGAAAGTAGCCTTACATTAAAGAATCGCCGAGGTGCCGAGGAGACGGATAAAACATCAGATAGCATTCGACCATGTTATACCCTCATGTGAGCAAGCCCTTAAAGTGCAGCTACTGGGAGAAAATCATCTTATATCTTCCCAGCAGTGGCTGGCTTTCAGTCATAGGAGCATGCACATAGTGATTATAGTTATTGTAGTTTAATTCACGGGATTTGTTTAGAAAGTGCTCACCAAAAGACTAATAACATTAAAATTAACTTTTCTTAGAATAATTATAACCAACCATCAAAGATTATATATGTGAAGCCTAACCAGGCAACTAAAATTTCTGACCTACAATGGTCTGATACCTGGGTGTACCTGGTTCATACAATTGTCCCCAGATCAAACCCTGCCTACCAGCGGAGCTTGGCACCATGACTTAAACCCAAAATGGCTCCCTCGCTCAACGGCGGTTTTCCCTGATGACCGTACGAGTCCCTACTCAGCTACTGGCAAAATAGGGTACCACACCAAATGAGGCAACCTATTACTCCAATAAAACACCACCTATTTCCAAACCTCATTAGATAAGCCTGGGCCAAATAAGCAGTCCAACATATATAGGAGTGACAAGGGTAAGGAATTATTTGAGGGCAGCCAAAGTTAAAAAATGCCAACAATATGAGTAAGGAACCAACAAAACCAAAAATCACCACAATATAAGTGAAATGAAGAGACAATCAATAACCAAAGAATTGTCCTTGATTAAAAGCCAGGGAAGAGAGGTGTTATGAATGTGTTAACTACAACTCACCCTCTAAAGTGCCTATTGGAGAAGTCCCTTCCTGGCTGCAGAGGTTGGCATCCTAGCGTCAGACACAAATGGCGCCCTCGCTCAACCAGGACTGTCCCTCACTGACCCCTCAATCTTTCCCTCCACAAAGTGCCTATACAAAAAAATGCCAACAAAAGATGGGGAAAAGTGTGTTGAGCGGTAAATCCAGGGTGTACCTTGTTGAAACTGCTCAATAAATAATAATAAATTCCTTCAAAAACACACAGGGAATTTGGAGTAAGATTGTAAATGGACTCCAAAGTTTAAATGTCTTAAAGGTACAAAAGAGATTGGGCGGTGTAGATATATATAAGGAAATGGCTGCCCTAAGAGGCTCGACACCTGTAGGCTATGTAGATATATATAAGAAGATGGCTGTCCTAAGACGCTCCACACCAATATTCACTATAACCTCAATTGAAAAAAAAATCAAATATACAGTAGGTACAGCAACCCTGTTTTTCAAAATACAATGATAAACCAGTGTGTATATTAATGCTCGGTTCCAATACACATTATCAGGTCAATCAACCGTAACCCATGGGATGTACCTTAGCGAAAAAATACTACATAAGGGCAATATATATATAAAATAATCAGCTATTGCATCCTTCCCAAACATATATATTCAGCCTTATTTAGTCAGCTTAAAGGTGCAAGGTGCAAACTGATTAGACTAAATGCAGAGAGACATGCCAGAAGAGGCTCAACATCAGTTCACACGGTAATCACTTTTCAGCAGAAAATCATACATAGATATAGCCCTGGTTTTTGTATTAATATATAGATATCCTTAAGGTTTGGTTCCATCTCATGTTGCCAGGTCATTAACCCCAGCCCAAAGGATATACCGTAACAGAAATCCTACAAGAGACAGTATAAACAGAATACTCAACTATTGCACCATGCCCAAAGTGGGTCAGCAAATAGACTTAAAAACAAAAGATAGTGATAAACTTATTCATAAACATATAAATTCAGCCTCAACACGTTTCCCTCCCATGATAAAAGTTTGTTAAGAGACATATGGGAATTTCTGTGTATATTTATGACATTAGAGATAGATACAGCGTCTGGTTGCAAGTGTGAATGAAGAAGGGGCAGTGGTGCCTTTAAATAGCTCTGAAAACCAGCCATTTGGAATCTAGGGGAATAAACTACAGAATGGTCACATACCCTTTTGTTACAAGTTTGTCCTTGTTTCAGATACTGCACATGTCTTAATTAAAATACACACACTAGAGGCCTTTCAGGGTAAACTCTGGCGGCGCATGCGCAGCAACCCACCCAAGTGTCCATGATATCTAGTGTACTTTCTGGACATGGTGTGTTCCCCACGGCGCACACGCCATCCAAAGATAGCGGCGCCTGTGCAGTGCCGACCGATGTGTCAGTGACTTCTAAATGTGAGTCCAACTGCACACGCGTCTCCACAGAGTCGGCTGCACGTACGTGGATGCGCCAGGAATGTCAGCCCCAGGATGATTAGCGGTTGGCGACGCCTGCGCACTGCATCTTAGGGGTATATAATGACACGCATGCGTCATCTGGAGCTTTTGGCACCTGCACAGATGTGAATAAATGTCCACATCAGTGCAGTTATTAATGCAGCACCCGTCACATGGAACTGACAGCGCCTGCGCAGATATGAATATACTGAAAATCTACTGTAAGAGCTTCAGTGGCCCCCAAGGGGCTAAATGATGGTCTAACGTATGGTTGTTTCATTTGAGAATATCTATTTTCCCATATCAGAAATATCTTTTTCTCTACCCATGGTTAATTTAGAAACGGTCTCATGTTAAAGCACAGGCCTACAAGACGGTTTGTGCCAGTTAAATAACGGCCCTGTTTGGTGAGGGTTTGAGTATGACATCAATATAAGCATCATAACCATAAAACATTGTTTGATGTACTCCTTGCATCAGGTTTAAGTTTTGTTGTGTAGAAAAAGCTGTATAGTATAATATCAATGGGTCTGTATAGGGCTAATAGCAGCCCTGAGTTTGTACTCTAACCCCGGATTAAACTATATATTAGTTCATCAAGTTGAATATAATCTCTAGGGCACTTACTTTACCCTCTTTGAGTTTAGATATACTGTATGTGGTTACATGTAGTTCAAATACAGCAATAACCTACTTCTGAATTTGATGTGATATGTGTAAATATCAGATCAGATAACAATTGTGAGATAATGGGGGAGGCACCTGGCCTGAAAAGTATGCTGCATATAATAAGGACACACTGACCAAAGGTGTATGTGTGCTGCAGATCAATAGCTGCACTGATGTGGACGTGTTATCCTCTGCACTGGTGCCGCAAGCTCCGGATGACGCGTGCATGTTAGGTATACCCCTAGGATGCAGTGGGCTGGCGGTGCCGACCGCTAATTAACCTGGGGCTGACGATCCTGGCATATCCAAGCAGGCGCAGCTAGCTCTGTGGAGACGCGTGCACAGTTGGAGTCACATTTAGATGTTTGGCACATCGATCGGCACTGCGCAGGCGCCGCTATCTTTGAACGGTGCGTGCACGGTGCAGCATACACCATATCCGGATGGTACACTAGATATCTTGGACACTTGGGTGGGCTGCTGCGCATGCGCCCCCAGCGTTTACCCTGAAAGGCCTCCAGTGTGTGTATTTTAATTAAGACATGAGCAGTATCCGAAATGGGGACAAACTTGTAACAAAAGGGTATGTGACAAACCTCTATAGTTTATTCCCCTAGATTCCTAATGACTGGTTTTTGAAGTTATTTAAAGGCAACACTGCCCCTTATTCACTCACATCTGCGACCAGGCCCTGTATCTATCTCTGATGTCTTGAGTGGACACAGAAATCCCCATATGCCTCCTGAAAACTTTCATCATGGGAGGGAAACGCTTCGAGGCTGATTTAATTTATTTACGAATAATTCACATAAGTTTATCACTATCATGGGAGGGAAACGTGTTGAGGCTGAATTTATATGTTTATGAATAAGTTTATCACTATCTTTTGTTTTTAAGTCTATTTGCTGACCCACTTTGGGCATGGTGTAATAGTTGAGTATTCTGTGTATATTGCCTCTTGCAGGATTCATAGATGATGTTTTTATTATTTGGCAAGGCACCGAGTCTGGCTTCTTAGACTTCATCGGTGAGCTTAACAGAAATAATTTAAATATTAAGCACACGTATAAGATCAGCTCTCATGAGATTTATTTTTTGGACGTTAAAATAATGGTGGATGGGGGGGCAGAGTACAGATGGATGTTTACCGTAAGGAAACCTCGGTCAATTCACTTTTACATGCTACATCTGCCCACACCCCATCCACCAAACAAGCAGTGCCCATCGGGCAATTTCTGAGAATGAAGAGAGTGCGCTCTACCGATGGGGCCTTCTAAGGCCAGGCTCGGGACCTGAGCTCCAGATTCCGTGAGCGTGGCTATAGTAATCGGTGCATTAAAAGAGGGTACCGTCGGGCTCGGGGGACTCCCCGGAACCAAATCCTTGGTGGATCTGGCCGTACTGGCAAAAATGGTAAAAAGGATTTTACGTTAAGATTTATTTCCACGTTAAATGATCAGTGGTACGGTATGCGCCAGATCCTGCAGAAACATTGGTCAGTCCTCCAGACTGACCCATCCCTAAATCGGGTTCTGCCATCATATCCACTAATGACAGCAAGAAGGGTTAAGAATCTTAAGGACCTATTGGTCAGGAGCCACTATGTAGAAGCCCCTTCAAAGGATTTCTTTGGGCCCCAAAGCAGAGATGGGGTTGCTTTCCGTGCGGCTCTTGCTGCGCTTGTGCAAATATTTGTCATGCCACTTCGTTTATGTCAGCTGATGGCAATAATGAGTACCAAATTGTTAGGTGTCAGATTCCTGCAGCGGCACTACAGGAATCCAGAGCCTCACATGCTGCTCTGCAGCATGCCATTCCTGAGGTTAAGTCCCTCTGCCGCTCCACTGAGCATGCTCACGAGACAATCTCCTATTGGAAGTCAGGAGTCACGTGCTCAGGTCCTTCTCCAGATCTGATTGGTCCATCTCAGAGATCTGGATGGTAGCGGCAGCTCACGGCTATAAAAGACCCGCATGGCCACTCGGCCATGCGCTAGTATAGACTCTTCTTGCTAGATGTGTGAATGGTGATGGATGTATGACTCTGGTGACTGACTTATTAAGATTCCCCTCCCTCTGATATTACGCATGTGGATAGGGAACTAGGGAAAGAGTCAGCGCCAGTCAGTGGCAAGCCATAGGCCACAGTGCACACCGCACCTCTACACTAGCGTCCGATGGTGTCACGTCTCACACGGCACTATCGCTTAGCGGCTGTGTCTGTCGCCGCGCTGCAGCCAGCAGCACTTACCGGCGTCCGCAGTAGCGACGCCGCATGCAAGGTAGGTCTAGACGGACACTGACCCCAGTCTTGGGCCCGTGTCCTGTGACCGGATACCGTGCGTGCAATTTCGCTGAGACCTGTGAGTCTAACAGGCTCGGCGTTTGTTTATGTTACAGCGGCTCTGTGAGTTAACAGAGTCCGCTCTGTGCACATCGGGTGACGTTGAACCCGTGTGCGTTATACCGCCATATAGCGTGTCTGCCATTAAATAGCAGCAGTGTTTTCACCTTCTGCACGGTGGACCCCGAGCGGCGAACGCACTTTATTATTTATTTATTTAGTGTGTTCCGCCGTTCCTAACACCAAATATTGTCTTATATTTCGTGTAGTACGAAATACTTGGTCTACTATGCACTATGTCCCTGTAAATTAATTTACGTAGGCCTGACATCCCGTGAACTTCGCGTCAGGACGCGCGAACACGTGAGGAACATAGTGGCGGCAAAGGATTCCACGGATATTTCTAGTCTGAAGGCAATCCCTAGGCACTTCAGGGTGTGCCATGGCTCGAACCCAGCTGGCTTCTCGGTACGTGGCATAGACCGTATTCACTGTGGAGCCAGAGGTGCATATTTTAAACGAGCATTGGAACAACTGGAGTGCCGGTGGATAGCGACTCTGGGTACAATGTCTCCACAGGGGCTCAATGAGCAATTGTCGTTTACACCTTTTCTCTAATGATCCTCAGTCTCCGTTTTTTAAATTAATTGCATGCTATGTGCAAGTTTTAATTTTATTTTATATTTGTCTAACCAGTTGTCCACAAGAGGTCGTGATTTCCTGACACTTAGAATCTTGGTCATATGACTGCGCATATAATGGGATATGAAAAAGAGTCATGGAAGATTTGGATGCAGCCCTGGAAATATTCTGTTTTTAATGAACTTTGCAGAGTCCTTATTTATGCTGCATTTTTCTGTGTTATTGCCCTTGTGTGATGTTTACTAATTGTTGACAAATGTATAAATGTTAGTCTGGGACTAATCCACACTTACTATCAATTACAATTGTCTCTGCACATGCACGGTGGTGTCCTACCTGTCGTGTCCCTGAACGTGCCCGTTGTGTGTCTGTGCATCCATGGCAACGGCCACTGTGCTGACATACATCGGGCTCCGAAATATCCGGAATTGACGCGACGGGACTATGGAGACCTTCTGCGCATGTGCGGTTTTTAAAAATGGCACACACCACAATCTTCCCTAATTTATATCCCTATACAGTGGGGCAAAAAAGTATTTAGTCAGTCAGCAATAGTGCAAGTTCCACCACTTAAAAAGATGAGAGGCGTCTGTAATTTACATCATAGGTAGACCTCAACTATGGGAGACAAACTGAGAAAAAAAAATCCAGAAAATCACATTGTCTGTTTTTTTTTTCATTTTATTTGCATATTATGGTGGAAAATAAGTATTTGGTCAGAAACAAGCAATCAAGATTTCTGGCTCTCACAGACCTGTAACTTCTTCTTTAAGAGTCTCCTCTTTCCTCCACTCATTACCTGTAGTAATGGCACCTGTTTCAACTTGTTATCAGTATAAAAAGACACCTGTGCACACCCTCAAACAGTCTGACTCCAAACTCCACTATGGTGAAGACCAAAGAGCTGTCAAAGGACACCAGAAACAAAATTGTAGCCCTGCACCAGGCTGGGAAGACTGAATCTGCAATAGCCAACCAGCTGGAGTGAAGAAATCAACTGTGGGAGCAATAATTAGAAAATGGAAGACATACAAGACCACTGATAATCTCCCTCGATCTGGTGCTCCACGCAAAATCCCACCCCGTGGGGTCAGAATGATCACAAGAACGGTGAGCAAAAATCCCAGAACCACGCGGGGGAACCTAGTGAATGAACTGCAGAGAGCTGGGACCAATGTAACAAGGCCTACCATAAGTAACACACTACGCCACCATGGACTCAGATCCTGCAGTGCCAGACGTGTCCCACTGCTTAAGCCTGTACATGTCCGGGCCCGTCTGAAGTTTGCTAGAGAGCATTTGGATGATCCAGAGGAGTTTTGGGAGAATGTCCTATGGTCTGATGAAACCAAACTGGAACTGTTTGGTAGAAACACAACTTGTCGTGTTTGGAGGAAAAAAAATTCTGAGTTGCATCCATCAAACACCATACCTACTGTAAAGCATGGTGGTGGAAACATCATGCTTTGGGGCTGTTTCTCTGCAAAGGGGCCAGGACGACTGATCCGGGTACATGAAAGAATGAATGGGGCCATGTATCGTGAGATTTTGAGTGCAAACCTCCTTCCATCAGCAAGGGCATTGAATATGAAACGTGGCTGGGTCTTTCAACATGACAATGATCCAAAGCACACCGCCAGGGCAACGAAGGAGTGGCTTCGTAAGAAGCATTTCAAGGTCCTGGAGTGGCCTAGCCAGTCTCCAGATCTCAACCCTATAGAAAACCTTTGGAGGGAGTTGAAAGTCCGTGTTGCCAAGCGAAAAGCCAAAAACATCACTGCTCTAGAGGAGATCTGCATGGAGGAATGGGCCAACATACCAACAACAGTGTGTGGCAACCTTGTGAAGACTTACAGAAAACGTTTGACCTCTGTCATTGCCAACAAAGGATATATCACAAAGTATTGAGATGAAATTTTGTTTCTGACCAAATACTTATTTTCCACCATAATATGCAAATAAAATGAAAAAAAACAGACAATGTGATTTTCTGGATTTTTTTTTCTCAGTTTGTCTCCCATAGTTGAGGTCTACCTATGATGTAAATTACAGACGCCTCTCATCTTTTTAAGTGGTGGAACTTGCACTATTGCTGACTGACTAAATACTTTTTTGCCCCACTGTATAAAGGGTGCATGTGCCATAGCAGCCACCACACAGCCCCCCGAGGAAGCCTTGCTGGGCGAAAAGCATCAGGCATTGGTGAGTCACATCAAGACCCCACATGGGTGATGACATAATTGGAATGGCATTATAAAAGGCACTTTACGGGGTGGTTTGGTCATCTGGGGTCCCAGGGGTCAGCACTTGCATTTGTAAACCCGAATGTTTATACATACTTCTTCTCCCCTCTAGGTGGGAGTTCCCTTGATCATTTGATTGCATGTAGTTTTTATATATGCTTCTAGCTGAAGAGCCCGGCGCTGCCCGGGCATAGTAACTAACTATGGTTAGTTGTAACAAATTATAATGATTAAATCTATATAGATATAAAGCTGAGTGAAGAGCCACACCCATTCCGCATAGCCACATTCACTATAATATCCCACATCATCCCATCAGCCAGAGCTACCGGACTACTACCCATAATATCCCACATCATCCCGTCAGCCAGAGCCACTGGACTACTACTCCTAATATCCCACATCATCCCATCAGCCAGAGGCACTGGACAACTACCACTAATATCCCACATCATCCCGACAGCCTGGAGTCAGAACCAGAGCGCTGAGCGGAACGGTCCTAACTTTCATACCGGGGATCCCTTTAAGAGAGGCCTGGCGTCAGAACAAGAGCGCTGAGTGGGTTTGCCCTGACTTCCATACCAATGATCCCTTTAATAGAAGTCTGAGGTGAGAATCAGAGCGCTGAGGAATTTACCCTAACTTCCATACCGGAGATCCCTTTAAGAGAGGCCTGGGGTCAGTACCAAAGCACAGAGTGGATTTTCGCTCACTTCGGTACCGAGGATCCCTTTTAGAGGGGACTTGGGTCAGAACCAGAGCGCTGAGTGGATTTGCCCTAACTTCCATACCGGGGATCCCTTTAAGAGAGCCCGGGGTCAGTACCAGAGCATTTGAAGGCAATTGCCCTGACTTCCATACCAGGGATACCTTTAAGAGAGGCCTGGGGTCAGAATTAAAGTGCTGGATGGATTTGCCCTGACTTCCATACCGGAGATCCCTTTAAGAAAGGCCTGGGGTCAGTACCAAAGTACAGAGTGGATTTCCCCTAAATTCCATACCAATGATCCCTTTAAGAGACCCTGGGGTCAGTACCAAAGCGCTGGATGGATTTGCTCTGACTTCCATACCAATGATCCCTTTAAGAGGGAAGATGTGCCTACGGTATGGAGGATGTGTGATGTGTATATGGGCACAGGAGGGGGGATTCATTTCTGTCATGTGATCTCTGCTCCTTTCAGGGGGCAGACAATGGCTGGGGAGCTTATGTTCCCAGGGATGCTATATTTCTCCCACCATGTCAGTGTCTCCTGAGGTGTTGTCAAGTGGGAAAACTGTTGGTCATAGCATCCAATTACAGCTCAGCTCCTTTTGAACAGCTCTGGTGAAATGAAAGATGCTTCGTGATTGGTTGGTGATACACACACACACAATCATTTTTATATATAGAGATTGATGTACTTGTGACTTTTTCAGCAATCTTGATCAGGGGTTACTGTGACGGTTCTTCTTATAACCCCTTAATCCCCAACTCTATATGTACCTAACTACAGGCAATTATACAAGATTGCCATATACTAATTTGTACTATATATGTATAAAATCTATACCTGATGCATTTCTCTTGTGTCTTTCCACCATGGATATACACTCATTCTGATTAACTTTGTACTGTGTTATTTGTAATTTTCAATAAAATAACTGTTTTTTATTCTTGTGAGTAAAAAGTGACATTTTTAATACAAACTAGTCTCTTTTTGGGGCATTTTGACTCCAGTATTCTCCGTAGGTTCTATTTCATGGGAAGTTGCCCAATAATTGTGATGATGTTATAAGTGATCTTTGGCAGGTATGATATCCCTTGTTGCATGTATATTGCCTCTTGTAGGATTTCTGTTACGTTATATCCTTTGGGCTGCGGTTAATGACATGGCAATGTGCAATGGATCCGAACCTTAAGGATATCTATATATTAATTCAAACATCAGGACTGCTGTATCTACAGTCATGGCCAAAAGTTTTGAGAATGACACAAATATTAATTTTTACAAAGTCTACTGCTTCATTTTTTCTAATGGCAATTTGCATATACTCCAGAATGTTATAAAGAGTGATCAGCTTAACAGCAATTACTTGCAAAGTCAATATTTGCCTAGAAAATGAACTTTATCCCCCAAAACACATTTCAACATCATTGCAGCCCTGCCTTAAAAGGACCAGCTAACATCGTTTCAGTGATTGCTCCATTAACACAGATGTGGGTGTTGATGAGGACAGGGCTGGAGATCAATCTGTCATGATTAAGTAAGAATGACACCACTGGACACTTTAAAAGGAGGCTGGTGCTTGGCATCATTGTTTCTCTTCTGTTAACCATGGTTATCTCTAAAGAAACACGTGCAGTCATCATTGCACTGCACAAAAATGGCCTAACAGGGAAGAGTATCGCAGCTAGAAAGATTGCACCTCAGTCAACAATCTATCGCATCATCAAGAACTTCAAGGAGAGAGGTTCCCTTGTTGCCAAAAAGGCTCCAGGGCACCCAAGAAAGACCAGCAAGTGCCAGGACCGTCTCTTAAAAGTGTTTCAGCTGCGGGATCAGCCACCAGCAGTGCAGAGCTTGCTCAGGAATGGCAGCAGGCAGGTGTGAGTGCATCTGCACGCACTGTGAGGCGGAGTGTTATGATTGAGTCACCGTAGGAGGCAAAAATAGAAATGCTAGCTAAGTCCAGAAAACCAGAGAAGTTGGCAGCTATCGGATTGCAGACCCCTGAACCTATCAACACAACTAGCAGTAGCCATGGGGGGCTCCTACGATGCCCTAGGCCCCTCGATCACAGCCGGAGGACTACATAGCCTAAAGACAGAAAGCGAAATCTAAACTGCCCCAGAGCAGACCCCAAAGCAAAAGGCAGCCCCCCACATATAATGACGGTGAAGCAAGAAGAAAGAACAAAACACAGACAGAAAGATAGACTGAGCAAAGATGGGGCCCAAGCTAGCTTAGATAGGAAAGGACAGGAAGGCTGTTGTCTGCAATCCATGAAAAAACCTATGAAAATAAGAGCCAACAAACTGACAGTAAAAAAGGCCCTGAAGACGCTAGGCTTCAAAAAAGGCTATGTCAGTACTCAGGAATATTCTGAAGACAGAGCAACAGGCAAAAGGAGATTCAGCTCACCCCAGGAGGGAATTGCAGAATCCAGAAAAGCAAGGAAAACAAAACACTAATGCAAAAAGGCAAAGCAGAAATCTTAGCTTTAGATGAGCAGGAATCAGACTGGTTTCCTAGAAGTCCACAGAGAAATCACCCGCAGGCCAGAAGGGCGTCGGCAGCCTTATATCCAGTCATTAACTCCACTCAGCCAGTCATCATCATCAGCCCCAGGTGTCTGACAATCAGGCTCACTACCTTTCTTCACCAGAAGAGGGAGTTCCTCGGGCCTCAGTAGTGAAGGGGAAAATGAACTCACAACAGCGGAGACTCTTGGAGCAAGGCCTGGTCTCAAGGAGGGCAGCAAAGAAGCCACTTCTCTCCAGGAAAAACATCATGGACAGACTGATATTCTGCAAGAGGTACAGGGAGTGGACTGCTGAGGACTGGGGTAAAGTCATGTTCTCTGATGAATCCCCTTTTCGATTGTTTGGGACAGCTGGAAAACGGCTTATTCGGAGAAGACCAGGTGAGCGCTACCACCAGTCTTGTCTCATGCCAAATGTCAAGCATCCTGAAACCATTCATGTGTGGGGTTGCTTCTCAGCCAAGGGAATGGGCTCTCTCTCAGTCTTGCCTAAAAACACAGCCATGAATAAAGAATGGTACCAGAATGTCCTCCAAGAGCAACTTCTCCCAACCGTCCAAGAGCAGTTTGGCGATCAACAATGCCTTTTTCAACATGATGGAGCACCTTGCCATAAAGCAAAGGTGATAACTAAATGGCTCAGGGAACAAAACATAGAGATTTTGGGACCATGGCCTGGAAACTCCCCAGATCTTAATCCCATTGAGAACTTGTGGTCAATCATCAAGAGACGGGTGGACAAACAAAAACCTTCAAATTCAGACAAAATAAAAGCATTGATTTTGCAAGAATGGACTGCTATCAGTCAGGATTTGATCCAGAAGTTGATTGAGAGCATGCCAGGGAGAATTGCTGAGGTCCTGAAGAAGAAGGGTCAACACTGCAAATATTGACTTGCTGCATTAACTCATTCTAACTGTCAATATAACCTTTTGTTACTCATAATATGATTGCAATTATATTTCTGTATGTGATAAAAACATCTGACAAACACACATAAAAACCAGAGGGCAGCAGATCATGTGAAAATATAATATTTGTGTCATTCTCAAAACTTTTGGCCATGACTGTATGTATGATTTTCTGCTGAAAAGTGATTACCGTGTGAACTGATATTGAGACTCTTCTGGCATGTCTCTCTGCATTTAGTCTAATCAGTTTGCACCTTGCACCTTTAAGCTGACTAAATAAGGCTGAATATATATGTTTGGGCAGGATGGAATAGCTGATTATTTTATATATATTGCCCTTATGTAGGATTTTTTTTGCTAAGGTACATCCCATGGGTTACGGTTGAATGACCTGATAATGTGTATTGGAACCGAGCCTTAAAGATATATACACACAGGTTTATCATTAGATCCAAATATTCCAGCACGTCTTCTTAATTAAAAATAGAATCTTTATTGAGAAATCTTCAATAAAAATCCAAAAGCAGGATACAGGTTAAAAAACCATGGTAAAGACAGGCATTTACGCGTTTCAACTCAACAGAGTCTTACTCATAAAGACTCTGTTGAGTTGAAACGCGTAAATGCCTGTCTTTACCATGGTTTTTTAACCTGTATCCTGCTTTTGGATTTTTAATGAAGATTTCTCAATAAAGATTCTATTTTTAAGTAAGAGATGTGCTGGAATATTTGGATCTTTGCATTTATGTCAGCTTGTGACATTTCCTAGCACCTTCATCAAAGAACTGCCTCCAACGTGACAAGTAAAATGGTGAGCTGAATATATTTGTTTTTGGACATGTTTATCATTGCATTTTGAAAAAACAGGGTTGCTGTACCTGCATTTGTGTGGAGCCTCTTAGGACAGCTATCTTCTTATATATATTTACATAGCCTACAGGTGTCGAGCCTCTTAGGGCAGCAATTTCCTTATATATTTCTACACAGCCCAATCACTTTTGTACCTTTAAGACGTTTAAACTTTGGAGTCCATTTACAATCTTACTCCAAATTCCCTGTGTGTTTTTGGAGGAATTTATTATTATTTATTGAGCAGTTCCAACAAGGTACACCCTCGTATTACCACTCAACACACTGCCGCCCATCTCCCCATCTTTTCTTGGCACATTTTTGTATAAGCGCTTTGTGAAGGGAAAGATTGAGGGGTCAGTGAGGGACAGTACTGGTTGAGGGGGGTGCCATTTGCATCTTATTCTAGTGCGCCAACCTCTGCAGCCAGAAAGGGACTTTTCTATTAGGGACTTTAGAGGGTGAGTTGTAGTTAACACATCCATAACACCACCCCCTCTCTTCCCTGACTTTTAATTAATGACGATTTTTGGTTACTGATTGTGTGGCGCCCTGAGGCTCAGTCGCCACAGAGGTACTGCACCTTCTCCTCAGGTGTAGTGCCACACCATCCAGGTAACGGGGGAACTCCTTTCCACGCTCTAACACTCGCACCGCACACAACAGGGTAGTTCTGCACAACCACATTGCGGCTCAGTGCTTAGAGAGTAGCAGAGACCTCTGGTGGTTCCCTGCTTGGAACATTGGATGTGCTGGGAGGTGGGTGGAGTTGAGATATATAAAAGAGTGGGAAAGTGTAGGATTAGGGGTTCAGTCTGACAGGACGTCAGCGAGGAAGGAAGCCACTCGGGAGGATTAGGGATCCCTGGGAGAAGGGATGGAGGAAGGAGTGCTGCAGCTGCCTCAGTGATCTGAGCGAGCTGTCACGGGAAAGGAACAGAAGGAGAAAGACGTAGAACTGCAACCTAAGCTTCCATAAGAGAGAGAAGGATCAGTACGGAATGAAGGAGTAGGAGAACAGAGAGGAGACATGGGTTGGAAGAGGAACCCTGCCTATAGGTTCTCAGCGCAAGGCCGGGGCCCGGTCCCCGAGGTTGTATGGACACTTATGGTTCTGCAGCAGACACCGGTGGAGTAGTTGGCTGTAAATGCACTACTCCCAACTAAGACTTGGGGCACAACAGCAATTGAATAGAGAGCCAGGACTCCGGTGAAAGGAGTCCCCGAGAGAGGCTACAGCTGTCTGCCATACGAGTAGAATTGTTAGGAACATCTGACAGGAGGAACTCCAGAGTATCACGGTACTGGAGATCTTCACAATTTAAGGCGCAATAGAGGAGTCGTTCAGGAAAGGTACATGTTGGCGGAGTGTTGGAGAGGAGCTTTCCATCTGGCCTGGGGGTTGGCTGAGTCTCTGACCCGGAGGACACGGCTTGGAGGCAGGCACCCTTGTGTACCACAGACTGTGAGTAAAGCCTTGGAACTGCAAGCTTCGGTGTCCTCCATTCATTCTTGCGCCAACTCGCTCAGCACTGCTACATCTGGGTATCATCCTTTACACTGCCTGCGCCTCTTCACAATCATTACAACTACAATGCCCTGGGACACCAGCCCTGCCTGTGGAGGGCTATACCATCACTGCTGCATCCTACCATCTGTCCCAGGGGATCTGTCTGCAGCGTCGGCTTAACACCTCCCTTGCCGAACACCACAGGTGGCATCACAAACTATTCCATTAACTACAACTACATTCCCCCCATTACTTGGGCGCGCAGGGCCATGGACTGGGTCACCGCTGCTGTGACAAATTCCCCTGACACCGGCCCGGTACCGAGTACTCCGCAGCCCTGGGAGGGCGACCCAACTTGGCGTCACGAACAGGATGACGAGACCCGATGCCATCGGGTTCTGTGTGCCTGAGATTTGTTGGACTTTATACTTTTGAAAATGTGCAGAAGACCTGATTTGATGGACTGTAAAATGGACATTAGAAATGGCCGTTGGCGTGGAGAAGAAGGGCGTGAAGAGATGGGAGGTCCTAGGAAAAGACCGCAAAGAGTCTTGGGCCTCCCCTGCCTGAATTACTACGTGACAGCTACTTGGCCCACCCCCCGAGGGGTTCATATACTGGCTTGGTATGGAGGCGCTGGAAGAAGACGCCGCCCCCGGAAGGAGGGGCAGAAGAAGCCAGTGGCGGGAAAGGGGCCGAGGCAGGAAGAACGCCAGAACGCCATTTTGAGTCGGATCTCCCTGGCTCCATGGCTGAAGGTTTCAACCCGATCTCAGAAATGAACCTCCAGCAGCTGGAGGACGAAATCGCCCAGCTGACGTGCCGTCTGCGACTGAGGCAGGAGGCCTTATGGAGACTGAGCAGGCCGCATGCCCAGGAGGGGCCTACATCTGCGGTGACTGCCGCCGCTGCACCGGAGCAGAGACCACACCGCCAGGAGGCCCCAGATACGTCTGATGTCCTGACAACTGGGAAGGCCCTGGGGTGCACCACGGTCGCAGCGGCTGGCCAGGTCGTGCTAGATCTGGTCTGGGACCAGGATATCAGTCACCAGGGGGGAACACCGGAACCCCTGAAGGTGGCGCCGCAGTACCCTACCAGCCTGGATCGGTCCCAGGAAGAGCGGGAGGAAGAGGAGAACTGGGCCCAATGTCAAGCCACCATCCGGCAACTGGCAGCCTTCCTATTGAACTAAGCGATCATGAACTTGGAGTGATACAAAAACTTTTATTGTAAATAGTTGCACCTTTTTAGGTGCCCTCTCTTGGTTTTACATAATGACACTTTGCGAAGATGATGTCAAGATTTTACATAAGGACACTTTGCGAAGATGATGTCTACCTCAAAGGACACTGCAAGAAATCCCGTCTGGCAGCGGTGTCCAGCACTTACGAGAATCTTTGAATGTTTTACTGTAAAGTATTTGATAATGTGTTTTATGAGAGTATTAGTAACTAGGGTCTATACATGCAACACAGTTGCACTCCAGGTCAGCAGGGGGAGCTCTGAACCGGAATTCAGGGGAGGAGTGCTCTCTGAGGGCCAAGAGGAAGGAGTGGGCAGTTAGTAAATGGCTTTTAGATAGAGTGAGAAATGTTTTGATAGAGAATTAAGAATAAAGAATTGAACATGACAGGTGACGGACCAGGTACTTGCGGTCAGCGTCTTGCGTCTAGAAGAGAGAGAAAATGATAAAGAAATGTGTTACAGAATACAGCACATTTGAATTAAGGAAAATTTGCACTGTTTAACTTAGAATTTTAGATAGGATTGTTTGTAACGTTCAAGAAATAATGCCTCCTTTACTAGGAAGATTAGTATAAGAATTGTTTACGCAGCATTATAAAATTTTGTATGTTCCTGTACTGTCAACTTTGTTGTCTTGCAGCCCGCAGATGTGCTGTGTTTAACGGGGGGTATGTGGCGCCCCTGAGGCTCAGTCGCCACAGAGGTACTGCACCTTCTCCTAAGGTGTAGTGCCCCACCATCCAGGTAACGGGGGGAACTCCTTTCCACGCTCCAACATGCGCACCCCACACAACAGGGTTGTTCTGCACAACCACATTGCGGCTCAGTGCTTATAGAGTAGCAGAGCACCTTTGGTGGTTCCCTGCTTGGAACACTGGATGTGCTGGGAGGTGGGTGGAGTTGAGATATATAAAAGAGTGGGAAAGTGTAGGATTAGGGGTTCAGTCTGACGGGAGGTCAGCGAGGAAGGAAGCCACTCGGGAGGAGTGGGGATCCCTGGGAGAAGGGATGGAGGAAGGAGTGCTGCAGCTGCCTCAGTGATCTGAGTGAGCTGGCACGGGAAAGGAACAGAAGGAGAAAGACGTAGAACTGCAACCTAAGGTTCCATAAGAGAGAGAAGGATCAGTACGGAACGAAGGAGTAGGAGAACAGAGAGGAGACGTGGGTTGGAAGAGGAACCCTGCCTATAGGTTCTCAGCGCAAGGCCGGGGCCCGGTCCCCGAGGTTGTATGGACACTTATGGTTCTGCAGCAGACACCGGTGAAATAGTAGGCTGTAAATGCACTACTCCCAACTAAGACTTGGGGCACAACAGCAATTGAATAGAGAGTCAGGACTCCGGTGAAAGGAGTCCCCGAGAGAGGCTATAGCTGTCTGCCATACGAGTAGAACTGTTAGGAACATCTGACAGGAGGAACTCCAGAGTACCACGGTACTGGAGATCTTCACAATTTAAGGCACAATAGAGGAGTCGTTCAGGAAAGGTACATGTTGGCGGAGTGTTGGAGAGGAGCTTTCCATCTAGCCTGGGGGTTGGCTGAGTCTCTGACCCGGAGGACACGGCTCGGAGGCAGGCACCCTTGTGTACCACAGACTGTGAGTAAAGCCTTGGAACTGCAAGCTTCGGTGTCCTCCATTCATTCTTGCGCCAACTCGCTCAGCACTGCTACATCTGGGTATCATCCTTTACACTGCCTGCGCCTCTCCACAATCATTACAACTACACTGCCCTGGGACACCAGCCCTGCCTGTGGAGGGCTATACCATCACTGCTGCATCCTACCGTCTGTCCCAGGGGATCTGTCTGCAGCGTCGGCTTAACACCTCCCTTGCCGAACACCACAGGTGGCACCACAAACTATTCCATTCCATTAACTACAACTACATTCCCCCCAATACTTGGGCGCCAAGGGCCACGGACAGGGTCACCGCTGCTGTGATACATTCCCCTGACACCGGCCTGGTAGCGAGTACCCCGCAGCCCTGGGAGGGCGACCCAATTGTCTCTTCATTTCACTTATATTGTGGTGATTTTTGGTTTTGTAGGTTACTTTACTCATATGGTTGGCATTTTTGAACTTGAACTTTGGCTGCCCTCACATAATTCCATACCCTTGTCCCTCCTATATATGTTGGACTGCTCATTTGGCCCAGGCTTATCTAACTAGGTTTGGAAATAGCCGGTCTTTTATTGGAGTAATAGGTTGCCTCATTTGGTGTGGTACAGTATTTTGCTACTAGCTGAATAGGTACTCCTAGGGTCATCAGGGAAAGCCGCCGTCAAACAGGGGCGACATTTTGCTTTCAAGTCATGGTGCCAACCTCCACTGATAGGCAGGGTTTGATCAGGAGACAATAGGGTGAGCCAGGTACTCCCAGGACCCCCCTCTTTATGGTATCAGATGGTTGTGGGTCAGCAATTTTACTCTTCACATAAATAATTTTTGATAGTTGTTTATACTTATTCTAATAAAATTAAATTTTTAGTGGTATTAGTCTTTTGGTGAGCACTGATTACAGTTATTGCCTAGGATGCATTGAGCACAGCTGTACCCACTCTCTGACACTTTGATTGACAACTCGCTCTGCATCATTTGTGTACAGAGTAGACTGTCAAAGTGCTTAGTGCTCTGCTCACTGTATATTTAGCGACAACTATAATCGCTCGCTGCTCTGCTCCATGACTGAAAGTAAGCGGCTCCCAGTAGCTGTGCTTTTAGTATTAAGAGGCTATGTGGCATTTTAATACAATTTGCTTGCAGATTAGCTCTATATTTGCAGGTCAATAGTGTTTTTGGACATGACAGGTTCCCTTTAGTTCAGATTCTGTATTGATTTACTAAGGTTGGTTATGGTGTTGTTTATATGTAATGATCTTTGTTCAGGTACTCTGTGTTATGAACTTGGCTTTGATCCATATGTATGCTATAAGCTTAGTTGTGATGCTGTATTTATGTACTGAGTTTAGTCCTAGTGCTGCATTTATATTATAAGTTTGGTTCTGTTGCTGTATTTATGTTATGAACTTGGTTCTGATGATGTGTATGTGAAATTAGCTTGCGTGATGAATGTATTTTATGAGTTTGGTCCTGGTGTTATATATGTACCACAAGCAGGGTGTTGGTGTTGTATTTTTGTAATGAGCTTAGTTTTATAAAATAAAAAGCCAGTGATTTTCTGTGCAGAATCGCAACACATTGGCCATGTGTGAAAAGGACAGGTCAGAAAACTTCTTTAAACCTTTACTCTACATTTACAAGATTTAAAACTTTAGATCATGTGTTATACATTTATTGTTTTACATACAATTTTATTTAGTCATACCTGTAACAAATATTGCAATGCTTACCATACTGTATATTCATTATCTACTGTATATAGACATTGGAGTCTGTCTGTAGAATATTACGGTAACAATCTGCTGATTGTATTATGCAATATAAAAAAGTGCTTATCCAAACTGCTAGACGTTTAGTTCAATAATAGTCTAGTCATATTGTTATAAATTCGGTTAAAATTTATTTTAGTTTTTGATTATTTTTGAATTTGTGTTCTTCTCGAGGTCTCAGTCTACAGACTACACCATCCAAAGGACGAAGGGTCCCTGTATCCAAAATCCTGAAGCTCTGTCCTTCCACCAGCTCAAACTCAAATCTCTGCAGAAGCTTGGCCATTACGACTTTCGCTTCCATCTGTACAGAAAGAAAACATTGATATTATATGGGGGAAGGACAATATTCTGTTTGTAGCTGTCCAAAGTATGCTTTCTTTTTCCATTCTGATCATTTTAGTGGTGTCTTTCCACTTGGACACTTCTCCATTTTTGTTACTTCAACTAGGTTTCAACATGTCTGATCCCTTTTTAAAAGGAGGATAAGCAACTGCCAGAGGTAAGAAATTTTACAAGCTCCAAAAAAATATTGTTCTTGAGCAATCTCTTCCCAGGAACATCTTTATTCACTTCTTATTCTTAACTCACCTGGGCAAAAACTTGTCCAATACATGATCGTGGTCCAAGAGAAAATGGAAAGTAGGCATAGCCAGGTCTAAAAAAAAATAATAATGATATTAGCACTGCATAATACACAGGGTAATAAGGATGATATTACAGTCCTGACAGGACACTTACTTGGGAGCGTCAGGATGAAATCTGTCTGGATTGAAGACCAAGGGATCATGATAGAATTTCTCCATTCGGCCCATGATGTAAGAATTGAACTACAAAGAGAAAATTATGTTACCACCTTCTAATACCATATACTGCCTAACTATAAAGAATACCTAAGATGCATCTACTTTAATAGTAAACTATTTACTAATAGTACAATAAAGTTATGAAGAATCTAAATGTAATCTATTCAATCCCGAGTATGATTAAAGCATACCTGTCTGTCATAGGCGCACATGAAGAATAACACTATTTATGGCCATTATATGACTTGTATCATATAGATTTCACCAATTTTCTATCTCTAACTTTCAGTTGTCTCTAAGTTAGTGGAGACTAGCGGATATGATGTTCCTCAAAAACTGCACTCCCAGATATAAGCGATTCCTCTTCTCCTGTCTCGATGTAGTAAAAGTTCTGAAGCAGCTGCAGTTTGGAGGACATTAAACTGCAGTACTGTTCAGTGTAGCTGTGAATCCAACTTGGGGGTGAAATAAAACACTTTCTAAAAAGCAGAAGCACATCTGCTTCACTCTGCACCTTTCTCCTCCCCCTCTCCTCTCTTTATAGGCTTCAATAGGAGGTGTAACCTCCTATTGAAAACCAGGGGAAGAGTCTCGAGGAGATCATTTGCATATTCCCAGTGCCTTCTGGGATAAGTGAAGAGTCTCCGCGAGCTCAACGATCACTGGGTTTTGGCGGTTGCAGCTGAAAAGAGGAAATCGGAAAACCAGGGGAAGAGTCTTGAGGAGATCATTTGCATATTCCCAGTGCCTTCTGGGATAAGTGAAGAGTCTCCGCGAGCTCAACGATCACTGGGTTTTGGCGGTTGCAGCTGAAAAGAGGAAATCGGAAAACCAGGGGAAGAGTCTTGAGGAGATCATTTGCATATTCCCAGTGCCTTCTGGGATAAGTGAAGAGTCTCCGCGAGCTCAACGATCACTGGGTTTTGGCGGTTGCAGCTGAAAAGAGGAAATCGGAAAACCAGGAGAAGAGTCTTGAGGAGATCATTTGCATATTCCCAGTGCCTTCTGAGATAAGTGAAGAGTCTCCGCGAGCTCAACGATCACTGGGTTTTGGCGGTTGCAGCTAAAAAGAGGAAATCGGAAAACCAGGGGAAGAGTCTTGAGGAGATCATTTGCATATTCCCAGTGCCTTCTGGGATAAGTGAAGAGTCTCCGCGAGCTCAACGATCACTGGGTTTTGGCGGTTGCAGCTAAAAAGAGGAAATCGGAAAACCAGGGGAAGAGTCTTGAGGAGATCATTTGCATATTCCCAGTGCCTTCTGGGATAAGTGAAGAGTCTCCGCGAGCTCAACGATCACTGGGTTTTGGCGGTTGCAGCTGAAAAGAGGAAATCGGAAAACCAGGGGAAGAGTCTTGAGGAGATCATTTGCATATTCCCAGTGCCTTCTGGGATAAGTGAAGAGTCTCCGCGAGCTCAACGATCACTGGGTTTTGGCGGTTGCAGCTGAAAAGAGGAAATCGGAAAAACCGCGCGCCGAAATTTGGCTCATCTTTCATCGTTTTTAAGAAATCTCAAGATGGAAGAGGCCAGGAGCCATTTGGTGAGCTGCATTTCTTGCTACATGTTCACAGATTTACCAGTGGAAAAGCCAAACTTCACATGCCACAAATGCAAGCTTGTGTCCCTGTTGGAGGAAAAGTTGCAAAATCTCGAAGAGAGGTTAGCTACGTTGAAGATCATTAAGGAAGGTGAAGAGTTCTTGGACAGAGCAGAATTATCTCTTCATGTTACAGAAAGAGAAGAAATTCGAAGTGCACCTGAAGAAACAGAGGAATGGAGACATGTGACCCAGAGAAGCAGGAGGATCAGGAGGCAGTCAGCACCCATACTGCTCAGAAACCAGTACCAGGCTCTCACGCAGGAAAACGATAAAGAAATACATCAGGATAAGACTTTGCCAACAAACAGCAACCTTGTACGCCCTCAGAGTCCTCCTGGATGGAGAAAGAAAAATGTTGTGAAGAAGAAACGGAGAGTGGTGGTCATGGGGGATTCCCTGCTGAGAGGAACAGAGGCCGCTATCTGCAGACCGGATATAACTACAAGAGAAATGTGCTGTCTTCCAGGTGCAAAAATTAAAGATGTGTCTGACAGGCTATCAGGACTCTTCAGACCTACAGATGACTACCCATTCCTGCTACTACATGTGGGGACAAATGACACCGCAAGAAACGACCTGGAAATCATCTGCAGAGACTTTGAAGACTTAGGCAAGAAAGTGAAAGAACTGGGAGCGCAGGTGGTCTTCTCTTCCATCCTCCCAGTGGATGGCCATGGAACAAGGAGGTGGAATAAGATTCTGCAGGTGAACAACTGGCTCCTTCGATGGTGCCGTCAGCAACGATTTGGATTTCTGGATCACGGAGTGAACTACTTATACGATGGACTACTTGCTAGAGATGGGGTGCACCTTACGAAGACTGGAAAGCATGTATTTGGAAGTCGCCTTGCTACACTTGTAAGGAGAGCTTTAAACTAGAACAACATGGGAAGGGAAGCAAAAGACCAGAAAAAGCCATACACCTGACAAATGCTATTGAGAACTCTGCTATTAGAAGTGGAAAGGAAGAAAAAAGACAAAAGAATCTAATTAATAAAAATATTGGAGAAAGAGAAACCAATCACAAACTAAAATGTTTCTATACTAATGCACAAAGCATGGGCAACAAACAAGGAGAATTGGAACTACTAACACAGGAACAGAAATATGATGTAATTGGAATCACTGAAACTTGGTGGGACAATACACATGATTGTAATACAAGACTAGAAGGATACAACTTATTTGCAAGAAACAGACTTGATAAACGAGGAGGGGGTGTCGCATTGTATGTTCGAAACGCGTATATCTGCACAGAGATTGAAGCTTCAGAGACTGGGAGTTCTGTGGAAACTGTTTGGGTAAGAATACAAGGACAGAACAATGGAAAGGACACCATTGTAGGCATTTACTACAGGCCGCCTGTGCAAGCCGAAGATATAGATGAACTCTTTATGCATCAGATGGCCAAGTTCTCCAAAAAATATGACATAGTTGTCATGGGAGATTTCAACTATCCAGACATTTGTTGGGAATCTCTCTCAGGCAAAACTAACAGGTCAAGGAAATTCTTATCCTCTCTTGCTGACAACTTTATCTTCCAAAAGGTAAGGGAGAAAACAAGGGGAACTGCTACCTTGGATCTAATCCTTATAAACAGGGAGGAAATGGTTGAGGAGGTAAAAGTGGCTGGGACCCTAGGAGGTAGCGACCATGCTATTTTAGAATTTTGGATTACTAGAGGTGGAAGACCTGTGAAGACTCAGACGTCAAGGTTAGATTTCAGAAAGGCAGATTTTAAGGGATTCAGAAAGAGAATTGGAGGGATCCAATGGCTGGATATCCTTAAAGACAAAAATGTCCAGGAAGGATGGGAAATCTTGAAAAATGAAATTCTCAAAGCACAGTTGTTAACAATTCCGAAAAGAGGGAAGAATAGGAAGCATTTAAGGAAACCAGGATGGATGAACACAGAACTTAAGCACATGCTAAAAAGGAAGAAAAAAATGTTTATAAAATGGAAAGAGGGAGGCATATCTAAAGAAGAATATAATGCTGTCTGCAGAACCTGCAGGGCACAAATCAGATTAGCTAAAGCTGAAAATGAACTGAGGCTTGCAAGAGATGTCAAAAGCAATAATAAAGGATTTTGGGGATATGTCAAAAGTAAAAGAAAAGTCAAAGATGCTATAGGATTTTTACAGGATGAAAATGATGAAATGGTAAGACAGGATGTTGAGAAGGCTGAACTTTTAAATTCCTATTTTGCATCTGTTTTCTCTCAGAAAGGAAATGCAACATCAACTGTTATTCACTGTCCTATTAAGGGAATAGAAGAATCCAGGATATCTATAAACAGAAAGATAGTGAGGAAACACTTAGCTAACCTAAATGAATTCAAGTCTCCAGGTCCAGATGAATTACACCCCAGAGTACTGAAGGAGATAGCAGAAGAAATTTTTGAACCCCTCTCCATAATCTTTGAAAATTCTTGGAGAACAGGAGAAGTGCCAGAAGACTGGAGAAGAGCAAATGTTGTTCCTATCTTCAAAAAGGGGAAGAAGGTGGACCCAGGCAACTATAGGCCGGTGAGTCTGACTTCTATACCAGGAAAGATCTTTGAACAAATTATTAAACAACATGTATGTCAATACCTGGATAAGAATGAAGTGATTAAACAGAGTCAGCATGGGTTTCTAACTAATAAGTCATGTCAGACTAACTTAATTTCCTTCTATGACGGTATCACTGATTGGGTGGATCAAGGAAATGCTGTAGATATAGTATATCTTGACTTCAGCAAAGCATTTGACAAAGTCTCTCATACAATCCTTATTGAAAAAATGACTAAGTATGGAATGGACAAGGCAACTGTTAGGTGGATTCATAACTGGCTTAGTGATCGGACCCAAAGAGTGGTCGTAAATGGCTGCACATCCAGTTGGAAGAATGTGTCAAGTGGGGTACCACAGGGCTCTGTCCTGGGCCCTGTATTGTTCAACATCTTTATCAACGATTTAGATGAAGGAATTGAGGGTAAACTGATTAAATTTGCTGATGACACAAAGCTAGGAGGGATAGCTAATACTAGAGAAGAGAGGATTCAAAAAGATTTAAATAAACTGGAGAAGTGGGCAGCAACTAACAGAATGGTTTTTAACAGGGAGAAATGCAAAGTACTACATCTGGGGAATAAAAATGAAAAAAGCATATATAGAATGGGAGGAATAGGGCTAAGTGACAGCACATGTGAAAAAGACTTGGGTATACTAATAGATCACAGACTGAATATGAGTCAACAGTGTGATGCAGCAGCAAAAAAGGCAAATGCAATTCTAGGATGTATTAACAGAAGCATACAGTCTAGATCATGTGAAGTCATTATTTCCCTCTACTCCTCTTTGGTCAGACCTCATCTGGAATATTGTGTCCAGTTTTGGGCACCACATTTTAAAAAAGACATCAACAAACTGGAGCAAGTTCAGAAAAGAGCGACCAGAATGGTGACCGGTCTGCAAACCCTGTCTTATGAGGAAAGGTTGCAGGATTTGGGAATGTTTAGTTTGCAAAAGAGAAGACTGAGAGGAGACTTAATAGCTGTCTACAAATATCTAAAGGGCTGTCACATTGTAGAAGGATCAACTTTATTCTCATTTGCACAAGGAAAGACTAGAAGCAATGGGATGAAACTGAATGGGAAGAGACACAGATTAGATATTAGAAAAAACTTTTTGACAGTTAGAGTGATCAATGAGTGGAACAGGCTGCCACGAGAAGTGGTGAGTTCTCCTTCAATGGAAGTCTTCAAACAGAGGCTGGACAGACATCTGACTGGGATGATTTAGCGAATCCTGCTTTGAGCAGGGGGATGGACCAGATGGCCCAGGAGGTCCCTTCAAACTCTACGATTCTATGATTCTAACCTTATCACTCAGTGAATTTGCAGTTTGTCTTATTTAGATCAAGATGGATTTGATTTGTTTTTCGAAGTGAATGATGAGTTGTGGAAGCAGCAAATGGGATGAAGTTGCTCATAAATAAGCGCAAAACAAAGGCATAGATAGTGCCTGACGAAGGATTAGCTCCGAAATGCGCGTCAGGTGGACGCGCTAACCCTGACGCCCCTGTATAGGACCCTCATTTCAGGTACTAGCTATGCCTTTCTTTTGGGCTTATTATGCATGATAAGTTATAAGGTGCCATTCATGTTTAGCATCACCTGATGTATCAGGGCTAATTGATAAGGGTCCTATACCGAATAAGCTTTATTATTGTGGGTTTCTTTCAGTTACAGGCCATATGTATGGGGATATTTCTTATTAGAAATATAGCAAAAAATGCCAATTTTTTGGTCAAAAAATGACACATATATCTCACCCCAAAACTTATATGTCTATACAGCAGTAAGTGAGGTTAAAAAATAACTTTTAATATGTAACTTAAAAGCTCCAAAACGATAATGTCACCAATAGTGATTAAAAGGATGCCAATAAATGGGTAATCCCTAAGAAGAGATGGGAACACCCAAACGCATCAATCAGGATATAAAACGTTGCTAATGTATCATATCAGGCAACAATTTATAAACAGGATACAGCATTTAACAGTTAGCACACAATGCCATAACCAAATGCATATATGTCTATTGTGTTTGGCTAAACCAAAAGAGGTTTATAGCCACAAAATACTAGAAGGTGAGATATATAAAATAGGAACGATCTCACCGGTTTTTGCAGACGGCCAGGAGTCTCCAGGGATACTCTGTGTACACACAGGGAGGTAGCGATAGGAAGACAATACCCTGTCAAATCCCTCAAAAACTAACCATCATCTGATCCCCAGACTCCTGCCCTTACAAGGGCAGTCCACAGCTCACCCTATATTGCACATGCCCTGCACTCTCCCTTAGAAGAGCGTCCCAACGCGTTTCATCCAAGTAAATCTTCAGGGGACTAACTTGTTGCATCACTTTACTTGTTAAATAGAGATTTGTATTTTAATATACATGGACTTTTGGTTGTATTTGTGGTCCTCACAGACCACTCCCCCCTTTTTTCACTTTAACTACTGATGTATGTAAAGTTTGTTGAAATGACAGTGAATATTTAAGGAAATCCTAAGTCTGCTCGGACTAATAAAAGACCACCATTTCAGCCCTTCTGAGGAACTCTGAATCGCCACTGTCTACGACCTACCATCAAAGTTGTCCTAGGAGGAATTCTCACTCCTTCGATCACCATTTCCTCCTCTAGGACTCTGGATGTCCCAGGAGCTGTAGGGTATAACCTCAAAGTTTCCTTTAAGACCTGGTAAAAGAAAAGGTAGAAAAAAATTAGTTACATAGTTATGAAGTGCCAAGAGAACAGAGCAGCTTTCTGCTTTCGCTTTCTTGTTAGCAAGAATTCAAGAAGAAGTGAACATACTATGGCGGCTCATAAGTTCATTTCAATCTTCTTTTCCCTGTGGACTGTAAAAATGATGGGATGCAACTTTCTAATAATGCAGTAAGATTTTGATTCTGAAGCTTGGAGGGGGAAATATGCCTTGATGTAATATTAAAACACTGGGCAAAGTAACTTTACTACAGATAACTTAAAGGGTAGCTTCAGTTTTTAAAAAGTTTGATAAGTTGTAGCCACTATTTTGTAGGGTTGAGAGAAAAGATTTGCAGGACCTAGTCCAGCGGTCAGATTTCGTAAGACCAGAGCACTACAAGCCTCTTAGTAGGGTCATGTGCATATCAAGTCGCCACAATGACATTGCTCCGGACCTACAAATCCATGAGGTGTTACAGATGTCGGTAGGTAGGAGGTTCAGTGGGCTGGTACGGTATATACAGACTACCCATTCAGTCTCTGGAACTGTATATACAGACTACCCATTCAGTCTCTGGAACTGTAAATAGTTTGCTTAACACTATTAAGTACTTTTAATGGAGGGGTCCTTTTACTCAAAGGAAAAGGCAAAAGTGCCCAGCCTATCTACGAGTACAAGTAAAGTGAAGAACTGAGCCATCGACTTTCTACTTAGCCCTTCCAATGCTTTGCTCAAGCTCTAGTAATATTTTGTTCAATTATTGGAGATCTCCAGACCCAGAGCCCCCAGCACCAATCAAGACCAAGTTCCTGTGGATACATCATATTAAACCTTTTTAAAAAATGTAATGAAACTTTAATCTAATATTGGTAAAGTTACTTTGCTATATTTATTATAGTTGAATATAATTTTTTAATATATTTTGTAGATGTTTGTTACCCTGGATTGTGGCTTTCAAGTATAGCAATTGTGGCAACGCTTTGCCTGATATGATGAGTACTAACAACGTAATGGTAATGTTTCAGATCCAAATGTGAACAGAGCCTAATTTCAAGATGAATCTTTATGGGGTTTTTATTTGCGTTAAGTATGGTTGTAATTAAGAATATTTTAAGTCACTTTGTTGCTGCATCTGGGTGAGTACCTGGGACAGATATTGCAATTTTCCAAGATCTTCATATTCAATGTCTCTTTTGGAGCCAATAACTTCATCCACTTCAGCCTGGACCCTGAGGAACCAAAATGATTATCTGTCCAAGTAGCAATGTACTATATTGGTTCTGTAGTTATTGTTTTTATCTTATAATCTGGAATGCTTGGTAAAAAATGTTTTGCCCAGTTTCACCCCGCAGATGTGTTGTCAGATGTGTTGACCGTACTCCAAGAGACTGTGACTTTTTGATCTTGTAAGAAACATTGATTCTTGCTTATTAATGTAAGTTAAAATTGCTTGTCTATCACTTTGCAAAAATGGCCAAGAATTGAACTTCTTGTTAAAAAAAGTGACCCTGGCATATCCCTCAGAGCCATATTGACCTGGTACATAAGTGTTTTGCCTCTGTGGTTTCTCGTCGTACCTATTGAATGCGATGTCAATAGCAGACACTTTGTAGAGTAGATCAGGCTACTATATCAATGGTAGAAATATAAGCTACCTTGTCAGGATCTCTGGGTTACATGCTAACTCCATCACCGCAAAGGAAAGCTGGTTGGCTGTTGTTTCTTGCCCTGAAACCATATGCAAATCAATATTCCAATTCTTAGCATCATAAAGAAAGAGTGATAGATAGATAAACTGAAATATCACATGGTCATAAGTATTCAGACCCTTTGCTCAGTATTGAGTAGAAGCACCCTTTTGAGCTAGTACAGCCATGAGCCTTCTTGGGAATGATGCAACAAGTTTCTCAAACCTGGATTTGAGGATCCTCTGCCATTCTTCCTTGCAGAACCTCTCCAGTTCCGTCAGGTTGGATGGTGAACATTGGTGGACTGTCATTTTCAGGTCTCTCCAGAGATGCTCAATTGGGTTTAGGTCAGGTCTCTGGCTGGGCCAGTCAAGAATCGTCACAGAGTTGTTCTGAAGCCACTTTGTTATTTTAGCTGTGTGCTTAGGGTCATTGTCTTGTTGGAAGGGGAACCTTCAGCCAAGTCTGAGGTCCAGAGCACTCTGTAAGAGGTTTTCATCCAGGATATATCTGTACTTGGCCGCATTCATGTTTCCTTCAATTGCAGCCAGTCTTCCTTTCCCCTGAGCTGAAAAACACCCCCATAGCATGATGCTGCCACCATCATGTTTCACTGTTGGGATTGTATTGCGTAGGTGACGAGCAGTGCCTGGTTTTGTCCACACATTCTGCTTAGAATTATCACCAAAAAGTTCTATCTTTGTCTCATCAGACCAGAGAATCTTATTTCTCATAGTCTGGGAGTCCTTCATGTGTATTTTTAGCAAACTCTATGCAGGCTTTCATATGTCTTGCACTGAGGAGAGGCTACTGTCTGGCCACTCTGCCATAAAGCCCTGACTGGTGGAGGGCTGCAGTGATAGTTGACTTCGTGGAACTTTCTCCCATCTCCCTACTGCATCTATGGAGCTCGGTCACAGTAATCTTGGGGTTCGTCTTTGCCTCTCTCCCCAAGGCTCTTCTCCCACAATTGCTCAGTTTGGCTGGATGGCCAGGTCTAGGAAGACTTCGGCGGTCCCAGACGTCTTCCATTTAAGGATTATGGAGGCCACTGTGCTCTTAGGAACCTTGAGTACTGTAGAAATTCTTTTGTAACCTTGGCCAGGTCTGTGCCTTGCCACAATTCTGTCTCTGAGCTCCTTGGCCAGTTCCTTTGACCTCATGATTCTCATTTGGTCTGACATGCACTGTGAGCTGTGAGGTATTATATAGACAGGTGTGTAGCTTTCCAAATCAGGTCCTATCAGTTTAATTAAACACAGCTGGACTCCAATGAAGGTGTACAACCATTTCAAGGAGGATCACAAGGAAATGGACAGCATGTAACTTAAATATGAGTGTCTGAGCAAAGGGTCTGAATACTTATGACCATGTGATATTTCAGTTTTTCTTTTTTAATAAATTTGCAAAATTTCTAGATTTCTGTTTTTTTTTCAGTCAAGATGGGGTGCAGAGTGTACATTAATGAGAAAAAAAATGAACTTTTTTTTTGAATTTACCAAGTGGATGCAATGAAACAAAGAGTGAAAAACGAGGTCTGAATACTTTCCATACCCACTGTAGATACTTTACATAGATAGAATTACTGACCTGCTATGAAGAATGTGACAAAGTTATCTATTAAATCCTCCTGACTGCAACCATCTTCCAACTCTGAAAGAAGAAATAGAAGGAGATGATGAGAATCCAGAACAACATAATCATACATAGAGATTAAGCGTATTAGGAACACATCTTACCAAGTCTCAGGCGGTTTTGTTTTATATCATCAACTGTGGCTCAGGAGGTGAATACTATAATTTTAACAAAGCCACTCGTAGTATCTATCTAAAGAAAAAACAGCAGCGCTCTGTAAGGGCCAAGACATATGAAAACACTGGAAGCATTAAATATAAGTTGGAAATTTTGATATGATATGAAAGTGGCATGTCTAGTAAGATGTGGCAGTACCACAGCAAGTATTCCAGGGTCCTGAAGCAGCAAAATAGCCCCAGACCATCTAACAACCACCACCAAATTTTATTGTTGATATGATGTTCCTTTTTTGAAATGCTGTGTTACTTCTACGTCAGATGTAATGGAACATACACCTTGCAAACAGTTCAACTTTTGTCTCGTCAGTCCACAGAGTATTCTCCCAAAAGTCTTTGGGATCATTACGATGTTTCCTGTAAAAGACTGAGCCGAGCCTTTATGTTCTTATTGCTCAGCAGTGGTTTTCTTCTTGGAACTCTGCCATGCAGGCCATTTATGCCCAGTCTTTTTCTTATGGTGGAGTCATTAACACTGACCTTAAGTGAGGAAAGTGAGTCCTGCAGTTCCTTGGATCTGGGGTCTTTTGTGACCTCTTGGATGAGTCGTCTCTGCGCTCTTGGGGTAATTTTGGTTGGTCGGACACTCCTGGGAAGGTTCACCACTGTTCCATGTTTTTGCCATTTGTGGATAAAGGTCCTCATTGTGGTTCATTGGAGTCCCACAGCCTTAGAAATGGCTTTATAACCTTTTCCAAACTGATAGATCTCAATTACTTTGCTTCTTACTTCTTTAGATTGCGGCATGATGTCTAGCTTCTAAGGATTTTTTTTGTCTACTTCACTTTGTCAGGCAGGACCTATTTAAGTGATTTCTTGATTGATAACTGAGGTGGCAGTAATCAGGCCTTGGAGTAGCTCGAGAATTGAATTCAGCATCCCAAAAATGTGATATACCTCAGTTAATTTATGTTTTAAGGGGGTTGGGTGGGGGCAGTCACTTTATCAAACGCAGCGCCCTGTAGGTTTGGATTTCTTTTCCCCTTAGTAATAAAGACCTTCATTAAAAAAAACTTAATTTTGTGTTTACTTTTGTTATCTTTGTCTAATATTTCAATTTGTTTGGTGATCTGAAACATTTAAGTGTGACAAACATGCAAAAGAATAAGAAATCAGGAAGGGGCAAACACTTTTTCACATAACTGTATCTATCATTTAATACATCTATCTGTTTATTTATATATCTATAAATAGCTGGAATCCGATGAACAGTAAGTGATGGCATAGACTGTTATTACTTATTACAGAGAAGCCCTTTAAGTTTCTCATTTAGACAATATTTGCATTTCCCATGTTACCCTATCAGTTGTATAGTCTACTGATGTTTGTACCACCTACAAATAACTGTATTATTATTACTATTATTAGTATATTTATTCTAAATATTAAGGATGGAGGTGTAACACTAACATAATACACCCTTCATTACAATGCCTTAATTTCTCAGGACATACCTGCCCCTTTAAGAATCTGTGTGAGGATATCCACAGGTATGTCCTCCCCATCCTGAATTGCCTTCATCCTTCTCTTTATACACTCCTGGCCAGTTTTCCTCAGGAGTTTGATGTTCTCTTTGACGTCTCTAATGAAGGCCTGTTTTCCTGGAGTATACTAAAGAAGGAAACATGCGTGGTTTTATCCAGTAACTAATAACAGAGTTCAGTTGTGATATTTTAAAGGTCAATCATTTTTTGATCATTTGATCACAGGTTGAAACAGGCAGCAAGTGCTTAATTTCTCTGCTACGCCCCCAGAGTGGAAATAAAGTATTACATACTTCCTATTGAAATCAATGGGCTGACTAATAAATGGCCAACAAGCTAAGTCCTCCAGGCACATGCTTGGTGGTCACAGCCCCTTCTGCTAAAAATAGAAACTGAAGCTTGCTCTGATCGCTGCTGTATAAGCACTTAAGTACCATTGTCAGTGTTAAATTGATTTATTGCATGGCACAGTCATAAATACCACTGTGGTATTAAATTTAATGAGTGCGTGGCGAGGTCATTCTGGTGCCTATCACAATCATTCCATTAGCCATCATCCCCTTCTGTGACAAGATCTGAATTAGCTGATGGGTTAGCAACGTCAGGAGGAAGGCTTCTAAAAGCCATAGCTCGGCTTCGTAGGAGTTCAGTAATTGTACTATATACATCAGTAGCATAGTACCATGGTACTGCAGTATATAGAGAAAGCGATCAAATGATTGCAGGTTGAAAAACCCTAAAGAAAAACTAAAAAGAAGTTTTAAAACTATAAAAAAAAAAGTTTAAATCAACTTCCCAATTAAAAAAAAGAAGATATTTTTAATTTTTGAAAATATTAACATACGGTAATTGATATTTTAGTGTCCGTAAAAGTCCGTTAAAATTACGGGCCTCAGAAAATGGTGAAACATTTTTTCTTTTTCACAAAGTTCAAAATTTTTTTAACAACTGAAACAGAAAAAACCCTATAAGGGCTCATACTCACTTGTGAGAGACTCGCACGATTCTCGCACCAGTCTCTCGCATGAAAACCTGGCAGTGCCGCCGGCACTGGGACCGGAGCGTGCGGCTACAAGGAAATACATGTAGCCGCACGCTCCGGTTCGAGTGACGGAGGCAGTGCCACGTTTTCATGCGAGAGACACGCGCGAGAATCGTGCAAGTCTCTCGCAAGTGAGTATGAGCCCTAAGTTTGATATCGCCATAATTGTACTGACCTGGGAAATAATGTTACTGCGTCACTTTTACGCCACAATCAACTACATAAAATAAAACTCAAAATAAAATAGCAGGCTTGCAGGACTTTATCATTCCACTAAGAATTTTTTCCCTTTTTTCGGTACATTGCAAAATCCAAAACTACAATTCTGAAAGCCCAAAAATGAAAAATCGTATGTACATGCAGGGGTTGTTTATTATGTGTGTGTTTGCCTCCTCGCTGTGTATAAGTCAGCTGCGTATAATAAATACCATCGCTAAAGGATTCCGTGTCTCGATCATTCCTTTCATAACAGTTGAAATAGCTTTGGGGAATGGCGTCTGGTCATCATGAAGAGAATTCAGCTCCATCCCAAAGGCGACCTGGAAAAGGCAAATAATAAGACAAAAAGGTTAATTATAGTAAAAACTTTCCTACCTTTCAAGGGTGTTAAGGGTATGGGGCAGATAAGCAGCGCATATTTCAGGACGGACAACTCCTATAAGCAGTTTTCTAATATTTTCAGGCACAAATTTGAAGATTGTCCATAGGTACCTTGGCAATGACATCCAGGGTGAGTCTGCTCAGCATCTCGTGCATTCCAACCTGACTCTTTCCATCTGCCTTATCCCCCAGCTTGTCCACCAGGTCTTCTGCTTTTTCGTTGAAAGTTCCCATTAATCCTATCAGGTAACTTTGAAATAAAATAATTAAATAAACCACAAGATGGATTTCATCAACCAAGGTATCATTGTAATCAGTATAACGGCGCCGACCTGACACTTTCAATAGGTTACTGTGTACAATCCTGCTGACAGGTTCCCTTTAACAAAGTGGGTGTGGTTCTCAGTAGACACCCACAGAGAAAAGTTGAGTACCACTCCCATTTAGCTAACAAAACTAGAATTATATACAGGTTTGAGGCCATATCTCAGGAATGGAGAGGTGCAGAAACAGAAAAACAAAACGCCGGATTCAGGAGGACAGCGGCATTAACAGGTTAAAAATGTACAAATTTAAGACAAGTAACAGGACCTGATTAATTTGAACACCAATGTGGAAAGAAAAAAAAGTAGTTTCATAAGCGCTGCCAGACAACAAGAGAAAAGAGATGCCGTTAATAATTCAATGTATTTATATAGGCAATGCGTTTCAGAGTCTATCTGACTGCTTCATCAGGCACGTAAAAGTCAGGATGTCGGTCTTGACCTTATATATGGGTCAATCCTTACATAGGATAACATGATAGGTGTATAGTAAGATTATAACAATTACATATAAATAAAAATAAAAAACTACACAAAAATACAAATTTCACATTTGATTTTAACAATTACAAAAAACAAAACAGATACAAAATTATTAATATTTGCATATAATAAGAATTTGATCATGTCCAAAAACATTAAAAACTGTCCTTAGGTAAATTTTACTAGTACTATGAGGTAATAGAAAGTGTAGATTTGTCTAGATCTGATATAATAGTGAAATGATATTATAATATCGAGTTGATAAGCCCATAAAACATATTAAGAGAAGGGAAAAAGGGAAATGGGGAAGTAAGGAAAGGTGGTAGAATAGAAATCATGCTGTATTTTCAATGCATTTATTTAGTCCATCAGGGGCTAACGTAGCTAATTTGAAAATCCAATACGATTACACATAATGCTGGACAGAGCATTTCAATGTGAAACGGGCATGAGGTGTGCTTGGTCCCTGGACATCATATCTCCTAAGGTATAAATTGTCTTTTCATGCAGACATGCATATGTGTATTGGAAATGGCATGTTAACTAATAAGGCTATGTTTATACCATAATATGCGTGAGTGGCACTGCTTTGCCAGACATCCTATTTTGCAGCTGATTAAATATTAATCCTTGTACTTTGCTCCTTGCTTCACTTTCCTGTGTGATGTGTATACTTATATGTATGTGCCCATACTTTAAAGTGTCTTTGTTACTTTCTCTTATGACACTGCATAAAACTATTGCTGATATTATGTGTATGGTGTTTACGTAATATTTTATTCATTTTTGTCCAGATATTAGGGGGGAATGTTCAAGGGTAAGGCCTCTGTTTTAGAGGTATTTAATTTATATCCCGACACTTGTCGATACTCCTTCAAAGTGACTATGAGGTTGGGGAGTGTTATATGAAGTTTAATGAGGGTCAGTAAAATGTCATCAGCAAATAATGAAATCTAAAATACCTTATTTTGGACGTCAAGATAATAATATCTCAGGGGTAGAAGTATCATTGCCGCTAGAGGCTACACATTACCTTACATATAGCAGGGGGAAAGAGGGCATCCCTGCCTTGTGCCACTCGATATGAGAAAAGAGGGGGAGACACAAAAGGGCAATTTAATCGAGGCTGATGGGGATCTATACAATGTCTTTAATGCCATAAAAAAGTTCCCGAAATACCAAATGTTTTCACTGTCTCAAACAAGAAAGACCAGTTAAGTCGGCCAAATGACTTCTCTGTGTCAAAACTTAAAAAAGCGTTTGCGTTTTATTTTTGTTGGACACATCAATCAAATCTATCGCCCTTCAGGTGTTGTCCCCTCCCTCTCTACCTTTCGCATAGATAGGTCTTTCAACTTATTTCTAATCTCTACCATGTTCCTCAAAACCTGCAGCTGCAGTAAGTTTATGTTCTTCTGTTTTGAGTTGCAAAGAAAGATTATTTTCAAGTTTGGCATTAAGGCATATAAATGTGAAAAACATGAAGTGTGACTAGTGTAATGCAATTGAGTGCATCCATTTCCTCATTTTGATATGTAAGCTGTTTTTTGATATGCACCTGTTCAGACTAGTTCTAGATGTGCCGTCAGTTTTTTGTTATTTGTATGTTAGCTTTCTGACTGAGCACTCCGCCCTTCACCATGCTGTCATTTTAATTCCATCCAATCACATTTGGTTCCGATCTTCCTACAAATATATGCTTGACCAAGTTATTAGCCAGAGGTAAGTGTTCACACTAGGCAGTTAGGTCAGGGAACTATTCGTTCATGAGACTACCTTGACGTTGGTGAATGGGCTCACATTTTTTGGCCAAATTTTGTGCTAAGCATCTCATGTGTTTTTCCTAAATTTCAAAAGCCATTACGCTATTCACACTTCATGTATTTCACATTGATATGCCTTAATGCAATTGAGTGGAACCATTTCCTCATTTTGTTGTGGAGGGCCGACATTAATTCTACTCAATATTAATAAGGATATATTATAATTATTGATAAATTGTATCACTTAATATTGAGCAGAATTAAGTATGCTAATGAAAGGAGGTGGAAGGTCCCCTCAGCTGCCCGCCCTCTCCTCCTTCCGTATGACCCCCAGTGCACTTTAAGTAATGAAGGTGTTTCTGTACCAATGTATATATGTTGTTATGTGTTCTCCTTTAATCTGCTGTAATCTGCCATGTGTCTATGTATATACAGTGGGGAAAAAAAGTATTTAGTCAGTCAGCAATAGTGCAAGTTCCACCACTTAAAAAGATGAGAGGCGTCTGTAATTTACATCATAGGTAGACCTCAACTATGGGAGACAAACTGAGAAAAAAAAATCCAGAAAATCACATTGTCTGTTTTTCATTTTATTTGCATATTATGGTGGAAAATAAGTATTTGGTCAGAAACAAGCAATCAAGATTTCTGGTTCACACAGACCTGTAACTTCTTTAAGAGTCTCCTCTTTCCTCCACTCATTACCTGTAGTAATGGCACCTGTTTCAACTTGTTATCAGTATAAAAAGACACCTGTGCACACCCTCAAACAGTCTGACTCCAAACTCCACTATGGTGAAGACCAAAGAGCTGTCAAAGGACACCAGAAACAAAATTATAGCCCTGCACCAGGCTGGGAAGACTGAATCTGCAATAGCCAACCAGCTTGGAGTGAAGAAATAAACTGTGGGAGCAATAATTAGAAAATGGAAGACATACAAGACCACTGATAATCTCCCTCGATCTGGTGCTCCACGCAAAATCCCACCCCGTGGGGTCAGAATGATCACAAGAACGGTGAGCAAAAATCCCAGAACCACGCGGGGGGACCTAGTGAATGAACTGCAGAGAGCTGGGACCAATGTAACAAGGCCTACCATAAGTAACACACTACGCCACCATGGACTCAGATCCTGCAGTGCCAGACGTGTCCCACTGCTTAAGCCTGTACATGTCCGGGCCCGTCTGAAGTTTGCTAGAGAGCATTTGGATGATCCAGAGGAGTTTTGGGAGAATGTCCTATGGTCTGATGAAACCAAACTGGAACTGTTTGGTAGAAACACAACTTGTCGTGTTTGGAGGAAAAAGAATACTGAGTTGCATCCATCAAACACCATACCTACTGTAAAGCATGGTGGTGGAAACATCATGCTTTGGGGCTGTTTCTCTGCAAAGGGGCCAGGACGACTGATCCGGGTACATGAAAGAATGAATGGGGCCATGTATCGTGAGATTTTGAGTGCAAACCTCCTTCCATCAGCAAGGGCATTGAAGATGAAACGTGGCTGGGTCTTTCAACATGACAATGATCCAAAGCACACCGCCAGGGCAATGAAGGAGTGGCTTTGTAAGAAGCATTTCAAGGTCCTGGAGTGGCCTAGCCAGTCTCCAGATCTCAACCCTATAGAAAACCTTTGGAGGGAGTTGAAAGTCCGTGTTGCCAAGCGAAAAGCCAAAAACATCACTGCTCTAGAGGAGATCTGCATGGAGGAATGGGCCAACATACCAACAACAGTGTGTGGCAACCTTGTGGAGACTTACAGAAAACGTTTGACCTCTGTCATTGCCAACAAAGGATATATCACAAAGTATTGAGATGAAATTTTGTTTCTGACCAAATACTTATTTTCCACCATAATATGCAAATAAAATGAAAAAAAAAACAGACAATGTGATTTTCTGGATTTTTTTTTCTCAGTTTGTCTCCCATAGTTGAGGTCTACCTATGATGTAAATTACAGACGCCTCTCATCTTTTTAAGTGGTGGAACTTGCACTATTGCTGACTGACTAAATACTTTTTTTCCCCACTGTATGTTGCTATGTTCTGTTGCTAGCTCAGGGACAGCAATAATTAACAGTTGTGGACTGGGCTTGCAGCCACAAGGTGAAAGGAAGCTACAGCTTCCTCAGAACTGCCGAGATCATTAACCAGTGCAGACGTACAGACAGTCGAGGCACTGCCAGACCCCCCAGATGGGAGAGGTCTGTTGCTTCGGGCTAAATATCACCAATGACTAAAAAAGGACTACAACACAGGCTCTCTGTACTTTAGAGGGGCCTTCACTGAAGGGGTCTCAGGTGCCCAGATTCCAGAGGTTGGATGATTGTGATCCTCGGCTGCTGCGGCCTTTGTGGGTACGGTTGCAGCAAATGTCAGGGTGAGAGCAATAAATCCAGTGTTGAAAATTTGTCTTTTATGTCCATCCTTAATCCTTTGTTCAATAAAAAGTCACGTCTTCCCTGTTGGAATATAGCTGCATCTATGGACTCTTAATTGCCTGGACTGCTGAGGCCCGAGGAGAGAAGGTCACTCTGCTTGGGGGAAAGACCGAATCCATCCCAGATTGCATGTACAAGGGGCTGAGGTGTCTACAGACTGTGTTTAGTGGGTGACCTTGGTTCGGACTACCACCCCGGTGCCCCTGGTCTTACACTGAAATCCCCCTATATATCGTTTGAACCCGAGTACAGCCCCTCCTGTATATCATATGAGCCCCCCAACAGCCCCTTATATACTGTAAGAGCCTCACACAGCCTCCCCCCATATGCATCATGAGCCCCACACAGCTTCCCCCATATGCAGCATGTGTCCCACACAGCCTCCCCCATATGCACCATGAGCCCCACGCAGCCTCCCTATACATAGCATGGGCCCCAGAGCCTCCCCATGTACAGCATAAGCCCCATACAACCTCCCTATATACACTGCATGAGCTTCACACAGCCTCCTCATATACACTACATGAGCCCGACACAGCCTCCTCATATACACTACATTAGCCTCACACAGCCTCCCTATATACACTGCATGAGCCCTACACAGCCTCTCTATATACACTGCATGAGCCCCACACAGCCTCACTATATACACTACATGAGCAACACACAGCCTCCCTATATACACTGCATGAGCCCCACACCGCCTCCCTATAAACAGCATAAGCCCCACACAGCCTCTCTATATACACTGCATGAGCACCACACAACCTCCATATATACACTGCATGAACTTCACACAGCCTCACTATATACACTGCATGAGCTCCACACAGCCTTCATATATACACTGCAAGAGCCACACATAGCATCCCTATATACACTGCATGAGCTCCACACAGCCTCCTCATATACTGCATGAGCCCCACACAGCCTCCCTATATACACTGCATAGCCTCCCATGTGCAGCATGACGCCCCCATAGCCTCCCCATACGCAGCATGACACCCCCATAGCCTCCCCATGCCCACCCAAACATCCCATACAAATAAAAAAAAAAGAATGCATACTCACCTCGGTCCCGTTCCCCAGTGCTCTGCTTCTCTCCCTGCCTCCGGTGCGCTGACTCTCAGCAGTACACAGCCGAAGTGATGAAATGACGTAATCGTGTCAGCTGTTTCTGTTAGGGCTGGCGGAAAGCACTAAATTATAAAATAATAGTAGGTGCGTTCGTAGCCCGGGGTCCACCGTGCAGAGGTGGTACACTGCTGCTAAGTAATGGCGGAAGAATTAAGCGGTGTGAAACCAGTCACACATAGGTTATGTCACCCAATGTGAACAGAGCGAACTCTGTTACTGCACAGAGCCGCACCACCGCTGAAAGTAGATGCCGGAGCCTGTTAACTCACAGAGCTCGGCCAAAAGAGCGCACAGTGTACGGCCACAGAACTCTACCCCAAGGACACGGGGTTAGAGTCCTTCTAGGCCCACTGAACGCGCGGCGTCGCTGCCGCGAGCACCGCTGTAGACGCTGGCTATGGAGCACGTGCACTGAGGCGTGCTGAGTCCCTGGTGAGGCCAGATGCCTGACTCTACCTCATACCTACCTACACCTAAGCCTGGGCACTAGCAGGCTAGGCTGCACAACACATGCGTACCAAGGGTAGGGGTTTCTTAATGAGTCAGTCACCAGAGACATTCATACGTGCATACATCACTCACTCCACATAGTCTGTAAATACAGTCTACTAGCGCATGGGCGAGCGGCCATGCGAACCTTTTATAGCCACAGGCGTCTGGGACCTTCCTGGCTTCTCGGATGGGCCAATCCGAACACGAGCAGGACCTGAGCACGTGACCCTCGATCTCCAATGGGAGATCACTCCACGGGCATGCTCAGTGGCCCGACATGAGGACTTAGTCCCTGAAGAATCTTGCTGCTGAGCAGCATGCATTGTCATAGCTGTGCCAGAGGCGGCAACAGCAAGCAAACCCACGGAGTTGGCCTGGGCAGAGCGCCGGGACAGACGAATCTGCTGAGCAGGCTCCACTGTGGCCGAAGAAGAATAGGAGACCGCTGGGTGCAAGGCTATGGATTCCTGCTGTGCAGTGGCAGGAACCCGATGCCTAACATTACCCCCCCTCCTAGGGCCCCCTCCCCTCTGAGCCTTGCTATGCTCAAACGCCGCAATGAGGAGCGGAGCGTGGATGTACTCCACTGGTTCCCAGGTCCGAGCTTCTGGACCATGACCCTTTCAGTCCACCAAATAAAACTTTTTGCCCGCATCACCTTGCATCCCACGATGGCATTGAACTCAAACTCATCCGAAGACAAGCCTGATGTCCCGGCAGATGACTCGGAGAACAGGGACAAGTGAACAGGCTTAAGGAGGGACACGTGGAATGTATCAGAGATAGCCAAGTGTGGTGGAAGGGCCAGACGGTAGACCACAGAGCTGATCTGCTCGAGGACCTTGAAGGGGCCAATGTAGCGCGGTGCGAACTTAGCGGACTCTACCCGCAGCCTGATGTTTCGGGCGGAGAGCCACACCAAGTCGCCAGGGGCAAAAGTCTGAGCATGGCGCTGGTGTGCATCAGCGGAGGTCCTCATTCTCTCCTTGGAAGCCCGGATAGCATCCTGGGTGCAATCCCAAATGTTGCGTGCCTCCACCGCCCAGTCTGCCACCCTGGAGTCGGTGGATGACACGGGCATGGGCACAGGGACGCGCGGATGCTGGCCGTAATTTAGGAGGAATGGGGTCTGACCAGTGGAGTCGGCCACAGCATTGTTCAAAGCGAACTCTGCCCACTGCAGCAAGGATGCCCAGTCGTCCTGCCTGGCCGAGAAAAAATGTCGAAGATATGTGATCAGGGTCTGGTTGGCTCTCTCTACCAACCCGTTCGTCTCGGGATGATAGGCCGAGGAGAGATTCAGCTCAATGCTGAGCAGGGAACAAAGCTCTCTCCAAAACCGGGACGCAAACTGAGGACCCCGGTCACTGACAATCTTGTCCGGCCTGCCATGCAGGCGGAAAACGTGCTTAATGAACAATACTGCCAGGCCCTGCGCAGAAGGTAACCGGGAGAGAGGTATCAGGCGCACCATCTTAGAGAAATGGTCGGTGACAACCCAAATGACCATGCTGCCACTGGACTTGGGTAGCCCCACCACAAAATCCATACCCACCATCTCCCAGGGCCTGTCAGCTACTAGCAGAGCAAAAAGAAGCCCAGCGGGCCGCTGCCGAGAGGACCTATTCTGGGCGCAAGAGACACACGCCTGAATATAGTCCCTGACGTCATGGGCCATATGCGGCCAACAGTACGTCCTCGCCAAAAGCTCAGAGGTCCATTTTATCCCAAAATGTCCACCCACCCTGGACGAATGAGCTCAAGAGAGGACCTCCGGTCGCAGACAGGCAGGGACAAATGTCTTGCCTGGAGGTACTCACTCAAGGGCAACCGGAGCCACAGTTCACAGGCTCTCGGATGGGACGATCAGCCGAGGCTCCTCCTCCTCTTCCTCCGATGACACCACAGAGCGGGAGAGAGCATCGGCCCGGACGTTCTTCTCCCCGGAGAGAAAATAGAGGGTGAAGTGGAACCGGGAAAACAACAAAGACCATCTGGCCTGGCGAGAAATTAGTCGCTGGGCTGTTTGTAAATACACCAAGTTTTTGTGGTCGGTGAACACCTGGAAAGGATGGCGAGCCCCCTCCAGGAGGTGTCTCCACTCCGAGAAGGCCAACTTCATCGCTAGCAACTCCCTGTCCCCGATGGCATAATTCCTCTCTGCCGGTGTGAAGGTCTTGGAGAAAAAGAAGCATGGGTGCTTCCAACCTTGCGTGTCCTTCTAAACAGGACCGCTCCAGCACCGACGGAAGAGGCATCCACTTCCAGAATGAAGGACTTATCTACATCAGGGCGATGTAGAATGGGAGCACTAGCGAAATGGGACTTAATGGAGGAGAAGGCCTTGGAGACCAGTTCCGACCACAACTTGGGGTTTGCACCCTTCTTGGTGAGGGCTACCACGGGTGCTACCAAAGTCGAGAAGTGGGGGATGAATGGGCAATAGTAATTTATGAACCCCATAAAGCGCTGCACCGCTTTGAGAGAATGAGGTTCCTGCCAATCCATCACCGCCTGTAGCTTGGCAGGATCCATGGACAACCCCCAGGTGGAGATAATATAGCCCAGGAAAGGCAAGGACTCCTGCTCAAACACACACTTCTCCAACTTGGCATAGAGGGAGTTTGCCCGCAGGCAATCGAAAACTTTGCAAACATCTCTCCGGTGGGAGTCAATATCTGGTGAGTAGATGAGAATATCATCCAGCTAGACTACAACCGAGGTGGTAAGCATATCCCGGAAGATATCGTTCACAAAGTCTTGGAAGACGGCTGGGGCATTACAGAGGCCGAAGGGCATCACCAAGTATTCATAGTGCCCATCCCTGGTGTTGAATGCCGTCTTCCATTTGTCCCCATCACGGATGCGAATCTGGTTGTAAGCCCCCCGCAGATCAAGTTTTGTAAACACTCTTGCTCCCCGTAGCCTATCAAACAGCTCTGATATCAGGGGCAGAGGATACTTATTGTTAACGGTGATGGCGTTAAGACCCCTGTAATCAATGCAAGGACGTAGTTCCCCACTCTTCTTCTGGACAAAGAAGAATCCCGCCCCCGCTGGTGACACTGACTTCCTAATGAATCCTCTTGCCAGATTCTCCCTGATGTATTGAGACATGGCATCTGTCTCCAGGAGAGATAGGGGATAGACTCGCCCCGGGGAGGCTCAGCACCAGGCAAGAGGTCAATAGGACAGTCATAGGGGCGATGCGGTGGTAGGGTCTCCGCCACCTTTTTGGAGAACACGTCCGCATACTGTCGATAGTGTTTGGGGAGCGAGGAGAGATCTGCGGGAACCTCGGTGGAGGCAACCTGAATGCACTCCCTCAGACATCTACCCTCACATGATTTACTCCACCCAATAATCCTCCCTGAGGACCACTCTATATGGGGGGAGTGGTACCGCAACCAGGGGACCCCTAGAAGTACCTGGTCAATACACTCGGGCATGACGAGGAGGGATATCGTCTCCTGATGAGATGGAGCAACTGAGAGTAACAAGGGGGTGGTCTGGTGGGTTATCTGTGAGGGTAGAGTGGCATCGTTCACCACTCTGACGGTGACTGGTGTACATTTAGACATCATAACAGAGGTACAGCGTGCCGTTGAGCCAAGACTGATGACATGAAATTGCCCTCTGCCCCGGAATCCACGCAAACCTCCACCTCCAGAGTGGAAGAATCAACCTCAAGTGTCCCCTTAAAGGACAGCTTGGAGGACAACGCCGCTGATTCTAGAGCGCCGCCTCCTACGACCACTAGGCGCGAGCGTTCTCCCAGCTGCTGTGGGCACCGGTTGGCAAGGTGACCGGACTGCCGGCAAACATGACAGCTCACAGGAGCTCGAGCGGACCGGGGCCTGGATCCCTCACGGGAAGCCCCCTGACGCTCGGATGCCCGATCGGAAGATTCCAGAGGTTTAGCAAAGCTAGGTAACAATCTAAACCTCTGCCTACACTGGGCCCGCTCCAACCTTCGCTCATCGAAGCGAAGATCAATACGGGTGGAGACAGTGATAAGCTCCTCCAGTGAAGCGGGAATCTCCCTGGTGGCCAGAGCATCCTTCACATGGCCAGCCAAACCTCTCCAGAATGCCAGAATGAGGACCTTATCTGGCCACTCTAACTCTGAGGCCAGCGTCCGGAACTGGATGGCAAAGTGGCTGACCATGGACGAGCCCTGTGATAATGCCAGCAGCCGGAGCGCGGTGTCATGGGTGACTCGTGGCCCCAGGAAGACCTGCTTCAGAGTGTCCAAGAACCGCGAGACACTCTGCACCACATGATCACCACGCTCCTACAGCGGTGTGGCCCACTCCAAAGCCCTGCCCGACAAGAGAGAAATAATAAATCCCACTTTAGCCCACTCAGAGGGGAATCGTGCGGCCTGCAGCTCCAGCTGTATAGAGCACTGGCTTACGAAACCCCTACAAGAAGCACTATCACCCGAGAACTTCTCGGGCAGCGGGAGGCGGGACAAAGTCGGGGCAGGGATGGCTGTGGTCACACGGGAGATAGCCTCTGTGGCTGCCTGAACAGCGACCGCAGTAACATCCGCAGCTGAGGCTGAACGCTCGAGAGCCGCCAATCTGCCCTGCAGCTGCCGGATGTACTGCAGCAGTCGCTGTTCATCCGCCATTATTAGCCAGACCCTGGCGCTAGTATAATGTTAGGGCTGGCTCAAGGCACCAAATTATAAAATATTAGTAGATGTATTCGCAGCCCGGGGTCCACCGTGCAGAGGTGGTACATTGCTGCTAAGTAATGGCGGAAGAATTAAGCGGTGTGAAACGAGTCACATGTGGGTTACGTCACTCAATGTGAACAGAGCGAACTCTGTTACTGCACAGAGCCGCACCACCGCTGAAAGTAGATGCCGGAGCCTGTTAACTCACAGAGCTTGGCCAAAAGAGCGCACAGTGTACGGCCACAGAACTCTACCCCAAGGACACGGGGTTAGAGTCCTTCTAGGCCCACTGAACGCGCGGAGTCGCTGCCACGAGCACCGCTATAGACGCTGGCTATGGAGCATGTGCACTGAGGCGTGCCGAGTCCCTGGTGAGGCCAGATGCCTGACTCAACCTCAGACCTACCTACACCTAAGCCTGGGCGCTAGCAGGCTTGGCTGCACAACACATGCATACCAAGGGTAGGGGTTTCTTAATGAGTCAGTCACCATTCATACGTGCATACATCACTCACTCCACATAGTCTGTAAATACAGTCTATACTAGTGCATGGGCGAGCGGCCATGCGAACCTTTTATAGCCACGGGCGTCCGGGACCTTCCTGGCTTCTCGGATGGGCCAATCTGAACAAGAGCAGGACCTGAGCACGTGACCCTCGATCTCCAATGGGAGATCACTCCACGGGCATGTTCAGTGGCCCGACATGAGGACTTAGTCCCTGGAGAATCTCGCTGCTGAGCAGCATGCATTGTCATAGCTGTGCCAGAGGCGGCAGCAGCAAGCAAACCCACGGAGTTGGCCTGGGCAGAGCGCCGGGACCGACGAATCTGCTGAGCAGGCTCCACTGCAGCCGAAGAAGAATGGGAGACCGCTGGGTGCAAGGCTCTGGATTCCTGCTGTGCAGTGGCAGGAACCCGACGCCTAACAGTTTCACACGTTGATTGATGGAGGAAGTGGTCGGAGGCCCCACCTCCACCAAAGAAGTCAGCGCAGATGGAGGCAACAAGCGGGTGGGCAGAGTGCTGTAAGAGGAGGGCAGCCGAGGACACCTGGGTGTTGTGAGTTCATTTTCCCTCTTCACCGTTGATGTCTGATGAACTCCCTCTTCTGGTGAAGGAAGGTAGTGAGGCTGATTACCAAACACCTGATCTGGTAGATGATGAGTGGGTAACAGGAACTGCTGACTGGATATAAGGCAGCTGACGCCCTTCTGAGTCGCTGGTGATTTCTCTGCTGGATTCTTGGAGACCAGTCTGATTCCTGCTTCCCAAAGATAAGTTTTTGCTCTGCTATTGAACTTATTAGTTTTGTTTACCTTGTTTTTTGGAGTTCAGCCATCCCCGGTCAGGGGTGTGCTGAGTTCCATTTTTGTCTCTGATCAGTTTGTCTCTTTGCTCTGTCTTCAGAATTTACCTGAGTGCTGATATAGTCATTTTGAAGTCCTAGCGACTTCAGGGCCTGTTTTTCCTATCAGACGGTTGGGACATTTTTTTGTAGGGTTTTTTATGGATTGCAGACAGCAGCTTTTCTATCCTGTCCTTTTTAGTTAGCTTGGGCCCCATCGTTTGCTCAACCTATCTTTCTATCTGTGTTAGTGTTTTCATCTTGCTTCACCGTCATTATATGTTGGGGGCTGCCTATTGCTTTGGGGTCTGCTCTGGGGCAGTTTAGATTTCCCCTTTCTTTCTTTAGGCCTATTTAGTTCTCCGGCTGTGATCGAGGGGTCTAGGGAATCGTAGGAGCCCCCCACGGCTACTGTTAGTTGTTGTGGATAGGATCAGGGGTCTGCAATCCGATAGCTTCCAACCTCTCCGGTTTTCTGGACTTAGCTTGTATTTTTGTTTTTTCCTCCCTCAGTGACTCATTCATAACACCGGGGCTCTGGTGTCCTGACGTCCTCCCACAGAAATACCTTCAGCATCTACCGGTGTACCTGTTCTTGTTGCAGGTCCATGGTCAGGAATTCCACAGCGGTGAGACCCAGCTCCTGCACACTTGTTTCCAGTGCATGAAGATGAAATAACGGACACAGATACCTGTTCTGATGCAAAATAAATGCTTTTACCTTCTTTTTCAATGGTAATGGGCACATCAGTTACAACACAGTCCACACAGCATTCCCCCTGCTCTTTCCCTTTCTTACTTTCTTCGCCCTCACACACATTACCGGGTAGTAGCGCCCTTGGTGGTACTGCAGCTTCTCTACTGTAGGACCTCAGTACATATGGGATCCCGCTCATCCGTTTCGCCTCGGACTTGCCAGCTTCAGCCCTATTGAGGATCTGCCACATCATGAACATTCTGCACCTGCATGACTTTTGGACCACGGTTCCTTCTCCGTTCCTGCTGCTGACGTGAACTGTAACTTCCCCAGGTGCTCCGGTCTTATCCAGCACCTATCTGACTGTGCCTGTGCGTCTTCACTTAAACAACATTGCATAGCTGCTATGTTGTCCTGGGCTTAGAGCCCTTGTGGACCTGTCGGGCGTGCTCTCCCTTCTGACTTATTCCTATCACCTACACTAGCTTAACCCATAGCATCGCCTCCTACAGTTTACCCTAAGCAAACTTCCTAACAGCTATACCTAATAAGGCCCACTATCTAGTGGCCCATTCCATAACTATGCTTAGCCATTCCATGAACTCTATACTATAAGTGCCCTCCTCTAATGTTCCCAAAGGAAGCACTATCTTAGGCTAGTTTCACACTTGCGCCATTTTGCGCAGCGCTTCAAGCACACATGAAACGCATGCAAAAAACGCTTGCAAACGCTTGTAAATGCTGTGATTTTTCATCGCATCATCGTGCACATTTCGACAAAAATCGCAGCGTTTGTATGCGTTTTCAAGCGTTTTTCCATGCGTTTGCGTTTTTTATGCGCACGGGTTGTCTAGGTATCACATTTCACAGGAGGAAAATCCTTGAAAAATTCTTGCAACAGACACCACCAATGAGACATCAGTGGGCGTGTGTTATGGGAATTCTTTATATAGACCCTGTTTACAGCCAAATTCATCACATTTGCTTGCTTTTTTCTCTTGTCAACATGGATCTGCGTTGGAAGAGTTTTCACTTCAACTTGGATCTGGACATCAGGATGGCTCAGTCTTATGAAGTTGCTTGTCATCAACAAAGGGAGAGAGAGACACAGCGAAGACGGCAGCGGCGGCGCTTGTGGATACATCCGATTATTGAACTCCGGGAGAGCCGTGGAGCATACCACACCCTCTACAGCGAGCTCCAGGCAAACCCGGAGAAATTTACTGATTATACCCGGATGTCCCAACAAAGCTTCAGTGATTTTCTTGGTCGTGTCCAAGAAGCCATCCGGAGACAGGACACACAGCTCCGTCGTGCGATAACTCCTGAGGAACGGCTTCTGGTCACATTACGGTACGTAATATTGCAAAACCAATGCCTGCATAATTTTCTTTGTTGTGACATCTACTATTCCAAAGCTGGCAGAATTATTGTTCTGCCATGTAGTAAACAAAAGGCTTCAGTATTATTTTTATGACATGTAGTAAACAAAAGGCTGCATAATTATTTTTATGCCATGCATTTTTTTTTTTTTTAATTTTTTGTTGTTTTTAAAAATCCATATACATAAATATTAATTTTTGTTCTCTCGGTTTCCCAGATTCCTGGCTACTGGAGAGAGCCTCTCTTCACTCCACTTCCAGTACCGGATTGGAATCTCCACCTTGTCGGGAATTGTTGCGGACACCTGCCGGACTTTGTGGAATGTTCTCTGCCCATGCCCACCGCCGAAAAGTGGATGGAAATAGCAGAAAAATTCTGGACAGTCTGCAATTTCCCCAAGTGTTTGGGAGCGGTTGATGGGAAACGCATCCGGATTATCAAACCAAAAAGAACTGGATCTGAGTACTATAACTATAAAAAGTACTTTTCTACAGTACTCATGGCCATTGCAGAAGAGAGATTGCATGTTTGTTGCAGTGGACATTGGGGCATATGGCCGTGGGAATGACTCCCAGGCTTTTAAGAACTCTGACATGGGCCGGAGGTTGTATGGCAACCATTTCAATTTCCCCATGCCACGGCCTCTTCCCAACACCGAAGCTCCACCACAGCCATTTGTAATGGTTGGGGATGAGGCATTCCAGATGTGCCAAAACCTGCTCAAACCCTACTCCAGCCGGGACTTGGACCACACCAAAAAAAAAAATTTTAATTACAGGCTGACCTGGGCCAGAAGAACTGTAGAGTGTGCCTTTCGTCTACTTGTCTCCAGATGGCGCATTCTCGGCACAGCCATTAATCTGAAACTGGAAACAGTGGATGAGGTGGTGAAGGCCTGTGTGGTTCTACATAATTTTGTGATGGCTAAAGAGCACCCGAACTTTGAATTCGATGATGCAGCTCCTAACCCATTGCCTGAATTCACTCAGCACCCTCTCAGGTCATCCGTTGAAGTTGGCCAAATGAGGGACCAATTTGCGGCCTACTTCATCTCAGATGTAGGTCGGGTGGACTGGCAAGATCAAATGGTGTAAAAATATTTTCTTGTGTGTATGTTAATAAAAAAACTGTTTTGATACCAGTACCGAGTGCTCTCTGTCTTTTTACACCAATACAATAATCAACTGGCCAGGTGTACCAGAGAATTCATGATGCTGTGTTTTGAATTTACTAGTACTCCTGACCAGGTGACTATACATACACACACACAAGTTGTATGACCTTCATCATCTCTACAGTTTGTGTTCAATTTGCAGCGATGGAGATAATACAAGTAATATTTGTGTCACCTGTAGTGTTGAGCATTCCGATACCGCAAGTATTTTTTCGATATCGGAAGTCGGCATCGGAATCGGAAGTTCAAAGTTGATTGACAGCCTGACGTCATCATGATGCGCGGTGTGTGCGCATCATGATGCGCCGTCATTTCGGGCCTTCCGGGGGTCTCTGCCGGCCTGCCGGGGGGCTGTGCCGGCCTGCCGGGGGGCTGTGTGGACTGCCCGGGGTCTGTGCCGGCCTGCCGGGGGGCTGTGCCGGCCTGCCGGTGGTCTGTGCACCCTGTGGGGGTCTGTACCGGCCTGCCGGGGGGCTGTGCCGGCCTACCGGGGGGCTGTGCTGATGTCCGGGGGTCTGTGCAAGCATCGTCCGATGGGACTACAAGTCCCATCTGGCGATGCCTGCTACCATGACAGTGATTGACACATTAGCCAATGATGGGACAGTAGTAGTCCCATCATCCGGCTAATGTGTTAAATGTTAAAAAAAAAAAAAATACTACATACATACTACATGCATGCTACATACATACTACATGCTACATACATACTACATACATACTACATACATACTACATACATACCACATATATACTACATACATACTACATACATAACACATATATACTACATACATACTACATACATACTACATACATACTACATACATACTACATATATACTACATGCATGCTACATACATACTACATGCTACATACATACTACATATATACTACATGCATGCTACATACATACTACATGCTACATACATACTACATACATACTACATGCATGCTACATACATACTACATGCTACATACATACTACATATATACTACATGCATGCTACATACATACTACATGCTACATACATACTACATATATACTACATACATACTACATACATACTACATGCTACATACATACTACATACATACTACATACATACTACATGCATGCTACATACATACTACATGCTACATACATACTACATATATACTACATGCTACATACATACTACATATATACTACATACATACTACATACATACTACATGCTACATACATAACACATATATACTACATGCATGCTACATACATACTGCATGCTACATGCATGCTACATACATACTACATACATACTACATGCTACATACATGCCACATATATACTACATACATACTACATACAATACATTCATACAATACATACATAGACATACAGTACATATAACATAGAGTAACATACTTACCAATACTTGTCACATTGTTCCCCGAAGCCATTGTCTTTTACGGAATAAATATTAACATAACAAACCACAAAAATACTCACCCACGATCCGAAGCAGTCCACGAGTGTGTCCCACGACGATCTTGGGTAGAGAACTGCAGCATCAGCTGTTGCTGCCGTTCTCTACGGGCTGCAGGAATCCAATGACGGAAGGTAGGTATCCTTCCGCACTGTATTCCTCCGCCACTTAAAAAAAAAAAAAGTCCCTAGTCTCACTTTATGCCATTGCTGCGTGGGAATTTTGGGATTGGGATACTTTGGGGGTGTGGAGAGACGAGGAATGGCTGGAAGTTGAGGAAGGGGTTCTAGGGGAAGGGGCGATGAAAGTAGTGGGGGAAGGGAGATCAGGGATGGAACTGGAGGCAGGGTGAGACATATTAGGAGGAGATGGGGGAAGGACAAACAAAGTCTTTTGTTTTTTTGGCCTCTTTGGGGCAGGAGTCTCCTGCCTGGACAGACTTCCACCGTGTGACCGCCTTACATTGCTCGACCGCCTTGAACTGGTGGACCGTGGCCTTGATGGGTAAAAAAGGGAATGTGGGTCACCCCTCTGATGCTCGGTGGTGGCGGTGCTCCTAGAAGGAGAAGAAGTGGTTGCTGTGCTCCTAGAAGGAGGAGAAGTCATGGCGGTGCTCCTAGAAGGAAGAGAAGTCGTGTTGGTGCTCCTAGAAGGAGAAGTGGTGGTGCTCCTAGGAAGAGAAGTGGTGACGTTGCTCCTAGGAGGAGAAGTGGTGGCAGTGCTCCTAAAATGATGAGGAGTGATGGCGGTGCTCCTAGAAGGAGGAGAAGTGTTGGCGGTGCTCCTACAATGAAGAGGAGTGGTGGCGGTGCTCCTAGAATGATGAGGAGTGGTGGCGGTGCTCCTAGAAGGAGGAGAAGTGGTGGCGGTGCTCCTAGGAGGAGAAGTGGTGGCAGTGCTCCTACAATGATGAGGAGTGTTGGCGGTGCTCCTACAATGATGAGGAGTGGTGGCGGTGCTCCTAGAATGATGAGGAGTGGTGGCGGTGCTCCTAGATGGAGAAGTAGTGGCAGTGCTCGGAACAAGAGAATAGGTGGCGGTGGTCCAAGCAGGTTCTGCGGTGGCAGTGCTTCAAGATGGTTGACTGGTGGCGGAGGTGGTGCTCCAGACAGGAGCAGCGCTTGCCATGATGGTGGCGGGGGTGGAGTGTCCAGCAGCACTCGGCATTGGTGTGGTGTAGTGGTGTCCGGCTTGACTTGGAATGCAGGTGGCCGTGCAGTGGTATGCAGCAGAAGTCGGTAGTGAGGTGTAGCGAGTCAGTGGTGCCACAGTTGGAAATGACACCACTGACTGCTGCACGTACCGATTCTGCTGCATAGCCTGCAAGTAAGCAGTGTTGCAGGCCTGCAACACATTCAGCTGTTGCTCTGGACTAAGGTGTTCTGCCATGCCCCGTTCAATTTTACTGAAAAAATGGTGCGCTGGTCTGTTGAGGTCGGCCTCCAGCCGGTCAAGGCGCTGGTCAACAGAGTGGAAGCGGTGTTCCATGTGGGTAAAACCGCATTCCTTGAGTGAAAAACCGCTTTCCACTCTGTCTAACAGCGCCTTGAGGCTGGCATGAAAGGCCTCGCTCAAGTGCATGAACTCGGGCATGACAAGAGTCAAAGCAGGAATAATACAGCAGTACAATACACAATGCAGTCACTGTTGATCCTGAGGACACTGTTGTGTTTCCTGCTGGAATATATCTAGCAGGAAACACAACAGTATCTGTTATGAACGGGTCGCCGAGGAGGAAATAAAAAACAACAAGCTAAGTCTCAGAAAACCAAAGAGGTTGGTAACTATGCAGACTGCAGACCCCTGATCCTAACACGCAACTAGGAGCAGTCGTGGAGCGTTCCTATGGTGGTCCTAGATGCCTCGTCACAACCGGAGAGCTAAATAAGCCTAAAGCAGGAAAAGAGGAAAACTAACTGCCCCAGAGCAGACCCCAAAGGAAAGACAGCCCCCCACATGTATTGACGGTGAAACAAGATGAAAACACAAAGGCAGGAAAATAGGCTGAGCAAACGATGGGGCCAAACTAACTAGAAAGGACAGGAAAGGAAAGACACTGTCTGCAATCTGCCAAAAACCCTACCAAAATGTCCAACACAACTGATAGCAAAATTGACCCTGAAGTCACTGGACTTCTCCCACTATATCAGCACTCTGAAACATTCTGAGACAGAGCAAAAAGAGGTCAATCTAATAAGGGACAAAAAAAAGGCAATTTGGCAAATACAGATAAATAAGAGTGGAAATTCAGCAAAGCCCAGCCGGGCTGGCTCACCACACAAAAAACTGAACTGACCAACAAGAGCAAGTGTGAACATTAGCAAAAACAAACTTAACTTGAGAAGACTGGAACTGAGCTGAGTCCAAGGCCTGAGAAGCAGACTGAATCACCAGCACCAGGATAGGGCGTCGGCTGTCTTATATCTAGTCTGATACTCCAGAGATCCAATCGTTATCTTCCTCACAATGTGGCAGATCACTACCAATTAAACCAACCTCACTACCTCCTGTCACCACCAGAGGGAGAACGGAAGGAGAACTCTCAACTGGTGGAGCAGAAAATTAGCTCATAACAAGTATCATCAGGAACAAGAGTCAAAGCAGGAACAATACAGCAATACAATACACAATGCAGTCACTGTTGATCCTGGTGACACTGTTGTGTTTCCTGCTAGAATATATCTAGCAGGAAACACAACAGTATCATCAGGAACAATACAGCAGTACAATACACAATGCAGTCACTGTTGATCCTGATGACACTGTTGTGCTTCCTGCTAGAATATATCTAGCAGGAAACACAACAGTATCATCAGGAACAAGAGTCAATGCTGCATCACAGAGCATGGAAATACTTACTAAACACCTTTTTGGAAGTTGGAGAGGCGCTGTCCCAGCCATCTATCAACGCTGCGGCCACCTCATCCCAGAGTTTCTGGGTCACCACAGTGTCCTTGTAGTGCTGGTCATGGCTGTTCCACAGCGGGACACGCTCCTGGACCAGGCGGATCAGGTACTCGTCCAGATAGACGTCTTCATCCCGTTGTGGAACCTAGAAAAAAAATACATTATAATCTTGGAAATTTTTTTGAAGGAAAAAGATAGAAAAATAGAAATAAAAGAAGCAAGATAGAAGATGAAAAACAGGACAGAAAAAAAGGAAGAGAAAAAATAAATTAAAAAAAATGGACATTGAAAGACTGTATACTTACATTCCGTCTCCTCGACGGGACTTGGCTAGGCTGCTCCGGCTGTTCGGCCTCACTTGCCGGGTCCTATGATGATGTCTGTAAAGAACAAAAATTATTACACATTTGTAGAGGCAGCTATACTTACCCAAAGGCAGGAAGATACTCACCTCACACTCGGTTTGGGCCAGTTCTTGCTGGGATGGAAAGTATTCCAATCCCGAAGACATGCTGCAATTTTAAAAAAAAAAACATTAGTACATAATAAATTTGAAAGGACAGGCAGACATTAGGTCTAACAATACTCACATTTTGGCTGCTGCAGCTTGGATCCAAAGTTGGAAGGCTGTCTTGTCTCTTCAAGGCTGTCTGTAGAGTAGTGGTCTGACAGTGCAGACACCTTCTTTTATCTAGACTCCTCTCAAACAATGTTGCTTGTGTAGTGGGTGGTTTAAACAAATGTCTAGACATTGTTTACTCTAAAACCACGTGAGCGCAAAAAGCGCTGACGTGCACACGTCCATGCACACGCATGCAACCCCATAGACTGTAATGTTATTTTTTTGCGCATTCCGTGCTCACACGTGCGCATGCGATTTTTTAACGAGGTTGGGCGGAATAAAAAATGCAACATGTAGCGTCTTGCGCGTCTGGGCGCACACCTGAAAAATGCGCAGCACACGACAACGCTGATGAACGCATGCAAGCGCTAGACCCTGCGCCGGCCATGTTAAATATTGGGGACCATTGCGCGTGTGCCCGATAGCGCGCGATGCGCTGTGCGATAAAACGCTAGTGTGAAACCAGCCTTACCCTAATCTGCACAGAAATACAATAATCATAACAAAGCACAATATCTTACAGTATGTACAATATGGTAACATATAACGTGGCAATACCAAAAAGACAGTCGGTAATACACAGTCGTGTAGCAGTACCGAAGTATAACAGTATATTTACATTAAAGATCTTAAAGGGGAGGAGGCATTAAAGGGGTATTCTATTCCAATCCCCTATAGTGCGGACCGTGGGCATCTGGTTTCCAGCCCCACGGCTGTCTCGGTCCGAGGGCCAAACGTGGCCCACATGCTGCACTTTGCCTAGGTCTGCTTATGAAGGGTTTTTAAAAAAATATTTTAAGTAACAAAACACCCAAAAATCATTTAAATTTGCTATCAGTTGAACCATACTGACCCATAGAACAAAGTTACTTAAATGTTAGGATGGAAAACAAACACTAAAAACAATATCAGAATTAGTGTTTTGTTTTTTTATATGCCAACCCACTTGGATTTTTTTTCCATTTTTCTGTAAATTATATCGTAAAATATAAAACTACAACTCATCCTGAAAAAAACAAGCCTTCATATGTTTATATGGCTATGTCAATGGGCTATTAACAAAAAAAAAACAAATGTTGACTCTTGAAAAAAGGTGAGGAAAGAAACAAAAGTGCAAAAAATAAAAATCGCCGGGTGTTTGAGTGCTTGGCCGGGGTCACACTTGCGAGAAACTCACACGAGTCTCGCGTCTCAATACCCAACACTGCCGCTGACACTCGGACCGGAGCGCTAAGCTGCATAGAAATACATGCAGCCGCACACTCCTGTCCCGAATGCTGGGTATTGATATGCGAGACTCGTGCGAGTTTCTCACAAGTGTGACCCCGCCCTTTAAGGGAAAACCCAAAGCAGTGCTAAACATCTTACTGTTATTATATTAGAAAAATATTAAGTAAAGTTAAAAGGGGTTGCCGGTTTCAGAAAACATGTGTACTCAAACGGTTTGTTTTTAAAGAAAAAAAAAAAGTTTACTTTACTCACCCTTCTTGGATCCAGTACTGAGTCTCCGCCGCAGCACCTGGTATTGTCTGCAGGGCTGCTGATGTTACATTGAAAGGACTGCAGACAATCAGAGTGCACAACCACTTTGAGCTGCTCGTGTCGTCTACTTTGGCAGACCTACTGCGCTCACCTTTGTTTTTTTGTTTTATTTCAATGATCTTTTTATTGATAGCTTAAAAGTATAACAACACCGATCAAGAAGTATTCCGTTTTCATACACAAGTGTACAGACGGTGTAATACCAGTAACAAAGATATATTATATTTTTTATTTTTTTTTGCAGCAAAAGAAAAAAGGACAGAGAAAAGAAAGAGAGAAATAAGTAGAGAGGGAGTAGAGGAAGCAGTAAGAGAGAATACAGGAGGGGTTAGGAGGGGGGGTCTGACAATATCACAGGTTGAGTTTCGTGCGGCTCATGGATTGAAGGAGGATCTGTATTTGATCCATAAGCGCCAGTTTTCTTCGGAGTGCTGTGAATGATTCACCGAGGCAACAACTTCGGTCATATGAAACAATTGGTCTACCTTTGACAGCAGTTGGTGGAGAGAAGGAGTCTGGATTGAAACCCAATAAGTGGGGATTAAAAGTTTGGTCGCAGCAATAATATTAAGAATTAGTATGGAAGTCCCCTGCTTGGAACTCAAAGGGAGGTTTAGTAAAGCTGTTTCCGGCATTAGCAACACTGAGATCTCTGTTATGTCACTAACAAGTTTCTCTGTTAACTCCCAGAAGGGTTGGATGGCAGGACACGTCCACCAAATATGTAAGAAATCTCCCTTACTCTCCTCAGAGCGCCAACAACTGTCCTGCGCCCCAGACCGCCAAACGCAGGTCTGCACTGGTGTAGTGTACCATCGTGATACAATTTTGAAAGCATTCTCTTGAATTTTCACACAGCTCATTGGGCCATGAGAATGCGCATAGATGTGATCAATTTGTGATTGTGAGAGTTTATAGCCCAAGTCTTTTTCCCAATGTGCAATGTAAGCTCTCCTCGGGGGCAGATCTTTAGATAGAAGCATCAGGAGATTGTGGTTTCATATGGTGTTAGTTTGCGTAAGGTGTCTGGGCAGTAACGTATGTTTTTCAATATCTCTCTCAGAGAGTTATATTGTAGAAAATTAATGCTCGAGGGTGTCAAGAGGTCGTTCAATTCCGATAACGGGAGGAGCGCCCCCCCAGTCATAATCTGGTCAATGGAAATATGTCCCAGTCTCCGCGCTAGGTCCCCTCCCTCCCTCAGAACATCCAACGGAGGTTGTAAGACGTCTGAGAGTCTCAGTAATGGGGACGAGGGAGGAGTCAAGAAGGCATGGAGATTCGACCAGACCCTAAGCAAAGCTCGGGTCAGGGGGTTGGAGAAAGAGAAAAACTTCCATCCCTTGGTACATGTTAGTAAAAGGGACCTAAGAGGCACAGGCGAGATAAGGTTTTTTATGTTGACCCAATATTTGTCACTTGTGTTTCTTATCAAGTCTACCGACCGGGAAAGCACAGCTGCATAATAATAGTTTTTAATGTCAGGGGCTCCCATCCCCCCCCTGACTGCGCTCACCTTTGACAGCGTATTTTGAAAAGAACCATATTAGATTGGTGGCTGACCACCTATGGAGAAGCGGCTGTGTAATGATTCTGTCACGTATCGAAAAGAAGTTCTTACGTTCTGCTGAATGCTGGGTCCATAATCCTCCTCTGTTTGTGCCAGTGCTCGTAATCCCGATCAGTCACTAAACCGGTTCCCATAAATCTGTAAAGGGGATAAAAAATTATAAAGAAAATACAATATGCACTAGGTAATTATCAGTTTTGTAGATATACAGAATATATAGACAGGGATTTTTATGGACTGAACACTTACAGGGGTTGTATCAAGGTCATAAGTTATCCCCGTCCGATAGAACAGAGGATGACTGACTGTTGGAAGTCCACCACTATGTATTCCATCTGTATAGCTTCCTATGGATGAGAGTCTCAGTCTGGCCCCATCCTGCTCTGCCCTTATTGACATTGACATCATTTGACATATGGTAAGGTTTTAATACTAGAGACAGGTTAGGACCATCCCGATGGGTACACCTTGTCGCTGTGGGATGCTTTTATGCTTTTTTATTTAATCAAAATAGCATTAACTAAGAACGTATGTTATTTATATGTATTATTATTACCATTTACTGATTTACTTACTGTAGGGTATATGCTCATTTTATATTTTTTGTTTGGGTTTTGTCTCAGATTACATAGCAATGACCTGCTGACAGATTCATTTTAACACAAGTCAACAATACTGCCAACAATTATGATTTTACCCCTTCTCCATTCATTGTTTATGAGATTGCTGGATAGATCAGAGCACTGTGCTCAGTTTTCTACAGCTGTTACATAGACAATGAATGGAGCGGAGGCCGGCCATGTACAACTCCACTCCATTCAAGACAGATTTGCAGAGCAAGGTTCTCAGGATATATGAATGGGGATAACTTGTTATTTTGGGAATAATTCTTTTAGTCTCTCTGCACTGGACACCATCCCATTGACTCACCAAATACTGTGTCCTACGTTGTGAAGAAACCAGATTGTATCTTAATTTCCCAGACAACCATGGTTTTGCAAACCAAGAAGAATTGAGTTTTTATCTGTATATTGGCTTGTGGATTTGTGTTTATGTCTGGTGGGTCAAGAAGACATACTTGCATACCATTTAACTTATTGTGAAGGGTCCCGTTACATTTAGCGAAGCACCAGCGATCCCGACAACGATACGACCTAGTCAGGATCACTGGTGCATCGCTAAGGCTGTGTGCACACGTAGCGATTTTTAAGCGTTTTTGCCGTGATTTTTGGCGCAAAAACGCTTAAAAATCGTGCACAGAACGCCCCCCATGCATTCCTATGGCATTCCGCACATGCTGTGTTAATGCTGCGCTATTTTCCGTGGCGGAAACGCATCGCGGAAAAAATCGCAGCATGCTCATTCTTTGTGCGGAATCGCAAAGAATTGCCGCGATTCCGCACCCATAGGAATTCATGAGAATCGCTTACTTCCCGCATGTGGCTATGCCCACCATGCGGGAAGTTAAGCGTCTCATGTGCGGTTGGTACCCACGGTGTGGAGGAGAGGAGACTGTCCTCCAGGCCCTGGGTACCATACCCCTGTAAAAAAAGAATAAAAAATAAAAAATCGGGGTATATTTACCTTCCGGCGTCCCGCGATACATTCCCGGCCTAAGCGTTCCCAGTAATGCCTTGCGGAAAGGCCCTTTAATGACGTAGTCTCGCGTGACTCTAGCGGTCTCGCGAGATCGCTATAGCAACGCGAGACTACCTCATCACAGGTCTCGCAAGGCATTACTGGGAACGCTGAGGCCCGGGAATGCAGAGCGGGACGCCGGAAGGTAAATATCCACCGAATTTTTTATTTTTTTTAGCATTTTAACATTCTATCTTTTACTATTGAGGCCGCATAGGCGGCCTCAATAGTAAAAACCTGGTCACACTCGTCAAACACTATGTTTGACGAGTGTGACCAACCTGTCAATCACTTTCCAAGCGATGCTTCAAATCGCTTAGAAAGTGCTTGAATATCGCATGCGAAAATCGCGGCAAAATCGCGGTAAAATCGCGGTGAAATCGCGCGGAAAAAACGCGCGATTTCTGGGAAGGAGTCCGGTTTTTAGTAAGCGTTTTAAAATGCTACGTGTGCACATAGCCTAAATGGTCGCTAGTGAGCTGCCAAACAGGCAGATCTCACCAGTGATGCAGCAGCGATAAGGCTGTGTGCACACGTAGCGATTTTTAAGCGTTTTTGCCGTGATTTTCGGCGCGAAAACACTGCGAAAACGCTTAAAAATCGTGTACAGAACGCCCCCCATGCATTCCTATGGCATTCCGCACATGCTGTGCTAATGCTGCGATTTTTTCCGCGGCGGAATCGCATCGCGGAAAAAAATCGCAGCATGCTCATTCTTTGTGCGGAATCGCAAAGAATTGCCGCGATTCCGCACCCATAGGAATTCATGAGAATCGCTTACTTCCCGCATGTGGCTATGCCCACCATGCGGGAAGTTAAGCGTCTCATGTGCGGTTGGTACCCATGGTGTGGAGGAGAGGAGACTGTCCTCCAGGCCCTGGGTACCATACCCCTGTAAAAAAAGAATAAAAAATAAAAAATCGGGGTATATTTACCTTCCGGCGTCCCGCGATGCATTCCCGGCCTAAGCGTTCCCAGTAATGCCTTGCGGCAAGGCCCTGTAATGACGTAGTCTCGCGTGACTCTAGCGGTCTCGCGAGATCGCTATAGCAACGCGAGACTACCTCATCACAGGTCTCGCAAGGCATTACTGGGAACGCTGAGGCCCGGGAATGCAGCGCGGGATGCCGGAAGGTAAATATACACCGATTTTTTTATTTTTTTTAGCATTTTAACATTCTATCTTTTACTATTGATGCCGCATAGGCGGCCTCAATAGTAAAAACCTGGTCACACTAGTCAAACACTATGTTTGATGAGTGTGACCAACCTGTCAATCACTTTCCATGCGATGCTTCAAATCGCTTGGAAAGTGCTTGAATATCGCACGCGAAAATCGCGGCAAAATCGCGATCATAATCTCGGTAAAATCGCGGTGAAATCGCGCGGAAAAAACCGCGCGATTTCTGGGAAGGAGTCCGGTTTTTAGTAAGCGTTTTAAAACGCTACGTGTGCACATAGCCTAAGGCTGGTTTCACACTTGCGTTTTTTTGCGCTGCGTTTTTGCGCAAACATGCGCATGCGTTTTTTTCCTATATTTAAAATGGGTGCGCATAGTCATGCGAACCTGCCAGTAACCTTTTTTTTTTCCTTGGCTGTGTGCCAAAGGTGGTTTTGCCCCCGGTGGCCATTAGGGTCATTGCACTGTGGTGATTTCAGTTGTAGTTTTCCCCCCGGTGGCCATTAGGGTCATTGCACGTTGGTTACCTTAGTTTGTGCACTTAATTATGTAACAGGTGTGATAGCTCTATAAGAGAGTATCAGGTGTGTTGATCACTGTTGGTGATAGTGTTCATTTCAACCATCCTTGGTGGAGGAAGGAGCTGGAGAGCATTCCTTGCAGCACTGTCTTAGCCCTGGTGTGGAAGGAATCATATGGGATTTCCTTGTAGCTCTGACAAAGCTTGGTGGCAGCGATTCAGGAGGAGAGCTGCATGCTGGTGGTGGACTCTGTTGCCAGGAGCAAGTGCAACAGAGTAAAGCTAAGTTCTGTTTCACCGTTTGTGCTTTTTCCTTAGTGTGTATTAGTACAGCGGTGGGGCCAGTGCCTGCGCCACCCAGCTCCCTAGCAAGGGATAGATGTAGGGTGTGCTAGGGCGACAGGTTCATGATCAGCGCCCGGTGCGGAACCGGTATAGGGAACGTTAGGAGCGTTAGGGACACTGACTCAGGTGAGTGCAGGAGGTCTCCACGTCCCCTTTCCCTATCGCAGGGCCCACCATTGTAACTGTTTCCCTACCTCTTGTCTTGTCGTTTTAGTTACCGGCCTGCGAGCCATGTCACACAGGACAGTATCACGTGCCGCGTCCTGCTGTTTTAGTTACCGGCCTGCTGGTCGCGTCACACAGGACGGGTCCACGTGACACTGAGCAATTCAAACACTACTTATGTTATGATTGGGTCACCGAGGAGGAAAGCAAGACCAAGCTAAGCCACAGAAAACTAGAGAGGTTGGTAACTAAGCGAATTGCAGACCCCTGATCCTATCCACACAACTAGCAGTAGCCGTGGAGTGTACCTACGATGATTCTAGACACCTCAACACAGCTGGAGAACTAAATAAGCCTAAAGCAAGAAAGGGAAAATCTAAACTGCCCCAGAGCAGACCCCAAAGGAATAGACAGCCCCCCAACATACATTGTCAGTGAGACAAGATGGAAACACAAACCTAGGCAGGAAAATAGGCTGAGCAAACGATGGGGACCACACTAACTAGACAGGACAGGAAAGGAAAGACACTGTCTGCAATCACGCAAAAAACCCTGCAAAAAATGCCTAACACGTCTGATAGAAAAATACTGAAACCACTAGACTTCGCCCACTATATCAGCACTCTGGCATATTGTGAAAGCAGAGCAAAAAGAGGCCAATCTAGTAAGGGACAAAAACAAACTGGCACAAACAGTAACATAAGGATGGGAATTCAGCACAGCCCCAGCCGGGACTGGCTGACCACACAAAACTGAACAGACAAAACCAAATCAAATGTGAACAATAGCAAAAGAACACTTAGCTTGAGCATGCAGGGACTGAGCTGGAACTAAGACCTCAGGAGGCAGGAAAAAATCACCAGCAGGGATAGTGGGAGTCGGCTGTCTTAAATCCAGTCAAAAACTCCAGATGTCCAATCGTCCTCCTCATTATCAGGTGGCAGGCCTCTGTTAATTAGATCAGCTCCATTACCTCCTGTAACCACCAGAGGGAGCCTGGAAAGAGAACTCGCGACCCCTCTGTCAATACAACCAGTTCCACTACCTTCACTAGCAACCAGAGGTAGGCCAGAAAGTGAATTCACAACAGTACCCCCCCCTTGAGGAGGGGTCACCGAACCCTCATCCACGCCACCAGGCCGATCAGGACGGGCCCAGTGAAAAGCACGGGGTATCATGGGAAAACCACAACGTTTAGCAAATCAATCTACAAAAGCCTTAGCGGAAAATGTAGACAAGGAGCAGATCAGAGTAATTGCCAAAAGGAACTTAGGTTGTACACTGCCCACAGCAAATGTGTGCGCAAAACGTTTTTCTCATTTAGGGCAGACAGAAGTAGTATGAAAGGCGTCTCCACAGAAAAAACACAGCTTATTACGCCTTCTAAACTCCTGACGTTGCGCCCTAGACAAAACCCATCACATTGCATGGGTTCAGACGTTTGTTCAAAAGGTGGCAACGCCTCTCGTGTAGTTTTACGCTCACGTAAACGCCAATCAACTTGAATGGCCAATGACATAGAATCGTCAAGACAAGAGGGAACAGGAAATCCCACCATAACATCTTTTACAGTTTCTGATTAACCCTTCCGAAAGAGAGCTGCTAAGGCACTGTCATTCGCGGTAGTAAGGACCGCCCACTTTCGGAATTTTTAACAGTATAACTCTGCAGAATCCTGACCCTGGTTCAATGCCAATAAGGTTTTCTCAGCTTGATCAATAGCATTAGGTTCATCATACAGCAACCACAAGGCTTGAAAAAGTGCGTCCACATTAGTCAGAATAGGATTTCCAGGTGTCAGAGAAAAAGCCCAAAACTGGGGATCGCCGCGCAGCAAGGAGATGACAATTTTAACCTGCTGCACAGAGCTCCCTGATGAGTTAGGCTTCAAGGCAAGAAATAGTTTACAATTATTCTTTAAATTCAAAAATTTAGACCGATACCCAGAAAACACATCAGGAGTAGAGATTTTTGGTTCAACAGCAGGTGATTGAGCGAGATAGGTGGAAATTCCCCGCACTTCAGCAGCGAGCTGCTCAACACGATCAGACAATTGCTTAATCTCCATTAAGGAAAAAAAAATCCTCCTACGACCCCAGTGAAAAAGAGGAAAAAATATATATTAAAAAAAAAAATTCTGACACTTTTTTTTACAATTCTCTCCTGCTTTTGAGTACCCTAGAATCTGCGGTTTAGGCTGGTGATTCTGTTATGATTGGGTCACCGAGGAGGAAAGCAAGACCAAGCTAAGCCAGAGAAAACCAGAGAGGTTGGTAACTAACCGGATTGCAGACCCCTGATCCTATCCACACAACTAGCAGTAGCCGTGGAGTGTACCTTCGATGATTCTAGACGCCTCGACACAGCCGGAGAAATAAATAAGCCTAAAGCAAGAGGGGAAAGCTAAACTGCCCCAGAGCAGACCCCAAAGGAATAGACAGTCCCCAAACATATATTGTCGGTGAGACAAGATGGAAACCAAAATGCAGGTAGGAAAATAGGCTGAGCAAACGATGGGGCACACACTAACTAGACAGGACAGGAAAGGAAAGACACTGTCTGCAATCACGCAAAAACCCTGCAAAAAATGCCCAACATGTCTGATAGAAAAATACCGAAGTCACTAGACTTCACCCACTATATCAGCACTCTGGCATATTCTGAGAGCAGAGCAAAAAGAGGCCAATCTAGTAAGGGACAAAAGCAAACTGGCACAAACAGTAACATAAGGATGGGAATTCAGCACAGCCCCAGCCGGGACTGGCTGACCACACAAAACTGAACAGACAAAACCAAATCAAATGTGAACAATAGCAAAAGAACACTTAGCTTGAGCATGCAGGGACTGAGCTGGAACTAAGACCTCAGGAGGCAGGAAAAAATCACCAGCAGGGATAGAGGGAGTCGGCTGTCTTAAATCCAGTCAAAAACTCCAGATGTCCAATCGTCCTCCTCATTATCAGGTGGCAGGCCTCTGTTAATTAGATCAGCTCCATTACCTCCTGTAACCATCAGAGGGAGCCCGGAAAGAGAACTTGCGACCCCTCTGTCAATACAACCAGTTCCACTACCTTCACTAGCAACCAGAGGTACGCTAGAAAGTGAATTCACAACAACCTAGCTGTGGCCAAGTTTACCATCTTCACGGACAACAACCCGCTGACTCACTTGGAAACCGCAAAACTAGGTGCGCTGGAGCAGCGATGGATGGCCCGGCTGTCCAACTACAAGTTTATCATCAAGTACCGAGCGGGATACAAAAATGCCAATGCTGATGCACTGTCCATAATGCCCAATCTGCCAGATGGGGGAGAAGATCCTGAGGCACTCGACGAAATTGAGTTACCTGCCTTTCACTGGCCAATTGCGGCCCAACGTGCTCAAGGAGTGAAAAACAAGCTCTACATCATGAAAGAGGCCACACTAAATCCAATGGTCTTGGAAGCGTACCATGATGGGGCAGGACACTTCGGATGGAAGAAGTTGGAGACCCTACTCTGAGAGAGATTTTACTGGGCTGGTATGAGGAAGGCCATTGAAAATTGGTGTCGGGAGTGTGGACAATGTAACCTGCGCAGGAAGGACCGTAACAGCCAGCGAGCTCAATTACAGCCAATCATCACCAAACAGCCACTTGAGTTGGTAGCCTTAGACCATGTGAATCTGGTCCCAAGCCGTTCAGGCTATGTCTACGCTCTCACCATCATTGACCACTACTCAAGGTTCCTGGCAGTCATGCCTGTCAAGGATCAAACAGCCAAGGCAGCAGCCAGAGCGTTCCAACAGCACTTTTGTCGACCACGCAGTTACCCTGAGCGAGTGCTTACAGATCAAGGCCCAGCCTTTGAGGCAGAAGTGTTCCAGGAGCTCTGTAACTTGTACGGCTGCAAGAAGATCAGGACAACACCGTATCATCCACAGACCAATGGCATGTGTGAAAAGATGAACCAAGTGGTAATTGACCTATTGAAGACTTTGCCCTTGGAAGAAAGAAATCTGTGGCCAGAGAGGTTGCCAGATCTGGTAGATCTCTACGCATTCTTGTAAATTCCACCAACTGTAATCCAGCCTACTTTATGAGAACAAGGCCTGGCAAGTTACCTATTGACTTGGACATGGGAGTCCTGACACCTGAGGTGATGTCACCAGATGCTGACTGGGATATAGAGCGGCAGCAGCAGTACCGTAAAGTGCAAGAGTGCGTAGAGAAGTGTTTAGCTCAAGCAAGACAGAGGCAGGAAAAGAACTACAATCAACACGCACCTGCAGTTCCCTTGTCGCGAGGAGAACAGGTCCTAAAGAAAACGAGGAGGATGCACAAATTGGATGACCAATGGAAGGCTGAACCCTACACAGTCTTACCTTCAAGTTTTGATAATACCAAGATGTTCTGTCTCCAACATCTGATTTATTACCTGCTTGTTAATGTTTTCAGTGTTTCTGGCTCCATCTAGTGACCAGAGTCATAACCGCAGTGTTGTGTTTTAGTTTCACTTTGTTATTTCCCTCCATTTGCAGTGCATTCTGGTAAGGCTGCAATGCACCTTGGTAGCCTTTTGCAAAGGATTATGGTTACTTCAGCTCCCATTTTCCCTCCAGTCCACCATTTTCCTTCTGCCTGCATTCAGGAAGCATCTCATTTTTCTTCTCCCCTTGCGACAGCATCGCTGGTATGTACTTATGTTTCCTGTATCCAATTCCTGTCTCATATTATTATTATTATTTATTTATATAGCACCATTGATTCCATGGTGCTGTACATGAGAAGGGGTTACATACAAATTACAGTTATCACTTACAGTAAACAAACTAACAATGACAGACTGATACAGAGGGGAGAGAGGACCCTGCCCTTTCGGGCTTACATGCTACAGGATGGTGGGGAAGGAGACAGTAGGTTGGTGGGTTGCAGCAATTCCGGTGTTGGTTGAGGTGATATCACCGGTAGTGGTGAGAGAGAAGGAGGTAGCGGGGTCATTGCAGGCTGTAGGCTTTCTTGAAGAGGTGGGTTTTCAGGTTCCATCTGAAGGATCCAAATGTGGTTGATAGTCGGACTTGTTGGGGAAAAGAATTTCAGAGAATAGTGGCTATTCGGGAGAAGTCTTGGAGGCGGTTGGGTGAGGAGTGAATAAGTGTGGAGGAGAGGAGGAGGTCTTGGGAGGACCGGAGATTACGTGAGGGAAGGTATCGGGAGATTAGTTCAGAGACATATGGGGGAGACAGGTTATAGATGGCCTTGTAGGTCAGCATTAGTAATTTGAACTGGATACGCTGAGGGAATGGGAGCCAGTGAAGAGATTTGCAGAGGGGAGAAGTGGAGGAGTAGCCAGGAGAGAGATGAATTAGTAGGGCTGCAGAGTTAAGGATGGACTGGAGAGGTGCGAGGGTGTTAGCAGGGAGACCACAGAAAAGGATGTTGCAGTAGTCGAGGCGGGAGATGATGTTAGCCTCCTTAGTTAGATCTCCCCTGGTTAGCTATTAGTGCAGATGATGTATTATGTATATATGAATCCCTGATGAACCCAGTATTGATTGTATGCATATGTTTGCTTGTAGTTCCACCGCGCCAATATACCACCACGTTCAATAAAGCACAGATTCAACCTACAGTCTCCTTATTGGACCCCAGTATATCGGTTTAGCTGCCTATATAACTACATGAATTCTGCTTCATTTAGTGAGGACAGAACACAAGGTATGCCTTATAAGTAAGGATGGAGGAGAAACCTCATCAGCAGTGTCAATGGATCATCTATTGCGTGCCCTGACCAACTAAAGGAAAGGATGGGAGAGCAAAACAACCTTCAACCCATAGAAGAAGAAGAAAAGGTCAGCACTGTACTCCGTGAATTCCCTGCAAATTGGACAAGAGTGGACCAAGCCATCGTAGTCCCTGTCCTAATCTTTCCCCAGCCTACTGCAAATGAAGTAGCAGAGACTCAAGACAATCCTGAAAATCGGCAAGTTCAGGCAGCGGATGCCACACGAGCAGTGGAGCAAGAGAATCCTTGCCCTGCCAGTGGTGAATCTGTCGTGCCCACAGAGAGTCTAAGAGTTCGCAGACGGCTACTACCCAGTTTACCAACAGCAGTAACAGGCCCACCAAACCTAAATAGGCCATTAGAAGTACCCATGCTAAGCAGATCTATCCATAGTACAAAAGGTGAGCTCCCAGCTAGGTATAGAAATTAAAGTGAAAATAGAAAATGTAAACAGTACATGTAAATATAAAATGTAAATATGCAACTTTTCAAGTATATGTGCCTACAGAGACTCTGTAAGAATCCTTGAGCAATCTCAGTTTGTTTTGATGGACAATTGGGCCACAGGCTATGTGTGGCCAAAACTATACTTGTATATAGTTACCAACTGCTCAGGAATGGACCATGGACAATGACGCATGGACTAATCATCACAAGGACTATTTTTGAGCTATGGTTTTCGTAATTTTTCATTTTTGTAATCTTGTAACAGTTATAATTGTTCATTTGTTAATATGTTTGTTCATGTTTCCTCAATCTGGGAGTACTGAATTGCACTAGGGGGAATGTGGTGCCCCAGGAGTACGGTCGCCACAGTGGCATTACCTCCCTCCTAGGGAGTGTGATGTCATGCTTGGAAGCAATGAAAGGGTCTCTCTATCAGGTAGTTCCAGCACACAGCACAGTTCCTGCTCCGGGCCAGCAGAGGGAGCTCTGAACCCAACTGCTGAGGAGCTGCTCTCTGTGGTCAGGAATAGGAAGTTAGTTAGTTGGTGCAGAGAGAGGGAAGAGTGTGGACGTGTGGAGATGAGCTGGGGGCTGGAGCAGAGCTCACCCCTAAGCTGAAGCGCATTGACCGGACTCCAGAGTCCGAGGCTGTGTGGATACTAAAAGTCCCACAGCAGAAATTGGAGGAACAAGAGGCTGCAAATGCTCTGTTCCCATCTGAGACTCGACGACATAGCAGCAACGTGTGTGAGCCAGAGAGAGAGGGCTAAAGCTGCCTGTCATGCGAGTGGAGTTCTAGGTAACAGACAGAAAGAGGAACTTGTGTGGAGTTCAGAACCGCAAGTACTTCAGAATAACACTAGAAAGGAGACCTCACAACCCATCTGCATAGAAAGATTCCCAAGTTGCTTCCAGGCTGACTAACTCCTGTACCCTCTGTAATCTGAATCCTGCACTGTACCTACAAAGCACAGTAAAAGGTAAAAAAAACTGCTCTCTGTTGTGTCTTTTTAATTCTCCCTTCATCACCTTCACAGCACTGCTACATCTCTTTCTACCTACTACTTCCCCATCTATTCCTCAACATCTTCCTCATTTGTCCTGGGACTCAGCTCTGTCTGTGGAGAGCTATTCCACCTCTGCTGCATCCCACCATCTGTCCCAGAGGATCTGCACTGCAGCACTGGTCCCTTCTGACCAGATACCACAGGTGGCGTCATGAATTCTTATTACCAAAAACTTTTATCTTCGTCATCCCTTGTAAATAATCCCCTTCCATTGGATGCCCAGGGCCATGGACCAGGTCACCGCCGCTGTGACACTGTCCCTTTAAGACACCGGCCCAGTACCAAGTATCCCACTTGCCCTGGCGGGCGCTCCATCTACATTTCATTTTTTTTCTAGTCAAGATGGGGTGCAGAGTGTACATTAATGAGAAAAGAAATGAACTTTTTTGAATTTACCTAATGGCTGCAATGAAAGAAAGAGTGAAAAATTTAAAGGGGTCTGAATACTTTCCGTACCCACTGTATGTGGCTGCCTGTATTTGCAACGTTGCTTCACTTTTTATTTTAGATGCAAAAGAGGAAATGTTCTGTAAAATCTGTAAGCCATTGTTACCTTGTTCCAAACAAATTTTCAATTCGTTTATAGAAAGCGTCTTTGGCGTATTTTGGTGACATCAAGAATTCCTGTATAAAAAAAAAAAATTACTGTAAAATGGGATAAAAATACGAGTATTAATCCACTGTGTGATTTTGGTTATGTTCACATAACACTTCTGCCCCACATTAGTGACTCCGTTGAAGAGTCCATCTGAATACTGTTCTGTATGGAACCCTGATGATGCCACTCACTACATTAAGGCAGATAGTCTGGCCTCCTTTCCGTCTATATTTTTTGTGTCATCTACGGTAAATATAATTTAGCCACTGCTGGAATGGAGGCCAGACAGAGTACAAAGTGCAAACAAATAAAAGCGTGCTATGCCGCTTAATGATCTTTGCCTTACTCCAATATCACTAGTAGAAAGAGTGTAGGTTAAATAATAATAGGAGTACAAAGGAAATTTGTCTGCCTCTTTGTAGTGAATGGCTCCATCAGGTTTTCATCCGAATTTCATATTTCAAGACTTTAGATGAAAGTCCCGACAAAGTCACTAACGTGATAAAAACATAATATGTAGTGATAAGAGAGAAACTTGAGGCGTTCTGTGAAAAAGGAGCCTATAACCCCAAAGGAGTCCAGACACTGAGCCGTGTGCTATGGTTTTTATTCAGGTGTAGGCAAAAACAACACATTTCAGGGAAGGACAGTCCCTTTCATCAGGCATCTACTTCTAACAGAGTTATGTATCTATATATTAATCAGAGATGTAATTATTTATATCTTGCTCGGATATTTCTGGCCAGGATTAGGAACTTTACTAGAGGCTCGTTTGTATCCGCAAATTCAGTAAGAACATCCAAGCTTTAATAATAAGGTTGACATTATTTCCAGCAGTACCCTTTGAACTCATCAAAACGTGATTTTCAAAAAGATATAAATTGCTCCTAGAATACTATGAATGATGCTGTGGTATACATGACAAAGGGGAAGATCTGCCGTTAAAAGATTGGTAGGTATTACTGTACCAGAAACGTGTTGTGATACACTTGACGAAGTGAACGTTCCGTCCCTGAAACATGTTAAAAAGTTGGTTTGATTACCGGATGAATGGGAAGGTTTGTTTTCAAAATACGTTAAAAGATTGGTGAAATATACCAGACAAAGGGAACAGTCCGTCCCCAAAACGAGATAAATGATTGGTGAGATATAATCGATGATGATGATATAACTGATGAAGTTGACAGTTCATTCCCGAAATGCATTGTTTTTGCTTACACTCTAATATAAACCACAGCACACACTCAGTGATTTCCTCCTATCGCTAAACTGATCACAAAACCCAAGTCAGGAGATCAGTCGAGGAGAGGACCAGCTGACGCCCAACTACAACTATTTGTATTCACAGCACATTTGGATATTATGCTCCCATCATAACTGTATCTGGTGAAAGTTTAATTATTATCTTCACCTCCCTAGTGTTCATAAGATGGGACTCTATGAAGCACTATTTCTATTTTGTTTTCTACAGTCATTAAAATGTTATGTGAACATAGCATGCAATGAGTATCAGGCCCTGCCGGTCATATAGGTAGAAGTAAGACAAGTACAGGGTCGGCCATTTATGTGGATACACCTAAATTAAATGGCAATGGTTGGTGATATCAACTTCCTGTTTGTAGCACATTAGTATATGGGAGGGGGAAAACTTTTCAAGATGGGTGGTGACCATGACGGCCATTTTGAAGTCAGCCATTTTGGATGCAACTTTATAAATGGCCTACCCAGGTGTATCCATATAAATGGCCCACCCTGTATATTCAGTTCTATTGGCTGAGATACATTGGCACATAGAATATTAGCTGTGGATAGACAGTATAGGGGGGAAGATATGGTAGACTTGGCGACATTATTGGCTTGGTCAAACACATTGACATCTCAGTCACCTCAATAAGCAGCACAAAAGCTGCATGATGTGACTTATATGACTACATAGACATGTTTGGCTACTTGCCTTAACTCCTTCTGGGCTGACAACAAGGACCATTACATTGTGTAATCCATTAACCCGTATGACTGGACCATACTTCTCAACCCTAGAAGAAAAATGATATTATGAAATTACAGAAAAGTGTGAGTTAACCAATCCTAAGAGGAAATGGCAGACACAGTGCAACGCCTTTTAGTATGAAGCTTTCCCGGAAATCGGCTGATTGTGGTAACTCTGACTTCTCAGCCACTGTGATATTGGCATAACGCAGATGAGTCATCACAGCTTCTATCCTGCAAATTATTCTTCATGGATTTCCCTCCTTTTTATAGCCTGATGTGCCTCTACCCTCCCTGAGACAGAAGATGCATTCTCCACTGTGCTTATTTTGGTGATCAATATATAACCCCTCCCGCTATCTCTAACACTGAGATAGTGGAGAGTAGAGCAGAAAGGGCCATCAAAACCAGGAGCAAGAGCCCTAACAGATTTGTAGAATTTTCTGAAAGTGTTACGCTGGGTAAAGGGCTTAAAGACACTCTGCAACAGTAAAATGATAGAACATTTTTAAAACAAACTATTTAGAAAGTTACTTATCTTTGCATTTAGGAAGCAAATAAAGACTATCATTCAAATGGACTGATCCAGGAAGGAAAAGGATAATCCTTCAAGCGCAACCAAAAATCTATGGTGCATTACAATAATAGTCCTGTTAGGAGTCAGGTTTCTGCGGTCGCTATGCAGGAATCCAGACCATCACATTCTGCAGTCTCCTGCTGTTTATCTACTGCAAAGGAGATTGCAGAGGAGATTGCCTTGCAGCAAATCTCTCCAGAGGCTAAGTCCTTCCATCCACCTTCTGAGCATGCTCATGAGACGATCTCCCATTGGAGATCGGGAGTCATGTGCTCAGGTCCCGCTCCAGATCTCATTGGTCCATCTCGGAGATCTGGAAGCTTCCGGAAGGTCCCGGGTGCTATAAAAAGTGTGCATGGCTGTTCCGCCATGTGCTAGTATAGACCATACTTGCTGCTGTGTGAATGACGATGAATGCATGATTCTGGTGAATGACTCATTTGAAACCCCTACCCTTTGATATTACGCTTGTGTGAGGGATTGAGTTCAGTACCAGCGCCAGCGCGCCTCTGCTTCATTGTCCACAGCTGCTAGCGTCCGACATTGCGCTTGCATCTAGCATTGTCGTATAGCGGCAGTGTCCTACGCCATGCTGCAGTAGCAGTCCACTTAAGCGTTCGCGGCTGCGACGCTACACACACGGTAGGTCTAGAAGGACTTAGTACCGCCATCTTTGGCTATTCCTGTGACCCTATACCGTGTGTGTAACCACTCTGAGTACTTGTGACTTTAACAGGCTCAGCTCTTTTATGTTCTTAGGCATCTCTGTGATGTAACAGAGATTGCTCTGTGCACTTGGGTGACGGTTAACCCTGTGCACAATACCGCCATATTGCTTCTGCCACCACTTAGCAGCGGTTATATCACCTACTGCACGGTGGACCCCGAGCGGTGAACTCACTTTATTAGTTTTTTATTTTAGTGCGTTCCGCCGTTCCTAACAAGTCCATTCTTACTAGGACAATACAAATGTGCATACAAAACAATTAGATTTGTGTACACTCCTATGTCCCAAGTATTGAAGCATTTTTTATGTTTATTACAGTTTTGCCACTAGTTTTGCCACTATTTTAGATTTGTCCTTTTTTGTACTATACTATTATTCCAGTCCTATTATCTGCCTATGGCTCCCAACTTCTGGTTCTCCAGCTGTTACAAATGTACTGTACAACTTTTACACCCCATTTTAATGAAGATTTCTGCTTTCGCTGATAGACTTTACACCATATTTTTGAAAATGACACATTGTTTTATTAATTTGACGTACGGTAAGTTGAAAAATGCTTTTTTTGCTCTCTTGAACCTTTGGTAATGTAAAATGTTGCAATATCTCTTTGAATAAACTTTGCAATGCCCCGCATTAATCTTCAGCCTTGCAGAAAAATGTAGTTAGACAGATTTTATACTCCACAGAGGGTACTGAAGTAGCATTGCGTAAAAATGTTGCTATATTTGCAGATGAATCAGCTGAAAATATCTGGACAATGAAAGCCACACCAATATGTTGAACAATCCCCAGCAAAAAACGACAAGGACTGAAAGAACTATAGAGTATAAAATACCCATCACATTAGATTAAAGTTGTCTGAACTTGCTGATTTCAGATGAATCACTTTACCATCTAATTTGTATGAGGGCCTCCCAGTTTTCGCGCTATAGATGACGTTGAGGAAGTGCAGGATCAGCCACTGGAATTTCAACAACCAATCATTTTGTTTGGTGGATATCACAGAGAACACAGGAGCTCTCAGCTGAGTGTGAGATTGCGCTGTGGAATGGCATTTACTTCTTATAGTCGCACTCACTTTGTAAAACTGAAGAGATAGACCTTTCGGAAGAGCTAGTAACGAATTATCACTGGTCATTATCTGATAACTTACCATTCCAGAAAGGTGTCATATATGACCAGGTTATTCCTCATCTGCTTAATTATTGTGGGAGAGTGTCCAAACAGGAAACTGAAAAATATGCAAAGTCTACATGACATAATTATTTATCACTTTGGCGCTGTTACTTAAGTTTTATTATGACCATGGGTATAAATACATATGCCGATTTTCTGGCATTTTTGCAACAATCACATTAAAGGACACATCAATAATGGTGTTATTTAATACATAACTGTATGTATGGAGCAATAGAAAAGTGTTGTGTAACACAGTAATCTCATATACAGAAACTAGTTAGAGCTGCTACAACCAGGAGAACAAGTTTTTTTGATGAGCCATCATTTTGGGGAAAAAAAATAATGCTTAAGAAACTCAGCTGACTTGTTATTCACCAAGCAGCATGACTGCAAAAAAACACAACATAAATGTATTTGGGAGTGGCCGTCCTTCAGCTGCCGTTGACGTTCACTTCAATGGGAGTTGAGCTGCAGTACACGAGAATGGACGGTGTATAGAGGTGTGGTGTTACGACTCTACACTGTGCACATCCGGTCACTATAAAAGCTAATCGGTGACGGTGCCGACTTCCATTGACCTGATATTTAAGACCTATCAGAAGGAGAAATCATCAATGTCTAGGTCCTAGGAAACCTTGCTAATAATTGTAGAAAAAAAGTTCTGCTAATCGTGAATAAACTTTGCATTTTGTAGCAGCAGCGCCTCTGCCTGCAGTCCCTCTCTCCCTGCAGAGACACCAGAGTACTCAAATGCAACGGCTCCCATCCTGCTACTTCCGGGTCTGCTGCTGCCCGAGGTGCGTGCACCGCAAGCAGGTCTCCAGGCACTGTACTTAGGGTGCATATACACTTCCTTTTTCTTAAAGGGGCCACGTGTATTCCTCTAAACTGTCCCCAGCCAATAGCTGGAGGTCACTTACTATTTAAAGCACCTCCTCCAACATGTAGGTGCCTGTGCAATGTTGTGAGTTTGTTCCTAACATTCTTGTCAGTTCTCAAGTCTCAGTGCTTGTATCTCAGCCTGCTGCACCCTCCAGTGCTCACCTCAACGGCAACCAAGCTTGCAGCACCTGCCAGTGCTTACCTCAATGGCAGCCGGTCCAGTTGCACCCGCCAGTGCTCACCTCAACGGCAGCTGGTCCAGTTGCACCTGCCAGTGTTCATCTCTCCATCAGCCGGTCCACTCTGCTCCTGCGGTTCCTGTAATCTTCTCTGCCTGCCTGCATCTGTTGGAACTCCTTCGGTCCGTCACAGATACCTGTTCCTTGAGGTCAGCTGCCATCTACCCAAGGTCAGTCCAGGAGTAGCATCTGGACCACCCTCCTTGTCTCTCCTCAGATCTCAGTGTCGTTAGCCTCTGTGCATTTGTGGTCAGATTAGGTGAGGCTCCTAGTCACGCCCCTCCAGGTCTTTCTTGGGCTTCAGCACAGTGGTTCCTCCACCCTGCTTGTTACACATTTTCTTAACCCACCAAGATCCCTACAGACCCATGACTTTTTACAGCTGAGCGTTTGGCTACTGTATAATTGGAATAGGAAGCTGATTTGCCGGTTAAGACTGGATCTACACAGAGATACAGTATGTGCAGTGTGACTTTGAGATCAGGGTGTCGTGGTGCATTCTGTGACCTTCCTCAACTGCGACTGAGAGTTGCAAATGTGATTGAATTTCTGTCCCTGTTTACATGTTGCATGCCACACACTTGCTATAGACTTTAATGCAAATTGCATGGGAATGCAAATTGTCTGCAGTTTAGCTGCTAGTTACTAAATAGTCAGTGACAGCAAGTCGCATAATTGTTTTTGTTTGAGTGTTGGAGAATTGCTATTGCGCAACACATGTCACTGTGTTGCCACAATTTAAAATTGAGGAACCAAATGTACCAGCTGTCTATAATGACCAGGGGCATAACGATCACGATCGCAGAGGGTACAACTACCACCAAGCTTATGCAGGAAGGGAGCCCGCCGAGGCTCCAGTGACTATTTCAGTTAGATAAGTGTCTGAGGACACACATTCAGCTGAAAAGTTTTGCAGTGCAGAGACCCACGGAGTCCCTGCACTGCACACCAACAGCGGAAGTCGGCATGCAAGTCTGAGGTGGCACATAGCAATTACGTCATGCGTCGCTCATAGCAGGCACACCAAAGTCACTGCCAGCCTTGGCGCCGGCTATAGAAGAGGACACTGAGCGTTGTGGAAGTTGAGGAAGGTAAGAAGAATCTTTCTTTTTTTTTTTTTCAAAAGTGTTACAGAACAGCACCTGAACATGGAACATTATTACAAGATGGGCCCAAGAGGGGGGATATACCAGGATGGGGGACATTATTACTGAAAGGGGACTGGATGGGGATGTTATACCAGGATGAGGGAAATTATACCAGGAAGGGGCCTAGAATGAGAACATTATGCCAGAAAGGGGTCAAGGAGGGAAACATTATACTGGGAAGGGGCCCAGGATGGAGGACATTATACCAGGAAGGTGCCCAGGATGGGGGATATTATACCAGGAAGGGGGCAGGATAGGGATTTTTTTTTACAACAAGGGGCTTCACGATGGGGGACATTATACCATGAAGGGGCCCATGATGTTGGACATTATTACTGGAAGGAGTATAAAATGAGAAACATTCCTATTGGAAATGGACACAGGATGCTGGACATTATTATTGCAACAGGTCAAGCATGGAGGACATTAGTCTTGGAGGGGGCACAGAATTAAGGGCATTATACCAAGATGGGTGACATTGGTACAGCATGGGGGACATTATTACATTATAGGGGGGGAACACGAATGTCTTTATAATATTTAGCACGCTACAAAGGTCCATACATCTAATCAACATTTATATGAGAGCCAAGGTCCACATTTTGCCCCAGGACCATCGAACACTAGTTATGCCACTGATGATGACAGTAGTATTTAGCATGCATGGTATATAATGCACCAGTACAATACCCACATTAAGAGCTTGTTAGACCCAGAAACGGGGTCCCAGCATGACTGCAGAACCTCCATTCCCTATTGCTAAACTATAGGAGAGGGAGATGTGCCTACATTTGACATCTGAACCTATGAAATTTAAATGCTGTCAATGCAAATATGCAAGCTATTGTTGTCAGCGGTGTGTTTTCCAGTTTACTCGCTTCTAAATCCTTACCTGTCTCTAGGGGGACCAGGGATGTGGTCATACTTCATGTGTGTATAGTAGATGTAGCCACAATAAAGCAGGAAACAGATGGAGACCAGGATCAGAAGCAAAATAACAGCTCCCATTATAAAACTCCACACCCCCATGTCTTCTTTTATGGAGCCGAGTATCAGAACAGGACAGAGGCTGATTTACTGTAACACAACCCAAGCTAGGAGCAGCAGGCTATACAATCAGTCCCAGCGTCCCTCCCCCAGAAGCAAAAGGAGGTGTTTATTACATTCTTGGGCAGAGGCCCTTTACATAAAGGAAAGCATATATTTCCTAGACAGAATGAGGCACATGATTGTGTGAACGCTTTCTAAAGAGCAACAATGACACAATTCTGCTAAACTATTTATAGATTGTTATATAGCGGTATAGACACAGATACAAAGTGTTACACGGTTACACCCACATAACGTAAGAAAGAAAAAGTTTAAATTAGCAACACCATAAAACTAATAAAAGCAATTCTATAAATTCTAATAAAAATCACATTGACTTAAAGAGGTGCTGTCACCATGTCAAAAGTGGCAAGTTCACTCTCATATTTTATTCTCACTGCTCCCCTGAGTATTCTGTGTTTTTTTTTACTGTTACTGTATTCATGTTATCTTGGTTCTGATGCTTTGGTTATGTTGTGAGTTTAGTCTAGTGCTTTATATATAATAACCTTAGCTTTGGTGCTGTGTTTATGTTATGAGCTTGGTTCTGGTGCTGTGGTTATGTTGTGAATTTAACCTAGTGCTGTTTCTATAATGAGATTTGTTTTGGTGCTGTTTGTTTTGAGCTTGGTTCTGTTGCTGTAGTTATGTTGTGAGTAGAGTTTAGCAACTTTTGGTTTTTTAGGGTCGAGTTTCATTTCGTGAAACCCGACTTTTCCAAAAGTCGGGTCGAGCAAGATCGGCCAATTATAGGGAAAAGTCGGGGTCGTCCCGAAACACGAAACCCAATGTAAGTCAATTGGGAATAAAAGTCGGCAGTGAGAGGAGGACAGGAAACACACCTACAGTGCCCATTTGAATGCCAAAAGCATCAATTCTTCTTACTTAAGCTTGTCAACCTTAATTAACTTCATAATACAAGTTACGCACTGAAAAATGGGGGTTATTTGGCTAAAGTTGTGGGGGGGTAGGGCTGGCTCCAGGTTTTCATGTGCCTTGGGCGAAAGAGCGCCCCTTTAACACATACTACAACTCATCATGCTCCGATACGGCAGAGAAATAGCGGTATAGTACAATGAAAAATACTTCACTTTTTACATCACATGACGAGGCCCATCTATTTCTCCATACAGAATCATTGGTCCCATATAATGTTTGAAACAGTATATGATGAGCTCCACATAATGCTACAGTATATGTTGGTCCCCATGGATGAAGCTCCACTGTCTTATGGGCCCAAATAATGCTCCAAACATAATGGGCCCCATTTCTAATGCTCTAGTGTATAATGGGCCCTGTAAATGCTGCTCCAGTGTCTGATGTCCACCTTTGGAATGTTCCAGTGTATGGTGGGCCCCATCTATCATTCTCCAGAGTATAGTGCTCCCCAAAAATTGCTGTCCCAACATTGAAAACAATCAAATAAGTCTCCTCGCTAGGGAATCCCTGTACTAGTCTGGACTCCTCGTCGTCCCCATCTTCCATCTCACTGCACAGTATTTCAACCTTGCAAGTGCTGTGATCCTGAGCAAGCAGGGGGGGCCCACTTGTTGGCGATGGCACTGGCACAGGGCCCCTGATAGTACGGTGGTGTGTCTGATGGCGGGTGGGCCGAACCTGCACTTTCATCTGCAGCTTCCTCTTTGTCACCGTGTAAGATGGAACTGTATATGGGAAGGGTAACCTGAGTTTCATCAGGGTCAGATTCAGGCCGTGTAGCGTGCGAGGGGAATGTAGTGGTCTGGGTCAATGTACCAGCAGATCCATCGAGCAGTGGCTGGGCATCAGTGCACTTGTGTCGCCCCCAGGAGTACGGTCGCCACAGTGGCATTACCTTCCTCCTAGGGAGTGTGATGTCATGCTTGGGAGCAACGAAGGATCTCTCTAGCAGGTTAACTGATTGGGCGGCGTTATTCCCACGAGTCATGACCCTCCAAACAGCGTTCATGAAGGCAAAGTGTTTGTTTTACGTGGGCAGTATGGTTGCAAAGCTGAACCTTAAAGGAATGTCCAGAAGGGCACCACCAGGAGTGGAGCCTACAGTTAAATTCGACTCCACCTGGGAAATCTCAACCATGCCAGCTACAGAACAGATGCACACATTGCAAGCTTAATTCCGTTAACGAACGAGACTCCGTCATGCCCCGCGGTCCGAGTCCGGCTTACTAGAGGGACACGTGAGGCTCTGGCACATGAGATTGGCCAATAACTGGTGTGTCATGCCCTTACATGTCTGTGGCTGCATGTGCGCTACACTGAAAAGGCCAGCGTTTGTCGCTTACAGGTGCAGATAACCCGCTGAACAACGTTAGTGATGGGGATCACTGATTACAATTATTACCCGCGAACGATGATTTCCCAGTAAGTGCAGGTCAACCGCAGTTCCGGAATTAGGCCTAACCGTCATTCCTGAAAAAAAGAAAAACTTACGTGTGCAAACCACAGGTGCTGTAGCTTGCTTAACAGCTCGCCAGCCGTTCTCACACCCAGTATGGATTACACGTGATTGCACAAAGGTGAGAAAGGGTACCGTATCCCCGGATAACATGTATGGATAGCGTACACATTCAAAATATATGTCTATACATCAGGAGGCAGGCTCAGACGGTGTTAGGCCCAGTATGGATTGCACGTGATTGCACAAAGGTGAGAAAGGGTACCGTATCCCCGGATAACATGTATGGATAGCGTACACATTCAAAATATATGTCTATACATCAGGAGGCAGGCTCAGACGGTGTTAGGCCCAGTATGGCTTGTACGTGATTGCACAAAGGTGAGAAAGGGTACCGTATCCCCGGATAACATGTATGGATAGCGTACACATTCAAAATATATGTCTATACATCAGGAGGCAGGCTCAGACGGTGTTAGGCCCAGTATGGATTGCACGTGATTGCACAAAGGTGAGAAAGGGTACCGTATCCCCGGATAACATGTATGGATAGCGTACACATTCAAAATATATGTCTATACATCAGGAGGCAGGCTCAGACGGTGTCAGGCACAGTATGGATTTGACGGCCCAGACTACACAGCGGAGGAGCAGGGAGAGGTAAAGATTGCAAATGCTGGGGCCCTGCCCAAGCAAGGGGGGCCCACTCGTGGGCGTCGGTACTGGCACTGGGCCCCTCATAGTACGGCGGTGTGTCTGACGGCGGGTGTGCACCACCACCGTCAGAGACACTTGATTGCACTATGAGGGACCCTGTGCCAGTGCCCGCGCCCAAGAGTCGGCCTACCCACCTGTCCAGGGCAACGGCACTCGCACGGTGTCGTGCACTAGGTGGTGACCCCGGCCATGGGGGGGGAGGCAGCACAGTTAGGGAGTTTTAGAAAGTGGCATATGTTGATGTTGGACATTCAGCTGATGCAAAAGGCGAAATAGGTCAAGTCCCAGGAAGAGGTGGACCAAAGCAAGCCATTTTTCTGTCACCCTATGTGTCATCAGGGGAAGGTGGGACAAAATCCTTGGAAACCCATGCATGGTTCATTTTAATGAAGGTTAGATCATCCACATTTTGGGTTGACAGACGGGTCCTTTTTTCTGTCAGGATTGATCCAGCTGCACTGAAGACTCTTTCCGATAGCACGCTTGCAGCTGGGCAAGCGAGCTCCTGTAAGGCATATTGTGCCAATTCAGGCCAGGTGTCCAATTTAGCGGCCCAATAGTCAAAGGGGAATGACCTGTGTGGGAGAACATCGATATGGGAGGAAAAGTAGTTTGTAACCATAGTTGACAACTGCTGTCCCCTGTCACTTTCCATCGATGCAGTATTACCAGTTGTGTGAGCGGTACTTGAAAAATCAGTCCACAACATTGTCATGAAACCCCTGTCTCCAACGCCACTTCTGCTGTGTGCACCATGAACACCTCTGCCAAGCTGCCCCCGGCCCGTACGGCTCGTGTGAGAACCATCACCGCTGCTGTGTGCTGGGAATGCCTCAAGCAACCGATTTACCAGAGTTGCTTGTTTATTAGCCAATATTAGGTCAAGGTTCTCCTGTGGCATGATGTTTTGTAATTTGCCTTTATAGCGTGGATCCAGGATGCTGGCCAACCAGTAGTCGTCATCGTTCATCATTTTGGCAATGCGGGGGTCCCTTTTTAGGATCTGCAAGGCATAATCTGACATGTGGGCCAATGTTCCCGGTGTCAATGATGCACTGCGAGTGCTGGGTGGAGGAGCACTTTCTGGCAAATCCACATCCCTCCAGTCACGCACAAACCCTGTACCAGACCTTGCCACGCCAACATTTTCACTTGCCCCACGAGATGCATCCTCCTCCCCTAAGTAATCATCCCCATCATCATCCTCCTCCTCCTATTCTTCCTCCACCTCGTCCAGGAGAGGTCCCTGAGCAGACAATGGCTGAATGTCATCACGGATTCCCTCCTCCTCTTCCTCCTCATCAACATTGGCTGCAGACGCCTGCTCCTTAAGGTGCGTCAAAGTTTGCATGAGCAGACGCATAAGTGGGATGCTCATGCTTAGGATGGCGTCGTCTGCGCTTACCAGCCGTGTGCATTCCTCAAAACACTGAAGGACTTTACAGAGGTCTTTCAGCTTCGACCACTGCACACCTGTCAACTCCATGTCTGCTCTCAAAGTGCCTGGCCGTGTATCCTCCCACAAATGCATTATGGCCTGCCTCTGCTCGCACAGCCGCTCCACCATGTGCAGGGTGGAGTTCCACCTTGTTGCAATGTCGATAATGAGGCGGTGGTTGGGAAGGTGGAGCAATCGCTGCAGCTTCTGCATACGAACGGAGTGTACAGGCGACCGGCGGATGTGCGCGCACAGTCTTCGCACCTTCTGGAGCAGGGCTGTTAACTCCGGATAATTTTTGAGGAAGCACTGCACCACCAGGTTCAAGGTGTGAGCCAAGCAAGGTATGTGGCTGAGTTTTGAAAGGGCTATGGCTGCCACAAAATTACGGCCGTTATCACTAACTACCTTGCCTGCCTCAAGATGTACACTGCCCAGCCATGAATCAGTTTGTCGCTTCAAGTACTCGGCCAGCACCTCGGCGGTGTGTCTGTCGCCCAAACACATCATCTGCAACACAGCCTGCTGACGCTTTCCACTAGCTGCTCGATAGGGGGACACCTCGTGTGCAATAGTGGCAGCTGCAGATGGAGTGCTCGTACGACGTACGACAAGCTTTCGCTTCTGGAGGAGGAGGAGGAGGGTCGAACGCCTACAGCCAACTGTTTCCTATACCGTGGGCTAGGCAGCACTGTCCCACCACCGCTGTCCCCTCTGGACCCTGCATCCACCACATTAACCCAGTGCGCAGTGATGGACACGTAACGGCCCTGGCCATGCCGACTGGACCATGCATCAGTTGTGAGGTGCACCTTTCCACTCACTGACTGCTTGAGTGCATGGACAATGCGGTCTTTTACATGATGGTGGAGGGCTGGGATGGCTTTGCGAGAGAAGAAGTGGCGACTGGGTAGGTCATAGCGTGGTACTGCATAGGCCATGAGTTCGCGGAAAGCTGCGCTTTCCACCAACCGATAGGGCATCATCTCAAACGAGATTAGTTTGGCAATGTGGGCGTTCAAACCCAGTGTACGCGGATGAGAGACTGAGTACTTTCTTGACCTACTCATAGTGTCTGGGAGGGTGAGCTGGACTTGAGAGCTGCATATGGTGGAAGTAGCGGTGGACAGGGCGGACTGAGAGAGGGTTGATGATGGTGATGGAGTTGGTGTTCTTTCTGATGGCGTAGATTCAGTATTTTGTTGATATAACAGTGGGATTCCCTGACTGCTGTGGCCTTGCAACGACACCTCAACATTTGCTGCTGTGCTAACCGGTGGGCTTACAGTGGGGGAAACAATGTAGCGTTGCTGACTACCTTCTTTGTGATCAGTTGCACATGTGGCACTTGAGGTTTGGTGTTGTGTCCACGCTTGCAAGTGCATGCTGGTTAAATGTCTAAGCATGCAACTGGTATTCAAATTTTTCAGATTTTTCCCTCGGCTAAAGGTCTTTGCGCACTTTTTACAGATAACCTTGGCCTGATCATGAGGATTTTGTTCAAAAAAGTGCCACACTGCACTCTTCCTACTTTGGCAGACATTTTGCGGCCTAGCACGCTGTGATCTTTTGACCCTCTGGACAAGCTGTCCAGCAACTCTTTTAATTTTTGGAACCTGTCTTTGGAGTGCTCCGGGCCTGCCAGATAACAGCTGTTGCGATGTCGATGTCTGCTGTAGATGCTCCTCATCTGAGCTATTGGAAGCAGCACCCTCTTCCCCCAATGGATGCCAATCTGGGTCAACAACTGGGTCATCCATCACCTCCTCTTCAATGTCATGTGCACCTTCCTCTGTGTCACCGTGTATAGTGGTATAGTGTGCGGGAAGGGGCACCTGAGTCTCATCAGGGTCAGAATCTGGCTCTGTACACTGCGAGGACAATGTAGCGCTCTGAGTGAATGTACCAGCAGAATCATCTATCAGCGGCTGTGCATCAGTGCACTCCATGTCAGATTCATCTTGGCCTGGGTAATTCACCATTTTACTTGATAATCCAGGCATGGTATGTGAAAACAGCTCCATGGAGTAATCAGTAGTATGGCCTGCGTCATCCTTCAATCTTGGTTGGGGTGAAGGACACAAGGAAAGGTGTGGTTCATGAACATGAGCCTCCAATGACGACTCAGTGCTTTTATTATTTACAACTTCAGAAGAGGAGGCGATAGAGCTGGAGGCTGAGTCAGCAATGTAAGACAAAACTTTTTCCTGAAGCTCTGGCTTTAAAAGCGGTTTGCCAACTCCTAGAAAACTAAGCCTTCGAGGCCTTGTGGAGCCAGACGATGACGCAGGCTCAACACCTCCTGCATTCAGTCCTATTTTGCTTTTGCCAATACCATCAGATCCACCACCAACACCATCATTACCAGCTGCCAACCCCCGCCCAATTCCACGGCCTTTTCCACCAGCCTTCCTCATTTTTGGTAGAAATGTAGACAAAATCCAACAAACTATATAGTAATGTAAAACAAGGTACAAGGTGTCTATAGGACAGGGGAGATTTTGAATATCTACAGACACTTGTGGACACTGGACACTTTTGGATTGTGTGAGGCCCACTGAATATCACAGCGCTATGTCACTGGCTCGATGTCGCAGGTGTGAAAAATGTCACTAGAGGATAACGGAGATTTTGAATTTCTGCACACACTTGTGGACACTGGACACTTTTGGATTGTGTGAGGCCCACTGAATATCAGAGCGCTATGTCACAGGCTCGATGGCACAGGTGTGAAAAAAGTGACTACAGGATAAGGGAGATTTTGAATTTCTGCACACACTAGTGGACACTGGACACTTTTGGATTGTGTGAGGCCCACTGAATATCAGAGCGCTATGTCACAGGCTCGATGGCACAGGTGTGAAAAAAGTGACTACAGGATAAGGGAGATTTTGAATTTCTGCACACACTAGTGGACACTGGACACTTTTGGATTGTGTGAGGCCCACTGAATATCAGAGCGCTATGTCACAGGCTCGATGGCACAGGTGTGAAAAAAGTGACTACAGGATAAGGGAGATTTTGAATTTCTGCACACACTAGTGGACACTGGACACTTTTGGATTGTGTGAGGCCCACTGAATATCAGAGTGCTATGTCACAGGCTCGATGGCACAGGTGTGAAAAAAGTGACTACAGGATAAGGGAGATTTTGAATTTCTGCACACACTAGTGGACACTGGACACTTTTGGATTGTGTGAGGCCCAATGAATATCAGAGCGCTATGTCACAGGCTCGATGGCACAGGTGTGAAAAAAGTGACTACAGGATAAGGGAGATTTTGAATTTCTGCACACACTTGTGGACACTGGACACATTTGGATTGTGTGAGGCCCACTGAATATCAGAGTGCTATGTCATCGGCAGAAATTGGCTAGTGTATCACAAACTACAAGGTGTATGTAGAATTGGGCAGAATAGGAATCTCCCTAGAGTGTAGGTCTGTAAGAACGGAACAAGTCCTCCACTTATCCTTCCACAGTGACACACAGATAGCTTCACTGTGGCCATGATAACAGCCGTTACACGGTACTGAGAGGAGCATGCACGTACACGGCTGTCCGGTGTACGTAAAATTGTCAAGCTCCGTGTTTTTTAAGTATACGGACTGACACACGCTGTCTCTCTATAGTTTTGAATGTGATCAAACAGCAAATATATTTAACTGTTTGAAAGCTAGACAAAACTAGTAGGTGCAGGTCGGTAAGAACGGAACATGTCCTCGACTTATTCTCACAGAGTGACACACAGCTTCACTGTGGCCGTGATAACAGCCGTTACACGGTACTGAGAGGAGCGTGCACGTACACGGCTCTCCGGTGTACGTAAAATTGTCAAGCTCCGTGTTTTTAAGTATACGGACTGACACACGCTGTCTCTCTATAGTTTTGAATGTGATCAAACAGCAAATATATTTAACTGTTTGAAAGCTAGACAAAACTAGTAGGTGCAGGTCTGTAAGAACGGAACATGTCCTCGACTTATTCTCACAGAGTGACACACAGATAGCTTCACTGTGGCTGTGATAACAGCCATTACACGGTACTGTGTGAGGAGCGTACACTGCTGTATGGTGTGAAAAAATGCACGCTCAGTACCTCAGCAGGACAAAAAAAAAAATTGGGATTGCTTTTAAAAAAGCAGTTTGCAGAGCAGTGGGTAAACAGCAATGCAGCTGTCAGGAAGCCTTAGAAGGCAGCCTAACAACCAACACCGCTGATCCACCACAATATAGCCTCCCCTTGCACTGCACACACAGTGACTGGTGTGTTGTACAGGCAAAATCGCTAGCAGCAGAAGCAGTTTTTTTTTCTTCTTCCCTGCCTAACGCTCTCCCTAAAGAATCAGCAGCAGCAACCTCTCCCTATGCTAAGATCGGCAGAAGTAAGATGGCGGTCGGTGTGCACGCCCTTTTATAACCCCTGTGACGCCCACCAAAGCAAGCCAATCACTTGCATGCCCTTCTGAAAGATGGTGGTGACCCCTGCCTATGTCATCACGTTGCCCACAGTGTCTGTGGATCCTGATTGGCTGAAAAAGAATCAACATTTTGACAATTTACTCTATATTGAATGTGAGCACCACATGCTGAAATCCCTGCACTTACAGCCTTGTTTGTTATTAATGGGGTTATTAATGGTTGTCTGAGGAATGTTCTGCTGTGCTGAATGCACATGACAAATCATCAAAATCCACTACTAGCAGCTCCAGTTGTAATTTTCAACTAATGACATCCCAGATGTGTCAATGGGATACAAGTATACAAGTCCAGAAACACTGAAAGCCATTGTGGCATGTTTAGGTCATGTAGGTTGCTCAAAGAAGCAGCAGGAATATGCAGTCTGGTGTTGCAATTTTGAAAAATGGCTCATTTCAAATTTCCTTGTGAAGGACTCTTGATAACATTGCCCACATGGTTTCCAGACCAATCTCCAGATATCAATGCACCCAAGACGAGAACAGGACTTATTGCTAAGGAGGATAGACCTCCATTCCAGTCTCAATTGCAGTCTTCCACTGCACCATGATAGCCTTTGAGAGCAGTGTTGTGAGGTCAATGGACCACCTGCAGGTGAGCATCTGACTCGTAGCCCAATGACGTGCAAACGCTTTCTGATAGTTTGCATAGACTCTGACATCATTGGCTTGGTGAGGTCTAATTTCACTTGCAGTACAGAATCCATGACTACATGCCATTCTTCAAATCTAATGGGCAGTGATATGTAAAAGCCGTCACAAGGGAACATCATACTGGTTGTACTCCCAGGATTCTAAGGTAAGGTAATGTAACTGGACTATGTACTGAGGCTAATTCTGTTACTGCATTTATGTTTATTATGGATCTACTCCATGACTCGATCAGGTGACCTCTGACTGTAGGGTCGGTTTCCCTCTCGGTTGGACCATGGCCTTTGCTGTTTCTGTCCAACTGCTGATAATGCTCTTGTCTTTCTTTTTCTTGCTGTTTTGTTTCCGTACAGGTGTTTTCACTTCCTAATTTGGTTTGTCCTGTCACATTGTAGGAGGGGCTATTTATACGCTCCCGGAATTTGCAGTCTTTGCTGACTATATTCCATGCTAGATGGATGTTTGGACTCCCAGCTCCTCAGTCAAGGATTATCTTGCTGAGGTTTTCTCTATTGCTTTCCCTGCTGTTTCTTTGCGTGTTCCCTATCCCAGCACTCTTCTCATTTTATTACATTTAGGGCCTGGGGGTTTCCACATATACCAAAGATCCTTTCTTTTTCTTCCATCTTTCATGTATAACTGTGTGAACACGTCCTAAGCCCAGTGTCTCACCTTTTGTCTTTGTTCACTACGTCATGTTGATGTTGTTTTGGGTTACACTCTGTGTATAGTTGAGGGTGTAGTTAAAGGGTTTTTTCCAGAAACAAATCTTCATTTTAATCCTCAGATCTTGGAATAATAATAATTTCCACAATTGGATGTGTTTAACCCCTTTACTCCCAAGGGTGGTTTGCACGTTAACTCCCGGGCCAATTTTTACAATTCTGACCACTGTCCCTTTATGAGGTAATAACTCTGGAATGCTTTCATGGATCCCGGTGATTCTGACAATGTTTTCTCGTGACATATTGTACTTCATGATAGTGGTAAAATTTCATTCATATAACTTGCGTTTATTCATGAAAAAAATGGAAATTTGGTGAAAATTTTGAAAATTTTGCAATTTTCCAACTTTGAATTTTTATGCTCTTAAATCACAGAGATATGGCACACAAAAAAACTTAATAAGTAACATTTCCTACATGTTTAATTTACATCAGCACAATTTGGGAACCAAAATTTTTTTTGTTAGGAAGTTATAAGGGTTAAAAGTTGACTAGCGATTTCTCATTTTTACAACACCATTTTATTTTTACGGACCACATCACATATGAAGTCACTTTGAGAGGTCTATATGACAGAAAATACCCAAAAGTGACACCATTCTAAAAACTGCACCCCTCAAGGTGCTCAAAACCACATTCAAGAAGTTTATTAACCCTTCAGGTACTTTACAGGAATTTTTTGAACGTTTAAAAAAAATGAACATTTACCTTTTTTTCACAAAAAAAATTACTTCAGGTTCAATGTTTTTATTTTACCAAGGGTATCAGGAGAAATTGGACTGCAAAAGTTATTGTGTAATTTGTCCTGAGTACGCCGATACCTGATATTTGGGGGGAACCACTGTCTGGGCGCATGGCAGAGCTCGGAAGGGAACAAGCATCGTTTGACTTTTTCACGGCAAAATTGGCTGGAATTCAGATTGGAGGCCATGCCACGTTTGGAGAGCCCCTGATGTGCCTAAACAGTGGAAACCCCCCACAAGTGACCCCATTTTGGAAACTAGACCCCCCAATGAACTTATCTAGATATGTGGTGAGCACTTTGAACCCCCAAGGGCTTCACAGAAGTTTATAAAGTACAGCCGTACAATTAAAAAAATCATTTTTTTCCACAAAAATGATCTTTTCACCCCCAATTTTTATTTTCCCAAGAGTAACAGGACCCCAAAAGTTATTGTGCAATTTGTCCTGAGTACGCTGATACCCCATATATGGGGGTAAACCACTATTTGGGCACATGGCAGAGCTTGGAAGGGAAGCAGCGCCATTTAACTTTTTTGGCTGGAATTGAGATCGGACGCCATGTCGCGTTTGGAAAGCCCCTGATGTGCCAAAACAGTGGAAACCCCCCAATTCTAACTCCAACCCTAACCCTAACTCTAGCCATAGCCCTAACCCTAATGGGAAAATGGAAATAAAATTAAAAAAATTATATATTATTTTTCCCTAACTAAGGGGGTGATAACTGGGGGTTTGATTTACTATTTATGGTGGGTTTTCATGTTTGGCAGCTGTCGCACGCTAATTTTTCCATATTTTGACCCACCGAGTCATGTGAGGTCTTATTTTTTGCGGGACAAGTTGACGTTTTTATTGGTACCATTTTCGGGCACGTGACATTTTTTGATCGCTTTTTATTCCGATTTTTGGGACGCAGAATGAACAAAAAACAGCGTTTCATGTATTTCTTTTTGGGGGGTGCGTTTACACCGTTCCGCGTGCCGTAAAATTTATAAAGCAGTTTTATTCTTCGGGTCAGTACGGTTACAGCGATACCTCATTTATGTCATTTTTTTATGTTTTGGCGGTTTTATGCAATGAAAACAATTTTATATCAAAAATAATTATTTTTGCATCGCTTTACTCTGCGAGCTATAACTTTTTTTTTTTCGCTGATGACACTGTGTGGTGGCTCATTTTTTGCATGACAAGACATTTTCAGCTGTACCATGGATATTTATATGCGTCTTTTTGATTGCGCGTTATTGCACTTTTTGTTCAGCGGTATGATAATAAATCATTTTTTTCTTGTTTTTTATTTTTTAAGGGGTTCGCTAAAGGGGTAAACTAATGGGACAGTGTTATAGGGTGGGTCATTATGGACGCGGCAATACCAAATATGTGTACTTTTAGTGTTTTTTTGTTTTTTATTTTCAAAAAATGTATTTATTAGGGAATTTTTTTTTTTTAATTATTTTTACACTTTATTTTTTTTTTACTTTATTATAATGTCCCATGGGGGACATCACTGTCCTGTGACAGATCGCTGATCTGTCACATCACAGATCGTGTGACAGATCGCTGATCTGTCACATCACAGATCACTGTGACAGGCACTGCTGCAGACTTCCTCATGCCTGCGCTCTGCGGGCAGCGAGGAAGCCAGCTCCCTGCAGGCCCCCGAAGGTCCCCGTCGCCATATTGGATCCGGGGACCTGTAGGGAAGGCGACCCCCGCAGCGGCGCTGCACATTGCGCTGCTGTGGGGGTCGCAGGGAAGCACGGAGGGAGCCCCCTTCCTGCCGATGCTTCCTTTAACCCCCGGTACACCGCGATCATGTTTGATCGCGGTGTGCCAGGGGTTAGCGTGTCGGGGGCGGTCCGTGACCGCCCCTGACACATTGTGCCGGGTGTCAGCTGTGATAATTAGCTGACACCCGGACGCGATCAGCTGCGCTCCCCCCGTGAGCGCAGCTGATCGCATTAGACGTACTACTCCGTCCTTTGGGACTTAGGTCCCAGGTCACATGGACGGAATATTACATCCATTGTAGGAAAGGGGTTAAATAAAGGAATCTTGTTTCTGGCACAAGATGAGCAGGATGCAGTGAATTCCCAGACATCTTGGCGAAGCGATGGCCACCAATAATGGCGGGAAATAAGAGAGAAAGTCTTCTTGGTTCTAGCATGTTCAGCAATCCTGGAGGAATGTCCCCAACGTAAGACTCTCACCCTGTCACAGTCCAACACAAAGGTTTTGCCAGGTGGTGGGGTGATTATATTCAGAGGAGCCACGGTGATAATTCTTGCCGGATCAATGATATGTGCTGGTCTCTCCTCTATGTCCACAGGCTGGAACGACCTTGAGAGGGCATCAACTTTGACGTTCTTATTTCCAGGTCGAAAGTGAAGCTCAAAGTCGAAACGTCCAAAGAACAAGGACCATCTGGCTTGGCGATGATTGAGCCTTTGGGCCGATAGAATGTAGGCCAAATTCTTGTTTTAGGGTCTGGAAGGCATTTTCAGACTCAGAGGGCCAGAGGTTGGGGTTGGTTCCCTTGCGAACAAGGGCTGAGATTGGCTTAGTCAAGGAGGAGAAATGGGGAATAAATTGCCGATAATAGTTGGCAAAACATAGAAATCGCTGGATTGCCTTTACTCCAAGGGGGAGTGGCCAGTTAAGGACGGCGTACACCTTCTCAGGATCCATCTTCAGGCCGGAATCTGAGGCGATATAACCAAGAAAAGGCAACGAGGGCTGTTCGAAGATGCACTTTTCCAACTTGTCAAAAAGATGATTCTCTCTTTGACGCTGCAAAACTTGACGAACATCTCGTCTGTGGGCCAATAGATCGGGAGAAAAGATGAGGACGTCGTCCAAGTAAACCACGACACTAGATTAGAGAAGGTCTCGAAAAATATCATTTACAAATTCTTGAAAAACTGCAGGAGCGTTGCAAAGGCCGAACGGCATAGCCAAATACTCATAGTGACCATCAGGCATATTGAATGCGGTCTTCTACTCATCCCCAACACAAATTCGGACCAAATTATAGGCCCCACGATGGTCAAGTTTGGTAAACACACGTGCTCCTCTCAGGCGGTCAAAGAGCTCCGGGATAAGTGGCAAGGCGTATTTGCTTTTTACCGTAATGTTGTTCAGGCCTCTGTAGTCAATACAAGGATGAAGGGAGCCATCCTTCTTCTTTACAAAGAAGAAGAATGCGCCAGCAGGTGAGGAAGACTTCCGAATGAAGCCTTTAGCCAAATTTTCTTGAACGTACTCAGACATGGCTTGAGTCTCTGCAGGCAAAAGAGGATAGATTCTCCCTCTAGGAGGAACGGCACCTGGGGCAAGGTCAATGGGGCAGTCGTAGGGTCGGTGCGGAGGAAGGTTCTCTGCCTCCCTCTTGTCAAAGACATCCATGAAGTAGCCATAAACGGAGGGCAACCCGGAGGGGACGGAAAGGGAACGGGAACCACCTACGGGAAGCACTGGCAACAGACACCGCTCCTGGCAGGAATCTCCCCAGCGCAGAATATTGCCTTTATGCCAATTCAAGGTGGGCTTGTGAGTCCGCAACCAAGGAAGGCCAAGAAGGACTGGATAGGAGATGCCCGCTAAAACATAGAATGAAATTTTTTACCTGTGTAAAGCCCCTACCTGAAACTCTACCTCCTGCGTAACCTGAGTAATAGTCTCCTGTAAGGGTTTGCCATCCATGGATGCAAGGATCCAAGGATTTTCTAAAGTCCTCACAGGGACAGAAAATGTAATAACCTCCTCGAGCCTAATAAAGTTTCCCGCTGCACCCGAATCTACATAGGCTGTGACAGAAAAACGTTTACCACCAACATGCAGCAAGGCGGACAAGGTGAAGGGTAGAGAGGTATCACATACACCTAGGGAGGCCTCTCTTACCTGGCCTAGGAGAAGGAGTTTTCCGGACATTCAGGACAGGCTCGGAGCAAATGGGATGCACTCCCGCAATAGAGGCAAAGACCCTGGGTGCGTCTCTCCTTACGATGTTGCTGGATAGCTTAAGCTGATCCACTTGTATCGGCCGGGCGCAGAGGCAGAGGTGGATGTCCCGGGCCGAGGACTGGGTGGTCTATGAGTGGACAGAGAAGGACGAGGAATTCTTCTCTCACGGGCACGCTCCTGGAAGCGGATATCAATTTGGGTGGCTAAAGAAATTAGGTCTTCCAAGGTAGTTGGGGTATCGCGGCCTGCTAACTTGTCCTTTAATCGCCCAGAAAGACCTAGCCAGAAAGCTCCCACCAGTGCCTCATTGTTCCAGCCCAAATCAGAAGACAGAGTACGGAACCGTATGGTGTACTGACCAACCGTTAGGGACACCTGGTGGAGGTTAAAAAGTGACTCTGTAGTAGGAGCGAGGCGACCCGGCTCATGGAATACTCGACTAAAGGTCTCCAGGAAGGTTGACAGCTGAAAGACCACGGGGTCGTCACGCTCCCAGAGGGGATTAACCCATGATAGAGCATCTCCCTCCAGGTGGGAAACGATGAAGGCCTCCTTGGCCTGATCCGTAGGATATTGCTGAGGCAGCAGGTCGAAATAGAGATGGCACTGGTTCAAGAACCCCCGACACAGTTTAGGGTCGCCATTGTACCAGGGTGGTTTCGCTAAATGGGGAGGGGGGTGAGGAGTCACAGCTTGGTCGGAAGACAAGGCGGCCAACTGCAAGGAGAGCAGACGGTCGTCCACCGAGGCCATATAACTAAGAATATGGGCCTGGGTGTCTCGTTGCTGGGCCAATTCTTGTTGCAGTCCAGCAAGCTGAGAAGCGTTCCCTGGATCAGTGGTTTGTAGCACAGACAGCCCAGAGTTCATAGACTTCATGAGCGACATAATACGCGTCTGATTCTCCCGCAAATATACTAGCTCCTTCTGGGTGGCCGAGGCTCCAGCCGGGTCCATGGCCTGATTATACTGTTACAGAGAGGGTTTGTTAGAGAAAAACCCGAGAGTGGACCCTCTGGGTCATGGCTCCAGAGCCCCCAAGGACGAGCAGACCAGGTGAAGACCACCCCCTATACAGGGAGTATTAGAAGCAGGCCCAAGGGAGGTGGAACCACAACAGCCAGAGCCAAAGGGGCAACTCAGGGCAGGGCTGAGGGAGAACGGGAAAGCAGGACCGGAGATAGTACACTGAAACGGGAGGTACAGGGGGGTCAACGTAACCAGAGAAACCAGGACTGGCAGGGGCTTGAGCTGTAAAGGAAAAAGAGGGAATAAATAAGGAAGAAGCTATAGGATGGTACCGGATATGTGGACCCACCACAGAAGACACAGGAGCGCAGATGAACACAGCTGAGACACAAGGCAGACAGACAGGCAGGCAGGGCAGGGGCACAGGGCTGACAGGCAAGGCCAGACTCGGCTGGGACACAGAGCTGACAGGCACAGCTGAGACACAGAGCTGACAGGCACGGCTGAGACACAGAGCTGACAGGCACGGCTGAGACACAGAGCTGACAGGCAAAAGGTTAAGGGCCTGAGTTGTGGGTGGGCGCCAGGCGCAAAGATGCTGGCGCTAATCCGCTAAGAAAATCAGGCGTCTTACCTTAGCAGACACCGTACAGAAATACCCGGTGGGCGCCGCCATGTTGGGGGAGGAGCCACCGAGTCAGAGCTCCCAGGGACCCTTGCAAATGAGAGAGTTCAAGCGCGCATGTGCAGAGCACCGACGCACCAAGACCCGAACTGAGCAGCAGCAGGGACGCGACGAGGAGCGGGAACACGCCAGTGAGTAAAGGCGGTGTCTGTGACACACACACAATTTGCCTTCTTCACTTTCCCTAGCTTCTCAATGTCATCTTTCAGAACATCCCCGAGTCGTTCCGTCCCAGTCTGCATCACAGCATTCTCCCTGTCCAGTTTCACCATCTTTGGGAGTTTCCCCTGTCTGCCCATGTAGCAAGCTGCCTCATGTTGAGCGATCTGTGCTGCCGTACTGCTGCCAACTATCTCACTACCATCTGCAGTGTAGTGCTCTGTACTGCAGTGTTCTGCACTGCTGTCATCTGTGGCCCTCAGGCCCTGAATGGCTGGGCTTGTGTCCTTAAACGTTACACAGCTAACTGCCCTGTCAGGGCTACATAGCCCAACTAACTAAAATGTTGGATGCGACCTGACTTAACCACAGTTAGCCCCTCCTACTTTTAACTATTTACATGCTATTACACACTACCCCCATCTAGTGGACCAACTGGGGTACTACACTTTCCCTACCATATAACAATATACATTTGTATAACAATACATTAATATATGCACATCAATACAGGACAGTCTTGTTAACCCCTTACACTAGGGGTGTGGAATCTTTTTTCTGCCAAGGGCCATTTGGATATTTATACCATCCTTCGGGGGCCGTACTAACTCCGCCCACAAAGTACATCCTGACTCTCGCACTGGTTTCAGGATATAATCTTTCATTGCATACCCTTCAGTGTTCAGTAGTGAACACTGTGTGTGTATGCTCACAGAGCAAGAAGAAATTAATGAGCTGGTGGCAGTCAAAATACAACTCCCTGCCAAAGCACTGCAGTCTCTGAGAATCTGCCCAGGGGCCGGATAAAAGGTCATTAAGGGCCATAAATGGCCCTGGGGCCTGAGGTTCCCCACCCCTGCCTTACACTGTACTGGCCTATCTCCTGGAATCTGCTCCATGCTCTGGACATTGTGCTGACAGACACAGCAACTATTCTTGCCACAGCTTGCATTGATGTGCCATCCTGGATGAGCTCCACTATCTGAGCAATTTATGTGGGTTGTACAGTAGACACTGCCTCATGCTACTGTACCTCTAGGAGTGAGAGCAATGGCAAAATGCAAAAGTGACTGAAACAACAGCCAAAAATGATGAGAACAAAGAAATGGTCTGTGGTCACCACCTGCTGAACCACTCCTTTATAGGGGTTGTCGTGCTAATTGCCTATCATTTCTACCTATTGTCTGTTGCATTTGCACAACAGCAGGAGAAATTAATTCGCAATCAGTTTTGTTTCATAAGTGGACAGGTTGATTTCACAGAAGTGTGATTGACTTGGAGTTACATTGTGCTGTTTAAGTGTGCCCTTTATTATTTTGAGATGCAGTATATAATGAGTTTTATTCTGGTGCTGTGTATAAGTAATCTTACCTTGGTTTTGGTTCTTTATATATGTAAGAAGCTTAGCTATGACAATATATGAAAAGCCACGATTTGGTCATGGATTTGACTCTTTGTTATGCTATGGTAGTAGTGAAATCCAGAACAAAACATGGACAATATTCCCATTTTTGCTTTTGCATGTACATTTTCACAGATTCAGATTCCTTTCCCATAGGTCATAGAGTATGTAAACACAACTCCTCCAAACCTTTAAAATAAATTTACAATGACACAAATATAAAGCTCTATAATGTTAGACATTTACTGTTTGCTGAAAAAATACATATTTTACATACAATTTTTTTTGTCGTTGTACCTGTAACAAATATTTCAATGCTTACATTCAGTATCTACTGTATATAGACATTAAAGCCTGTATAGCAATAACTTGTAGTTGTTTAGTTTAATATTAGTCTGGGCATGTTTTGATATACAAAGCATTATCTGACTTCTTTTGTTCTAATGTAATTTCTTTGCGTTTTTGATTATTTTTTATTTTAGTTCCTCTCGAAGTCTAATTCTACAGACTACACCATCCAAAGGACGAAGAGTCCCATTATCCAAAATTCTGAAGCTCTGTCCTTCCACCAGCTCAAACTCAAATCTCTGCAAAATCTTTGCCATTACGACTTTTGCTTCCATCTGTATAAGAGAGAGAATGTAGACATCATATGGGGGAAGTGCATCGTTAAATTTGTACATGCCCAAGGGATACTTTCTTTTTCCATTTAGGGCATTTTGGTGGTGTATTTTGTCTAAGACGGTCTTCCATTTGTAATGCTTCAAACATAACCAATCCTTTTTTTTAACCCTCAGAGGTGTCTGACAGCTGCCTACACCCCTATTGACCTCACCTGAGCAAATACTTGACCAATGCATGACCGTGGTCCGAGAGAAAATGGAAAGTAGGCATAGCCAGGTCTGCGAACAAAAAAATAATCATATACTCTCTGCATAATACACAGGGCAATAACGATGATATCAAAGAACGAATAAGGCACATACTTGGGAGCGTCAGGATGAAATCTGTCTGGATTGAAGACCAAGGGATCATGATAGAATTTCTCCATCCGGCCCATAACATAAGAATTGAACTACAAAGAGAAAATTATGTCAACACTTACTAATACCTTATACAGATCAACTCTAAAGATGACCTAAAATACATCAACTTTCATCATAAACTATTTACTAGTAGTATAATAAAGTTATCACTAATAATGATTAAATTGATTTTATGCAAATTGAATTTGAGTCGAATTTAATTAAATTCGCAGGTCACCACAAATTCAGACAAGTTTGAATTGTGAAAAATGTTTGCTGCCTTCTTACACATTGCAGAAGACTGTATCAGTCACAGAGGGCTAGTATCACCTCAGGTGTGACTGTGTGGGCTTAAAAATAATGCCTTGCAGCTATCACATTACATTGTACGTATAGCAAAGCCAAACAGAAGGACTATCATAGCCTGTATAAAAGCCGAGGCAGGGAATGCAGCAGCCATATTAGCGTAATTTAGAATAGTTAGAGGATGTCAAAGATCATAGCTCAGCAAAAGAGGTAGGAAAACAAAATCTTACAACATTGAACAAATACACCAGAGTGTATTATGTTATATAACTGCAGCACTGAAGAAGATGAATAATAGTAGTCTGGGAATAATACAGAGATTGAATTGATAGGTGGAAAGTGACAAAGGAAAGGTCCCAGCTGTAGTGGCAAGCACAGCATGACTGGGCAAGTATATTGTAGGGCTTGTATCTGCTCTACTATTTCAGTTACATTTCCACATTGTTTTCTTTATTAATAAAACACTAGAAAGCAAAAGCAAGACAGCACAATAGTTTTTAAGAAAAAAAGTAAACATAAATGTTAGTCTGTTGACACAAACAACTGTACTGAGTTTTTGAATTTCTAGTTTTTCAATGTGGTAACACCAAGCCTTCTTGAATTCACTGGATCAGGAACAGAGGCCGCTATCTGCAGACCGGATATAACTTCAAGAGAAATGTGCTGTCTTCCAGGTGCAAAAATTAAAGATGTGTCTGACAGGATATCAGGACTCTTCAGACCTACAGATGACTACCCATTCCTGCTACTACATGTGGGGACAAATGACACCGCAAGAAACGACCTGGAAACCATCTGCAGAGACTTTGAAGACTTAGGCAAGAAAGTGAAAGAACTGGGAGCGCAGGTGGTCTTCTCTTCCATCCTCCCAGTGGATGGCCATGGAACAAGGAGGTGGAATAAGATTCTGCAGGTGAACAACTGGCTACGTCGATGGTGCCGTCAGCAACGATTTGGATTTCTGGATCACGGAGTGAACTACTTATACGATGGACTACTTGCTAGAGATGGGGTGCACCTTACGAAGACTGGAAAGCATGTATTTGGAAGTCGCCTTGCTACACTTGTAAGGAGAGCTTTAAACTAGAACAACATGGGAAGGGAAGCAAAAGACCAGAAAAAGCCATACACCTGACAAATGCTATTGAGAACTCTGCTAATAGAAGTGGAAAGGAAGAACAAAGACGAAAGAATCTAATTAATAAAAATATTGGAGAAAGAGAAACCAATCACAAACTAAAATGTTTCTATACTAATGCACAAAGCATGGGCAACAAACAAGGAGAATTGGAACTACTAACACAGGAAAAGAAATATGATGTCATTGGAATCACTGAAACTTGGTGGGACGATACACATGATTGGAATACAAGACTAGAAGGATACAACTTATTTGCAAGAAACAGACTTGATAAACGAGGAGGGGGTGTTGCATTGTATGTTAGAAACGCATATATCTGCACAGAGATTGAAGCTTCAGAGACTGGGAGTTCTGTGGAAACTGTTTGGGTAAGAATACAAGGACAGAACAATGGAAAGGACACCATTGTAGGCATTTACTACAGGCCGCCTGTGCAAGCTGAAGATATGGATGAACTCTTTATGCATCAAATGGCCAAGTTCTCCAAAAAATATGACATAGTTGTCATGGGAGATTTCAACTATCCAGACATTTGTTGGGAATCTCTCTCAGGCAAAACTAACAGGTCAAGGAAATTCTTATCCTCTCTTGCTGACAACTTTATCTTCCAAAAGGTAGGGGAGATAACAAGGGGAACTGCTACCTTGGATCTAATCCTTATAAACAGGGAGGAAATGGTTGAGGAGGTAAAAGTGGCTGGAACCCTAGGAGGTAGCGACCATGCTATTTTAGAATTTTGGATAACTAGAGGCGGAAGACCTGTGAAGACTCAGACGTCAAGGTTAGATTTCAGAAAGGCAGATTTTAAGGGATTCAGAAAGATAATTGGAGGAATCCAATGGCTGGATATCCTTAAAGACAAAAATGTCCAGGAAGGATGGGAAATCTTGAAAAATGAAATTCTCAAAGCACAGTTGTTAACAATTCCGAAAAGAGGGAAGAATAGGAAGCATTTAAGGAAACCAGGATGGGTGAACACAGAACTTAAGCACATGCTAAAAAGGAAGAAAAAAATGTTTATAAAATGGAAAGAGGGAGGCATATCTAAAGAAGAATATAATGCTGTCTGCAGAATCTGCAGGGCACAAATCAGATTAGCTAAAGCTGAAAATGAATTGAGGCTTGCAAGAGATGTCAAAAGCAATAATAAAGGATTTTGGGGATATGTCAAAAGTAAAAGAAAAGTCAAAGATGCTATAGGATTTTTACAGGATGAAAATGATGAAATGGTAAGACAGGATGTTGAGAAGGCTGAACTTTTAAATTCCTATTTTGCATCTGTTTTCTCTCAGAAAGGAAATGTAACACCAACTGTTATTCACTGTCCTATTAAGGGAATAGAAGAATCCAGGATATCTATAAACAGAAAGATAGTGAGGAAACACTTAGCTAACCTAAATGAATTCAAGTCTCCAGGTCCAGATGAATTACACCCCAGAGTACTGAAGGAGATAGCAGAAGAAATTTCTGAACCACTCTCCATAATCTTTGAAAATTCTTGGAGAACAGGAGAAGTGCCAGAAGACTGGAGAAGAGCAAATGTTGTTCCTATCTTCAAAAAGGGGAAGAAGGTGGACCCAGGCAACTATAGGCCGGTGAGTCTGACTTCTATACCAGGAAAGATCTTTGAACAAATTATTAAACAACATGTAAGTCAATACCTGGATAAGAATGAAGTGATCAAACAGAGTCAGCATGGGTTTGTAACTAATAAGTCATGTCAGACTAACTTAATTTCCTTCTATGACGGTATCACTGATTGGGTGGATCAAGGAAATGCTGTAGATATAGTATATCTTGACTTCAGCAAAGCATTTGACAAAGTCTCTCATACAATCCTTATTGAAAAAATGACTAAGTATGGAATGGACAAGGCAACTGTTAGGTGGATTCATAGCTGGCTTAGTGATCGGACCCAAAGAGTGGTCGTAAATGGCTGCACATCCAGTTGGAAGAATGTCTCAAGTGGGGTACCACAGGGCTCTGTCCTGGGCCCTGTATTGTTCAACATCTTTATCAACGATTTAGATGAAGGAATTGAGGGTAAACTGATTAAATTTGCTGATGACACAAAGCTAGAAGGGATAGCTAATACTAGAGAAGAGAGAGAGAGGATTCAAAAAGATTTAAATAAACTGGAGAAGTGGGCAGTAACTAACAGAATGGTTTTTAACAGGGAGAAATGCAAAGTACTACATCTGGGCAATAAAAATGAAAAAAGCATATATAGAATGGGAGGAATAGGGCTAAGTGACAGCACATGTGAAAAAGACTTGGGTATACTAATAGATCACAGACTGAATATGAGTCAACAGTGTGATGCAGCAGCAAAAAAGGCAAATGCAGTTCTAGGATGTATTAACAGAAGCATACAGTCTAGATCACGTGAAGTCATTATTTCCCTCTACTCCTCTTTGGTCAGACCTCATCTGGAATATTGTGTCCAGTTTTGGGCACCACATTTTAAAAAAGACATCAACAAACTGGAGCAAGTTCAGAAAAGAGCGACCAGAATGGTGACCGGTCTGCAAACCCTGTCTTATGAGGAAAGGTTGCAGGATTTGGGAATGTTTAGTTTGCAAAAGAGAAGACTGAGAGGAGACTTAATTGCTGTCTACAAATATCTAAAGGGCTGTCACATTGTAGAAGGCTCAACTTTATTCTCATTTGCACAAGGAAAGACTAGAAGCAATGGGATGAAACTGAATGGGAGGAGACACAGATTAGATATTAGAAAAAACTTTTTGACAGTTAGAGTGATCAATGAGTGGAACAGGCTGCCACGAGAAGTGGTGAGTTCTCCTTCAATGGAAGTCTTCAAACAGAGGCTGGACAGACATCTGACTGGGATGATTTAGCGAATCCTGCTTTGAGCAGGGGGTTGGACCAGATGGCCCAGGAGGTCCCTTCCAACTCTACGATTCTATGATTCTATGATTCTATGATCTCCACAGTCTATGGCTCACCACCAAAGTTGCTCTAGGAGGAATCCTCACTCCTTCGATTACCATTTCCTCTTCTAGGGTTCTTGATGTCCCAGGAGCTGTAGGATATAACCTCAAGGTTTCCTTTAAGACCTGTTAGAAAAAAAAAGAGTTGTATTGTTCTAAAATGCCAAGAGAAACACAGCTTTTTGTATTTGTCTTTAAAGTTAGAGTTACGCCATTATTCTTATTAGTAAAAACTCAAGTGAAAAGGCCAGTAGCTGTGGCAGCTCATTCATTCCTTCCATTCCTCTTTTCTTAATGGGATGTAACTAGGATTGGATGAAACTTTCTAGTATGCAGCAAAATTTTGATTCTGAAACTTGAAGGAAGACTATGCTTTGCAATTGTAGAACTTCTTGATGTAATTTCAAAACACTGGACAATGTAGCTTTACTATCATTAGCCTAATTAAACATTTTGAAAAATTTGATATGTCAAAGCCACTATTTATTAATTAGCGTGGAGAGAAAAGATTACCAGGGCCTAGTACAACAGCCAATAATCTACCACCAGCTGGCATCCCCCACACCTCTCCTGATTAGTGAATCCAACATGATGTCATGTGTGAATGAAACTGACCCAATGACATTGGTCTGAGCCTACTAATCAGAAGTGGCGTTAGGGATGCTGACAGACAGGAGGAGGTTCACAGGCCTCTTGTCTGGTGGCCACGGACTACCCACAATACTCTGTGCAGCCAGTGGATATTCTGTGAAACATATGGACAAAATTGTTGGAAATTCTTCTGTTAAAGTAAGAAAAGCTCACAATGGCTGACATAACTGGAAATTGATAAAACTATTATATCTTTAAATTTAAATTTACCGAATATTAACTAATGAAAATCAGACATTGCTTTCAAATTGTGGCTAGAAAAATAAATGAATAATGAAAATTTGAATAAACATGATGGTTTCCCCTAGAAGATTTAAAATAATTTGATCAGAGGTATCTATTAAACTGAGGTGTCTACAAACTTGTAATCAGTCAGTTGCCTATTTACAGGGTGAAAAGTAGTCACTGTTTTGTTTGGTATCATGGTGTGCACCACAATGAACATGGAGCAAAGAAAGCTAAGGATAGAGTTGTCTTCGGAGATTAGAAATAAAATTAAAAACAAACATGTTAAAGGTAAAGGCTAAAAGACCATCTCCAAACAGCTTGATGTTCCTGTTACTACAGTTGCACATATTATTCAGAAGTTTAAAGTCTATGGGACTGTAGCGAACCTGCCTGGATTTGGCCGAAAGGGTAAAATTCATGGCAAATCGAAGACATCGATAACACGAATGGTAACCGAACCCAGAACAACTTCCAAGACGTTTGATGTGAACTCCAAAGTCAAGGTCCATCAGTGTCCAATCACACCATCTTGCACTGTCTTGGCCAAAATGGACTTCGTGGAAGACTACTGTTAGGGAAACAACTGCTAAAAGCAAATCATAAAAAAGCGAGACTGAAATTTGCCAAAATGCATATTGACAAGCCACATTGCTTTTAGGACAATATTCTTTGGACAGAAGAGACAAATCTGGAGCTTTGGGGCATCACATCAGCTCTATGTGTACAGATGTAAAAATTAAGCATACAAAGAAAAGAACATTGTACCGCCTATGACATATAGAAGAGATTCGTTTAAGTTTTGTGGCTGCTTTGCTGCACCTGGTACAGGGGGTCTTGAACCTGTGCCGTGTACAATTACATTTCAAGACTATCAAGTCACATTGACGTGAAATGAGCTGCTGAGTGTCAGAAATCTTGGTCTGAGTCACAGGTCCATAGGTCCTCCAACAGGATAATGAGCCAAAACATAGGTATAAACATTGAAGAATGGCTAAGAGCAAAGCTAAGAGCAAAGCATCAGACTCTTCTGAAGTGGGTACTATGAGCCCTGATCTAAATCCTACTGGAAATCTGTGGAAGGAGCTGAAACCTGCCATATGGATAAGACGCCATCATACCTGAGACACCTGGAGCACTTTGCTAATGAGGAACTGCCAAAATACCTGTGGACAGGTGCAGAAGACTCTCACTGAGAGTCACAGAATTCAGTTTCAGTGATTGCCTCAAAAGATTATGTAACAAAATATTACGTTAAATGCACCTTCATTTTTGTCCAGGCCATTTTCATTAGTTTGTTTTTTTATTCTGTTGAACCACAATTCGAAAGCAAAAAAGAAACGTCTGATGCTCTTTAGTTAATAATCAGTAGATTTAAATAGAAAATTACTTGTGTCAGTTTCAAGTTATTTCAGTGACCATTGTAGACTTTTCTTACTTTGCCAGTAGGTACCAACATTTTTGTTTGTGTGTTTATGTTGTCTAGGGCAGATATGGAAATAAAGATCTTACTGTAAGGCCTGTTTCACACTTTCGTTTTTGAACATCAGTCAAAATCCGCCGTTTTTGAAAAAAAACGGATCCGCCATTTTTTTGGTGGATCCGTTTTTTTCCCCTTTGATTTGCATTACCGGCGGATCTTGACGGATGGCCATCCGTTGGATCTGTTTTTTTTCAGATCCGTCAATTTTTTTGCGTTTGCCGAGATGCCTGGACGGACCTTGCAACGTTTTTTGTGCTGCAGGATCCGCATTTTTATAGTGCGCATGCCCGGAGGAATGAAGTCAGGAGGAAATTTAACCCTGAAATCATATCTGGCGGACAGAAAAAATTCTCTCTCCCCCCCCCCCCCTGGGCAGCAGTTCCTTTAAAATTCTTCATTCGCCGGATTCCGTAAAAAAAACGGTCCGGTGGCATCCGTTCACATCAGTTAACAACGGATCCGCTTTCCGCCATTTTCGCAAATTTTAACTGACACAAAAAAACTGATGTGTGAAACAGGCCTTATCAGTACCTGGGACAGATATTGCAATTTCCTAAGATCTTCATATTCAATGTCTCTTTTGGATCCAATAGCTTCATCCACTTCAGCCTGGACCCTGAGGAACCAGAATTATTATCTGTCCAGGGACTAATATAATGACAGAACTAATATAACTAATATAATGACAGAACGTCTTCACAGCTGAACATAGTGGATTTACCTCATCAGGATCTCTGGGTTACGCGCTAACTCCATCCCCGCAAAGGAAAGCTGGTTGGCCGTTGTTTCTTGCCCTGAATATATTTGTAAATCAATGTTCCACTTCTTACTAACATATGGATAAAATGATAGATAGATAGATAGATAGATAGATAGATAGATAGACAATTAGATGAACTAACCTGCTATGAAGAATGTGACAAAGTTATCTATTAAATCCTCCTGACTGCAGCCATCTTCCAACTCTGAAAGAAGAAATAGAAGGAGATGTAAAGCATTAGGCTGCAAAATAGTAGTTGTTGTAGCTGTAGTTGTAGTTTAGGAATTTAAAATAGGTTTTATTGTGCAACAATACAAGGGCTTGTATGATTTAATTGTCACAAATATTTCATAATATACAGCCTATTGTCCTTTACATATATTCAGTAGGATATGTATGGTATGTAGCACTTTGCATATATCTAAGAATGCACATTATGTTTAGTATTCAACAATATATGGAAGTGTGTATGTTTTGTATAAAGCTTACTACTGTATACAAATATGTATGTTGTACTTCTTGTTTTGTTTTGGAGCTTAAATAAACAAATTTTTAAAAAAAAGAAATAGAAGGAGATGATGAGAAACCAGAATAATTTAATCATAAAAGCGGGATGACTATGTCACGGACGTGGTTTGTGGAACCACTGGGCCACGGGCCGCAGAGAACCTGGAGGGGCGTGACTAAGCAGTAACCTGACTGTTCACTAGAGCCTCTGATGGTGATTTTAGATTTGGCTCCCGATGAACACCAAGTACCACTCCTGGACAGACCAACCGTCGCGCAGCAGCTGGACCCAGAAGGACAGACTGGATGGAGAAGCAGGCAGAGCTTGCATCAGAGTGCAGTTGACCAAGTTCGTATCCGAGCGCAGCAGACAGAGTTTGTGTCAGATTGCAGTAGACAGGGTCTGCATCAGAGTGCAGCAAGCAGGATTTGCACTAGAGTACAGCAGGCAGGATTTGCACTAGAGTACAGCAGGCAGGATTTGCATTAGAGTGCAGCAGGCAGGGCTTGCACTGGTGTGGCGCCCCCTGGAGTATGGTCGCCACAATGGCATTGCCTTCCTCCTAGGGAGAGTGATGTCACGCCTGGAAGCAATGAAGGGTCTCTCTGGCAGTTAACCACTGCATGCAACACAGTTCCCGCTCCAGGTCAGCAGAGGAGCTCTGAACCCAGAACTGAGGGGAGGAGCTTTCTCTGGGGGACAGGAAGGAGTGAGTGAGTTAGTGTGAGGAGGGCGTCGTGTGCAGACATGGAGGAGACGCGCTGGGGAGACTGAGGAAAGTGGAGAGCTCAGTCCCAGTGATAGCGCATGATCTGGAGCCTGGTCTCCAAGGGTGTATGGATACTAACGTTCCTGCACCAGAAACCAGAGGAATAGGAAGCTGTAAATGCCCTATTCCCACATAATGCTCGGAGGCACAACAGCGACTGGTGAGCCAAGAGAGATAGAAGGCTACGGCTGTCTGCCATGCGAGTGGAGTGTGGATAACATCAGAAAGGAGGAACTCCAGTGTAACTCAGTACTGGGAGTACTTTATAGAGAGCGCTAGTAAGGAGACTGCACAACCCATCTGCCAGAGTGATTCCTGATTTGCTTCCAGGCTAACCAGCTCCTGTGCCATCTGTACTCAGGACCCTGGACTGCATTTGCCAGGTAAAGGTACAGAAACTGCAACCTATTGTGTCCTTGCCTTCTTGCTGCAACCTCCCCGGCACTGCTACATCTGTGTGCCTGACACTGCACCTTCCTTTCCAATACCCATCTACACTGCCCTGGGACAACAGCCCTGCCTGTGGAGGGTTATAACATCCTGGCTGCACCACACCATCGGTCCCAGCAGATCTGTCTGCAGCATCGGCTTAACATCTTCGCTGCTGAACACCACAGGTGGCGTCACGAATCATCTATTCATAAACTTTATTCCATCACTTCACTCCCTTACATGGACGCCCAGGGCCACGGACCGGGTCACCGCTACTGGGACACTTCCCTGTGAAATACCGGCCCGGTACCGAGTACCCCACTGCCCTGGCGGGCGATCCACTGGTATGCGACCTTACACAACATAGACTATAAACATAGACTATAAACAGGAAGGTTGCTCAGGCACCTCCCCACTGGGGTGGAAGCAATATATACATAATGTCCCACAGCCATTGGCTGGAGAGGAAATAGCATGTGCATGTGCTGACCCTTTAAGAGAGCGGGAGAGAACTGACTGGAACCATTTGGAAGGGAAGAACTGTCTGCAGCTTGGGTGAGTAAAGAGACACGCTGGAGACCCTGCCTGTCAGAGCAGGGATCCGGTGTGGTGCAAACAGTACCACCCCTTTATACCCCCTCCTCTTCAGGCAATCTAGGAAGTTCCGGAGAAGAATCGGAGCGTGAATATTCTCCTTAGGCTCCCAGGATCTTTCTTCGGGACAAAATCCTTTACCGTTGACCAGGAAGAAGATCTTGCCTCTCACCCGCTTCATGACCAAGATGTTCTCCATGTCAAAAACATCATCTGAGGCAGTTGGCACGGGTTTGGTACTGGGATCCTTGAAGAAGGGGCTCAGGATGATCGGCTTCAGCAGAGATACATGGAAAGCATTCAGAATCGGTAATGAAGAAGGCAACTTCAGTTTATAGGAGAACTGATTGATCCGCTTCAGCACCTCAAAAGGCCTGATAAAATGAGGACCCAACTTGTACGAGGGAACCTTCAGTCGGACGTACCTGGATGAGAGCCACACCTTGTCAACAGGCCGGAAGCACTGAGGATCCAGAGGCCTTTTATTTGCATGTCTCTTCATACGGGCGGAGGATGCTTCTAAAGTGGCTTTGGTATCCTTCCACAAGTTTACAAAATCCTTGGAAAGGACATCTGCCACAGGGACATCAGAAGGAATCGTCACCAGCAGGGGAACCTCAGGTTGCCGACCAAACACAATGCAGAATGGAGGCTCTCGCGAGGCTTCACCAACGTGATTGCTGTATGAGAACTCATCCCATGGAAGTATTTTTACCCAATCATTATGGTGGGCATTGATGAAGTGTTGCAGGTAGTTGCCAAGGACCTGGTTGACATGTTCCACTTGTCCATTGTACTGAGGGTGATAGGCCGAGGAGAAACCCAAGACGATATCTAGATGTTTACAGAGCGCTCGCCAGAATCTGGAAGTGAACTACAAATCTCGATCGGATAAGATGGGACGAGGAAATCCATGCAGGCGGAAAATATGCTTGATGAAGCTGTCAACCAATTCAGGAGCGGACAGAAGAGCAGACAACTGGGTAAATTCGCCATTTTGGAGAAGCGATTCACGACTACCCAGATGACGGCGCAACCCTCGGAAACTGGCAAATCCGCAAGTCCATTGCTATGTGCTACCATGGACCAGGTGGTATGGGAAACGGCAGGAGAGAACTGGAAGGAAGTCGTCTAGGAACTTTATTGCGGGCACAAATCGTACAAGCAGCCACATAGATCTCCCTCCTCATGGACGGCTACCAGTAGTGACGAGAGATCAATTGTAATGTCTTCCTTTTTCCCGCGTGACCAGCCACTTTGGTCGAGTGGCCTAAAGACAAAACCCGCTCCTTCTGAGATTCACCCACAAGGGTCTTCCTGGGGGAATTTGCAACAGGCTGACTGGGGTGGCAGTAATCATCTGGAAGGGTTTGATGATAAATTGAGGGTCCTCCTCTTGGTCCCCAGACAGAAATGAGTGAGAGAGCATCAGCTCTGACATTCTTATCACCACACCTGAAATGTAAAAGAAAGTTGAAACGGGCAAAAATCAAAGACCACCTATCTTGGCGAGGATTAAGTCTCTGGGTGGACTGGATATACGCCAGGTTCTTATGGTTTGTGTAGATAACTACTGGATAGACTGCGCCCTCAAGCAGGTATCGCCACTCCTCCAAAGCCATCTTAATGGCAAGCAACTTCCAGTTCCAGATGGCGTAGTTATGCTCTGGAGCAGAGAAGGCCTTGGAGAAGAAACCGCTTGAGACACTGTGACCCAAGGAAGACTTCTGAGTAAACACCACTCAGGTCCCTAACAAGGATGCATCCACCTCAAGGAAGAACTGTTTGTTCAGATCCGGACAATGCAGAACGGGTGCAGTGAAGAAGGACCGTTAAGAGAGTGGAAGGCCTTTTCAGCCTCGGAGGACCAGTTCTTTGGATCGGCTTCCTTTCGGGTCATAGCAGAGATGGGAGCAGTCAGAGTGGAGAAGTGAGGAATAAATTGTCGAAAATAATTAGCAAAGCCAAGGAATCTTTGGATTGCTTTGACTCCAACGGGCAGCAGCCATTTAAGGATGGAAGAGACTTTCTCAGGATCGATCCTGAGTCTGGTATCTGAGACAATGTAGCCCAAGAAGGACCCCTTGCAGAATGTAAAAGGAACCAGTGGTCACTGCAGACTCTCGTAGATAACAATGTCACACCAGAAGGAAGAAAAAGACCAGGTTTTTCAATGTATCCGCGCTGACCACACAAGGACAGGATTATTCTTGAAAGCTTTATTGTGCCGATGTGTTTCGTGGCAAATCTGCCACTTCCTCAGGGCCAAAGAATTGATTGAATTGATTCTTTGGCCCTGAAGAAGTGGCAGATTTGCCACGAAACACGGTCTTTTTCTTCCTTTTTTTTTGACAAAAATGAATTTCTCATACTTGGCGTAGAGTCAATTCTCCCTAAGACGCTGAAGTGCTTGCCTAACTGCTCATCTGTGGAAGGCCAGATCCTGGGAAAATACCAGAATATCGTCCAGGTACACTACAAAGCAGGATTAAAGCAGGTCCCGGAAGATATCATTGATGAACTCTTGGAAAACAGCGGGTGCATTACTGAGACCGAAGGGCATCACGCGGTATTCATAATGTCCATCCCTGTTGTTGAAAGCCGTCTTCCATTTGTCTCCCTGGCGCCCCTCAAATCTAATTTGGTGAAGATCCTGGCACCTCTTAACCGGTCAAACAACTCAGGAATTAAAGAGATAGGGTATCTATTCTTCACCGTGATCTGGTTGAGATCCCGATAGTCTATACAGGGTCGGAGTGATCTGTCCGTCTTAACGAAGAAAAACCCAGCCCCAGCAGGAGAGGAGGACTTCTGAATGAACCCCCTGGCCAAATTCTCCTGAATGTAGTCCGACATGGCTTGAGTCTCAGCTGGAAAACAGATTGTAAATTCGACCTCTAGGGGGGTGTTGATCCAGCAATTAAGTCAATAGGACAGTCATATGGCCTGTGGGGCAGCAAGTCTCTGCTTTCTCCTTGTCAAAAACATCAGCAAAGGACCAATATGCAAACGACAAACCGGGCAGCGATGCTGGAGAAGACGGAACCTTAGCCGGACGTACTGGATCCAGACATCTCTCATGACAGGAATTTCCCCAGCGGAGCACCTCTCCAGTTGCCCAGTCCAACACAGGTTCATGTTGTCGTAGCCATGGAAAATCTAAAAGAAAGGAGTGAGACATGTGCCGAAGAACATAGAAGATTATCTTCTCTGTGTGAAGCATCCCAATACGGACCACAAGTGACTCAGTAACCAGATGAGCCGCCTCCCGAAGAGTTCTCCCATCAACAGAAGTTATGGCCAGAGGGTTTTGAATTGGCGGACTGGAATTTGGAAGCGATCCACTATAGCCTGGAGGACAAAGTTTCCTGCTGACCCAGAATCCACGTGCGCAGTCTCAACAAACTGGGATTCACCGGTTGTCACGGCCACAGTAAGAGTCAGGGGTTGAGAGGAGACTTTTCCTTCTAGGAAGGTCTCTCCTACCGATCCTAGATGCTGAAGTTTTCCAGCCTCACTGGACAGGCACGAAGGAAGTGACCTGTGTCACCACAATACAGTCACTGGCCTTTAGCACGGTGATCCTTCTGTCGCTGACTGGCAAAAGCAAAGCAGTCGACCTGCATGGGTTCTGGTGAGGCCTCGACAAGGCAGGGTGGAGGAACAAGCGGTCTATGAAAGGACTGGGCCAGACGCCGTGATCTTCTTTCACGTGCGCTCCTGGAAACAAAGGTCTATACGGATAGTCAGGGAGACCAGGTCGACAAAGTTAGTTGGTAGGTCGCGACCTGCTAGTGACTCACCCCCAGAGGCTGTGGGGTACTCGGTGCTGGGCCTGTTGATTTCAATGGGAGGTGTCACAGTGGCAGTGGCCCGGTCCGTGGCCTCAGGCAGTCAATGTAAAAGGGGTTGAATGATGGGGATAAAGTTATTGAAATGATTCGTGACGCCACCTGTGGTTCCTGGTCAGTTTGACCAGCGCTGCAGGGTTGCTTCTCTGGGAGAGATGGTGTGGGGCAGCAATGATGTTGAAGCTCCCCGCAGGTGGAGCTGTAGTCCCAGGGTAATCGTAATAGGTGTCGAGGGAAATGGTGCAGTGTTAGGCACAGGGATATAGCAGTGCTGAGTGGGTTGGCGCAGGAAGATTGCAATGAGACAGCTGAGTGCTGTTCCAATTTCTTTTACTCACGTTCCTGGCACAGACAGGTGCCTGCTTCAATGCCGCGGTATCCAGGCCAGGGGCTCAGCCAACTCCCAGGCAGATGGAATTAACCTTTCCAGCACTCCCTTTCGTGTGTCTGTTATGAACGTCTCCTTTCTAGTGCTTATTTGAGGTACTTGCAGTACTGAGTTACACTGAAGTTCCTCCTGCTTGATGTTACTCAAACTCCACTTGTACGGCAGACAGCTGCAGCCTGCTTCGGGGACTTCTTGCTATCATGTCCCGGCACACACATTGCTGTTGTGCCCCCAAGTCTTAAATGGGAATAAAGAGGTGACTTCTATTCCTCCGGTTTCTGCTGCAGGAACATCAGTGTCCATACAACCTCGGAGACCGGACTCCGGACCATGCGCCTTAAACTTGAGGAGGGGCTCTGCGCTCACCCTAGTCCTTAGTTTTCTTCTCCTTATGTCCCGTACTAATCTCTCTTCCTTCTGAAGAATTAGGCTTTCTCTTGCTCTTTCCCGTGCCAACAGCTCCAGATCACAGGAGTCTGCTGCAGCACTTGCTTTCACTCCATCCCTCTCCGGGGATCTTCTCTCACCAACTGACCAACTTCCTAACATTCTCCCGCTCTCTTGTGCAATCTAACCTCCACCCACTTCCCAGCACTCTTTGTGTTCCAAGCAGGGAGCCACAAAGGGTGCTCTGCTATTCTAAAGTGTCTGTGCTGGATGTGAGTGGTGGAGTCTGGTCAGGTGTTACCATCTTACCTGGGGAGTGGGATACTACACCTCAGGAGGAGGTGCAGTACCTCTGTGGCGACTGAACCCTCAGGGGCGCCACATTAGTTTCCAGAGAGCCCCTCCCAGAATGTTGCCACCAATGTTTCGTTTTTCCAACTGAGTTCGGAAGTCAGAGTTCCCAAGCATATCGCATATTGTCTCACAGATGAGTTGGACTGGCGTAAGCGAAGAAGAGCAGAAGCTGACAAGGTAGCTCGCCCGGGTTCATCGAATACATTGCGAAAGGCCTCTATGAATATTTAGAAATTGGAGTTGATAGGGTCCTCTCTCTTCCATAATGGATTCAACCACGCCAGGGCCTCACCTCCAAGATGTGACATAAGGAATGCTACCTTGGCATGGTGTAACAGGAAGTGATGAGGAAGGAGTTCAAAATGTAGCCAGCACTGATTGATGAACCCACAGCAGAGTTTAAGATTGCCGTCAAAGTGTGGTGGAGCTGCGAGTCAGGGACCTGAAGCTTGAACTAAGCAGACTGACTGAGGGGTCTCCAGAGAAGAACGTGAGGAGACTCTGGAGAGATGTTTAAGGCCTTTATCTTGGTAGTCAGGGACTGCAACTACATAGACAAATTCTCTTGTATGCTTTTCTGCCGACAGAGCTCTTGGTACATGGTCTGATCAGACGGGATCCGAGATCCAGTGGGGTCCATGGCTTGAACAAACTGTCACGGACGTGGCTTGTGGAGCCACTGTGCCACGGGCTGCAGAGAGCCTGGAGGGGCATGTCTAAGTGATCACCTGACTGTTCACTAGAGCCTCTGATGGTGAGGTTAGACTTGGCTCCCGATCAACGCCAGGTGCCACTCTTGGACAGACCAATGGTCGTGCAGCAGCTGGACCCAGAAGGACAGACTGGATGGAGCAGAGCTTGCATCAGAATGCAGCTGACAAATTTCTAATGTGAGTGCTGTAGACAAAGTTTGTGTCAGAGTGCAGCAGACAAGGTCTGCATCAGAGTGCAGCAAGGAGGATTTGCATCAGAGTGTAGCAGGCAGGATTTGCATCAGAGTGCAGCAGGCAGCATTTGCATCAGAGTGAAGCAGGAAGGATTTGCATCACAGTGCAGCAGAAAGGATTTGCGTCAAAGTGCAGCAGGCAGGATTTACACTAGAGTGCAGCAAGCAGGAGTTGCATCAAAGTGCAGCAAGCAGGAGTTGCATCAGAGTGCAGCAGGCAGGACTTGCACTGGTATGCCACCTTACATAATATAGACTGTAAACAGGATAAACAGGAAGGTTGCTCAGGTACCTCTACAGTGGTGAGGAAGTAATATATACATAATGTGCACGCAAGCAAGTGCACGTGCTGACCCTTTAAGAGGGTGGGAACGCACGTGCCCTAAGTACATAGCTTGAGAACCGTCTGGAAGCATGCAGAGCATGGGGAAGGGAAGAACTGTCTGCAGCATGGGTGAGCAGGAATCTGGCGTGGTGCTAAGGCTAGGTTCACATTAGCGTTTGAGTCCGTAGCGTATCATCCGCATCCACAAACGCATGCAAAAATGCATGCAAATGCATGTTTACGCAGCATTTTTTATCTGCATCATCTTACGCATAACGGCAAATAAACGCATTTGTATGCGTTTTTGCATGCGTTCGCATTGTTTAGAGCATGCATTCAATATGACATCAGACAAAAATGGGCGTGTCTCATGGAATTTCTATTTACATTTTGAAGAATGCTTGCGTATCGAACGCGTGCGTACGCATGCGTTCCCATAGACCGTAATCCTTTTTTTGACGCACTCATCCACTTGTGCATGACTGCGCATATTTCACGGATTTTGGCCGCTTCCAAAAATGCAATATGATGCGTTCGTCGGACCCCACAGCACACCGAAAAATGACGCTTGAGTCCGGTGACGCATGCGAACGGATGCAAACACATGCCCCTGCGTACACCATGTTAAAGTTAGGGAAACATGACACATGCGGATTGCTGCGGATGAAACGCTGTGCACACAGACACAAATGTGAAACCAGCCTAACAAACTGTATTATGTACACACTAGATGGAGGCCCAATGCAATAGCTGTCTCCCTCCAGTGCTCTGTCTCTCATCCCTGTGTCTGACCGTGTACATAACATTCCACATCTCCTGGGCAGGGGAGGAAGCAAAAGACAATACTGACATTACAGTAGGAGATCGCAGAGGATACATTTTGTGAGGTAATATTGTTTAAAAACAGTCAGTGAAATATTTTACCTCACAAAATGAATCCTCTGTGATCCCCTGCTGTAATGTCAGTATTGTCTTTTGCTTCCTCCCCTGCCCAGGAGATTTGGTATGCTCCGTACATGGTCAGACACTGATAATTTTTAAAATGAACTTTCGTTCGTGCGAAAACCCCTTTATTGTGACCAGGTTCCTCTCCCTGTAGACACGTTGCGCATCTGCCGCTGGGATCAGCTGAATGATTCACTGCGCCTGCGCAGAATTAGCACAGGTGCAGTGAGATGGTGTTCCGCTGGTGTTACGGCTCTGCAGCACAGGAGTAGGGTAGGAGGGAGAAAACTGACCCTGTACTGCGACTAGGCTGATGCCCTGCAATGGAGTGGGAGACCCATTCCTTGTGTATAGACCCACCGATGATCCTAGGCTAATCTCAAGCAAAGACCTATAGATAGGGGGAAGTGGTTCCCTGAAAGATATAAGGACTGGGTACAAAAACGGGTCACCTCCTAACAGAAAACACAAAGAAGGCTGCAGAAACAAACTGAAAACAGAAACTAAGACTAGCAGAACCAGAGGTCCCAGAACTGCTCTAATTAAACACACAGAAAGCAAAGCAAGGCACCAAGCCAGACTTCAAGCGGATTAACACTGTTGTCCAGCAAGGAATGGGAGACAGATGCAGATTAATAAAGGGTGATACAATCACCTGACCAAAGGCAAACCCAGCACCACCAGGGGAAAAAGACCAGCAGCCAGAACACTACAAGAAAATGGCAGATAGTCACAAACTGAGCAGATTATAACAGCCGGTGGAACCGTGCAAGAGGCTGCGTGAGTGTGAGTATGAGGGTGTTAGGTTCCTACCTCCACACAGGAGGAATCCCGAGCCTTGCCTTCTGCGGTCTCCCATTCAGTCCCGACTGCAGAGGAGGCTGCTCAGCAAAGACGCCATTCCCAGTGTCTTGCTCAAGCTAGTGCTGTTAGGTTGGTTGCTGCTGCCACCTCTGGTTCAGCTATAGCAGTCTGCACTAGCCAGCAGCGAGCAGCTCCAGAGTCTAAGTCCTTTTTGCAGCCTTCTGAGCATGCCCGTGGGAAGACCTCTCCTTGGAGGTCGGAGGTCACATGCTCAGGTCCACAAGTGGCTCGGATTGGACCATCAGGAAGGTCCCGGAAGGATGCTGCTATAAAATGTTCGCATGACCACTCGGCCATGTGCTAGTATAGACTCTTATTATATTTTGTGTGAGTGATGATGGATGCATGTATCTGGTGACTGACTTATCATGACTCCCCTCCCTAGGAAACGCATGTTATAGTGCTATTAGAGTCAGAGTCAGCGCCTTGTAGTGGCTAAATTTAGTGCCACAGGGCTTCCAATTCACAGCACCTCTCTTAGCGCCATATTGTGCCATTCAGCACAAGGCATCTAAGTGACTGCATCCGCCTGCGCAACGCCGTGCGGAGTCTAGCGCTTTCCTTACCCTAGTCAGGGTGGTTAGTGGCATCCGCCAGAGCGGTGCAGTGCGCACTAGGTGCATTACTATTTCAGTTGCTTCCTTGCTGGCACCGCGGCTGCGGCGCCGACTGCTAGTGAACTAGAGGGACTCTGTTACGGCAGCCACGACCGCCTCCACTCATACTCACCTCCTCACTCCAGCAGCACTTCCTTCTCCACGTCGGAGCTCGCGGCGTCTGACAGGTCCGCGGCCGGCGGCGCCTCTGCGCATGCGCCCTAGACCGCAGCCGCGCGTCACCTCTTCTCCCTGAGCTCCGGCAGTGCCCTGACCCGGAAGCGCCGCCGCTCCAATGGGAGCTTGTGGGCCAGGTATATCTGGCCGCCCTCCCTTAATGGAGGCACCTGATCTTAATTTCTCTAACATTTGGCCTTGTTTCTTCTCAGCAGCATTACCTTGTCCTCTTCCTGCTTTTGTCTCCCCAGCTCTGCCCAAGCCTCGTCTGCCTCTCCTATGTTCCAGCTGTGCCCACCTGTCCTGAGTCCTAGCCTTGCCCGTTTCTCCTGTGTCCTAACCGTGCCCGCTTCTCCTGTGTCCTAGCCTGCCTGCCTGTCCTGTGTCCTAGCCTGCCTGTCCTGTGTACTAGCCTGCATGCCTGTCCTGTGTCTCATTCTGTGCCTCCTGGGTTTCCAGCTCTGTCCTGCCGTTACGTGATTCCTTTTTGTCCACCAGTTCCACTGCTGATCCACCTCCTGCACTCCACTCCGTCACCCTGTGCTCTCTCTGTCCTGTGGAGGGGCTTCCAGCTTCCCTAAAGAGCTGCCCCTCTTGGTACCGGCTATCGTGTCACTCGAGCCCCAGGGCCTGCTCCTAACTATTCCTGTATAGGGGTCAGCTCCATCTGGTCCGCTCGCCCGGGGGTCCTTGGTGCCACGATCCAGAGGGTCCACTCTTTGAGGTTTGCCTCGCCAAGTCGTAACAGACTCTAACCCCGTGTCTATGGGGCAGAGTCCTGTGTCTGCACTGCATACTAGCGCTCATCCGAGACCCATGAGTTTAACAGGCTCTGCTGTTTACACTGTGCGTGGTTCTGTGGAGCAACAGAACTTGCTCCAGTGCACACCGGGTGACATTAACCCACGTGTGTTCATTTATTAGTTGCCACATACCCTCCGCCATTACCGAGCAGTAGTTAACATCTCTGCACGGTGAACCCTGTGCTGTGAACGCACCTTGATTCCATCTCTTTTTCTCGGTGCGTTCCGCTAGCCCTAACAGAGTGTTAGTGTGTGTGTGTGAGAGTGTGTGAGTGCGTGTGTGTGTGTGTGTGAGAGTGTGAGTGTGTGTGTGTGCGAGATTGCGAGTGTGTGTGTGAGTGTGAGCAGGGCTGCCACTAGGAATTTCGGGGCCCCATACTGGCAAAATTTTAGGGGCCCCCTTGAGACTCTGCCCAGGCTCCAACCCAGCCCCGCCCTCCACCCCTCGAACAGTCCACAGTCTTACCGCTCTCTCTTGGAAAAACTCCACTTCTCACCAATCACACATTAACAGTTCCCATTTCCAGATCACACACATAGCCAGCAGCTTTTGTTTTGGCCAAAATATTTTTTAAATCTGCCACCACGACAAGGTAGACTCTTTTGGCCAGGCCCTACTCTACTCTAACCTAATAAACATTTGTTAAAATATCCAATATAATTTAGGTATATTTTTTATTTATTTTTCAATTTTTAAAATGAACAATAATATCACATCCAAAGGGACAAATATCACCACACCATGTCCAGACCACATATTACCACCACATAGTGACCTATAATACCACATATAATACCAAGGAACAAATACAGCCACACCATGACCAGACCACATATTACCACCACAGTGACAGAATAATAGCACATACAAGGGACCAATACCTCCCCACTATGACCAGACACCATATTACCACCACATGGTGACCAATAATACCACATACAAGGAACAAATACAGCCACACCATGACCAGACCACATATTACCACCAGTGACAGAATAATAGCACATACAAGGGACAAATACCACCGCACTATGCCCAGACCACATATTACCACCACATGGTGACTGAATACTACAATACTGTTCCCTCACTAATCTCACTAACTCACCTCTCTCCCTGTCTGACCACAACCTACTGACATTCTCTTCCCTCTCCTCTCCTACTGCGCAAGCCCCACTCCACAAACTTGCTCACCCTCACAGAAATCTCAAACAGCTCAATTTACAATCACTCTCTGAGTCCCTTCTCCCTCTCACAGACATAGCTTCCCTTCATAACACAGATGCTGATGCCACTTTTTATAACACCACAATAACAGCAACACTTGATTCGGCCACCCCCCTCACGCAGAGCAAAACTCATACAATCAACAGGCAGCCCTGGCTGACCAGCCTGACCAAAGAACTGAGATGGGTTTCCAGGGCCGCTGAGCGGAGATGGAAGAGAACTCGTTCTACTGAGCACGTCAACGCATACAAGCAGTCCCTTGCCAGCTTCAAGTACACACTCTCTGCCGCAAAACAAACTTACTTTGCATCTCTCATATCCTCCCTGTCTCACAACCCTAAACAGCTTTTCAATACTTTCAAGTCTCTACTCCATCCCACAGCACCTCCTACCTCTCCTCTCATTTCTGCTGAAGACTTTGCCTCCTTTTTTAAGCAGAAGATCGATACGATCAGAGAAAGCTTTGGCCCGCAGCCCCCAATGCCCCTCTTAGCCACTCAGCCCTGTTCTTCCAAAACCAGCTTCTCTACCATGACAGAAGATCAGCTCTCCACCCTCTTGTCAAGATCACACCTCACCACTTGCGCGCTTGACCCACTCCTGTCCCACCTCATCCCTAACTTTTCCACAGTCTTCATCCCAACCATAACCCACCTCTTCAACCTTTCACTTACAGATGGTGTCTTTCCCTCATCTTTCAAACATGCCTCAATCACACCCATCCTCAAAAAGCCCTCCCTCGACCCATCCTCTGTGTCTAACTATCGACCAATATCTCTTCTCCCTTATGCCTCAAAACTACTGGAACAGCATGTATATCTTGAACTGTACTCCCACCTCTCCTCCTGTTCTCTCTTTGACCGGATACAATCTGGCTTCCCACAGCACCACTCAACTGAAACTGCCCTAACTAAAGTCACTAACTACCTACTTTTTAAAAAAATGCTATTAAAATATCAAAGCTACCACAAATTGCTATCAATGAAAACTACAGATTATTGTGCAAAAAAATAATCCCTCACACTTTCATCGATAAATAACAAGTTACAGGTCTCAGAATTTTTAATTCTCTTCTAGCTGCCCCTGTAATCATACTGACCTGAAGAATAATGCTACCATATAATTTTTGCTACAAAATGAACCCTGTAAAAATGGACCCCGTATATGACGGCATTGCATTTTTTCCATTATTTCACTCCATTTTTCAGTACATCATGTAGTAAAGTGAATGGCTTCTTTCAAAGAAAAACAAGCCCTCATTCTGATGTTGACGTAAAAATAAAATGGGTGTCTCTTTTAAAAAAGGGGAGGAAAAAACAAAAGAACAAAAACATGAAAAATCGCCTTTTCTTGAAGGGGTTAATGGATATATGTGTGTTTGCCTCCCCCCTGGGTAGAATATAGGTATGCAGAGTATAATATACTAGATGGAGGCCCGGTGCTATCGCATCGGGAGGGCGGTAATGTCACGATGGGGGCAGGCTTTGCAGCGTTGAGAATCTCTCCCCCCATGTGCTCACCCACCTATCCACTCTCTCTTTCCCCATGTGCTGACTTCTCCCGTCTGTGCTCTCTTCTTTGACCTGTCTACCTCATGTGCTATCCCCCTTGGCTGCTGTCTCTCTCTTTCCTGTGCCGTGTTCTCCCCTCAAGTGCTGTCCCATTTGAGCTGTCTCCCCCCCTGTGTTCTGTCTCTATCTCCCCTGTGTCTGACCGTGTACAGAACATATCACAGCTCCTGGGCAGGGAAGGAAGCAAAAGACAATACTGACATTAGAGCAGGAGATCGCAGAGGATACATTTTGTAAGGTAAGATATTGCTTAAAAACAGTGAGTGAAATATTTTACCTCACAAAATGAATCCTCTGTGATCCCCTGCTGTAATATCAGTATTGTGTTTTGCTTCCTACCCTGCCCAGGAGATGTGGTATGCTCCGTACATGGTCAGACACAGACAATTTTTAAAATGAACTTTCGTTTGTGGGAAAACCCCTTTAATGTGACCGGCTTCCTCTGCCTGTAGACACATCACGCATCTGCGGCCGGGATCAGCTGTATTATTCACTGCGGTTGCGCGGAATTCGCGCAGGCACAGTGCGATGGTGTTCCGCTGGTGGTACCGCACAAGAGGCTGTGTGTGAGTAAGTGTGAGTGTGTGTGAGTGTGTGAGGTGTGCACGGCGTATAGAGTGTGTGTGGTGTAACGGTGTTCCACAGGTGGTACCGCGCATCACTTGGGTGTCCCAATATGGCGGTGGGTGAACTTCCTCCGCTTGGAATTCTGGGATGTGGCGACATCTGGACAGAACAGGAAATGAAAACATTACAAGGCAATTATATAAATAGATACCTTCGCCAAAGGATTCCGTGTCTCAAAAATCATTCCTTTCATCTGGGGAATGGCGTCTGGTCATCATGAAGAGAATTCAGCTCTATCCCAAAGGCGACCTGGAAAAGGCAAATAATAAGAAAAAAGGTTAATTATAGTAAAAATTTTCCTAGCTTTCAAGGGTGTTAAGGGTATGGGGCAGATAAGCAGCGCATATTTCAGGACGGACAACTCCTATAAGCAGTTTTCTAATATTTTCAGGCACAAATTTGAGGATTGTCCATAGGTACCTTGGCAATGACATCCAGGGTGAGTCTGCTCAGCATCTCGTGCATTCCAACCTGACTCTTTCCATCTGCCTTATTCCCCAGCTTATCCACCAGGTCTTCTGCTTTTTCATTGAAAGATCCCATTAATCCTATCAGGTAGCTTTGGAAGAAGAAAGGTAAAGACATTGAGCTCTCCAAAGACATACTGATAGAGAATGTAGATTGTGAGCCCCATCAGGGACAGTGATGATAATGTGTGCAAACTGTAAAGCGCTGCGGATATGTTAGCGCTATATAAAAAAATGAAGAAATAAATAAAGAAAAAAGCTCTCATGTTTACTCTTTGCATACTGTGCATTTATAGTTTTTAACCCCTCTCCTGCTGCAGCCAATTTTTGCTTTTGTCCTTTCTGCAATTTCATTTTTTCCGCCCCTTCTTCCAAGAGTCATAACTTTTTATTATCTTTTCCGTCTAAATAGCCACATTAGCGCTCTTTTGCCATCTAACGAGTTGTATTAATTGATTGAAACCAGTACTGAAAAAAAATCCCACTACAATCCTGAATTTTTTTTTACAGTGTCCATTGTACAGTTAAAATATCCTGGGAACATGATTCTCTGGATCAGTAGGATTACTTGTATAGTTTTAATTTTATATATTTTAAATTTTAAAAAACCACACCGTTTTTTTGATTAACTTTTATTTTTTTCTGTTGATGGAGCCGTGAAAGGTCTTTATATTTTCCGTGGCGCGCTGTCATTTATACTGATGTCATTCTGCGGCACACACAATGCTCTGATCACTTTTTATTGCATTTGTGGAGGGAGGAGAAGCAAAAAACAGCAATTCTGGCAGTTCAATTTGTTTCTGCTTTATGGCGCTTAAAATACGGCTTAAATCATTTTATATTTTTATAGATCCTGCTGTTAATCATGCAGCAACACTGAATACATTTATTTTTTTAACGTCTTTATTTTTAGTAACATCTATTGAATTCTTATGTTTTTTTTTATTTTATTGCTTTAAAACTTTTAAATACTTATTTTTAAGTTCTTATGTGGTACTTGACCCTGCTCTCTGAGGGGGCTGGTGGACTTTTAGATTGGGTTGCCCAATTGGACTACCCACCTTTAACTCCTTTCCGACGTTGGGCATAATGGAACGCCCACGTCAGACTCCCCATGTTTGGTGCAGGCTTTGGCACTGTGCCTAGACCTTTCCAGGCACATGACAGGTGATCTATGCAGCTGACATGTGCCAGCAACAGCTGCAGGTGGAATTGCAATCCACCCACGGCTGTTAACTAGTTAAATGCTGCTGTCAATCTCTGACATAACAACAAGCAAGCACAGCAATAAACACCATGCCAAAATATCCAAAAATATTAAAGAAGTCTTTAATGTAATAGTATCAAAATATAAAATTCACATAGATGAATAGTACAGCATGTAACACGAAACAGATAGTTATTAACACATGAGCCGGGAAAAAACGGATGAAAAAGCAGTCCTGCGTCCAGACATGGACATAAATGGGCTAAGAAACAAGAAGTATTAGTTCCTTAATTAGGACCATATCCCTTAGTCTGTAGCATAATGCCATCAGAGGATAAACCCCAGTCACCATATAATACTATTCCCTGTAGTAGATCCCCGTACACATGTAACCATGACTAGTAAATGGATCCCGGTATATGGGACAAAAACCACCATGGTTACTTACCGGTAGCCGGTTTTTCCGGAACCCATGACAGCACACCTGAGAGAGGGATCCGCCCCGCCAGGACAGGAACCTACTGAGATATAAGGGCGGCACCTCTCCCCCGCTTCAGTTGGGTTACAGAGCATTGAGAGGTTAGTACATGTTAATCCAACACCACATCACCCAAAAGCACCCTACTAAACATGCACACCCATACGGTGAAAAGGGGGGGGAATATACGGGTGCTGTCATGGGTTCCGGGAAAACCGGCTACTGGTAAGTAACCATGGTGGTTTTCCCTTCACCCATGACAGCACACCAGAGACACTTTTGGAGACTTCGAAACACCTTAGGGAGGGACCACCGCTTGCAGCACCCTTCTACCAAAGGTTAAGTCAGCAGAGGAGGATAGATTTAATCTATAGTGCTTAAAGAAGGTGGAAGGTGAGGCCCAGGTAGCGGCCTTACAAATCTGCTCAATCGATACCTCTGCTTTTTCAGCCCAGGAGGTCGCCACGGCTCTGGTAGAATGAGCCTTAATGCCGTCAGGAATCGGGTTACCACTAGCTGAGTAGGCTACATTAATGGCCTCCCTAGTCCATCTAGCAATAGTCCCTTTTGAAACCCCATAGCCTTTCCTGACACCCTGAAAAGCTACGAATAGGGACTGGTACCTCATCCACTGGCTGGTGATAGATATGTATTCTAGCAGGGCTCTCTTAACGTCCAAACTATGGAACTTTTCTTCCCCTGGATTCTTTGGATTATCGCAGACGGATGGGAGGATAATCTCCTGACCCCGATGGAAATCTGACGCTACCTTAGGCAGATAAGCGGGGTCTGTTCTTAGCACCACCCTGTCCTGAAAAACTTGTGTGTAGGGTGGGTTCACTGAGAGAGCCTGCAGGTCCCTTATTCTACAGGCTGATGTAAGGGCCACTAAAATTATTGTTTTTAGGGTCAGAAATTTTATGGGGAGCTGATGTAATGGCTCAAATGGTTCTTTTGTAAGGGCCTCTAGTACTAGATTTAAATCCCAGAGAGCTATCCTGGGTATTGGAATAGGTTTAGACCTATGACATGATTTGATGAATCTGGCTATCAACCTATTTGCTACCAAGTTGCAGTTATAGAGCGCCCCTAGTGCAGATACCTGAACCTTAAGCGCATTTACCGCTAACCCCAGCTGTAATCCTGCTTGTAAAAACTCCAGGATGGCACTAATCGGGGGTTCTTGTTCTAACGACTTACCTAGGAACTGTAGGAATTTATTCCATGTTCTGCTGTAGATATTAGTCGTCACCGGTTTCCTACTTTTAAGCAGGGTGGCCACCAACCCAGGAGAGAAACCTTTACCCCTTAAAAGCGACCTTTCAAATTCCACGCCGTCAGATGGAATCCCTTGACTTGCGCATGGAATATCGGGCCATGGGCTAGAAGGTCCGGGATTTCTGGCAGAACCCATGGATCGGAGAGGGACATTCTCCGCAGTAGAGCAAACCAGGGCCTTTTTGGCCAAAATGGGGCTATTAGAATTACTCTGGCCTGATCGCTCCTGATCTTCTTGACCACTGTTGGGATCAGAGCAACTGGGGGGAACGCATAGGCCAGCTTGAAGTTCCACTTAATGTGCAAAGAGTCCACTGCCCATGGATCTTCCCTCGGGTTTAGAGAGCAAAACCTTTGTATTTGCCTGTTGTGTTTGTTGGCAAAGAGGTCTATCACTGGTTCCCCCCAAAGCTGCATTACTTTTTTAAAAATGGACCGATTTAGGACCCATTCTCCCTGCCTCAGAGTATTGCGGCTTAGGAAATCGGCCTCTATATTTTCTGCCCCTTTTATGTGTAAGGCTTTCAGAGGAGTCTGAGGAGGACGCCTGTTCTGATTGAGACGAGGCCGAAAAGGAATTTGAGGGAGAACTAGGGGGGTTCTTCCTACCTTTCCTCCCTTTTTTAATAGGGTCTTAATTGAACCCTCCATTTCCGACCTAAGGGCCGATATCAAATTAGCCACGAAACTAGGCTCTTCCTCCGCTATGGTTCGCTGAATACAACTGGCGCAGAGGTCTTTCTGCCAGTCTCTTGCTAGGGCTGTTTTACATATCGCACAGTCCCTATTATTCTTCTTGCTTCCTGCTTTTTTGGGCCTTTCCTACAGGGTCAAGCATACACAGAGAAACCCTATTAACATAAATGCTAGCATTCACGAAGATCACTCACCACCTGTAACCAAGGGTACCGGACTAGGAGGCTGCGTCAGAGCACGTGACCTGTGCTCTCTGGATCTTGAGGATTCTCCCGACCTGCGGCTGGGGCGGCTGCTGCTTGAGCGGATTCCGTGTTTGCGGCCGGAGGGCTGTGAGGGCGGCAGAGACAAGGACCTCTCCTGCTCTGACTCCATACTTGCACCGTCTGCCCCGCCGCTTCTCCTCCTTTAAATATGCCTCCGTCCTGGTGAGTGGCCCGTTAAGCTGCCTCCCCTCCCCCTGCGATCGCCGGCCGACTGCTTCAGAAAGCCGGCCGGCGTCGCACTCGGCACCATGACACCGTCGCCTGGAGCTGACATCAGCCGGCGCACCCACAATCCTTTGCGCCGATGACGTCAGCGGCCGGAAGATGCCCGCGTCTCTCCCCATCAGATGCCTCGGGGATCGAGATGCGGGCGCACGCGAGGGGAGGGTGGCACGGTGGGGGCTCCCCGGAGCCACCGGGATCCCACCTGCGCCCACACGAACCCGGAGCCCCGGAGGGTCCGGGGACTGTGCCTCCAGCATCTGACGGCCGGCACTACAGGTAAGATACCTGTTCTTCCCGCACCGGGACGGAGATGGGCCCTTTTTTTTTTTTCTTCTTTCTTTCTTTTTCTTTCACTTTGCCCATGACAGGCACCGCCAACAGTGGGATTCCTTTCCAGGACAGGAACCCAACTGAAGCGGGGGAGAGGTGCCGCCCCTTATATCTCAGTAGGTTCCTGTCCTGGCAGGGCGGATCCCTCTCTCAGGTGTGCAGTCATGGGTGAAGGGAAAACATTTCCTATGCCGCATGTTTTTGTCCCATATACCTGGATCCATTTACTAGCCATGGTTACATGTGTACGGGGATCTACTACATGGAAGAGTATTATATGGTGACTGGGGTTTATCCTCTGATGGCATTATACTACAGACTAAGGGATGATCCTAATTAAGGAACTAATACTTCTTGTTTCCTAGCCCATTTATGTCCATGTCTGGACGCAGGACTGCTTTTTCATCAGTTTTTTCCTGGCTCATGTGTTAACAACTATCTGTTTCGTGTTACATGTTGTACTATTCATCTATGTGAATTTTATATTTTGATACTATTACATTAAAGACTTCTTTAATATTTTTGGATATTTTGGCATTATGGTGGTTATTGCTCCGCTTGCTTATTACATATCTGGAGCTCCATAGGGGATTTGTCTCCAAAAGTCACTGAGGGTGACCTAAGAAGGATTACTATTATGTACTCTGCACTTGGGATCTTGTTATTCATTGTCAATCTCTGACAGCGGCATTTAACGTGCGCTTACCGGAAGCATGTTGCTAATCCCGCCCATCAGTGACCCCGTCACATGATCGCGGGTCACCGATGGGTTGGCATGACAACCAGAGGTTTGAAGCAGACCTCTATGGTTGTCATTGCTAGATTGCTATGAACACCACCATGTAGTCAGTGCTCATAGAAAGTGAGCATTTCCGCTACACACAGACAATCTGATCATCACCTGTGTGTAGCATGATCAAAGTACTGCAGCTTCTAGTCTCCCATGGAAACTATTAAAGCATGCAAAAAGTAAAAAAAAAGTTTTTAAAAATATAAAAAAATTAAAAGTTCAAATCACCCCCCTTTTGCCCCATTCAAAATAAAACAATAAAAAAGCAAATATACACATATTTGGTATCGCCGTGTTCAGAATCATCCGATCTATCGATATAAAAAAAGGATTAACCTCTTTACTAAACGGCGTAACGAGAAAAAAATTAAACATGCCAGAATTACGTTTTTTTGGACACTGCTACATTGCAATAAAATGCAGTAACAGGCAATCAATAGATCCTATCTACAGGGGTAAGTTGGTTAGTGCTGCTGTTAGAGATTGACAGTGTCATTTAAGGGGTTGACAGCAGCAATTGAAGATCAGGTTTTTGTTACATGACATTAGCTGGGTATGGTGTGGACTCCACTCCTGAGCCCATGCCATACACAGGTACGGTGCATGTGATATACATGCATGTCACATGTCAGGTTAACCCCTTTCCAACGTTGGGCGTAATAGTACGTTCACGTCGGAATCCCTCCCTTTGATGTGGGCTCCAGCGCTGAGCCCACATCTTTCCCAGCACGTCAGTTATTTTGAACAATTGTGATCCGCCCGAGGCTGTTAAACTGTCAAATGCCGCTGTCAATCTCTGACAGCGGCATTTAACTTGTGCTTACTGGAAGCATGCTGGAAATCCCACCCATAGGTGACCCCGTCATGTGATCGCAGGTCACTGATGGGTTGGCATGACAACGAGAGGTCTCAAGCAGACCTCTATGGTTGTCATAGCTGGATTGCTATGAGCACCGCCTGGTGGTTGGCGCTCATAGCAAGTGAGCATTTCTGCCACACAGAGGCGATCTGATCATCACCTGTATGTAGCAGAGCCAATCGGATTATGGCAGCTTCTAGTCTTCCATGAAGACTATTGAAGCATGCAAAAAGTAAAAAAAAATTTAAAAAAATATTAAAAGAAATAAAAAATATATAAAAGTTAAAATCACCCCCTTTTCCCCCATTCAAAATAAAACAATTTTTTAAAAAAATCAAATATACACATATTTGGTATTGTCGCGTTCAGAATCACCCAATCAATACAAAAAAAATTAACCCAATTGCTAAACGGCGTAACAAGCAAAAAATTCAAAAGGTCACTATATTGCAATAAAATGTAATAATGGGTGATCAAAAATCATATCTACATTAAAATGGTATCAATAAAGACATCAGGTCAGCGCGCATAAAATGAGCCCTCACCCAACGTGAACTCACAGATAAATGGAAACGCTACAGGTCTCGGAAAATTGTGCAATTTTTTTTAATCAAAGTTTGGATTTTTTTTTCACCACTTAAATAAAAAAGAACCTAGATATGTTTGGTGTCTATGAACTCGTAATGAGCTGGAGACTCATAATGGCAGGTCAGTGAACATGGTAAAAAAAAAATTGCCCTTGGAATTTTTTTCCTTTTTCCAGTACACGATATGTTAAAACCAATGGTGTCATTCAAAAATACAACTTGTCCCGCATGACCGAAAAATAAAAAAGCTATGGCTCATGGAATAAAGGGAGCAAAAAAAAAAACCAAAACCGCAAAAACAAAACTATCTCCGGTCATGAAGGGGATAAACAAGCTATCTGATATGAAGAACCCATTGTCAAATAGTTAAAGAGGTCATCTGTGGAGAAGCGTCAGTGCATTCATACTACCTAGCTACCATACTACCAGACTCCTTATCTATGAACTGTTCCAATGTTTATATTTATGTTTCTCCCTCTCCCATATTGATAATTCTGCTTCACATCACTTGTCTTATCTATTGCATTTTTTCTAGGCTATATTGTGCATAAATATGTGACTTCAGATTTTGTATTAGTTAACGCCTGATGAAGAGACCTGAGTAGTCTGGAAAGCTTGCAATTTGTTACCATCTTTTCAGTTAGCCATTAAAAGGTATCAACCACTGAGGACTCTCAATCCTGAATATTTTTCTATCTACTGGCTAACTCGGTACAAAGATATACATCTTTCCTGTTTCATACTACCTAGTCTTCAGGTTCTTACGTTCTGCTGAATGCTGGGTCCATAATCCTGCTCTGTTTGTTCCAATGGTTGTAATCTCGATCTGACAGTAAACCCTTCCCCATAAATCTTTAAAATGGAAAAAAAAAATTCATAGAAAGTGTTAAATATTGCACTAGACAGTTTAGAAGTTTAATCTATACACAATATATAGGCAGGGATCTTCATCTTTAGCAGGTGTTTACAACAGGTGGAAACCCCTTTAAAGACCTGCCAATTTTTTACATTTTTCCCTCTCTGTCTTTCAGGAGCCATAATTTTTTTCTATTTTTCCACTGATGTGGCCGTATCAAGCTTTTCGTTTTATGCGAGAGAAATTGTATTTTGTGAACTTATAAAATTATTTTGTGATGCAAATACAGAAAAAAATCAACCATTTTTGGCTTTTTCAATTTTGTTTTTACAAGGACGACATATGCAAGGAGTTTGTATGTTCTCCCCATGTTTTCTTGAGTATCCTCGGGGTTTTCTGGTTTCTTCTCGCATTCCAAAGACATATTGATAGGTAACTTAGATTGTGAGCCTTAATGGGGACAGTGTCGATAATGTTTGTAAAACGCTGTGGAATTAATGGTGCTATATGTGAGTAAAATAAATAAATATTTGCTATTGAAATTTCACATTAAATAAGCTGTTTAATTAATTACCGTCATTGAAATGTATTCCTAAGAAAATGGATAAAAGAATTACAATTGCTTATCATCCGCAAGCCTATATGCACCAAAGATCTGTGGTTAGTTCTTCAAGTTATTTGGAAAAACCTCCAAGCCAAGTTATTTAAGGAAACTGTGTGCAAGTACAAGTACTTGTATTATTGATTTAGATTCATTGTTAATTTACTTTGCATTTTGTTAATTGATACAAATAAATAAATTAGCACAAGGACAAAATTAAGGATTATTGTGTGTACAATTTTTGAAGTGATCTGGAGAGTTTTTCTTCTGACACATATTTTTGCAGCATTTTGCTTGGACTATGCCTAGTTAGAAGTGAGAACCATCAGGAGACTCTTCAAAGAGGTGACATGCACCTTATGAGACATGGGAACATGAGACCAGGAAGGTGTTTTACAATGACAATGAATAGGAAAAGTCTTTCAAGCATTTTTTTTAAAGCGGATATCGAAACGGACCTGCTCCAAAAAACTCCTCAAAAAACTCTGTGTGCACCTACCCTAAAATATATACATAGTGAGTCTAATGCCACTTTCCTCTGACCAAAATTAAATGCAATTTTTTTTATGATTTGATGACAAAATACAGTTTAAACATTAATTTTCATAAACCTGCAGTAAGAAAAAATTACCTGCAGGTGGCACCACAGTACCCCAAAGCACACTACCAACACATTTGTAAACATGCACTGCTTTTTCGCTTATTACTTCGCCCCACACACACCCACACAAATGATACATTTGAAAGGTAAACTTGCACCCTTCAGTAAGAAAACAGCCAAACAAACCACACATTAACGATTTTATCACTAAATACAGTTTAAACATTCATTTTCATAAACCTGCAGAAAGACACAATGATCAGCAGGTGGCAACTCAACGGGAAAACATTTTTTGGCCTCTACTTATCAAAACAATTTATTGTATTGCCAGACTACATATATAAATGACCAGCTTGCTTTTTCTGAAATTGCCTGTGCCCCTGACGACCAATGTGCGACAATTTCGCACGGGCGAAGCTAGTATATATATATATATATATAGTGAGTCTAATGCCACTTTCCTCTGACCAAAATTAAATGCAAACTTTTTTTTATGCATTGAAACAAAGTTGCTAAAGAGGGCAAGGTATTGTTACCTTGTTCCAAATAAATTTTCAATACGTTTATAAAGAGGATCTTTGGGGTATTTTGGTGACATCAAGAATTCCTGTGAAATGTAAAGAAAATGAAACCATGAATTAAAGATAGGATTTATAAAAAAAAAACAAAAAAAAAACAATTTGGCCATGAAAGTCATATTGGTAAAAGTAACAAAAATATATCCAGTTGAATTGGCTTAGATACATTGGAACATAAAATACTAGTTGTGGGTGTACAGTATCTGTGTATATATGTAAGATCTAATTATAGAGGGGTAGATGTGAGACACTGATGGGCACTGTTGACTTGGGCAAACACATGGACATCAATAAAGGGTACAGAATCTGAGTGATTTGTGACTTATCTGACTACGTAGACATGTTTGGCTACTTACCTTAACTCCTTCTGAGCTGTGAACAAGAATCATTACATGGTGTAATCCATTAACCCGTATCACAGGACCGTACTTCTCAGCCCTAGAAAAAAAATACTATTATGGCATGACAGACAAGTGTGTGGATACATGTGCAAATCCTAAGAAGAGGCTAAGATAGATACAAACCAACCCCTTTTAGTATGAAGTCGGCCCAGAAATCATCTGATTGCTATATCTCCGGCTTCTCAGCCACAGGAGAGTTGCCTACAGACTGGAAAAGAACACCTGTAGCATTCAGCAAACCTAAAAAACGACGCAGACAGAAAAAAAGTGCATAAAAACATCATAAATTAGGCATAAAATTTGTCTAAAAACACCTATTTTTAATTTAAAAACATGAGTAAAAAGAATGTTGGGTGATTGGGGAAAAAAGCCTGAAACCCTTAAGAACTAGGTAAGTTTTCAATTCCAGTTGGGGTGAAATGGTAGAAAAAACCTCTGCAATTCTATTATTTCTTTTTTTGCGTGTTCACATCATGATTCTTCAGGTCAGTATGACTATAAGGATACAAAATAGGGTTAAAAATTTTGCCTCCCATACGCTGTTCAACGCCATTAAATTATTGTCGTTTGCATGTACCACTTCTACTTTGATCGAGACAGTGAATGCCCGCCTGGCATTGGCCCAGTAACTGATATCCAGCCTGCTGCCCTCTGCATAGGCGGCGACCAGAATGACAAAGCACTGAATAATTAAATGAGCTTTCTCTCATTCGCAACCTATGCAAAGCGCAGCAGCCTATGGAAAAACTAATTTCAGCTACTGAGCTGTGCATAATGTGACAGAAGCGGAGTACCTAATGTATGAAGACAGTAAGGAATCAATTACTTTAAAGACTTATTGAAACTAAGAGCTGCTTTTTACAGATTTTTTAACCCTCACTAGGTTTAAAGGTCATCATTGGAATAGGGTTAATATTAGGGATGGGGTAAAAACTTGTTACATAAAAAAAATATAATAAGCAGAAAAAAAATAAATCAACGTATAACTTTTTATTTTTAATATTTTAGCAAAAAGCATAAAAAAAACCTTGGAGGTCAAAGCACAAACTATAAATACATCAGTATTAGCCTCAAATAATTACAGTGCATATGCTTGAGTGTTATGGGGTTCAATAGTGGAAGGTTGGTGGGAACTCAGGGAAAGCTAATGATTCCTGGGATTGGGAGTGCAAAATACTTGCCTGCTCCCTGGGCTATGGCAACCCATACTATGCCACTGGTTGCACCATCTTCAAAGAAACATGAAAGCCAGTAATTAATCATCGCCGATCTGATAACTTACCATTCCAGAAAGGTATCGTATACAACCAAGTTATTCCTCATGATCTTAATTATTGTGGGTGAGTGTCCAAAAAGAAAACTGAAAAATAGGACATAGCTATGGGTATAATTATGCCTATAGTGAGCAAGTTTTGCAACAATCATGTTAGACATTGCTTCCAAAATGTTGAACTTTTGTACTTGTCTATATGTATGAAGCACATTAAGAGTGATATGTAACAGCCACTTCCGCATATATATTCAAGAATGTATAATATTTTGATTCACAGGATTAGTTTAGAAAGTGCTCACCAAAAGATTAATACCATTAAAAATGGACTTATTTGTGAATATACACAGAAATTCCCATATGCCTCCTGACGAACTTTCATCATGGGAGGGAAACGCATCAAGGCTGAATTCATATTTCTATTAATAAGTTCAGATAAGTCTATCGCTATCATTTGTTTTTAAGTCTTTATATTGATCTACTTTGGGCATGGTGCAATAGCTGACTACTCTGTGCATACTGCTTCTTGCAGGATTTCTGTTTAGGCTGGAGTCACACTAACCTGCGCAAAATACGGTCAGTATTTTACATGCGTAATACGGATGACAGACCCCTAAACAGTGCTCCGTATGTCATCCGTAATCAAGGTGTGTTCGCGTATTTTGTGCATGTCAGCATCCGTATGTAATCCGTATGGTGAGATTTTCTCGCAGGCTTGCAAAATGGACATATAATGGAGCCCTATGACAGTTTTAATAAAGAAATGAAAGAATAGATATAGACACATAGAATGCGCATATACAGTGGGGCAAAAAAGTATTTAGTCAGTCAGCAATAGTGCAAGTTCCACCACTTAAAAAGATGAGAGGCGTCTGTAATTTACATCATAGGTAGACCTCAACTATGGGAGACAAACTGAGAAAAAAAAATCCAGAAAATCACATTGTCTGTTTTTTTTTTCCTTTTATTTGCATATTATGGTGGAAAATAAGTATTTGGTCAGAAACAAAATTTCATCTCAATACTTTGTGATATATCCTTTGTTGGCAATGACAGAGGTCAAACGTTTTCTGTAAGTCTTCACAAGGTTGCCACACACTGTTGTTGGTATGTTGGCCCATTCCTCCATGCAGATCTCCTCTAGAGCAGTGATGTTTTTGGCTTTTCGCTTGGCAACACGGACTTTCAACTCCCTTCAAAGGTTTTCTATAGGGTTGAGATCTGGAGACTGGCTAGGCCACTCCAGGACCTTGAAATGCTTCTTACGAAGCCACTCCTTCGTTGCCCTGGCGGTGTGCTTTGGATCATTGTCATGTTGAAAGACCCAGCCACGTTTCATCATCAATGCCCTTGCTGATGGAAGGAGGTTTGCACTCAAAATCTCACGATACATGGCCCCATTCATTCTTTCATGTACCCGGATCAGTCGTCCTGGCCCCTTTCCAGAGAAACAGCCCCAAAGCATGATGTTTCCACCACCATGCTTTACAGTAGGTATGGTGTTTGATGGATGCAACTCAGTATTCTTTTTCCTCCAAACACGACAAGTTGTGTTTCTACCAAACAGTTCCAGTTTGGTTTCATCAGACCATAGGACATTCTCCCAAAACTCCTCTGGATCATCCAAATGCTCTCTAGCAAACTTCAGACGGGCCCGGACATGTACAGGCTTAAGCAGTGGGACATGTCTGGCATTGCAGGATCTGAGTCCATGGTGGCGTAGTGTGTTACTTATGGTAGGCCTTGTTACATTGGTCCCAGCTCTCTGCAGTTCATTCACTAGGTCCCCCCGCGTGGTTCTGGGATTTTTGCTCACCGTTCTTGTGATCATTCTGACCCCACGGGGTGGGATTTTGCGCGGAGCACCAGATCGAGGGAGATTATCAGTGGTCTTGTATGTCTTCCATTTTCTAATTATTGCTCCCACAGTTGATTTCTTCACTCCAAGCTGGTTGGCTATTGCAGATTCAGTCTTCCCAGCCTGGTGCAGGGCTACAATTTTGTTTCTGGTGTCCTTTGACAGCTCTTTGGTCTTCACCATAGTGGAGTTTGGAGTCAGACTGTTTGAGGGTGTGCACAGGTGTCTTTTTATACTGATAACAAGTTTAAACAGGTGCCATTACTACAGGTAATGAGTGGAGGAAAGAGGAGACTCTTAAAGAAGAAGTTACAGGTCTGTGAGAGCCAGAAATCTTGATTGCTTGTTTCTGACCAAATACTTATTTTCCACCATAATATGCAAATAAAAGGAAAAAAAAACAGACAATGTGATTTTCTGGATTTTTTTTTCTCAGTTTGCCTCCCATAGTTGAGGTCTACCTATGATGTAAATTACAGACGCCTCTCATCTTTTTAAGTGGTGGAACTTGCACTATTGCTGACTGACTAAATACTTTTTTGCCCCACTGTATATATATATGTATTCTATGTGTATATACTGTATCTATTCTTTCTTTCTTTATTAAACCTGTCAGGGTGAGTTTACTGTATAGCGCACTGAATTGCCGGCTTTGCTAAAAGACACCGGGTGCGTATTTCTCGCAAGTCACATGTGTGGTCCGTGTGTAATCCGTATTTTTTGCGCACCCATAGACTTGCATTGGCATACTACGGGCGTAGTACGCTGAAAATCGCAGCATGCTGCGATTGGCACGGAGCGTAGAATACGGATGAGAAATATACGGCTGGTGCGAGGGACCCCATAGAGAATCATTGGTCCGTGTCTAATGCGTGCTTTTAGCGCCTCTCACTCGGCCTTATTCCTCGCCAGTGTGACCCCGGCCTTAGGCACATTCTCTGGGCTGTGGTTAATGTCTAATTACATGTTATTGGGTACTAGAACCAAGCCTTAAAGATATAGATACACTTGTAAAACTATAGTATTTTTTTAAAAACCCATGGCTGCTATATCTATGTTTGCTTTCTGCTTAATGTGTACTGGTGTCGAGACCCTAGGGTGTCTATTTATAGTCACATAGCCCAATCACTTTGCACCTTGCACCCTTAAGGGGCCTTTACACATAGCGATATCGCTAGCGATATTGCTAAAGCGTCACCGATTTTGTGATGCAGCAACGATATCACTAGCGATATCGCTATGTGTGATACTTACCTCCGACCGGCTCCCCCGCTGTCTGTCGCTGATCGTGCGAGATCGTCCACGTCCATTTCTCGTCGGGTGCTTCCTGCTGGCGCCGACGAGCGACGCGTGGACGTGGGCGGGAGGACGTCAGGATCGCCGCGTCTGAAAGGTAAGTAACGACCACTGCTGCATCGCTACATCGCTGTGAGATCTGCCTGTTTGGCAGCTCACTAGCGACCATTTAGCGATGCACCAGCGATCCTAACCGGGTCGTATCGTTGTCGGGATCGCTGGTGCATCGCTAAATGTAAAAGGGCCTTTAGGCTGACTAAACTCTGGAGTCCTATGACTCTTTAGCTCCAGATTCCCTGTAGAAATTGGTTTTGTGGAATGAATTAATATCCTGAGCAGTTCCAACAAGGGACACCCTGAGTTTATCGCTCAATAACTTCCCTCTCCACTTCATTTGCACCCTTTTGTTCAAGTACTCTGTGGAGGGAAAGATTTAGGGGTCAGTGAGCGAGAGTCCTTGGTGAGCTGGTGCACCACTTGCGAATAACCTAGAGTGCCAACCTCCACAGCAAGGAAGGCACTCCTTTATTAGGGATTCTAGAGGGTGAGTTATAGTTACTATATCCTTAGTATTTCCCCCTCTCTCCACTCCTTCTAAAACTATAATGTTAATTCCTTTGGTTATTGATTGTCTCTTTATTTTATTAATATTGCTGTGATTTTTGGATCTGTAATTACATTTCTCTTGTTGGTTGGCATCTGAACTTTGGCTGTTTTCTTATAAAGTCCCACCACAGTCCTCTATTTATGTTGAACTGCTCCTCCAGGCCCAAACATGTACCGTATACCGTAAATGGTCTGGTAATAGGTTTTTTTTTTGTTGTTGTAGTATTAGATTGTATCGCTTGGTATGGTATTTTAACTTTGCCACTAGCTGAGTAGGGACTCCTAGGGTCCTCAGGGTGAGCCACCGTTGAGCAGTGGCGCCAATTTGCGTTCAAGTAAGGGTGACAACCTCCTTTGGTAGGCAGGGTCTTATCAGGGGACATAAGGCTGAATTAGGAACCCACTCTCCTTCCTATTGTTGTGCTAATCAGCTGTAGGTAAGCTAACATTTTATTGCCCGATAGGCGTTATATGTGTTTTATTGGTCATTTATAAATATTCTAATAAACGTCAATTTTTAACGCGTATATATACAGCACTGCTACAAATAGGGAAACAAGTTTTATTGTTGCATCTGTGTTTTTTAAAAAGAACATGAACAGACTGAAGACTGAAGGTCAAGTAAAAGGAGAAAAGTTGAATCACATGGGACACAATAAGCAAGCCATGGGTGAAATATGGCATCTTTGACATCATTGAGTGATGGGACCCTTTTAAAGTGGTGGGTTCATAAACAATATATCACATATACATCTCTATATATATTTCTGAATGTGTGTGTGTGTGGATATCACCATCCAATCACAAAGCATCTTTCATTTCACCAGAGCTGTGTAAAAGAAGATGAGCTGTGATTGGTTGCTATGATCAACAGTTTTCCTTGCAACCAATCACTAAGCATCTTTCCTTTCACCAGAGCTGTTTTGGTTGCTATGAGCAACAGTTTTCCCTCTCCAGAAAACACCTCAGCAGACACTGACATGGTGGGAGAAATCTAGCATTCCCGGAAATTTAAGCTCCCAGCCATTGTCTGCCCCCCAAAAAGGAGCAAAGAACACGACAGAAATGAATCACCCCTTCCGTGCCCATATACACATCACACATCCTCCATCCTATAGGTACATCTTCCCTCTTAAAGGGATTATTGGTATTGAAGTCGGGGCAAATCCCTCAGCGCTCTGATACTGACCCCAGGCTTCTATTAAAGGGATCATTGGTATGGAAGTCAGGGACAATCCATCCAGTGCTCTGATACTGACCCCAGGCCTCTCTTAAAGGGATCATTGGTATGGAAGTCAGGGCAAATCCATCCAGCGCTTTGGTACTGACTCCAGGTCTCTCTTAAAGGGATCTCCGGTATGGAAGTTAGGGCAAATCCCTTAGCGCTCTGACTCTGACCCCAGGCTTCTCATAAAGGGATCATTGGTATGGAAGTTAGGGCAATTTCACTCAGCGTTCTGGTTCTGACCCCAAGCTCTCTTAAAGGGATCCCCAGTATGGAAGACAGGGCAATTGCCTTCAAATGCTCTGGTACTGACCCCAGACTCTCTTAAAGGGATCTCCTGTATGGAAGTTAGGGCAAATCCCTCAGCGCTCTGAATCTGACCCCAGGATTCTATTAAAGGGATCATTGGTATGCAAGTCAGGGCAAATCCACTCAGCGCTCTGGTTCTGATTCCAGGCCTCTCTTAAAGGGATCCCAGGTATGGAAGTTAGGGCAATTCCACTCAGCGCTCTGATTCTGACCCCAGGCCTCTCTTAAAGGGATCCCCAGTATGGAAGTGAGGGCAAATCCACTCTGCACTTTGGTACTGACCCCAGGCCTCTCTTAAAGGGATCTCCGGTATGGAAGTTAGGTTAAATCCCTCAGCGCTCTGATTCTCACTCCAGGCTTCTATTAAAGGGATCATTGGTATGGAAGTCAGAGCAAATCCACTCAGTGCTCTGGTTCTGACCCCAAGCCCCTCTTAAAGGGATCTCCCGTATGGAAGTAAGGGTAAATCACTCAGCACTCTGAATCTCAACCCAGGCTTCTATTAAAGGGATCACTGGTATGGAAATTAGGGCAATTCCACTCAGCGCTCTGGTTCTGACCCCAGGCTGACGGGATGATGTGGGATATTAGGGGTAGTAGTCCGGTGGCTCTGGCTGATGGGACGATGTGGGATATTAGGGGTAGTAGTCCGGTGGCTCTGGCTGACGGGACGATGTGGGATATTAGGGGTAGTAGTCAGGTGGCTCTGGCTGATGGGATGACATGGGATATTAGGAGTAATAGTCCGGTGGCTCTGGCTGACAGGATGATGTGGGATATTAGGGGTAGTAGTTCGGTGGCTCTGGCTGATTGGATGATGTGGGATATTAGGGGTAGTAGTCAGGTGGCTCTGGCTGATGGGATGACATGGGACATTAGGGGTAGTAGTCCGGTGGCTCTGGCTGACAGGATGATGTGGGAAATTATGGGTAGTAGTCCGGTGGCTCTGGCTGACGGGATGATGTGGGATATTAGGGGTAGTAGTCCGGTGGCTCTGGCTGACGGGATGATGTGGGATATTAGGGGTAGTAGTCCGGTGGCTCTGACAGGCTGATGTGGGATATTAGTGGTAGTTGTCCGGTGGCTCTGGCTGACGGGATGATGTGTGATATTAGGGGTAGTAGTCCGGTGGCTCTGGCTGACGGGACGATGTGGGATAGTTCGGGTAGTAGTCCGGTGGCTCTGGCTGACGGGACGATGTGGGATATTTGGGGTAGTAGTCCGGTGACTCTGGCTGATAGGATGAAGTGGGATATTAGTAGTCCGGTGGCTCAGGCTGACAGGACGATGTGGGATATTAGGGGTAGTAGTCCAGTAGCTCTGGATGACGGGATGATGTGGGATATTATAGTGAATGTGGCTATGCGGAGTGGGCGGGGCTATACACTCAGCTTTATATATATATATATATATATATATATATATATATATATGTATATGGATATAATCATTATAATTTGTTATAACTAACCGTAGTTACTATGCCCGGGCATCACTGGACTGTTCAGCTAGTAGGTTATAAATGTGTGAACGCTAGGGACCTGATTGATATGGGGAAATGTAGGACCTCCAATGATTATAAGATGTTCACAAACTCCTCATTGTTTTTGGTTTTCACAAAGTTTGTTGCTTCAATGTATTCATATCTTTTGTCGGATATTTCTATGATCACTGAAATACAATTATAATCATTTCATTAATTTTTTAATTTTTGACAAAAACATAAAGTTTTCGTAAAGAATCAATGTGTACTTTTTTGACCCTTATTGTTCAAGATTTCTGCCCTTTGCCCTGGAGGCTGGAGATCAGCTACCTGGCCAGATTTTGACTGACAACAACCCATTTTTGTCTAATCAGTACTTGGAGTTTATTACAATTTCTGTTTTTGTTTGTCCTGCTGCTTTTTGAGGATTAACTGCAGGTTCTCAGTGTGTTTGAGATCTGAGGAGTTTCTTGGTCATTGACCTAAAATGTAAATGTTTTGTTGACCTAGCCACTTAGTTATCACTTTTCCCTTTGACCTGGTCTCCATTATGCTGGAAAAAGCATTGCCCATCATCACATTGCTCCCAGATCACTGGTAAAAGTTAATCTTGGAGGAGGCTTGGATCCCATTTTTTATTCATAGCAGTGTTCTTAGACAAAATTGGGAGTGAGCCCCCTCCATGCATGAAAAGCCCCCACACATGGACTCAGGATGCGTTACTGTTGGCACATATGACTCATAGTAGCGCTCACCTTTTCCTTTCAGGACAATCATTCTACCAGATGTCCCTACCAGTCTGCATGGTGCTTCATTAGAGAAAACCCAGGACCCATTGCACAAGTATAACGTCTAAGTGTGGCTCTGAATATTTCTTCCCAGGACATATCAGCAGTCAGGGTACCATCGGCTACCATGTGAAGGTCTGTGTGACTTTCCAAGGCTATACCTTTCCAGACCAACAATGACCCAAAAACAAACTGGTCTTGGTGGGTGATGTTGCAGAGAGCATAATGTTCACCATGTTGTCCCCAGACTCTCACTTCGATCACGTGCTCAGTGTGAACCTACTCTCATTTGTGAACAGAATGGAGCAGCAATGGAAGACCTTCCAATTCTGATGTCCTTTGATGAAAGCCAATCAAGCAGCACAGTACTGGGCTGTGAGCACAGTTCCCACTGCAGAATGTTGGGTCATCATTCCACCTTCATGGAGTCTTTTTCTTACTTTTTTGGTCAGAAACATGCACTGTAACTTCTTAAAGTCATTTTGTAGGGCTCTGGCAGTGATCATCCTGATCCCCCTCGCACAAAGAAGCAGATACCAGTCCTGCAGCTGGGTTGATGCCCTTCCACGGCCCTGTCCAGCTCTCTTCATGTAATGGACCATGTCCTGGCATCTGCATAATGCTCTTAACACTGAGCTGAGAGACACAGCAAACTTTACAGTAACATAATGGATGGATGTGCCATCCCGGAGGAACTGGACAACTTCTGCAACTTGAATGGGCTCAGGTATGGCCTCATATTGCCAGCACTGACAAGGACACTAACAAAATGCAAAATTCGAGAAGGATCAGTCAGATGGGGTAAGGAGAGAGCATGTGTCAGTGCCGCCCCTGCAAAACCATTCTTTTTGTTGCCTCTCCACTAGAGTTGAGCGACTTTTGTTTTTTTAGGGTCGCGTTTCGTTTCGTGAAACGCGACTTTTCCAAAAGTCGGGTCGAGCAAGATCGTCCGATTATAGGGAAAAGACGGGGTCGTACCGAAACACGAAACCCAATGTAAGTCAATGGGGAATAAAAGTCAGCAGTGAGAGGAGGACAGGAAACACACCAACAGTGCCCATTTGAATGCCAAAAGCATCAATTCTTCTTACTTAAGCTTGTCAACCTTAATTAACTTCATAATACAAGTTACGCACTGAAAAATGGGGGTTATTTGGCTACAGTTGTGGGGGGGAGGGCTGGCTCCAGGTTTTCATGTGCCCTGGGCGAAAGAGCGCCCCTTTAACACATACCACAACTCATCATACTCCGATACAGCAGAGAAATAGCGGTATAGTACAATGAAAAATACTTCACTTTTTACATCTCATGATGAGGCCCATCTATTTCTCCATACAGAATCATTGGTCCCATATAATGTTTGAAACAGTATATGATGAGCTCCACATAATACTACAGTATATGTTGGTCCCCATGGATGAAGCTCCACTGTCTTATGGGCCCAAATAATGCTCCAAACATAATGGGCCCCATTTCTAATGCTCTAGTGTATAATGGGCCCTGTAAATGCTGCTCCAGTGTCTGATGTCCACCTTTGGAATGTTCCAGTGTATGGTGGGCCCCATCTATCATTCTCCAGAGTATAGTGCTCCCCAAAAATTGCTGTCCCAACATTGAAAACAATCAAATAAGTCTCCTCGCTAGGGAATCCCTGTACTTGTCTGGACTCCTCGTCGTCCCCATCTTCTATCTCACTGCACAGTATTTCAACTTTGCAAGTGCTGTGATCCTGAGCAAGCAGGGGGGGCCCACTCGTTGGCGACGGCACTGGCACAGGGCCCCTGATAGTACGGTGGTGTGTCTGATGGCGGGTGGGCCGAACCTGCACTTTCATCTGCAGCTTCCTCTTTGTCACCGTGTAAGATGGAACTGTATATGGGAAGGGTAACCTGAGTTTCATCAGGGTCAGATTCAGGCCGTGTAGCGTGCGAGGGGAATGTAGTGGTCTGGGTCAATGTACCAGCAGATTCATCGAGCAGTGGCTGGGCATCAGTGCACTTGTGTCGCCCCCAGGAGTACGGTCGCCACAGTGGCATTACCTTCTTCCTAGGGAGTGTGATGTCATGCTTGGGAGCAACGAACGATCTCTCTAGCAGGTTAACTGATTGGGCGGCGTTATTCCCACGAGTCATGACCCTCCAAACAGCGTTCATGAAGGCAAAGTGTTTGTTTTACGTGGGCAGTATGGTTGCAAAGCTGAACCTTAAAGGAATGTCCAGAAGGGCACCACCAGGAGTGGAGCCTACGGTTAAATTCGACTCCACCTGGGAAACCTCAACCATGCCAGCTACAGAACAGATGCACACATTGCAAGCTTAATTCCGTTAACGAACGAGACTCCATCATGCCCCGCGGTCCGAGTCCGGCTTACTAGAGGGACACGTGAGGCTCTGGCACATGAGATTGGCCAATAACTGGTGTGTCATGCCCTTACATGTCCGTGGCTGCATGTGCGCTACACTGAAAAGGCCAGCGTTTGTCGCTTACAGGTGCAGATAACCCGCTGAACAACGTTAGTGATGGGGATCACTGATTACAATTATTACCCGCGAACAATGATTTCCCAGTAAGTGCAGGTCAACCGCAGTTCCGGAATTAGGCCTAACCGTCATTCCTGAAAAAATGAAAAACTTACGTATGCAAACCACAGGTGCTGTAGCTTGCTTAACAGCTCGCCAGCCGTTCTCACGCCCAGTATGGATTACACGTGATTGCACAAAGGTGAGAAAGGGTACCGTATCCCCAGATAACATGTATGGATAGCGTACACATTCAAAATATATGTCTATACATCAGGAGGCAGGCTCAGACGGTGTTAGGCCCAGTATGGATTGCACGCGATTGCACAAAGGTGAGAAAGGGTACCGTATCCCCAGATAACATGTATGGATAGCGTACACATTCAAAATATATGTCTATACATCAGGAGGCAGGCTCAGACGGTGTTAGGCCCAGTATGGATTGCACGTGATTGCACAAAGGTTAGAAAGGGTACCGTATCCCCAGATAACATGTATGGATAGCGTACACATTCAAAATATATGTCTATACATCAGAAGGCAGGCTCAGACGGTGTTAGGCCCAGTATGGATTGCACGTGATTGCACAAAGGTTAGAAAGGGTACCGTATCCCCAGATAACATGTATGGATAGCGTACACATTCAAAATATATGTCTATACATCAGGAGGCAGGCTCAGACGGTGTTAGGCCCAGTATGGATTGCACGTGATTGCACAAAGGTTAGAAAGGGTACCGTATCCCCAGATAACATGTATGGATAGCGTACACATTCAAAATATATGTCTATACATCAGGAGGCAGGCTCAGACGGTGTTAGGCCCAGTATGGATTGCACGTGATTGCACAAAGGTTAGAAAGGGTGCCGTATCCCCAGATAACATGTATGGATAGCGTACACATTCAAAATATATGTCTATACATCAGGAGGCAGGCTCAGACGGTGTTAGGCCCAGTATGGATTGCACGTGATTGCACAAAGGTTAGAAAGGGTACCGTATCCCCAGATAATATGTATGGATAGCGTACACATTCAAAATATATGTCTATACATCAGGAGGCAGGCTCAGACGGTGTTAGGCCCAGTATGGATTGCACGTGATTGCACAAAGGTTAGAAAGGGTACCGTATCCCCAGATAACATGTATGGATAGCGTACACATTCAAAATATATGTCTATACATCAGGAGGCAGGCTCAGACGGTGTTAGGCCCAGTATGGATTGCACGTGATTGCACAAAGGTTAGAAAGGGTACCGTATCCCCAGATAACATGTATGGATAGCGTACACATTCAAAATATATGTCTATACATCAGGAGGCAGGCTCAAACGGTGTCAGGCACAGTATGGATTTGACGGCCCAGACTACACAGCGGAGGAGCAGGGAGAGGTAAAGATTGCAAATGCTGGGGCCCTGCCCAAGCAAGGGGGGCCCACTCGTGGGCGTCGGTACTGGCACTGGGCCCCTCATAGTACGGCGGTGTGTCTGACGGCGGGTGTGCACCACCACCGTCAGAGACACTTGATTGCACTATGAGGGACCCTGTGCCAGTGCCCGCGCCCAAGAGTCGGCCTACCCACCTGTCCAGGGCAACGGCACTTGCACGGTGTCGTGCGCTAGGTGGTGACACCGGCCATGGGGGGGGGAGGCAGCACAGTTAGGGAGTTTTAGAAAGTGGCATATGTTGATGTTGGACATTCAGCTGATGCAAAAGGTGAAATAGGTCAAGTCCCAGGAAGAGGTGGACCAAAGCAAGCCATTTTTCTGTCACCCTATGTGTCATAAGGGGAAGGTGGGACAAAATCCTTGGAAACCCATGCGTGGTTCATTTTAATGAAGGTTAGATCATCCACATTTTGGGTTGACAGACAGGTCCTTTTTTCTGTCAGGATTGATCCAGCTGCACTGAAGACTCTTTCCGATAGCACACTTGCAGCTGGGCAAGCGAGCTCCTGTAGGGCATATTGTGCCAATTCAGGCCAGGTGTCCAGTTTAGCGGCCCAATAGTCAAAGGGGAATGACCTGTGTGGGAGAACATCGATATGGGAGGAAAGTAGTTTGTAACCATAGTTGACAACTGCTGTCTCCTGTCACTTTCCATCGATGCAGTATTACCAGTTGTGTGAGCGGTACTTGAAAAATCAGTCCACAACATTGTCATGAAACCCCTGTCTTCAACGCCACTTCTGCTGTGTGCACCACGAACACCTCTGCCAAGCTGACCCCGGCCCGTACGGCTCGTGTGAGAACCATCACCGCTGCTGTGTGCTGGGAATGCCTCAAGCAACCGATTTACCAGAGTTGCTTGTTTATTAGCCAATATTAGGTCAAGGTTCTCCTGTGGCATGATGTTTTGTAATTTGCCTTTATAGCGTGGATCCAGGATGCTGGCCAACCAGTAGTCGTCATCGTTCATCATTTTGGCAATGCGGGGGTCCCTTTTTAGGATCTGCAAGGCATAATCTAACATGTGGGCCAATGTTCCCGGTGTCAATGATGCTCTGCGAGTGCTGGTTGGAGGAGCACTTTCTGGCAAATCCACATCCCTCCAGTCACGCACAAACCGTGTACCAGACCTTGCCACGCCAACATTTTCACTTGCCCCATGAGATGCATCCTCCTCCCCTAAGTAATCATCCCCATCATCCTCCTCCTCCTCTTCTTCCTCCACCTCGTCCAGGAGAGGTCCCTGAGCAGACAATGGCTGAATGTCATCAAGGATTCCCTCCTCCTCTTCCTCCTCATCAACATTGGCTGCAGAAGCCTGCTCCTTAAGGTGCGTCAAAGTTTGCATGAGCAGACGCATAAGTGGGATGCTCATGCTTAGGATGGCGTCGTCTGCGCTTACCAGCCGTGTGCATTCCTCAAAACACTGAAGGACTTTACAGAGGTCTTTCAGCTTCTACCACTGCACACCTGTCAACTCCATGTCTGCTCTCAAAGTGCCTGGCCGTGTATCCTCCCACAAATGCATTATGGCCTGCCTCTGCTCGCACAGCCGCTCCACCATGTGCAGGGTGGAGTTCCACCTTGTTGCAATGTCGATAATGAGGCGGTGGTTGGGAAGGTGGAGCAATCGCAGCAGCTTCTGCATACGAACGGAGTGTACAGGCGACCGGCGGATGTGCGCGCACAGTCTTCGCACCTTCTGGAGCAGGGCTGTTAACTCCGGATAATTTTTGAGGAAGCACTGCACCACCAGGTTCAAGGTGTGAGCCAAGCAAGGTATGTGACTGAGTTTTGAAAGGGCTATGGCTGCCACAAAATTACGGCCGTTATCACTAACTACTTTGCCTTCCTTAAGATGTACACTGCCCAGCCATGACTCAGTTTGTCGCTTCAAGTACTCGGCCAGCACCTCGGCGGTGTGTCTGTCGCCCAAACACATCATCTGCAACACAGCCTGCTGACGCTTTCCACTAGCTGCTCGATAGGGGGACACCTCGTGTGCAACAGTGGCAGCTGCAGATGGAGTGCTCGTACGACTGCGCTCTGTGGACAAGCTTTCGCTTCTGGAGGAGGAGGAGGAGGGTCGAACGCCTACAGCCAACTGTTTCCTATACCGTGGGCTAGGCAGCACTGTCCCACCACCGCTGTCCCCTGTGGACCCTGCATCCACATTAACCCAGTGCGCAGTGATGGACACGTAACGGCCCTGGCCATGCCGACTGGACCATGCATCAGTTGTGAGGTGCACCTTTCCGCTCACTGACTGCTTGAGTGCATGGACAATGCGGTCTTTCACATGATGGTGGAGGGCTGGGATGGCTTTGCAAGAGAAGAAGTGGCGACTGGGTAGGTCATAGCGTGGTACTGCATAGGCCATGAGTTCGCGGAAAGCTGCGCTTTCCACCAACCGAAAGGGCATCATCTCAAACGAGATTAGTTTGGCAATGTGGGCGTTCAAACCCAGTGTACGCGGATGAGAGACTGAGTACTTTCTTGACCTACTCATAGTGTCTGGGAGGGTGAGCTGGACTTGAGAGCTGCATATGGTGGAAGTAGCGGTGGACAGGGCGGACTGAGAGAGGGTTGATGATGGTGATGGAGTTGGTGTTCTTTCTGATGGCCTAGAATCAGTCTTTCGTTGATATAACAGTGGGATTCCCTGACTGCTGTGGCCTTGCAACGACACCTCAACATTTGCTGCTGTGCTAACCGGTGGGCTTACAGTGGGGGAAACAATGTAGCGTTGCTGACTACCTTCGTTGTGATCAGTTGCACATGTGGCACTTGAGGTTTGGTGTTGTGTCCACGCTTGCAAGTGCATGGTGTTTAAATGTCTAAGCATGCAACTGGTATTCAAATTTTTCAGATTTTTCCCTCGGCTAAAGGTCTTTGCGCACTTCTTACAGATAACCTTGGCCTGATCATGAGGATTTTGTTCAAAAAAGTGCCACACTGCACTCTTCCTACTTTGGCAGACATTTTGCGGCCTAGCACGCTGTGATCTTTTGACCCTCTGGACAAGCTGTCCAGCAACTCTTTTGATTTTTGGAACCTGTCTTTGGAGTGCTCCGGGCCTGCCAGATAACAGCTGTTGCGATGTCGATGTCTGCTGTGGATGCTCCTCATCTGAGCTATTGGAAGCAGCACCCTCTTCCCCCAATGGATGCCAATCTGGGTCAACAACTGGGTCATCCATCACCTCCTCTTCAATGTCATGTGCACCTTCCTCTGTGTCACCGTGTATGGTGGTATAGTGTGCGGGAAGGGGCACCTGAGTCTCATCAGGGTCAGAATCTGGCTCTGTACACTGCGAGGACAATGTAGTGCTCTGAGTGAATGTACCAGCAGAATCATCCATCAGCGGCTGTGCATCAGTGCACTCCATGTCAGATTCATCTTGGCCTGGGTAATTCACCATTTGACTTGATAATCCAGGCATGGTATGTGAAAACAGATCCATGGAGTAATCAGTAGTATGGCCTGCGTCATCCTTCAATCTTGGTTGGGGTGAAGGACACAAGGAAAGGTGTGGTTCATGAACATGAGCCTCCAATGACGACTCAGTGCTTTTACTTTTTACAACTGAAGAAGAGGAGGCGATAGAGCTGGAGGCTGAGTCAGCAATGTAAGACAAAACTTTTTCCTGATGCTCTGGCTTTAAAAGCGGTTTGCCAACTCCTACAAAACTAAGCCTTCGAAGCCTTATGGAGCCAGATGATGACGCAGGCTCAACACCTCCTGCATTCGGTCCTATTTTGCTCTTGCCACTACCATCAGATCCACCACCAACACCATCATTACCAGCTGCCAACCCCCGCCCAATTCCACGGCCTCTTCCACCAGCCTTCCTCATTTTTGGTAGAAATGTAGACAAAATCCAACAAACTATATAGTAATGTAAAACAAGGTACAAGGTGTCTATAGGACAGGGGAGATTTTGAATTTCTGCTCACACTAGTGGACACTGGACACTTTTGGATTGTGTGAGGCCCACTGAATATCTGAGCGCTATGTCACAGGCTCGATGGCACAGCTGTGACCAAAGTGACTAGAGGATAAGTGAGATTTTGAATTTCTGCAGACACTTGTGGACACTGGACACTTTTGGATTGTGTGAGGCCCACTGAATATCTGAGCGCTATGTCACAGGCTCGATGGCACAGCTGTGACCAAAGTGACTAGAGGATAAGTGAGATTTTGAATTTCTGCTCACACTAGTGGACACTGGACACTTTTGGATTGTGTGAGGCCCACTGAATATCTGAGCGCTATGTCACAGGCTCGATGGCACAGCTGTGACCAAAGTGACTAGAGGATAAGTGAGATTTTGAATTTCTGCTCACACTAGTGGACACTGGACACTTTTGGATTGTGTGAGGCCCACTGAATATCTGAGCGCTATGTCACAGGCTCGATGGCACAGCTGTGACCAAAGTGACTAGAGGATAAGTGAGATTTTGAATTTCTGCAGACACTTGTGGACACTGGACACTTTTGGATTGTGTGAGGCCCACTGAATATCTGAGCGCTATGTCACAGACTCGATGGCACAGCTGTGACCAAAGTGACTAGAGGATAAGTGAGATTTTGCATTTCTGCTCACACTAGTGGACACTGGACACTTTTGGATTGTGTGAGGCCCACTGAATATCTGAGCGCTATGTCACAGGCTCGATGGCACAGCTGTGACCAAAGTGACTAGAGGATAAGTGAGATTTTGAATTTCTGCAGACACTTGTGGACACTGGACACTTTTGGATTGTGTGAGGCCCACTGAATATCTGAGCGCTATGTCACAGGCTCGATGGCACAGTTGTGACCAAAGTGACTAGAGGATAAGTGAGATTTTGAATTTCTGCTCACACTAGTGGACACTGGACACTTTTGGATTGTGTGAGGCCCACTGAATATCTGAGCGCTATGTCACAGGCTCGATGGCACAGCTGTGACCAAAGTGACTAGAGGATAAGTGAGATTTTGAATTTCTGCAGACACTTGTGGACACTGGACACTTTTGGATTGTGTGAGGCCCACTGAATAACTGAGCGCTTTGTCACAGGCTCGATGGCACAGCTGTGACCAAAGTGACTAGAGGATAAGTGAGATTTTGAATTTCTGCAGACACTTGTGGACACTGGACACTTTTGGATTGTGTGAGGCCCACTGAATATCTGAGTGCTATGTCACAGGCTCGATGGCACAGCTTTGACCAAAGTTACTAGAGGATAAGTGAGATTTTGAATTTCTGCAGACACTTGTGGACACTGGACACTTTTGGATTGTGTGAGGCCCACTGAATATCTGAGCGCTATGTCACAGGCTCGATGGCACAGCTGTGACCAAAGTGACTAGAGGATAAGTGAGATTTTGAATTTCTGCTGACACTAGTGGACACTGGACACTTTTGGATTGTGTGAGGCCCACTGAATATCTGAGCGCTATGTCACAGGCTCGATGGCACAGCTGTGACCAAAGTGACTAGAGGATAAGTGAGATTTTGAATTTCTGCAGACACTTGTGGACACTGGACACTTTTGGATTGTGTGAGGCCCACTGAATATCTGAGCGCTATGTCACAGGCTCGATGGCACAGCTGTGACCAAAGTGACTAGAGGATAAGTGAGATTTTGAATTTCTGCTCACACTAGTGGACACTGGACACTTTTGGATTGTGTGAGGCCCACTGAATATCTGAGCGCTATGTCACAGGCTCGATGGCACAGCTGTGACCAAAGTGACTAGAGGATAAGTGAGATTTTGAATTTCTGCTCACACTAGTGGACACTGGACACTTTTGGATTGTGTGAGGCCCACTGAATATCTGAGCGCTATGTCACAGGCTCGATGGCACAGTTGTGACCAATGTGACTAGAGGATAAGTGAGATTTTGAATTTCTGCAGACACTTGTGGACACTGGACACTTTTGGATTGTGGGAGACCCACTGAATATCTAAGCGCTATGTCACAGGCTCGATGGCACAGTTGTGACCAAAGTGACTAGAGGATAAGTGAGATTTTGAATTTCTGCAGACACTTGTGGACACTGGACACTTTTGGATTGTGTGAGGCCCACTGAATATCTGAGCGCTATGTCACAGGCTCGATGGCACAGCTGTGACCAAAGTGACTAGAGGATAAGTGAGATTTTGAATTTCTGCAGACACTTGTGGACACTGGACACTTTTGGATTGTGTGAGGCCCACTGAATATCTGAGCGCTATGTCACAGGCTCGATGGCACAGCTGTGACCAAAGTGACTAGAGGATAAGTGAGATTTTGAATTTCTGCTCACACTAGTGGACACTGGACACTTTTGGATTGTGTGAGGCCCACTGAATATCTGAGCGCTATGTCACAGGCTCGATGGCACAGCTGTGCCCAAAGTGACTAGAGGATAAGTGAGATTTTGAATTTCTGCAGACACTTGTGGACACTGGACACTTTTGGATTGTGTGAGGCCCACTGAATATCTGAGCGCTATGTCACAGGCTCGATGGCACAGCTGTGACCAAAGTGACTAGAGGATAAGTGAGATTTTGAATTTCTGCTCACACTAGTGGACACTGGACACTTTTGGATTGTGTGAGGCCCACTGAATATCTGAGCGCTATGTCACAGGCTCGATGGCACAGCTGTGACCAAAGTGACTAGAGGATAAGTGAGATTTTGAATTTCTGCAGACACTTGTGGACACTGGACACTTTTGGATTGTGTGAGGCCCACTGAATATCTGAGCGCTATGTCACAGGCTCGATGGCACAGCTGTGACCAAAGTGACTAGAGGATAAGGGAGATTTTGAATTTCTGCAGACACTTGTGGACACTGGACACTTTTGGATTGTGTGAGGCCCACTGAATATCACAGCGCTATGTCACAGGCAGAAATTGGCTAGTGTATCACAAACTACAAGGTGTATGTAGAATTGGGCAGAGTAGGAATCTCCCTAGAGTGCAGGTCTGTAAGAACGGAACATGTCCTCGACTTATTCTCACAGAGTGACACAGATAGCTTCACTGTGGCTGTGATAACAGCCGTTACACGGTACTGTGAGGAGCGTACACCGCTGTATGGTGTGAAAAAATGCACGCTCAGTACCTCAGCAGGACAAAAAAAAAAAATTGGGATTGCTTTTAAAAAAGCAGTTTGCAGAGCAGTGGGTAAACAGCAATACAGCTGTCAGGAAGCCTTAGAAGGCAGCCCAACAACCAACACCACTGATACACCACAATATAGCCTCCCCTTGCACTGCACACACAGTGACTGGTGTGTTGTACAGGCACAATCGCTAGCAGCAGAAGCAGATTTTTTTTCTTCTTCCCTGCCTAACACTCTCCCTACAGAATCAGCAGCAACCTCTCCCTATGCTAAGATCAGCAGAAGTAAGATGGCGGTCGGCGTGCACGCCCTTTTATACCCCCTGTGACGCCCACCAAAGCAAGCCAATCACTTGCATGCCCTTCTGAAAGATGGTGGTGACCCGTGCCTATGTCATCACGTTGCCCACAGTGTCCGTGGATCCTGATTGGCTGAAAAAGAGCGCAAAACAAACTTTTGAAACGCGACTTTGGCGCGTAAGTCGCCGACCTCGTGGCCGACCTCATCCTAGGGTCGGGTTTCGTTTCATGAAACCCGACTTTGCCAAAAGTCGGCGACTTTTGAAATTTTTCGACCCGTTTTGCTCAACTCTACTCTCCACCACTCATTTTGTAACTTTAATTTGCACCAAAGCAGGTAATTCACACTCGTGTTCTTACTTGACAATCTGATACAGGAAAGATGTATATCTTTGTACCATGTTAGCCAGCAGATAGAAAAATATTCAGAATTGAGAGTCCTCAGTGGTTGAGACCTTTTAATGGCTAAGGCCGGAGTCACACTAGCGATAAAATCGGACGAATGCAATGCGATAAAAAAATCGCATTGCATTCGTCCCAATGTTATTCTATGTTGCTGCTCCCATCATGCGTTTTTTTATCGCATCCGTTCATCGGACCGAGACAATCGCAGCATGCTGCGATTGTCACCGATTTTCGGATCGGATTCGACAATGCAAGTCTATGGATGCGATTAAAAAACGCACCACACGTGTGACTTGCGATTAAATCGCAAGACTTCTCCTGGTCAACAGGAAAGAGCATCAGGCATTGGCATTGGATGTCAATTTGATGCTTAGATGCAAATAAAATCGGTTAATCACCGGAAAATGGGATGACAGACGGATCCCTTGACAAGAATTCTTTGTGCGATTTCGTACCATTAAAATGGGACCGATTTTTTTATTCGTTGTGTGTGACTCCAGCCTAACTGAAAAGATGGTAACACATTGCAAGCTTTCGAGACTACTCAGGTCTCTTCATCAGGCATAGACTAATACAAAATCTGAAGAGTCACATATTTATGCACAATACAGCACAGAAAAAATGCAATAGATTAGACAAGTGACGTGAAGCAGAATTATGATTATGGGAGAGGGAGAAACATAAATATTGGACTAGTTCATAGATAAGGAGCCGAATGTTTTATTGTCCTCTGATAGGGGTCTCCTAATGTGTTGTGATGCCCCCACCAGGTCTTAGGAGCAAATTCCTTAATTGATGTAAAAAGACATAAATCCATGTGACACATTCATTCCAGCATTGAAAGTGTCAAAAGTCATCATAAATTTATACTCACAGACTCTTCTCTCTCTCTGAGATGTGAAGTTACCTTTCAATACCAGTAATTTCATATCCCTGGTGTTGTGGTCCATCATACAAAAATGTTTTGGGGTCTGTATGTGGGGGAGACAGGGCAAAACCTTAGAACAAGGATGAATGCTCATCGTCACACAATAAGAGAAAAAAGAATGGATCTACCTGTGGCAAAACATTTTTGTATGATGGACCACAACACCAGGGATATGAAATTACTGGTATTGAAAGGTAACTTCACATCTCAGAGAGAGAGAAGAGTCTGTGAGTATAAATTTATGACGACCTTTGACACTCTCAGTGCTGGAATGAATGTGTCGCATGGATTTATGTCTTTTTACATCAATTAAGGAATTTGCTCCTAAGACCTTGTGGGGGCATCACAACACATTAGGAGACCCCTATCAGAGGACAATAAAACATCCGGACTCCTTATCTATGAACTGGTCCAATATTTATGTTTCTCCCTTTCCCACAATGATAATTCTGCTTCACGACACTTGTCTTATCTATTGCATTTTTTCTGTGCTGTATTGTGCATAAATATGCGACTCTTCAGATTTTGTATTAGTCTATGCCTGATGAAGAGACCTGAATAGTCTCGAAAGCTTGCAATGTGCTACCATCTTTTCAGTTAGCCATTAAAAGGTATCAACCACTGAGGACTCTCAATTCTGAATATTTTTCTACTTGACAATCTGACATCCCTGAAATTTCATTAATATGAGGTCATACTGTGACATGGAAATGTTCACTTCATTTTTTTAGCAGTGCAAATATATATATATATAATTATATTTATTTATCTCTACAGTTGTGCTGAAAAGTTTACATACTCTGGCAGAATTTTTGCTTTCTTGGCCTTTTTTCAGAGAATATGAATAACATCAAAACTTTTTCTCCACTCATGGTTAGTGGTTGGGTGAACCCATTTATTGTCAAACTACTGTGTTTTCTCTTTTTAATCATAATGACAACCCAAAACATCCAAATGACCGATATCAAAAGTTCACATAGCCCATTTCTTAATACCGTGTATTGCCCCCTCTAACATCAATGACAACTTGAAGTCTTTTGTGGTAGTTGTGGATGAGGTTCTTTATTTTCTCAGATGCTAAAGCTGCCCACTCTTCTTGGCAAAAAGCCTCCAGTTCCTGTAAATTCCTGGGCTGTCTAGCATGAACTGCGCACTTGCGATCTCCCCAGAGTGGCTCAATGATATTGAGGTCAGGAGACAGACATGGCCACTCCAGAACCTTCACTTTGTTCTGCTGTAGCCAATGACAGGTCCACTTAGCCTTGTGTTTTGGATCGTTGTCATGTTGGAATGTCCAAGTACATCCCATTCGCAGCTTCCAGGCTATTGATTGCAAATTTGCCTCCAGTATTTGGTAATGTGCTGCATTCATCTTTCCTTCAACTTTGACCAAGTTTCCTGTGTCTTCTTTGTAGATCACACAAAACATCAGCAATCCACCTCTGTACTTTACAGTAGAAATGGTGTTCCTTTCATCATATGCCCTGTTGACCTCTCTCCAAATGTAACGTTTATGGTTGTGGCCAAAAAGGTCAATTTTGGTCTCATCACTTCAAATTACTTTGTTCCACAAGTTTTGAGACTTTTCTCTGTGCTGTTTTGCGCATTGTAGGCAAGATACTTTGTGGCATTTGCGCAGTAATGGCTTTCTTCTGTCGACTCGACCATGAAGCCCATTTTTCTTCAAGTACCTCCTTATTGTGTATCTTGAAACAGCCACACCACTAGTTTCCAAAGAGTCCAGTATTTCAGCTGATGTTATTTGTGGGTTTTTCTTCGCATCCTGTACAATTTTCCTGGCAGTTGCGATCAAAATTTTTGTTGGTCTACCTGACCATGGTTTTGTTTTTGCAGATCCCCTGATTTTCCATTTGTTAATCACAGTTTAAACTCTGCTGACTGGCATTATCAATTCCTTGGATATCTTTTTGTATCACTTTCCTGTTTTATACAGTTCAACTACCTTTTCCCGTAGATCCCTTGACAGTTCTTTTGCTTTCCTCACGACTCACAATCCAGAAACATCAGTGGCTGGATGAAAGATGCAAGAGTCTGTCTACAGTAGATCGCAGAAACTCACTCGGCTTTTATGCACACACACTGATTACAAGCAAACAGGTCACAGGTGAGGAGTTACGTTTAGTAGCCATTGAAGCCCATTTGTGCCAACTTCTGTGCATGTTATCAGGCCAAAATCACCAGGGTATGTGAACTTCTGATCAGGGTCATTTGGATGTTTTGGGTTGTCATTATGATTTAAAAAGAGAAAACACAGTAGTTTGACAATAAATGACTTTACCTAACCACTGACCATGAGTGGAGAAAAAGTTTTGGTGTCATCATTCATATTCTCTGAAAAAAGGCCAAGAAAGCAAAAATTCTGCCGGGGTAAGTATACGTTTGAGCACAACCGTATATATCAATATATATTTAAATATACCTGCAATAATGAAACCCAGTCATATGTACGTATATATATGTGTATTTTTTTCACAGTTTGAATACATACTGTACTAATTATAATCTATTGGACTGTTCACATCTCCGTGATTTTTTGCAGACCTAGTTGTGGATCAAAATTACCAATACAAGTTTATGGGTCTGTGAAAATCATAGACAGAACACATTGTCATCTGTGTGCAATCTGAGTGCTGCCATTTTTAACATTGTAGCGGGTAGAAGAAGCTTTCCAAAACAGTGTTGAAGACGAAAAAAAATCAATGATGAAACACTGATGATAAAACTGACACACGGACCAAACACTGATGAAAATCGGACTTTTCTTTTGCGCACGAGAAAATTCAATGACGTCTGAATGAGGCTTAAAACTCCTGGACTCAATGTACCAGCTGCACATGATGACGGTAGTATATAGCATGGTGTGCACTGTGTATCGATGCAACACCCACTTATAGAGCTCATATCTGTATTAGATTGTAAGTGCCTATATTTGTGCACCCATGAAATCTAAATGTCCAATATCTATGCCTGACCTGCAAGTTGTCAGCATGGGCAGAAAAATTGTTGTTGATTTTGTTTGTGTGTACCCCCTCCTAAATCCTTACCTGTCTCTTTGGGGCCCAGGGATGTGGTCATACTTCATGTGTGTATAGTAGATGTAGCCACAATAAAGAAGGAAACAGATGGAGACCAGGATCAGAAGCAAAATAACAGCTCCCATAATAAAACTCCACACCGACATGTTTTGTTCTTGTATCGAGCCGGGTATCAGAACAGTACAGAGGCTGATTTACTGTAACACAACCCAAGCTAGGAGCAGCAGGCTATACAATCAGTCCCAGTGTCCCTCCCCCAGAAACACAAGGAGGTGTTTATTACATTCTTGGGCTGAGGCCCTTTACATAAAGGAAAGCATATATTTCCTAGACAGAATGAGGCACATGATTGTGTGAACGCTTCCTAAAGAGCAACAATGACACAATTCTGCTGAACTCTTTATTTCTACATTGTTATACAGCGTTATAGACACATATACAAAGTGTTACACCCCACATAATGTAAGAAAGAAAAGGTATGAATGGGCGATAACCCAATACTACAAAAAAAATCCATAAATTATAGTTTAGTTAATTTAGAGGAGAATATCAGTACACCGGTAGCCATTGCTTTCTGCCAGCTAATTTGCACAATGTCAACTTTAAAAGAAAAAAAAATAAGTTTAGGGTCCAGATATCAATGAATGATAAACAAAGACTTCATTGTGTGAATGGACGTCAAACATTAATACATGGTTCAAAGATTAAATGTCTTCGAATTCTCTGAAAGAAAGAAACAAAAATGAGTCTAGAAAATAATATAAAGGTGTGAGTAATATAAGACTAAATCAAACACTGTAATGAAGAAATGGGCTGTAACATTAGGGAGTGCTACAGGAATTCATATACAGAGTTGCTTTGGTGGCTGTGTGGGTTTTTCTCTTATAGGAGCCACTGTGCTAATGATGTCACTCCCCACTGTACATTATGCAATGTAGAATCGCTAGAAATAATGCTGCTCACACATGCTGCAATAATGAATCCCATTCATAAAGGATCACATATCCGGCAGCAGATGTACAAATGCAAAGAAAATGGACACGTTCCAGGCTGCATGATCCTCACACTGCTGCCTGTGTCCAGGGCAGCCATCAGGGCATTACTGTCCTGACTGGCGTATGGGGTCCGGTGGGCAGAGGGGGCCTGCATTGGGCCCCGTCTCATCTGCTCACCGGGCCCTACCGGCAGATAAAACCGGGCCCTGGCTAGCGGCGCTGCGGCAGTTCAACTCTATTGAAATGCGGGCTCGGGTCCGTACGTCAATAGTAAACAGCCGCCAGCCAATCGGAGGCTGGCAGCTGACGTCAGCCGCAGCGCACACGTCGTCGGCGTCAGACGTCATTGTCAGTCGCCTTCGAGTGCGCGATTTAGCTGCGCGGAAGGAGCTTCTCCACAGGAGCGCGGCCAGGTAAGAAGAACGTGTTATTTTTGTTTTGTTTTTTATTGAAAGCGGCAATCCGGGGGCCCGGGTCAGAATGGACATGGGGCCAGAATGTGAGACACCGGGGCAGAATGTGAGACACGGAGGGCAGGGGGCAGAATGTGAGACACGGGGGCAGAATGTGAGACACAGGGGCAGAATGGACATGGGGGCAGAATGTGAGACACGGGAGCAGAATGTGAGACATGGGGGCAGAATGTGAGACACGGGGGACCGGGGGCAGAATGTCAGACATAGGGGCAGAATGTGACAGTGAGACACAGGAGGCGGATTAGTTGGGCAGAGTGTAGGATAGACTGGAGTGGTGCCAGAGTGCTGAAGGGGAGGCCAGAGAGTAGGAGGTTGGAGTAGTCGAGGCGGGAGATAATAAGGGTGTGCACTAGTGTTTTTGTGGTTTCATGGTTGAGGAATGCACGGATCTGGGAAATATTTTTGAGTTTGAGGGGCAGAAGGAGGCAATGGCTTGGATATGTGGTTTGAAAGAGAGGGCAGAGTCGAGGATCATCCCAAGGCACCGAGCGTGTGGGACTGGGGAAAGCAAGCAGCCATTGACATTAGATAGGTCTGGTGGAGGGGTAGAGTGAGATGGGGGAAAGATGATGAATTCTGTTTTGTCCATGTTCAGTTTGAGAAAGCGAGCAGAAAAGAAAGCTGAATTAGCAAACAGACATTGTTTTGGAATTTTGGTCAGTAAGGAGGTGAGGTCAGGTCCAGATAGGTAGATCTGCGTGTCATCGTGCGTATAGGTGACACTGCAAGCTGTGGAATTCTATGAGCTGTCCCAGGCCGAAAGTGTAGATGGAGAACAGTAGGGGTCCTAGAACTTAGCCTCGAGGGACACCGACAGACAGGGGGCGAGGTGAGGAGGTGGTGTGTGAGAGGGAGATACTAAATGTTTGGTCTGTTAGGTATGATGAGATCCTGAATAGGGCCAAGTCTGTGATGCCAAGAGATGAGAGACTCTGTAGCAGGAGGGAATTGTGCACAGTGTCAAAGGCAGAAGACAGGTCCAGGAGAAGGAGGACAGAGTAGTGTCGCTTGCTCTTGGCGGTTAGTAGGTAGTTAGTGACTTTAGTTAGGGCAGTTTCAGTTGAGTGGTGCTGTTGGAAGCCAGATTGTATCCGATCAAGGAGGGAACAGGAGGAGAGGTGGGAGTACAGTTCAAGATATACATGCTGTTCCAGTAGATTTGAGGCGTAAGGGAGAAGAGATATCAGGCAATAGTTAGACACAGAGGATGGGTCGAGGGAGGGCTTTTTGAGGATGGGTGTGATTGAGGCATGTTTGAAGGATGAGGGAAAGACACCATTTGTAAGTGAAAGGTTGAAGAGGTGGGTTAGAGTTGGGATGAAAACTGTGGCAAAGTTAGGGATGAGGTGGGACAGGAGTGGGTCAAGCGCGCAAGTGGTGAGGTGTGATCTTGACAAGAGGGTGGAGAGCTGATCTGTCATGGTAGAGAAGCTGGTTTTGGAAGAACAGGGCTGTGTAGCTAAGAGGGGCATTGGGGGCTGCGGGCCAAAGCTTTCTCTGATCGTATCAATCTTCTGCTTTAAAAAGGAGGCAAAGTCTTCAGCAGAAATGTGAGGAGAGGTAGGAGGTGCTGTGGGATGGAGTAGAGAATTGAAAGTATTGAAAAGCTGTTTAGGGCTGTGAGACAGGGAGGATTTGAGAGATGCAAAGTAAGTTTGTTTTGCAGCAGAGAGTGTGTACTTGAAGCTGGCAAGGGACTGCTTGTATGCGTTGAAGTGCTCAGTAGAACGGGTTCTCTTCCATCTCTGCTGAGCGGCCCTGGAAACCCATCTCAGTTCTTTGGTCAGGCTGGTCAGCCAGGGCTGCCTGTTGATTGTATGAGTTTTGCTCTGCTTGAGGGGGGCGGCCGAATCAAGTGTTGCTGTTATTGTGCTGTTATAAAAAGTGGTATCAGCATCTGTGTTATGAAGGGAAGCTATGTCTGTGAGAGGGAGAAGGGACTCAGAGAGTGATTGTAAATTGAGCTGTTTGAGATTTCTGTGAGGGTGAGTGAGTTTGCGGAGTGGGACTTGCTCAGTAGGAGAGGAGAGGGAAGAGAATGTCAGTAGGTTGTGGTCAGACAGGGAGAGGGGTGGGTTAGTGAGATTAGTGAGGGAACAGTATTGTAGTATTCAGTAACCATGTGGTGGTAATATGTGGTCTGGGCATGGTGCGGTGGTATTTGTCCCTTGTATGTGCTATTATTCTGTCACTGGTGGTAATATGTGGTCTGGTCATGGTGTGGCTGTATTTGTTCCTTGTATGTGGTATTATTGGTCACCATGTGGTGGTAATATGGTGTCTGGTCATAGTGGGGTGGTATTGGTCCCTTGTATGTGTATTATTCTGTCACCGTGGTGGTAATATGTGGTCAGGTCATGGTGTGGCTGTATTTGTTCCTTGGTATTATATGTGGTATTATAGGTCACTATGTGGTGGTAATATGTGGTCTGGACATGGTGCGGTGGTATTTGTCCCTTTGAATGTGATATTATTTGTCATTTTAAACATTGAAAAATAAATAAAAAATATACCTAAATTGTATTGGATATTTTAACAAATGTTTAATAGGTTAGAGTAGAGTAGGGCCTGGCCAAAAGTGTCTACCTTGTCGTGGTGGCAGATTTAAAAAATATTTTGGCCAAAACAAAAGCTGCTGGCTATGTGTGTGATCTAGAAACGGGAACTGTTAATGTGTGATTGGTGAGAAGTGGAGTTTTTCCAAGAGAAAGCGGTAAGACTGTGGACAGTTCGAGGGGTAGAGGGCGGGGCTGGGGTGGAGCCTGGGCGGAGTCTCAAGGGGACCCCTAATATTTTGCCAGTACTGGGCCCCGAAATTCCTAGTGGCAGCCCTGCCTGATTTTGCCAGTACTGGGCCCCGAAATTCCTAGTGGCAGCCCTGCCTGTGTCCCATGCCTTCCTCTTCTGGTGGGGAACATTACATGACCACTGTGGTTGCCAATGACTCAAAAGAAGAAAATATCTCATCATTGCTGCAGTTAAATAGAATGTCAAAGCTGCAACCAATCAGTAGCCATTGATTCACGGCAGCTGACATTTGAGGTTTCCCACCCATCTCCTTGCTTCTTCCAGGAAACAGTGCTGAAGAACATCTGGGGTCTGGTAGATCAGTATGTATTTTTTTTAATTTTTAAGACCACGATGGGACCATTTGTTAAACAAAAATATGGTAAGTAGTGGGCAACCTCTTACTTACTTTGAGTGTGCGATGTCTTACTCTGCAGATTAACCCATCCTTCAGATGCAAAGTTCCAGTACCCAGGATTTTGTATGTTTGTCCTTCTACTAGTTTAATGTGATAATTGTAAACAAGTTTAGCGATTATCACTTTAGCCATCATCTAGAAGAGAAATCACGAGGTTTAGTGCAAAAAAGTTAAAAAAAAGTTTCTTAATCATATAACTGATGAAAAATCACACAATTTTATAAGATGTATGTTAAATTATCAAAATTCCAAAATCACAAACACATCCAAGGATCTTATTTTCTTACCTGTGCAAACTCTTTTCCAATACAGGAGCGGGGTCCCAGTGAAAATGGAAAATATGAGAAGTATGGCCTGTGAAGAGACACATAAGAAGCCAACTAGAATTGTGAAATAAATTCTATAGAACATAAAACCCAAACATTAAATAATATGACAGGAGACCTTATGGAAAATAAAGTACAACAAAAAGGATGAAATACAGTAACTGTGGAGGAGAAAGCGTCATACCTGGCTTCATCTGGATGAAATCTGTCTGGATTAAAGATCAAGGGGTCATGATAACATTGATCCAACCGACCCATGATGTAAGAGTTAACCTGCATAGAAAACTATTAATTAGAGACAATAGGAAACTATGGATGGTTAGACAGGTACTCGTATATTAAGGGAGACCAGCCTAAAGACTACCAATAACATTGATGGTTCTCAGGGTGTCACAGATAGCAAGAGATTCCCATTCCAGAACAGAACAAAAGATTCACTCTTACAGGTGTTGACACAGCTCACCTCCTCCCCCTCCTGTACAATGATTGATATCTACTGTGTATATACAGTAGATAACACAGGATCCATCATTCACAATAGGTGATGTCACAATATAGTGTGAAGTTCTGGCAATTTATATTTTCAGAGCTGACCCCATCCTCTTTGATGTCATCAATGTCACCATACTGTAAGTCTTGTACATGCGCAGCTAAAGAATGTTGGGAGATTTTGTTATGTTTTATTTAGTCCTGGCATTGTGTCTGTGCCCTATGATCATACTATTAAGTACAGATGCCAGTCCTGTATATAAGCTAGATACTTCTGGACGAAGCAACATTATCTGGCTAATAATTGGAAACAAGCATTACTACAAATGTCTCATTTAACTGGGCCATAAGATTAAACCTACTGGCGCAAATAGTAGAAGGGCTAGCCTCTATATACAGCATGTCCATTAATGCACATGATGTAAAATCATACCACAACTTATTTATCAAGATGTCTTAAAAAAAATCCCCTTTTGTAAGTTGGATAAAATAAAGTCGTAATATTAAGCTACCATCACAGTGACACGAGGTGGAATCCTCACACCATCTATGACTATTTCGTCTTCTAGAGCCCGTGATGTCCCCGGAGCTGGAGGATATAGTCTCAGAGTTTCCTTAAGAACCTGCAAAGCAATATGTTCCTCTTTATGTATCAACGCAATTACAGAAATCATTTCATATCAAGAAAATTAGAACTGTAAATTGGAATATCATGTAGCAAAATCTAGAACAGAGATCGGGGACTGACACATGCGACTGTCATAGCATGCTTAGAGTTGCAGATCTGCAGCAGTCACAGACAGGGGATTAGCACTAGTAAAATATAATTGTGGTATACATCACTTCTTAGTCTTTTTATCACATTCATCAGAGTTGGAGCTTTTGGGTTTATTATGAGATTTACTATGTCATAAGTGACCCTGTTTATTATATATATATATATATATATATATATATATATATATATTACATAATTTATTTCTTGTGTGTTTGAAAAAGTGTTTGCCTCCTCTCTGATTTCCTGTTCTTTTGCATGTTTGTCACCCTTAAATGTTTGAGGACATCAAACAAATGTAATACAAAGATAACACAAGTAAACACAAAATGCAGTTATTAAATGAACATCTTTATTTTTAAGGGAAAAAGAAATCCAAACCTAGAAATCACTTAAGTAGGACCTGCCTTTACAATGTGAAGTAGACCAAAAGACCTCAAAAGCAAGACATCATGCCGCGATCTAAATAAATTCTGGAACAAATGAATTACAAAGTAATTGAGATCTATCAGTCAGGAAAAGATTATAAAGCTATTTCTAATGCTTTGGGACTCCAGAAAACCACAGTGAGCTATCCACAAATGGAGAAAACATGGAATAGTGGTGATCCTTCCCAGGAGTGACTGGCCAACCAAAATTACTTGAAGAGCGCAGCGTCAACTCATCCAAAAGGTAAAAAAAGACCATACAACAACATCCAAAGAACTGCAGGCCTCATTTGCAGTTAAGGTCAGTGTTCATGACTCCACCATAAGAAAGAGACTGGGCAAAAATTGCCTGCATGGCAGAAATCCAAGGTGAAAACCAATGTTGAGCAATAAGAACATAAAGCCTTATATCAGTTTTGCGACGTCAGTCAAAATCCGCCAGGTTGTGAAAAAACGGATCCGTTTCCGTTGTAGCACAAACGGATGCCACCGGATCCGTTTTTTGACGGATCCGCTTTAGTAGTGAGTGACTTAAAGTTAAAGGAAAATGAGTCTTGGGAGAGAGAGAGAGAGAGAGAGAGACTTTTTCTGCCGCCATAATGGAATTTGGGGTTAAATATCTGGCAAGGAAATTCTTCCGGGCATGCTCAGTGTCAAAAAACGGATCCGTTGCCGGATTCCGTCAAGAAACGGTTGGCAACGGATCCGCCGCCCATGGGCGACCATTATAACGAATGGCGGATAGCAGCGGATCCGTTGCTATCCGCTATTTTGACTCAGACAAAAAACGTTTCATTGTCCATCCAGTCAGCGAACGCCAAAATTTTGGCGGATCCATTAAAAAACGGATCCAACGGATAACCATCTGTCAAAATCCGCCGCTAATGCAAGTCAATGGGAAAAAACGGATCCACCAAAAAAATGGCGGATCCGTTTTTTTGCAAAATGGCGGATTTTGACTGATGTCAAACAACTGAAGTGTGAAACAGGCCTTAGAAGTAACACAGCATTTCAGAATAGCAACATCATACCATCAGTAAATAATGGTGGTGGTAGTGTGATGGTCTAGGGCTGTTTTGCTGCTTCAGGACCTGGAAGACTTGCTGTGGTAAATAGAATCATGAATTCTGCTGTCTACCAAAAATCCTGAAGGAGAATGTCTGGCCAGCTGTTCGTGACGTCAAGCTGAAGTGCACTTGTGTTATGCAACAGGACAATGATACAAAACACACCAGCAAGTCCACCTCTGAATGGCTTAAGAAAAACAAAATTAAGACTTTTAAGTGGCCTAGACCTGACCTTAACCCAATTGAGATGCTGTGACATGACCTCAAATAGACGGTTCATGCTCGGAAACCCTCCAATGTGGCTGAATTACAACAATTCTGCAAAGATGAGTGGGTCAAAATTCCTCCAGAGCATTGTAAAAGACTCATTGCCAGTTATCCAAATGCTTGATTGTAGTTGTTGCTGCTAAGGGTGGTCCCAACCAGTTATTAGGTTTAGGGGCAGTCACTTTTTCATACAGGGCACTGTAGATTTGGATTTCTTTTTCTCTTAATAATATAGACCTTCATATAAAAAAACGCATTTTGTGTTTACTTGTGTTATCTTTGTCTAATATTTAAATTTGATGATCTTAGCATTCACGTGTGACAAACATGCAAAATAATAGGAAATTACACATTTTTCACACAACTGTATATACAGTTGTGGCCAAAAGTATTGACACCCCTGCAATTTTGTCAGAAAATACTCAGTTTCTTCCTGAAAATGATTGCAAACACAAATTCTTTGTTATTATTATCTTCATTTAATTTGTCTTAAATGAAAAAACACAAAAAGAATTGTCCTAAAGCCAAATTGCATATAATTCCACACCAAACATAAAAAAGAGGGTGGACAAAAGTATTGGCACTGTTAGAAAAATCATGTGATGCTTCTCTAATTTGTGTAATTAACAGCACCTGTAACTTACCTGTGGCACCTAACAGGTGTTGGCAATAACTAAATCACACTTGCAGTCAGTTGACATGGATTAAAGTTGACTCAACCTCTGTCCTGTGTCCTTGTGTGTACCACATTGAGCATGGAGAAAAGAAAGAAGGCCATAGAACTGTCTGAGGACTTGAGAAACCAAATTGTGAGGAAGCATGAGCAATCTCAAGGCTACAAGTCCATCTCCAAAGACCTGAATGTTCCTGTGTCTACCATGCACAGTGTCATCAAGAAGTTTAAAGCCCATGGCACTGTGGCTGACCTCCCTAGATGTGGACGGAAAGGAAAAATTGACAAGAGATTTCAACGCAAGATTGTGCGGATGTTGGATAAAGAACCTCGACTAACATCCAAACAAGTTCAAGCTGCCCTGCAGTCCGAGAGTACAACAGTGTCAACCCGTACTATCCATCGGCGTCTGAATGAAAAGGGACTGTATGGTAGGAGACCCAGGAAGACCCCACTTCTTACCCCGAGACATAAAAAAAGCCAGGCTGGAGTTTGCCAAAACTTACCTGAAAAAGCCTAAAACGTTTTGGAAGAATGTTCTCTGGTCAGATGAGACAAAAGTAGAGCTTTTTGGGCAAAGGCATCAACATAGAGTTTACAGGAGAAAAAAGAGGCATTCAAAGGAAAAAAAACGGTCCCTACAGTCAAACATGGCGGAGGTTCCCTGATGTTTTGGGGTTGCTTTGCTGCCTCTGGCACTGGACTGCTTGACTGTGTGCATGGCATTATGAAGTCTGAAGGCTGCCAACAAGTTTTGCAGCATAATGTAGGGCCCAGTGTGAGAAAGCTGAGTCTCCCTCAGAGGTCATGGGTCTTCCAGCAGGACAATGACCCAAAATACACTTCAAAAAGCACTAGAAAATGGTTTGAGAGAAAGCACTGGAGACTTCTAAGGTGGCCAGCAATGAGTCCAGACCTGAATCCCATAGAACACCTGTGGAAAGATCTAAAAATGGCAGTTTGGAGAAGGCACCCTTCTAATGTCAGGGACCTGGAGCAGTTTGCCAAAGAAGAATGGTCTAAAATTCCAGCAGAGCATTGTAAGAAACTCATTGATGGTTACCGGAAGCGGTTGGTCTCAGTTATTTTGGCTAAAGGTTGTGCAACCAAGTATTAGGCTGAGGGTGCCAATACTTTTGTCTGGCCCATTTTTGGAGTTTTGTGTGAAATGATCAATGTTTTGCTTTTTGCTTCATTCTCTTTTGTGTTTTTTCATTTAAGACAAATTAAATGAAGATAATAATACCAAAGAATTTGTGATTGCAATCATTTTCAGGAAGAAACTGAGTATTATCTGACAAAATTGCAGGTGTGTCTATACTTTTGGCCACAACTGTACTGTGTGTATATATATACACATATATAAGGAATGGTTCAACATAATTAATGGTTAAAATTGCAATGTGCTTGTAAAAAGCAAACAATTTTGCAGTCCTCTCTGTTCCCAATAAGATATTTTTGTTCTATAGTACAGCTTGCTACCAATGTTCCCGAACATCTTTGCAGTCTGTCAGTATTGGTCAGCCTTCTAGGCAGGGTCAGACTAGCCCACCGAAGAACCGGAGGATTCTCCGGTGGGTCCAAGCAATGACACCTGCTGGCATACTGGCCAGCAACTGCCTAGGGCCCCCCCGCTGCTCCAGGAGTCCCCAGTCAGTGGCGTGTCGCTAATAGCAGCACACCCAGCTGCAATGGGGCCCCTGAGTCAGGGGGGCCCTCCCGGTGCCAGTGGAACAGCAGCTGGAGACAGGAGTCTGTCTCCAATGCCAAAGAGAAATGAATATTCACGCTTCGCCATGCACCAATGGGCGTGGAGAGGAGTGAATACCATTTCACTTCAATAGCGGGCAGTGTTAGCCGCAGGCTGTGAGAGTGGTGCTGTCTGTGTGTACTGGAGATTGGCAATTATGTGGGTGATGGAGAGAGCAGTGATGGGGGTGGTGGGGGAGAAGGCAATGTTGGTGATGGTGGAAAGGACGATAGGGTGGTGAGGGAAGAAGCAATGATGGAGGTGGTGGAATGGGCAATGATGGGGTGGTGGGGGAGAAGGCAATGATGGTTGTGGTCGAAGGGACAATGGTGGTGGTGGGGGGAGGCAATGATGGAGGTGTTGAATGGGCAATGATGGGGGTGGTGGGGAAGAAAGCAGTGATGGTTGTTGTGGAAAAGACAATCATAGTAGTGTTGCAAAGGACAATGGTGGTGGGGGAGGAGGCAATGATGGAGGTGGTGGAATGGGCAATGATTGGAGTGGTGGGTGAAAAGGCAATGATGGAGGTGGTGGGGGAGAACAATGATGGAGGTGAAGGGGGACAGCATTATACCATATGAGGGAGGCTGCATAATATCCTATGAGCGGGCTGTGTTATACTTTATGAGGGGGCTACATTATATTATGTAGGGGGGCTGCATTATATTCTGTGTGGGGGCTACATTATTCTCTCAGGGGGCTACAACATACTATATGAGGGGGGCTGCATTATGCTCTATGATTGGGCTACAGTATATTCTATGGGAGGCTGCCTTATGAGGTGATTCCATTATACTGTGAGGGGGCTACATTATATTCTGTGGAGGGGCTGCATTATACTATATGAGGGCGGCTGCATTATACCATATGAGGGTGCTACCTTATATTCTATGGGGGGCTGCATTATACCTTATGAACGGGTTGCATTATATTATGTGGGGTGCTCTATTATACCCTATGAGGGGAGCTGCATTATATTCTATGAGGGGGCTGCATTATATTCTATGAGGGGGCTGCATTATATTCCATGAGGGAGGCTACATTATATTCTATGAGGGGGGCTACTTTATATTCTATGAGGGGGCTACATTATATTCTATGAGGGGGCTACTTTATATTCTAGGAGGGGGCTACCCCAACCCCTGCTACATAAGACATGTACTACCTTATATTATACCCTGATATTATTGCGTTTTACCCCACAATTGGTGGTCTTGTATTTATTTCTATGTAGGTATATAGTGGGCCCCAAGAATGATTTTCTCTAGTGGGCCCAAGGTGCTCTAGTCCGACACATTTCCACTTCTTTGCAATACAGCTTGTAAGTGCTGTTCTAAAGCTGGCCAGTTGAGGTCTGCAGCGTAGTCTTGCTGCCAGCCTGAACTGTCAGTCATTCAGAAGCACACCCCACCAACAAGCATGAAGCCTGGAGGCAGGGGAGAGCAGTGTGCTCCTGAGCAAAATATTAAGAAAAACCCCTTTAATTTCACAGTAAAGCCATTTTGTGATTAGCCTCTCTACTTAGTGGGTATGTCTTAACATCTGACTTGCCTAAATAGGGACGTTCGTCATTTCATACCTGAGATAAATACTCAAATTGCTCAAGATCATTATATTCAAAGTCTTTTTTAGTTTGCATGACTCCATCGACCTCAAACTGAACCCTGAATATAGAAAAAAAACATTATCTGATGCACTCGAGTAATCAGTAGTCTGGTACCGTTCATGTGCAAGAATTTTATATGATCTAAACTAACAATATTACAGTAAAAGAGCAAAATAAACCTTTAGACAAACAGGAAAGCAGTCTATAACAATCAATGTAACATGTGGACGATTTTCAGCAGTATCTCATGCTCACTTTTCTAGTATTTCTGGGTTTTGTGCAAGCTCCATGACTGCAAATGTGAGAAAATTGGCGGTTGTTTCCATCCCTGTAAGACAGGTACATGGTCAACAGAATGGAAAAGGACAAATGTAAATGAGCTTGAGCTCACAGATACAACCACAATTATTCAACCTTCATCGCAAATTATGCTGATTATCATTTTGATTGCAACTGAATAATTTTGATTGTTATCCATCCTGCTAGCAAATAGGCTCCTAGCCATTACATGATGGTGAAAAATATACAGCCATTTCTTCAATCACTTACATGAGATTTAGGGACACAGCTGAGCAATGTTTAGGCTGGGTTCACATGTAGCGGAACTCTCGCGGAAATTACCGCGAGAATTCCCGAAATTCCATTCCGCGGGAAAATCGCATTTTAAATTCCTGCGATTTTCCCGTGGAAAAACTAGCATTTTGCAAGCGTAATTAGCTTGCAGAATTGCTAGCGTTTTCCAAGCGATCTGTAGCATCGCTTGGAGAACTGATTGACAGGTTGGTCACACTCGTCAAACATAGTGTTTGACGAGTGTGACCAACTTTTTACTATTGAGGTCGCCTATGTGGCTTCAATAGTAAAAGATAGAATGTAAATAATAATAATAAAAAAATATATATTGTTATTCTCACCTTCCGACGTCCCGCGCAGCCTTCCCGCCTCTCTCCACGCTCCCGGTCCCAGTAAGCTTGGTTTAAAAAATCAATTTCAGTAGTACAATTTCTCCTAATTCGTTTAAACTGGTTCACAGGTATGTTTACCAGCCATTTGTTATAATGGCCACTGTGGTAATGCAAGAAGCTATTCGCATCCACTTTCTTAAAGTATGTTCTTGTATTAATTTGAAGGTTTTCAATATAAATATTAAGATCTAAAAAATTAATTTCTTTCTCATTGTGGCATGGAGAAAAGGACATCCCCCAATCATTATTATTCAGATCTATGACAAAATCCTCAATATTCCCTTTACTACTGTCCCATATTATGAGGATGTCATCAATAAAACGTTTAAAAAATTTTATACAATTGTAAAAGCGTGATTTATAAGTAAAAATCTCTTCGAATCTCCCCATGAAGAGATTTGCGAAAGTTGGCGCCACTTTTGACCCCATTGCCATTCCCTTCTCTTGGTGATAGGTGTTTTTTAAAAAAGTAAAATAGTTGTTCTTAAGAATAAAAAATAATCCATCATAAATAAACCTCTTTTGTGCCACTGAAAAACGTTCATCATTTCTAACATAATGGTAAAAGCTTGTTAATCCCAATTCATGTTGAATATTCGAGTATAGGGCTGCTACATCTAAGGTAAAAAATGTATAGGATTTTTTCCATGTAAATTCATTCAATAATTCTATAAGATGAGATGAATCCCTCAAGTAGCTGGGTAAATTGGTCACATGTACTTTCATTAATTTATCTATATACTCTGCAAGATTACTCGAGATGGAGTTTATTCCAGATATTATGGGACGTCCGGGGGGATTGTTAATATCTTTGTGTAATTTTGGGAGGTGATAGAAGAAGGGTATGTTAGGGTTTTTTATTTTCAGAAATTTGCTTTCTTTTTCATTAAATATTCCTTCCTCAGTCCCTCTTTTTATTAAATCCGAATAGGCTGTTATTAATTCAGTTGAAGGGTAATTTATTACAACACTATAAAAATCTGGATCCGATAAGATACGGTTAGCTTCCTGGCAGTATATATCATAGTTTTGAATCACTGTACCTCCTTCCCTTATCAGCAGGGTGTATAACAATTTCATTATTCTCTAGAAGATCCTGAATGGCATTTTTTTCCCTCTTTGTTAAATTGTTTTTGTATCTATTTTTTATTCCAGATTTTTTCAATCCCAATTGTTTCATCTCATTAAGAATGATATCCCCAAATACAGTTATATGGTTCCCTTTGCTTTCAGTGGGGTAAAAACTTGATTTGGGTTTTACCTCAGCATATGCATTCACTTCTGGGTTTTCATGTGTTGGTACCTGTTCTAATTTGTTAGTGATTTTGTTTTTATTCATAATGAAGTGTCGTTTCAAGGTAAGATTTCTTAAAAAGTTTTGAATGTCCAAGAAAGTGTCAAAATCCTTAGGTGTGTACGTTGGACAATAGGAAAGTCCTTTGGACAACACCTGTTTTTCTAATGGTTTTAGAGTATAGGAGGAGAGGTTGAAGATGTTTGATCCATTGTTTTTTTGTTCGGATCTATTTTTCCTCTCTTTACTACGATTTTTTCTTCCTCCCCCCCTGCAGCCTCTATAGGGAATTTTCATTTTTTCTTTTTTACCAGAAAAAAATCCTCAATATTATTTTTCTTAGGTATTGCTCCTGGCAGGAACGGTACTAGGCACTCAGAATTATTTCTACTGTTATCTATGACAACAGTGTTTTGGCTCTCACTCGGTTGTGTATTTTCATGTAGGGAGAGATCCAGTAAGTCTTCTACCTGTATTTCATCTAAATTAATCAGATCAGAGGAAGTACTGGGGATCTCACCTGGATTGAATAATGGCATTTATAATTGATTGTCTGAATAGGATACACAATACTATCACGATCCCGAATATATGTTTTTCTATATATATATGTCACTTTGCTTGTCTTTTCCAAATATCTTTATGTGAAGCATGTGCAGGTTGACGCCCTTCTCTCACAACGGGGGTTACGCCCACACAGCATATAAAGCTGTCATTTGTATAGACCGATCACAACTCTGTACTCCTAACCTGAAGAAGAGGTGCGGTTTGTCACCTCGAAACGCGTAGTTTCTGTAGTACATATAATAAAGAACTTGAAAGATTTATATGGATTTCTGAAGAATACTTATCACTAAAGCAGCGTGGATGCTCAGAAGTGCTTTTCTTGGATCCTCAACTTATGATACCTAGTGGACGCTGTCCACCTGCACGAGCTCTGCAGCAGCTATATGACTGCAACAAACGTTGAGAGTGGTTGTGTCTGAACACAACCCATAAAGGGTGAGTACTCCAGAGTACTTTTATATTTTAATTGATTTATACCAGGTGAAGCCCTATGTCTGAGCCCCCGCCCTTGTTTTCTCTTATACATTATATTTTTAAATTTTTTATGTAATTATTTTATTACTGTAGCACTAATCCAAACCCTATCCTTAATTGTAACCCTATCTCTATCCATAACCCTATCCCTAATTGTAACCTTAGCTTTATCCATAATCCTATCCCTAATTGTAACCCTAGCTCTATCCATAACCATATCCCAAATTGCAACCCTAGCTTTATCCATAACCCTATCCCTAATTGTAACCCTAGCTTTATGCATAACCATATCCCAAATTGTAACTCTAGTTCTATCATAACCCTATCCCTAATTGTAACCCTAGCTCTATCCATAACCATATCCCAAATTGTAACCCTAGCTTTATCCATAACCCTATCCCTAATTGTAACCCTAGCTCTATCCATAATCCTATCCCTAATTGTAACCCTAGCTTTATCCATAATCAAATCCCAAATTGTAACCCTAGCTCTATTCATAACCCTATACCTAATCCTAACCTTAGCTTTATCCCAAACCCTAGCTCTAATGCTTGTTTAGGATTATACAAATTGTCTAAAATCACAAAGGCAGCTCTTAATAATGAAGGAAGACAATACTGAAACACGTTCCTCCTTCATTCATTAGTTGCTCAATCTCAGCTGCTTAGGCAGCGCTGTATGAGTGGACAAAGTGCAATTGCCTCTATGGCCCTCTGTTGTGAATTCCCTTGCTCGGACTTCAGAGCAAGAGCTCCCTCTGGTGGTTAATGGGAGTAGTGGAGCTGGCCAGTCTGATGAAAGTTTGCCACCTGACGACGATGATTGGGAATCTGACATTATTGGCTGGGAGCATATAAGTGAGCAGGCTTCTCTTAGTGGTTGCTGGTGATTTCCTCCTTGTGCATTTTGAGCTCTTCAGTCTCCTGCCTGATCTGCATGGTTCAGTTAAGTGATTCTTTTGCTAATCCTTTGCATCTGATCTGGTTGTGCCTTTTTTTGCATTCTGCTTTGTTGCGAGGGTTGAGCGTACTCCCTGCTGGGGGCAGCGCTGGGCCCTGCTCCATATGTTACAGCTTGTGCTAGTTTGTTCAGTCCCCTGTTATATTAGTATCTTTTGTTTTGCTTCCAGTTCACACCAGAGTGCTGATCTAGCGGGAGGTGAGGTCGTGTGGCCTCAGGTTTTTTGTATATCAGATGTGTTGGATTTTTTAGGGTTTTTGCATGATTGCAGACAGTATCTTTTCTGTCCTGTCCTATCTAGACAGTTTGAGCCCCATCATTTGCTCAGTCTATTTTCTGCCTGTGTTTGTGTTTCATCTTGTCTCACCGACAATATATGTTTGGGGGCTGTCTATTCCTTTGGGGATCTGCTCCGGGGCAGTTTAGATTTCACCTTTCTGGCTTTAGGCTTGGTTAGTTCTCCGGCTGTACCGAGGCATCTAGGGCATCATAGGAACGCTCCACGGCTACTGCTAGTTGTGTTGTTAGGATCAGGGGTCTGCAATCCGCTGAGTTACCAACCTCTCTGGTTTCCTGGTGGCTTAGCCTGTTCCTGCCATCCTCCTCAGTGACCCATTCATAACAGCCCTCCCTATGATACCCCAGTGGATAGCCGATTCCCTACAACCAACGTGAAATATGATACAAACCTCCAATAATAAGTGTGACAAAATTATCCACTAAACTCTCAAGATCACAGTCTTTCTCCAAATCTGCAGGAAATAAAATGAAAAAGGCTTAACCTGTATACAATATAATGACAGCTGCATCACAGAAAATATTTGCAAAAGACCTCAAAAGGTTATGTAAAATGTAATCATGTCAGTCTGGACTTTGCAGAGCTAATTTGACCTGTCGCAATGAAACTCCTGCTATACCCTGCAGGTCTTCAACCTCGGTAATTTAAAGTGATGTATGGTGCTGTAACCTTTGTTCATTATTGCTATTATACAGTAAAGTTCAGCATGAACTCTAAGTGTAAGTCTAATATGGAATATTCAGGTGATAGTCACTTGTTGTTTTTTCTATATAGTACAGTATTTTGGGGGACAACATCCATACCTGACGTATTGAGTATTTGTGTCAGTACATCATTTGGCAGCTGTTGTCCTCGTTCTTTTGCTTTCTTTCGCCTTTTGATACATTCTCTTCCCGTGTCTCGCAGAAGTCTGATGCTTCTCTGGACCTCTTTAATAAAGGCCTGCTTCCATGGAATATACTTTATATACAGTAAAATGGCATTAGTTAAAAAAGCATAAATGTTTTCATACCACTGTTATTGTACAGGAGGAGTTGAGCTGTGACATCACCTAGTGGTGTGAATGGTGGATCCTTTGTTATCTACTGTATATAGAGGTGTTATTAGTCATCCTACAGAAGGAGGAGGAGGTAAGCTGTGATATCAACTATTGTGAATGTTGGATCCTGTGTTACTACTGTATATAGAGGTGTTATTGTTCATTGAACAGGAGGAGGAGGCAAGCTGTGATATCACCTATAGTGAATGGGGGATCCTGTGCTATCTACTGTATATAGAGGTGTTATCAGTCATTGTACAGAAGGAGGAGGCGAGTTGTGCTATCTACTATATATAGAAGTGTTATTGTACAGAAGGAGGAGGAGGTAAGCTGTGATATCAGCTATTTTGAATGGTGAATCCTATGTGACTACTGTGTATAGAGGTGTTATCATTCATTGTACAGATGGAGAAGGTGATCTGTGACATCTCTTATTGTGAATGGTGTAGCGTGTGATACCTACTGTTTACATAAGTGTTATCAGTCATTGTACAAAAGGAGGAGGTAAGCTGCGATGTCACCTATTGTAACTGATGTATCCTGTTATCTACTGTATATAGAGGTGTTATCAGTCATTGTACAGAAGGAGGAGGAGGTGACATCACCTATAGTGAATGGTGGATTCTGTGTTATCAGCTGTAGAGGTGTAGAGGTGTTATCAGTCGCTCTACAGGAGGAGCTGTGACATTACCAATTGTGAATCATGGATCTTCTGATATCAGTGGTATATAGAAGTGCAATCAGTCATTGTACATGAGGATGTGAGGTGTGACTTATTGTGAATGATAAATGGTGCATCCTGTCAGTCACTATACAGGAGGAGGTGAGCTGTGACATCACCTATAGTGAATGGTGGATCCTGTGTTATGGGTATAGACGTTTTCTGTCATTGTAAACCTGTCCTTAATGATAATGAGATTAATGAGTCTAATTTTAGTCTTAGTGGACTGAAAACAGAAATTTTTATGATTTGTGTTAAGATATAGTGAAGTAATTACCAAATTGCCGAATGTGAAATAGACCCTAACGAAAGATCCTTAGACAATAAATATATAACTTTTAATGATTAATTATAATAATAATGAATAAATTGTGCTCATTAAAAATATAGTCCTGAAGAAGCCAGCAAAGGCGAAACATGTCGGGGGGGGAGCAGGTTGTTTTTAGATCAGATAGTCCACACCACTGCAATATGCCATAAGAGTGGTCCACGGCCAGAAAGGCTAAAATATAATAATAATTGCTGTCCTGTAAGCTAATGATAGGTTTCACATTGGGAAGTACTAAAAATATCTACCCCACAAAGGCTTATAACAAGCAAAATTAATCACTATAACTCGCATAAAGGGCGGAATTGAACAATACCTACCCTCATGTGAGACCATCTATCTTTATTAGATCTATACACTAATAGGGAAGTACTTCTCAATATCTACCACTGTAGTAATAGCCCCCAGCAGTTTACAATCACACTGCTTGACGAGGTATTATGTTGATGTATACTAGCAATACAACAAATCACGACATCAATAACTATGGTGGACTCTGTATTTTTAATTAGCACAATTTCCTCATTATTATTATAATTAATCATTAACAGTTTTATTTTATTGTCTAAGGATCTTTAGTTAGTGCCATTCGGAAATTTGGTAATTATTGTATTAAACCCTACGCTGATTTCAGCTGAACTGTATTGGTCAGCTAAGATATACAGTAGTGAAGGACATGTAAAAAAGCAGCAAACCTTGATTAAAAAGAAATTATATTCAACACAAAATCTAATAAAAATACATTTTCTGATAACGTGCTTTAGCACAAACCTTTGCAAGCGGGTTAAGAGCTTCATTCAGACCTTTTGTAACGACTGAAATGGCTTGTGGAATCAGTGTGTGACACCCCAGGTCCAAACCAAAAGCAGCCTGAAATACACAGAGAAGACCTACAATGACTACTACAGCCTGTAATTTTACATATGCCTGAGTATGTCTTGTTTTATGTGAGTATTATCATTGACCACAGTAGTTTCCTTGAATTCTGAGATCATATGTCCCATACTGGAGTCACAGAACAGATCTATATGGCCATTTAATTGAGTAAACACTGCACATACAAGAGTTCGAGTCACTAACAGCTCATCAAAATGTCGTATCTGTGTACAAGGACACAGTATGTACATACTATACAATTACACGTAAAGTTGAGGCCACTGTTGGAGGCTAAATTAGGTCAGAATTTAAGTTACATTTTCACCTTACAGGTGTGTGAAAGGAGTAAGACTGGACTGCGGGTACCTGTACTGAGCAGGGTCCAGAACTGTTGAGGCTGCATCCCATGTTTCCCGGGGGAAGGAACAGGGGACCGGCTAGGCCCCATGACCCAGGCAATGGGGTCGTATTCAGGCTCGGACTGGCCCATAGGGGAACAGGGGAATCCCCCAGTGGGCCCCTGTGCAGATTTGAACCCCCAACCCCACTGTATGGGCAGTACTTGTCATAATTCACTTGATTCACTCTGTACAGGAAAAAGCAGCATCTCATCATTCATTAACCAAACTACCCAGTTTATTATTACTTTGAGATATATACATAGAGATATAAATACATATGTGAACCAGGGTTGTGTAATATTTGTATGCAGGTGAAAAGTGGGCTCCCCCAAAGTCAATGTTACTGGTGGGCCCTTGGCACTCCAGTCCGACACAGGTCGTATTTAGAAAGGGAACCCGGCCGGAAGCTGAGAGAAAAGCGTGCGAAGCAGTAGTGGGATTCCCGCCTTCAGCGTGAGAGTGCAAGGTGGGCAGCACGCTCGGCACCAGAAGAGCTGGTGCTGTGACGGACTGCAGCAGACAGCTCCCGGTGCCACCAGCGAGATAGCTAGAGTAGGAGGCACCACGCGCCCGGTGACAGTAAAGTCGGTCCACGTGCAGAGAGCCCAGGGCCGGTTACAGGACAGTAACCTGCGGACCTTACTGCCGGACAGCGTACCACAACCCTCGTTTATCCCCCGGATTGCTGCAGCTATTGTTGCGTTGGCTGCACCATCTTATGGACTAGGGGCTCAGCGGAAGGTACCGGAGACCGACCGCTGCCGCCAGAAGACGGATCGCTAACCTTGGAACCCCCCTTGAGGACATTTCGTTGACAGCTACAAGGACTACTACCCTCATTGGAACATTTGCGGCTTAAGAAACCATAGACAAGATAAGTTTATTGAGTGAACTGTTGCTATTTTTTGCTATTCACCTTTATTCTTTCCCAGTTTAACTGTTTATCTCCCCGCGAGGAGTACCTTTATTATTAATTACATTTGTTAACCCTTGCAACCTGCTTACATGTGCACAAATGAAAAGCAGGTTTACCCTTTGGAGACATATTTTTCTTTATTGACACAAGTAATATGCCATGATAATGTTACCTAGAAGTTAAAAAATTCTTTGATGTGTGCAACGTTTTTCCTTTTTTTTAAAGAAAAGTTCCCTTAAAAATAGGTTGGTCAGAAATGGTCTTTCTACTTTAATCTCTAGCGATCAACAATAATTTATGGAGAACTCAGCAGTAAGTATTCAATTTCCCTGCAGTGCCACCACATGGTATATTAAGCATTGCATAGTGTACACAGAAATAAAAGGCTGTACTGGATACTACATGAATGTGCCATGTCCTGCAGCTCTTTATGTCGCTGTCCTGTCTTCTGGGCAATTGATAAAAGTTACAAATGAGAGACCTAAACTTTGAATTGCCTAATGAGGTATTTGAAAGAAGGCTTTCTATACCTTTTAATATGAGGTATACCTAGTTGGCTTGTAAAAGCGGACATGATATTTTTATTTTACCTTGGCAATTACATCCACTGTGACTCTTCTCAACATTTCGTGCATTACAATCTGACTTTCTCCATCGGCCATTTCTGACAGTTTCTCTTCCATCTCTTCTGCTTTTTCATTAAAAGTTTCCATTAATCCTATAAGGTAGCTGGAACATTGGAAAAGCAGAAAGAAGTTTATACTCCTTATGGGCACAAACTGAAAATATGCTTGCAGTGCTTGTAATGTTCAATGTGGATTTGCTGTGTCAGGTATAATCAGGCACAGCTCTGCAGAAGAGCTGACAGCACCATGAGAGGATAACTGCTGCTGCAAATGTTTGTAATGAGACAAGGTTCACTTCTGCTGTACTGTTTCAGTCAATACATGTCTCAAACTGTTAACATCCCCTTTTATTTAAAATAAGCTCTGGAGGCAGATTCTCGGTGAGATCTATGTCTGGCCTACAGATCTTAACAGCTCATTTATTTATAAGAAAAATGTGGATTTCTGTGGAATAAAATATCAGATTGAAGGTATCAAGGTTATCATTTTATTCAACTTTCTAGAGTTGCCCATATAGACAGCTTAGGCCTGTTTCACACTTCCGTTTGCAGGTGTCAGTCACAGTCCACCGTTTGGGTAAAAAACCGGATCTGACGTATTTGCCTGGCGGATCCGTTTTTTTCCCCATAGACTTGCATTGGCAGCGGATTGTGACGGATGGCCTTCCGTTGCATCCGTTGTGCGGCGGATCCGTCATAAAATTTGGGTCCGTCAGAGAAAAAAATGTTCATAGGAACGTTTTTTGTCTGCACCAAAAAGGCGGACGGTGACGGATCTGTCGGCGTCCGTTGTCTGATAGAATGGACGCCTATGGGCGACGGATCCATCCCCGTCCGTCTCTCTCTCTCTCTCCAGAATCATGTTCCTTTACATTTCAAGATCTGCAGTTTCGACGGATCCGTAAAAAAACTGAAGAAATGGATGAAAAAAATGGATGCAACTGTTTAAACACATCCGTTTTTCCGGCGGATACGCTGGACGGATCATTCGAAAAAACGGATCAGTTGCATCCGTTTCTCACAAATTTCGACGGATCCGTCATTCCGTCAAAACGGCGGATTTTGACTGACGCTGAAAACTGAACCTTAGCTGATCCTACTGATATAGTCTCTTTAGTATGTAGCAATGTAAAATAAATACAGTCAAGCTCCCTCTAAAATGAATGCAAATGTACAAAATTAGGAAATCGGGGGTGCAGACTATTTTGCTTCCTCTACAGCCGTGTGTAGAACCTGACACACAGGGTCTACATTCGGGCTGCGATGTCATGCTGTTTGGCCTCCAGCTAACTCTGACTCCTATGTGTTCAGGAGCTTGCATAAATTATGGGGATGCCTGGGCTCATTTTATGGTCATCTTGACTCCTTTTCATTGGACACTCTTTGTCTACAACAGTGGAAGTTCCAGAAATAGAACCCCCCGCTTATTAGATTATATCACATATATTATTATCGATATATATTTTGTGCAGCTCTTGAAACTGGTGTAATCACAAAATATAGCCTTTGGAACAAATAAGGTTGTGCACCTCTGCTCTAGAGAATCTCGTGTATGTCTTGACTTACTCTTTCTTGAAAGCAGGATCCATCAGCTTCCTTTGCCAACTCCAGTGATCGTTGTCTTGATCTGTCACAAGACCATTACCCATAAACCTGAAGAGAAAATAAATAAATTATTATTTATACCCTGAAAAAGGAGCATGGACCGCACCTCCAAAATATCATACACTGATCTAATGTCACCAGGCAAAAATATATATTATTGAACATTAGGTTCTTAGTTTAACATTCTGAATAGACTGTATGAATCCCACTGCCATGTCATGGCAAACCTCTCAGTAGGTCCTAACTTTTATTGCCTTAACCCCTTAACCCCTGGAGGTATTTTCATTTTTTTCAGTTTTTGTTTTTTGTTCCCATTCTTCCCAGAGCCATAACTTTTTTATTTTTCTGTCAATATGGCCATGTGAGGGCTTGTTTTTTGCGGGACTAGTTGTACTTTTGAACAACACCATTAGTTTTAACATATCGTGTACGGGAAAACGGGAAAAAAATCCAAGTGCCGTGAAATTGCAAAAAAACTGCAATCCCACAGTTGTTTGTTTTTTTCTACCATGTTCAATAAATGCTAAAACTGACCTGCCATAATGATTCTCCAGGTCATTACGAGTTCATAGACACCAAACATGTCAGGTACTTTTTTATCTAAGTGGTGAAAAAAATTCCAAAGTTTGTAAGAAAAAAAACAAAAAACGCCATTTTCCGAGACCCGTAGCGTCTCAAATTTCATGATCTTGGGTTGGGTGAGGGCTTATTTTTGCGCACTGAGCTGACGTTTTTAATGATACCATTTTGGTGCAAATGCAATGTTTTGATTTCCCGTTATTGCATTTTAATGTAATACTGACGTGGCCAAAAAAACGTAATTCTGGGGTTTTTACTTTTTTTATCGTTATGCCGTTTAGGAATCGGATTAATTCTTTATTTATATTGATAGATCGGGCAATTCTGAACATGGCGATACCAAATATGTGTATGTTTGATTTTTTTAAAATTGTTTTATTTTGAATGGGGCGAAAGGGGGGTGATTTGAACATTTATATTTTTTTAATATTTCTAAAAACATTTTTTTAACTTTTGGCATGCTTCAATAGTCTCAACTATGGGAGACTAGAATCTGCCATAATCTGATCAGCTCTAATACATGCAGGCGATGATCAGATCGCCTGTATGTAGCAGAATTGCTCACTTGCTATGAGCGCCAACCACCAGGCAGCGCTCATAGCAATCCAGCAGTGACAACTATAGAGGTCTGCTGGAGACCTCTGGTTGTCATGCCAACCCATCGGTGACCGGTGATCAATTGACGGAGTCACCGATGGGTGGGATTTCTGGCATGCTTGCCGGAAGTGCGAGTTAAATGCCGCTTTCAGAGATTGACAGTGGCATTTAACTAGTTAACAGAAGCGGGTGGATCGCGATTCTGCCCTCGGCTGTTAGAGGCACATGTCAGCTGTTCAAAACAGCTGACATGTGCTGGAAAATATGTGGGCTTAGCACCGAAGATCACATCAAAGGGAGGGAGTCCGACATCGGCGCAATTTTACATGCGATGTCGGAAAGGGGCTAAAGGAGTGGCGTTGTGTGCAAACCACTGTCGTAGAGATAATGCACCAGCAAGGCGGGTGGCCTTTTGCCCCACAGCACCTACACTGCAGGACAGAGTCCCCATAACTTCAAATCACACGGTCCCACCAGCACAAAACCACAGCAACAATGGTCGCCACACAGCACCAACACCAAGTGAAAGGAGCCATGAAACTCACCTTCGTTTTTCAGCATAATTATTACTTAGAATTCGTCGCCACTGTGGTCAAGTAGACAAAAACCAATGGCGTACCATTGAACTGTGGGAGCAATTTGAAAGGTGTACACTGTGTGAGGAAAAGTGCTGGGACACACATCTTATTCATTGAATTCAGGATAATATCCAGCCCCATTGCCCACGTGTATAACACCCGACCACCACCATGCCTTTACTAACATGCCTCAAAGGCGGGAGGTAAAGAACTCAATGATACCAGTGCAGTCCTGAAACTGGAGCCACCGGGGTAACAAGTCCATTCATGATATTGCTTCCTCCTAAATCTTCCCCATCACCTGTGAGTGATATTATTGAGAAGTGGAAGGATACGCAGGACTCCATAACTGTAGAGTCCAGACCTCCATCAGCACAAAAACTGTGGTCCCATCCAGAGCTTCAGGGCATGGAGTTCCATGGCCAAGCAGCAAGGTTCATAAACACATGACTGGGCTGTTTTCCTGTGGAAGAACATGACCAGCTGCCCAGAGTCTTGACCTTAATCCCATCCAACCCTTGCTAGGGATGGTCTGACGGGGAGTTTCTAACTCTTTTATCGAATAATTTGCCTATATTTGTAATGTTACGGTATGAATAGGTATAAAATAAAACAGGACACAGCCTCCTACCTTTCCCCGAACAAGTTATGAGCATGTCTATATTCTGCATCCTTTTTATATTTGGGTGACATAAGGATCTCCTGCAATGAAATAGAAGAATTTAGGTGTCTCCTTCCGTCATCATTTTAAGTCTTCTGTTCTCCTTAAAGGGAACTTGTCAGCAGGACTGTGCACAGTAATCTACAGACACTGTCAGGCCAGCGCCGTCATACTGATTAAAATGACACCTTGGTGGATGAAATCAGTCTTGTGGTTGTTGTTTGATCTTTATGTTCAGTTTTGAGTTAATGATATGCTCATTCTGCAGGGCAGTCTGTGGGGGGGGGGGTCTTCATGTGGTGCTCTGTTTAGGTATTCATCAGTATGGCTTCTGACAGGTCACTGATCCCTCAGTGACCTGTCCCCTAATTTACATAATGAATATTATATACAGAGTGGTCCAAAAGTAGGTGGACAGTATGTGTAATAGGGTAATGAAACATTTCCTAATAAATGGATTGGCTGAAGAGGCCCACTTGATTGGCCGGCACGTTCACCAGACTTGACCCCATTGGATTTTTTCTTTTGGGGAGTACTCAAGGACAAAGTTTATAGTCAAAAACCAAAAAGTGTCAGTGATTTGAAAAATTACATAAGAGATGCATTTCAAGAAATTAATACCCAAAGAGACTTGTGTAAAAATGTTTGTCGAAGTGTAAGAGGCAGACTTCAAAGCTGTGCAAATTGTGATGGAAAACACTTTGAGTACCTGCGTTGACAAAATTTAAGGGCTTTTGTATTATTGTTCAGAATAAAATGTATTTGTCAATGTTATGCTTGTGTTAGTAAATATAATTTTATATATAAATCAAAATAAATGTTATTATTTTCTGTCCACCTACTTTTGGACCACCCTGTATACATCTTGAAAAAATTCCCCTTCTGCAGGCAGGAGCCAGCGGTGGTGCCTGCGCTGCAGCATGACAGCATATATAATGTGTATGTAATTCATTTCTTTATTATTATCCATAAATGTAATTGAAATAAAATCAGTTTGAAATTGGTGCCAGCGGCGCCATCTTGCTAGAGAAAAAAAAATTGTCTCCACTAAGATGGTGCAGCCACCGTCTGCGCAGTAGCAGCTATCAAATCGCCGATAGCTGCTACTGCACTGGCGCCATTTTCAAACTTATTTTTTTTTAGAAATTTATGGATAACAGAGAAATGAATTACATGCACATTATAGATGCAATCATGCCGCAGCGCAGGCGCTGCTGTTAGCGCCTGCAAAATGTTATTTTTTTTACAAGATATATACTGTATATACTCGAGTATAAGCTGACCCGAGTGTAAGCCGAGGCACCTAATTTTTCCACGAAAAACTGGGTAAGCTTATTGACGTGAGTATAAACCGAGTATGTGTGGCGCCCCTGAGGCTCAGTCGCCACAGAGGTACTGCACCTCCTCCTGAGGTGTGGTATCCCACCATCCAGGTAAGGTGGAGACTCCTGACCACGCTCCAACACCTGCACCCCACACCACAAAGTAGTGTAGCAAAGCACCTTCGGCGGCTCCCTGCTTGGAGTATAGCAAAGCACCCATTGGTGGCTCCCTGCTTGGAACACGAAACGTCCTGGGAGGTGGGTGGAGTTACATTACATTAAAAGGAGCGGGAAGAGTTTAGGATGAGAGGTCAGTTGGTTAGAGAGTTGGAGAGAAGAAGATCCCTGGAGAGAGGGATAGATGGATGGAAGTGCTGCAGCAGATCCCAGTGACCTGGGTCTGCTGGCACGGGAAAGGAAGAGAGAGAGCAAAATAGACTGGAAGCCTGATTCTCCATAAGAAAGAACGACTAGTACGGAACGTGAGGAGTAAAAGGGAACAGAGGACGTGGGTTAGAAGAGAACCCTTCCTAGAAGGTCCAAGCGCAAGGCCGGGGCCCGGTCCCCGAGGTTGTATGGATACTAATGGTCCTGCAGCAGACACCGGAGGAATAGAAGTAGTGACCACTTTATTCCCACACAAGACTTGGGGGCACAACAGCAACTGGATAGTGAGCCGGGACTTAGCAGCAAGAAGTCCCTGAAGCAGGCTACAGCTGTCTGCCGTACAAGTGGAGTTCATAAGAACATCGGAGAGGAGGAACTCCAGTGTAACTCAGTACTAGGAGTACTTCATTTAAAGGCGCTATAAGAGGAGGCGTTCAGAAAGGCACATGTTGGCGGAATGTTGGAAAGGAGTATTCCATCTGGCCTGGAGGTTGACTGAGTCCCTGACCTGGAGGACACGGCACGGAGGCAGGCACCTGTTTGTACCACAGACTGTGAGTAAAGTTTTGGAACTACATGCCCTAGTGTCCTCCACTTATTCCTGCGCTAGCCTGCCCAGCACTGCTACATCCCTTGCACCTGACACTACACCATCTACGTGTCACTTCACCTACTCTACCCTGGGACAACAGCCCTGCCTGTGGAGGGCTATAACATCACTGCTGCACCACACCATCTGTCCCAGAGGATCTGTCTGCAGCGTCGGCTTACATCTTCATTGCCGAACACCACAGGTGGCGTCACGACTTACACATTGACACTGAACATTTACAATGGGCGCCCAGGGCCACGGGCCGGGTTCCAGCTACCGTGACATCTCCCATTGAGGACCATCGGGCCCGGTACAGAGTACCCCACTGCCCTGGGTGTGAGGGCGCCCCATATGCATTGTCCCCTCTCATTCCTGTCCTGGTATGCATGGCTCCCCCATCCCTGTCATTGTATGTATGGCTCCTTTTCCCCTATCCTTGTATGCACTGTCCCCTCATTCCTGTCCTGGTATGCATGGCTCTCCTGTACCTGTGCTTGTATGCATGGCTCCATATTCCCTATCCTTGTATGCATGGCTCCTTATCCTCTATCCTTCTATGTGTAAGCAGGTTGCGGGATGCAGTGACAGACAGAAGGCAGAGTAAGGGTTAACCAAATGTAACAACTTAATAGAACAAGGTATTCACTTCTGGCAGGGAGGAAAATGGTTAAGGTTGGTTACTAATAATAGTGAAAGTAAAACAATAGCAGTCCAGCTTTTAAGGAACTTATTGTGTCCTTTATGCTCCTCCTCTGCAGGTGGTCACACAGGGGTTGTAGCTTTGGCAGTGTCCGGGGGAGATTTCCTCAGATGAAGAGATATTTTCTCACATTTATTGATTACGTCTTCAGATATACAGTCGCCTACCTGCATCACAGTAAGGATGAAGTTCTACACAAAACTTGTTGTAGTGTTTAACAAATTTGGAAGAATGCCAAAAGCCATGTGTGCAGATAATGGAACCGAATATACAAGTGGTAAGGTGCAAACCATTTTGAAAAAGGATGGAATCATGTTCCAGACTACCATTCCATACTACCAAGAACAAAATGGCGTTGCAGAGAGAAAGAACCGTACTCTCTGTGAAAGTGGAAGTATGTTGTTTGATGCAAATCTACCTACAACGTATTGGAGAGAAGCCATCATGATAGTTTGCTATCTTCACAACAGAGTGCCAGGTAAAGCTACAAATAAAACTCCATATGAGCTATGGAACTACGAGAAGCCTAACCTGAAGCACCTCAGGATATTTGGAAGCAAAACGTTTGTGTAAGTTCCCAAAGAAAAACGTTTCAAGTGAGAATCACACACAAAGCAAAGAGTCCTGGTGGGCTATAGCAAAACGCAAAAGGGATACAGAATCCTGCACCCAGAGATCAACACAGTAACAATCAGCAGAGATGTAGTGATTGATGAAAACTCTATATCGCTCAAATTCCATGAAGTTACACCAGTTACTCAACCTAAGAAGCAAGAACAAGAATCTCAATTAACAAACCCAGACACCGAAAAGGAAAACACTGAAGTGTGGAAATGCACTGAAGCCACCAAGGAAGACACAGAAGAACCAAGTCAACCTTCAGTCAGGAGATCAGAAAAGCCAAAGGTATCCCAGCTAGACGCCTTTCTTATATGGTCAGAACACTTCCTGAACCAGAGCCACAGTCATGACAAGAGATGTAAAAACTGCCTGTCCATGGGAAGTAGAAGTGGATAAATGCTGCTAATGAAGAGTAGTAGTCCCATGACCAACTTCAGACATGGGAGCTTACTGAGCTACCACAATGTAAGGGAAATTGCAAAGCTAGATGAAATTCTCAACCAGCACTTTAAGACTAAGGACCTTGGAAATGTGACATATTATTTGGAAATCCAAATTGAGAGAGAGGAAGATGTGAGTTTTCTTCTCAACCAAAGTTCTAAACTTTCCACAATACTAAACCAGTTTGGAATGTCAGAAGCCAAAGATGTGTCAACACCAATGGATACATCCTATTTAAAGTTGGAGGGAGAAGAAGATCTGCTACCCAGCAATGAGAGTTACAGACAAGCAGTGGGGCCGCTTCTGTACATGGCAACCACAACTCATCCCACTATCACAGCCACAGTCGGAATTCTCTGCCGACGTGTAAGCAAGCCAAGCTAAAGAGACTGGAATGCAATTAAGAGAATTCTTCAATATCTTAAAGAAACTCAAAGGCTAAATCTTAAGATATCTGCAACAGGAGATCTCACTCTCAGAGGTTATGTGGATGCAGATTGGGCTGAAGATTCAAGTGATCGGAAATCAACAAGTGGTTACTTGATCAAGTTAGGAGAAAATTCAATTTCTTGGTCCAGCAGAAAACAAGTGTCATTTACATTATCTTCTACAAAAGCAGAATATATGTCTGCTGCTAATGGAAGTCAAGAAGAAACAACTTTTGGAAGATTTTGGAAAGCGATTAGCTCAACCAACAATTATCTATGAGGACAACCAAGGATACATTAAACTTGCCAGCAGTGAGAAGATTAGTGCAAGGACTAAGCACATTGAGGTAAAACATCACTACTTACTTGACTTAGTGGACCGTGGTGTACTCGAGTTTGTTTATTGCAAGTCTGACAAGATGATAGCTGATGGCCTGACAAAGCCATTATCAAGAGCCAAGTTTGTGGTCTTCAGAACCGCAATGGGACTAAAAGGATAAGTAGTTGTTGAGTGGGAGTGTTGGAATTTGTTTGGTGCAACAACTCCATTCCTGTCTATGAGTGTTTAGTTGCTAGATTTGTATGCTGTTTATAAAATTAAAAAATAAATAAATAAATCCCAGAGGCTCACACAGGGAGAGTATGTGATTGTATTTCCTGTTTTTCCTGTGTCTGTGTATGAGAGAAGCAGACTACTGTAGATGCTGGACAGATAGACACACAAATGAATTATTCCTGATCTATTAAGCTTATCATATACTGTTCCTGAATAAAGAAGCTCTGTAGTCACACGCTTGGAGAGTATCCTGAATAATCTGCTGCCAACAGTTTTTAATTATATTCTAATTTTGTGAGAAGCACGTGTATATGGGTTGGTAGGATCTTACTGTGATTAAAACCATAACATGGAACAAAAACCCATTAGAATGGCCAGGGCACAAAAAACTGACTTATATTAATAAACACAGAAGAAAAAATCCAGTATAACGTGCCAATATTAAAATGTACAATCTTTATTTAACTTGCTCAAAGTAGTTCATATACAAATAATACAAAGTTATTTCAAATAAAGAGTCAAGGTCACTACGTGAACCATCATGAGCCCGACCTACAGCCTATGTAAACAGTGCATTATGAAATTCTTCTTTATAGCCACTTAGAATCTCCAATCCCCGGTAACAGCCGTGTCCCACTAAGGCTATTATAAAGTAGAAAAAATTAAAAGCACTTACATTACTGGTGGTCTGCTGTGTGTGGTCACCCCAAGCGCCCCAATGCGCGTTTCGTCCCTTTGTCAGGAAGCGAACGCTGGAGGGAGGGGGTGAGTGCATTAAATAGTATGAGCAGCCAATAGCAAGCGTCGTTTCAGTTGTGTAAGAAGTTCTGTGTCATGTCAGGATCAACTCCGGTATTAATTGCGCATGCGCCGTCAACATCACCCATCTAACAGATGCCATGGATTTCCGCCGTGGAATGCAAACACAACATGATGGCCCATTTACGCAATTAATACCGGAGGTGATCCCGACATGACACAGAACTTCTTACACAACTGAAACTACGCTTTCCATTGGCTGCTCATACTATTTAATGCACTCACCCCCTCCCTTCAGCGTTCGGCTCCTGACGAAGGGACGAAACAAGCGTTGGGGCGCTTGGGGAGGCCACACACAGCAGACCACCATTAATGTGAGTGCTTTTAGTTTTTTCTACTTTATAATAGCCTTAGTGGGACACGGCTGGTACCGGGGACTGGAGATTCTAAATGGCTATAGAGAAGGATTTCAAAAAGCACTGTTTACATAGGCTGTAGGACGGGCTCATGGTGGTTCACTCCCCTATTGTGGTTAAGTAGTGACCTTGACTCTTTATTTGGAATAACTTTGTATTATTTGTATATGAACTACTTTGAGCAAGTTTATTAAAGGTTATTCATTTTAATATTGGCACATTATACTGGATATTTTCTTCTGTGTTTATGAAATTAAAACCATCATAAAGCATGTTTGTGTATTAAAAGACTGACTGTCACTTCCAAACAGAGAACATGAAATTCCAATTTCATATATTTCATATTTACATGCTAAAGCATTACAGAATGCAACTTCATTTGTTAGTTATCTGAGAAGAGAACAGGTTCAGACACAGAGTTGAGCACAGGGGCCCCTGGCTGTCAGTGTCCTCCCCTGATGATAAAAACGTGAAGACTCTTAGAAGGTTATGACTTCAAATGTTTGGTAAACACATAACTCCACATAATTTCATACCTTTATTCCTTCTGGATTACAAAGAAGAATCTTCACATTGTGGAAAGTATTAATACGTATTACAGGACCATATTTTTGAACCCTGAAAGCACAGATGATTTTTTAATAAAGGTTTATATATTTTACGAATGTTAGTTCTCCTTATGGTTTCTTGTCTGCACCTATCCACAATTTAATGAAGAAAAATGATAATGGAATATGATAGTGACCTAAGAGTCATACGTAGGCAAGGACAGATTCACACAATGGCTAGGCACAGCTAACAACATCACTAGCTACAGGACTCCTAAACTATCACCAGCCAGAGTGCCCTATTACCAGTACCAATTACTGTGCCCACAAATCACAACAAGCCACAGGGAGTCTAAAAAAGTATCAGCCATTATCATTCTCACAGCTTCAATAGCAGAACTAGCCACAATGCCCATACCAGGCACACCACCACACCACACTCTATCACAAGTTATTCTTCTCACGTATCACTGTCAGCCACGCTACCACTTTATGAACCAAAGCCACAGTGTCCTCATATCAGTGGCAGCTTCAGTGCCCACATATTCAGACCAGCCAATGGGTCCATATCAGCATAATCTTTAGAAAACTGGAATCAGCACCAATCACAGTGCCTTTAGATCCAAACTATCCATAGTGACCCCATAATATGACCAGCCCTTATACCATTGCCCGAACACAGCGCTCAAAAAGGAGAGACAACCTCAGGGTGTCTAAATAAGCATTAGCCATAATGTCCCATAATCAGTAACAATTCCATACCTCCATGACAGCCAGGGCCGGCGTTATGGGCAGGCAGACCAGGCAGCTGCCTAGGGCCCCCGCTCCTCCAGGGGCCCCCAGCCAGCGGCACATCACACAGCCACTATGGGGCCCCTGTGAGGCAGGAGGGCCCGCCTGCCCCCAGCGCCGACTCCCGCCGCCGCACTGAAGGAGGCAGTGATGGGGGAGAGAGCGTCAGCTGACGCTCCCTCTCCCATCATTCCCCGCTCTGCCTCTGACACAGCGGGGGCGCAATGACGTCATCGCGCTCTCACTGTGTGCAGGAGGAGACAGGAGCAGCCAGCAGCGCGGGCATGAGGAGAAGGTGAGGAGTGTTGTTTTTTTTTTTTTGTTTTTTTTGTTTTTTTTTTAAATCAGTGCGAGTATTAGACTGTGGGGCCACTTTGGGGGGACTATATACCATGCTGGGGGGTGCTATATACCATGCTGGGGGGCTATATACCATGCTGGGAGGGCCATATACCATGCTGGGCTGTATTATACCATGCTGGGGGGACTATATGTATACCATGCTCGGCTGTATTATACCATGCTGGGGGGGGCTATATACCATGCTGGGGGGCTATATACCATGCTGGGAGGGCCATATACCATGCTGGGCTGTATTATACCATGCTGGGGGGCTATATACCATGCTGGTCTGTATTATACCATGCTGGGGGGGCTATATACCGTGCTGGGCTGTATTATACCATGCTGGGGGGACTATATGTATACCATGCTCGGCTGTATTATACCATGCTGGGGGGGCTATATACCATGCTGGGGGGCTATATACCATGCTGGGAGGGCCATATACCATGCTGGGCTGTATTATACCATGCTGGGGGGCTATATACCATGCTGGGCTGTATTATACCATGCTGGGGGGGCTATATACCATGCTGGGCTGTATTATACCAGGCTGGGGGGGGCTATATACAATGCTGGGCTGTATTATACCGTGCTGGGGGCTATATACCATGCTGGGCTGTATTATACCATTCTGGGGGGATATATACCACGCTGGGCTGTATTATACCATTCTGGGGGGGGGCTATATACCATGCTGGCCTGTATTACACCATTCTGGGGGGGCTATATACAGTACCATGCTGGGCTGTATTATACCATACTGGGCTGCATTATTCCATTCTGGGGTGCTATATATCATGCTGGGCTGTATTATACCATGCTGGGGGGATATATACCATGCTGGGCTGTATTATACCATACTGGGCTGTATTATTCCATTCTGGGGTGCTATATACCATGCTGGGCTGTATTATACCATGCTGGGCTGTATTATACCATGCTAGGCTGTATTATACCATGCTGGGCGGGCTATATTATACAATGCTGGGCTGTATTATACAGCCCAGCATGGTATACAGCCTGTATACCATGGTGGGCTGTATACCATGGTGGGCTGGGCTGTATACTATGCGGTGTGTTATATACCATGTAGGGTACATTTTACACTATATTCTATAGGGGGAGGCTGTGTTAAATAATATGAAGGGCTACATTATATTCTATGGGGAGGTGGGCTGTATTATATTCTATGGGGGACGCTGTATTATAGTTATTATATGAGGAGGGCTACATTGTATTCTATGGAGGGGCTACATTATACTATATAAGGGGCTTCATTATATCCCATGAGGGGGTTGCCATATATTCTATGGAGGGGCTGCATTATACTATATGGGGGGTGGGACTGCATTATATACTATGGGGAGTTACATTATATTCTGTGGAGTGGCTGCATTATATTCTATGGGGGTTACATTATATTGTATGGCGGGGCTGCATTATACTCTGTGGGGTGGCTGCATTATACTATATGTGGGCTGCATTATGCTGTATCGAGGACTATGGGGAATACATTATATGAAGAACTATGGGGTGCATTATGCTATGGGAAGTGATTTGTACTACATGGGTGACTATGGCGGTGCATTATACTATATGGAGTGTATTATACGGAGGACTGAGCAGTGTATTTTAATATATGGAGGGCTATGAGGAGTGTAGTATACTATATGGAGGACTGAGCAGTGTATTTTAATATATGGAGAGCTATAAGGAGTGTATTATACTATATGGAGGACTTTGGGGCAGATTATATTATATGGAGGACTATGGGGTGTAAACTGTAGATGTCCTGCTGATAACATGATACTGTATGGTGATCTGTTAGGGTGGTTTCACATTAACGTTGCAGGCCGCTAAGCCCCCCGCTCTCTGCCGCACCTCCTTCGGTAGCTCCGCCTACGGGCGCATGACGCTTTAGCACTGGGGACGCACACGGCCGCCGCTAAGCCCTGCCACCTGCCGCGCCTCCTCTGGTAGCTCCGCCTATGTGCGCATGACGCTGCATGCGTCCTGCATCCCCTATCTTTAGCACTGGGAACGCAGGCTGTGCGCAGGTATGTGTTTGGCGGTGCATGCGTCCTTTTGACGGTGCGCCGAGCGCACCAAATTGCAACAGGTTGCGTTTGGCGCTGGTCAGCGCACCGACAAAAGGACGCATGCGCTGCCAAACGCATATCTGCGCACGGCCTGCGTCCCCAGTGCTAAAGATAGGGGACGCAGGACGCATGCAGCGTCATGCGCCCGTAGGCGGAGCTACCGGAGGAGGCGCGGAAGGTGGCGGGGCTTAGCGGCGGCCGTGTGCAGGCCGATGCTGCGGCCTGAAACGCTAATGTGAAACCACCCTTAGGGTGTGTGCACACGTTGCGGATTAGTCTGCGGCTTTTTCTGCAGCGAATCCATATCTCTTGGCAGAAACTGCAGGGTAAAACACATGCATTTTTTCTGCAGATTCCTAGCATGTGTACAGCGGATTTGATGCAGGTTCTAGTGCGGTTTGGCAGTGTGAATGAGAGAGAGAGAGATTGATTTGTATGTCCCGGAACATACACTGCAGCTGCGGTCCCGCAAAAAAGACGTAACATGCTGCGGAAAATAAACCGCAGCAAATCGGCGCGGAATTTTCCGCAGCATGTGCACGGCGGATTTGGTTTTCCATAGGTTTACATTGTACTGTAAACTGCATGGAAACTGCGGCGTAACCGCAGCAAAAACCGCAACGTGTGCACACACCCTTAGTGATCGTTCTGTTCCCATCATTCTTTCTCAGATGGTGGAAAGAGGCCGGGAAACAAGCATTGAACAACTTCAATTTTGACGATCATTTAGCGGCCCGAACTCAGTGCATGTAAATACAATCGAAATGCTTCTGTGTGATGTGCAGTATGTTAGCATTTGGGGCCCCATTTTAAACTTTGCCTAGGGCCCCACTTTGTCTAAAACCGGCCCTGATGACAGCGTCAACAATGCCAAAGATAAAGAGTGCCAGCCACATATCCACAGCCCCAGCCAACAAAAATAATAGACTTTGGAAAGGTCTAATATGTAGATTCAGAAAGCAACTTACCATTCCAAGAAGAGATCATGTACTAGCCCATTGTTTTCAAGAACTCTCAATATGGAGGGCAAATGCCCAAAGAAAAAGCTAGAAATGAAAAAAGGAATTTCTCTAAAATTCTGAATATGTATACAATGGGAATGGAACAAGTAATAGGCATTGTGTACCAGCCACAAATAAAAAAAAAATTCTTTATTTCCACATCAGTCTGAGAAAACAGATGGATTCAACACCATGCAGCATTAAATAGGTTGCCTACCTGTCTCGGGGTGGTCCAGGAATGTGGTCATACTTCATATGTATGTAGTAGATATATCCACTGTATAAGATAAAACAGACCAGTAGCAAAGGAAAAATCCACATAATCCAAATCCACATACTCATGGCTGAAGCACGACAGATATCTATATGTACTATACGCTGTAAGTTACAGCTCTACGGATGACTTCGTTTGTTTCCATTGAGACTTCATATCTCGACATGGTGAAGACGGGGCTGGGTTTGGTTCAGTGTGATATGGAGATGTCGCTCAGTCATCATCTCACTTGTAAAAAACATTAAAATTCAGTTGCTTTAGTCTTTTTTAACTTTTTTTTACATATTATTTACATATAGACACCTGCTGTCTAGGGTCTATTCTACAGTCCGTATTTAGTATTAAGATCCCTAGGGTACACTCACACTAGAGTATAAAAAATAGGTCCCATTCTCATCCAGGAGGGCAGGATGATTTTTTTCTCACTTGTCATCCGTGTGCTGTCTGTATGAAATTTGTTTTTTTACTCAGCCGCAATTAATCATTTACAGGAACATTTACAGTTTCCTCTGCTACAGAATTGTATGGTTATGGGAAGAAACAAGACTATATAATAGAGACAAAATATTATTAATGTCAAGACTTTTAGAACCATTCAATTTTCCTTTTTTGTGCTGTCATTTTTTCCTCCTCTTCTTCCAAGAACCATAACTTTTTTATTTTCCATCTACATCCAGGATATCTATAAACAGAAAGATAGTGAGGAAACAGCTAACCTAAATGAATTCAAGTCTCCAGGTCCAGATGAATTACACCCCAGAGTACTGAAGGAGATAGCAGAAGAAATTTTTGAACCCCTCTCCATAATCTTTGAAAATTCTTGGAGAACAGGAGAAGTGCCAGAAGACTGGAGAAGAGCAAATGTTGTTCCTATCTTCAAAAAGGGGAAGAAGGCGGATCCAGGCAACTATAGGCCGGTGAGTCTGACTTCTATACCAGGAAAGATCTTTTAACAAATTATTAAACAACATGTATGCCAATACCTGGATAAGAATGAAGTGATTAAACAGAGTCAGCATGGGTTTGTAACTAATAAGTCATGTCAGACTAACTTAATTTCCTTCTATGACGGTATCACTGATTGGGTGGATCAAGGAAATGCTGTAGATATAGTATATCTTGACTTCAGCAAAGCATTTGACAAAGTCTCTCATACAATCCTTATTGAAAAAATGACTAAGTATGGAATGGACAAGGCAACTGTTAGGTGGATTCATAACTGGCTTAGTGATCGGACCCAAAGAGTGGTCGTAAATGGCTGCACATCCAGTTGGAAGAATGTCTCAAGTGGGGTACCACAGGGCTCTGTCCTGGTCCCTGTATTGTTCAACATCTTTATCAATGATTTAGATGAAGGAATTGAGGGTAAACTAATTACATTTGCTGATGACACAAAGCTAGGAGGGATAGCTAATACTAGAGAAGAGAGAGAGAGGATTCAAAAAGATTTAAATAAACTGGAGATGTGGGCAGCAACTAACAGAATGGTTTTTAACAGGGAGAAATGCAAAGTACTACATCTGGGCAATAAAAATGAAAAAAAGCATATACAGAATGGGAGGAATAGGGCTAAGTGACAGCACATGTGAAAAAGACTTGGGTATACTAAAAGATCACAGACTGAATATGAGTCAACAGTGTGATGCAGCAGCAAAAAAGGCAAATGCAATTCTAGGATGTATTAACAGAAGCATACAGTCTAGATTACGTGAAGTCATTATTTCCCTCTACTCCTCTTTGGTCAGACCTCATCTGGAATATTGTGTCCAGTTTTGGGCACCACATTTTAAAAAAGACATCAACAAACTGGAGCAAGTTCAGAAAAGAGCGACCAGAATGGTGACCGGTCTGCAAACCCTGTCTTATGAGGAAAGGTTGCAGGATTTGGGAATGTTTAGTTTGCAAAAGAGAAGACTGAGAGGAGACTTAATAGCTGTCTACAAATATCTAAAGGGCTGTCACATTGTAGAAGGATGAAACTGAATGGGAGAAGACACAGATTAGATATTAGAAAAAACTTTTTGACAGTTAGAGTGATCAATGAGTGGAACAGGCTGCCACGATAAGTGGTGAGTTCTCCTTCAATGGAAGTCTTCAAACAGAGGCTGGACAGACATCTGACTGGGATGATTTAGGGAATCCTGCTTTGAGCAGGGGGTTGGACCAGATAGCCCAGGAGGTCCCTTCCAACTCTACAATTCTATGATTCTATGATTCTACATAGCAGAATGAGTTTTTTTTTTTGCAGGATGAATTGTAGTTTTGAATACCTCCATTCACTTTATCATATGTTGTACAGAAAAACAGTAAGAAAAAATTAATGTGCTGTGAAATAGTGAAAAAAAATACAATTCCACCAAATTTCTTTTTGAGTTTTGTTACTATTGTCTCCATTGTGCAGTAAAAATGGCCTGACAATATGATTCTCCAGGTTAGGCCGGAGTCACACTAGCGAGAAAATCGGACGAGTGCAATGCGATAAAAAATCGCATTGCACTTGTCCCAATGTTATTCTATGGGGCAGCTCACAGCATCCGATTTTTTCCCGGCCGTTTTCCTCGGGCTGAGAAAATCGCAGCATGCTGCGATTGTCACCTATTCTCAGCTGAGACTGATCAATGCAAGTCTAAGGGTGCGAGAAAAAAATCGGATTACACACGGACCACAAGTGTGATTTGCAAGAAAATCGCACCCGGTGTCCTTTAACAAAAGCCGGAAATTGATTTTGCATACAGTAAAATCACACTGACAGGTTTAATAAAGAAACAAAATAATAGATATAGACACATAGAATACATATACTGTATATATATACAGTGGGGCAAAAAAGTATTTAGTCAGTCAGCAATAGTACAAGTTCCACCACTTAAAAAGATGAGAGGCGTCTGTAATTTACATCATAGGTAGACCTCAACTATGGGAGACAAACTGAGAAAATAAAATCCAGAAAATCACATTGTCTGTTTTTTTGTCATTTTATTTGCATATTATGGTGGAAAATAAGTATTTGGTCAGAAACAAAATTTCATCTCAATACTTTGTGATATATCCTTTGTTGGCAATGACAGAGGTCAAACGTTTTCTGTAAGTCTTCACAAGGTAGCCACACACTGTTGTTGGTATGTTGGCCCATTCCTCCATGCAGATTTCCTCTAGAGCAGTGATGTTTTTGGCTTTTCGCTTGGCAACACGGACTTTCAACTCCCTCCAAAGGTTTTCTATAGGGTTGAGATCTGGAGACTGGCTAGGCCACTCCAGGACTTTGAAATGCTTCTTACGAAGCCACTCCTTCGTTGCCCTGGCGGTGTGCTTTGGATCATTGTCATGTTGAAAGACCCAGCCACGTTTCATCTTCAATGCCCTTGCTGATGGAAGGAGGTTTGCACTCAAAATCTCACGATACATGGCCCCATTCATTCTTTCATGTACCCGGATCAGTCGTCCTGGCCCCTTTGCAGAGAAACAGCCCCAAAGCATGATGTTTCCACCACCATGCTTTACAGTAGGTATGGTGTTTGATGGATGCAACTCAGTATTCTTTTTCCTCCAAACACGACAAGTTGTGTTTCTACCAAACAGTTCCAGTTTGGTTTCATCAGACCATAGGACATTCTCCCAAAACTCCTCTGGATCATCCAAATGCTCTCTAGCAAACTTCAGACGGGCCCGGACATGTACAGGCTTAAGCAGTGGGACACGTCTGGCACTGCAGGATCTGAGTCCATGGTGGCGTAGTGTGTTACTTATGGTAGGCCTTGTTACATTGGTCCCAGCTCTCTGCAGTTCATTCACTAGGTCCCCCCGCGTGGTTCTGGGATTTTTGCTCACCGTTCTTGTGATCATTCTGACCCCACGGGGTGGGATTTTGCGTGGAGCACCAGATCGAGGGAGATTATCAGTGGTCTTGTATGTCTTCCATTTTCTAATTATTGCTCCCACAGTTGATTTCTTCACTCCAAGCTGGTTGGCTATTGCAGATTCAGTCTTCCCAGCCTGGTGCAGGGCTACAATTTTGTTTCTGGTGTCCTTTGACAGCTCTTTGGTCTTCACCATAGTGGAGTTTGGAGTCAGACTGTTTGAGGGTGTGCACAGGTGTCTTTTTATACTGATAACAAGTTTAAACAGGTGCCATTACTACAGGTAATGAGTGGAGGAAAGAGGAGACTCTTAAAGAAGAAGTTACAGGTCTGTGAGAGCCAGAAATCTTGATTGCTTGTTTCTGACCAAATACTTATTTTCCACCATAATATGCAAATAAAATGAAAAAAAAACAGACAATGTGATTTTCTGGATTTTTTTTTCTCAGTTTGTCTCCCATAGTTGAGGTCTACCTATGATGTAAATTACAGACGCCTCTCATCTTTTTAAATGGTGGAACTTGCACTATTGCTGACTGACTAAATACTTTTTTGCCCCACTGTATATATATATATATATATATATATATATATATATACATATCATAGAGACACATATACAGTATATATATTTAGAATTCATACAGTTCTTCATAGACGAATAGCCACTAAAACATTTGCCGGCTTCATTAAAATCATTCCAAAACCCGACATGAAAAGACACATGGTTTACATACAGTAAACCATTTCATTTCATGTTGTTTTTATATGTCTTTCACTAGTAATTAGATGAGGGTATGTGTGTAAAATTTGGGAAGTGTAGGTGTTAATTTAAGGGGTTAATTCTTTGTAAAAAAAATTGTGTGGGCTCCTGTGGTAATTTGTCAACCAGAGAGGTAAAGCAGGTGAGTGAGGGCAGATTTTAATAGCCTTGAGAGGGACCATTGTTTTTGACCCACCAGCTACGAAAATCTGCCCCCAGACACCCCAGAAAATGCGCATCTATTAGATGTGCCTTTTCTGGCACTTATCCTCTCTATTCCCATTGCCCTGTAGAGGTGGCGAATGGGTTAATATAACAAAGGGTTAATGTCACCTTGCCATTGAAAGGTGACATTAAGCCGATTAAAAATGGAGAGGTATCAATAAGACACCGATCCATTATTAACCCTAGACTATGAAATGGTTAAAAAACACACACAGACATTAATCAAGTCTTTTAATGAAATAAAGACACCGTTTTTGACTAACTTTTATTATTCGGCTATTCCAAAATTAAACCATGATCTGCAAAAAAAAAACCCATAAAAAATCAACAATATCCTTACCTCTCCGCTGTTCAGTCATGTCCCATGCAGTAATCCTTCACAAGGGGTTAAATAGTTTACAATGAGGATCTGTGCTAATGCGACCAGCCCCACTGTAAACTACTTCAGAATGAATTAGTTCAGCTCTGCACAGCCTCACTGGCTGCCTGGAGATGAACTAATTAGCGTGGGAAAGTTTCTGACTTTTTCCCACGCTAATCAGTTCACCTCAGGTCAGCCAGGGACTCCCACTGACGTCACTGAGGCTGACAGCTGCGGCCTGGTATTCTCAGGCTGGAGCGGCCCATGGATTTTGGCCCTCACCAGCCTAAAAATAGCAGCCTGCAGCCGCCCCACAATTGGCACATCCAAAGATGTAGTGGTGGAAAGTGGTTTTCATATTTGAGAGGTTGTCACCTTTGCATTGTCAGGTGACATCAAGCCCACTGCTTAGTAATGGAGAGGTGTCTATAAGACACCTATCCATTACTAATCCTATAGTTGTATGGTAAATAAAGACACAGCCAGAATATAAAGTCTTTTAATTGAAATAATGACATAGACTCCTTTAATAGATCTTAATTAAACCATACTAACTGCATCGCCTATTCCACCGACGCAACGTCTCCTGGAAGAGAATTAAAATAAAAAAGCAACAATATTCTTACCTGTCCCAGAGAAGATATACATATTGTCCCACAACGAGTCCAGCACTGCTACATCTGGATGCATTTGGCTAAACGATGGCATTATGCCACCATTCAGCATGACATCCACAACACAGCGGAGCTTGAAGATGATCACCGGAGAAGCACTTTTACCAAGCGGTTACGTGCACTGCAGTTCTCGTGATCAGCTGATCATGAGAACTTGGCTAGTGACCGGAGATAACCCCGTCCTTGGCGGTCACATGCACTGCAGTTCTCGCTGTCAGCTGATCGATCGCGAGAACTGCAGTGTAGGTGAACTTCCGACTGAAACAAGGACGCCATTATTTAAATTAGTACACATGCATAGTTAGCTGCGTTCCCACACTTAATACACATGTGACTAAGAAGGTAATGCAGTTTTACCGCATCTAATGAAAGTATATGGGTAATTTACGCAGCGGAGACTGAGCGTCTCCGCTACATAAATTGACATGCTGTGGTCTGGAAAGACGCACTGCATGTGCGTCTCTGCAGGTAAGCCGGAGTCATCTCAGCATGCATAGTGGGCATGGGATTTTTTCAAATCCCATCCACTATGCTGTAACATCTGGCCGCAGCGGGTTGTACGCTGCGGATGTACGGAGCCACTGTGCACTCTGGAGATGGGGATTATGAAAAGGGGATCTCTCGCTATTAACTCAGAATTTCCTAATAGTGTGCATGAAAATTGTTTACTAAACTGAATACCGTAACTATTTTAAAGTTACACTTCTGCAACCTAATTTCTCTTTTTCAGACACATTCACTGAGGTCCAAGTAAAAAAAGTCCCTGTGCTGTATTTTTCGAATATAAGGTAATTCAATGAACTGGACATAACCAGGGTTTTTTACATGACATAAACTACACTGAACACATTATATTGCCATCCCAGGAGCAAGAACAGATAAAGATGACACTCCCTGAAGTAAGCGCTTATCTCTGGGAGGCACAGCAGGGTGGTGTGAGCCTTACTCAATAAGGGGTGAGCCACAATATATTATGTCACTGTTAGAACAATGTGTTTGCTTTCTACTTAAAAATATCAAAATAAGAATATTTATTGTGACTCTTACCAAAATACTTGATGTCCCTCACTGTAAGAGGAAGCTAGAAAACCAATAGCCATCACTATGAGCAGTACGGAGGAACAGTAGAAGCCAGGTAGAAGAGCATGAAATTTTTTGGGGACCACCATGGGCTCATATGTAAAGTAATAAAAAGTAATAGTCAAACTCTAAATGTGTTCTTCCTTATTTACTAAGTTCTATACACCACTGGGTAGTTTTTCCCCTATAATGGTCTAGAACAAACCTGGGCAAAGTGCGGCCCATGGGCCACATCCAGTCTAGCCAATGGGCTGAGAGTGCCCTCTCCCGCCCATCCGCTGTCACCGCTATCAATATCCATGGGATGCAGACAGCGGTGAATACATTGGTGGAAGAAAGTCCACTGGCCGCTTCTTCCACCAATCAGCGTGTGAGACCACTGACGCGATGATGTTATTTCATCTCATCAGCTGGGCACTGCGGAGAGTCAGTTCAGCAGAGACAGGAGCAAGGGGAAAGGGAGCAAGGTAGTATGTAGTGTTTTTTTCATGTGTACGGGATATTTATATGAATATAGGAGTCTAAGTGGGGCTCACATTGCATATATGGAGGCTATATGGGGACTCGCACTATATATATAGAAGCTATGTGGGACCTCATACTTTATGAGGCTATATGAGGCTCACACTGTATATCGGAGGATATGTGAGACTGATGATGTATATAGGAACCTATTTGGGGCTCATCCTGTATACGGGAGGCTATGTAGGGGCTCATATTGTATATGGGAGACTATGTCGGGGCTCATGCTGTACATGAGAGGCTATGTTGGGACTGATGCTGTATATGGGAGACTATGGGGTTCATACTGTATATAGGAGGCTATGTGAGGGTTCATACAGTATAAGTGAGGCTGTATGGGATATTACAGTATATAGAGGTCTGTTTGCAGGCTCATACATTATATTGGGAGCTGCGTGCGGGCTCATACAGTATATAGGGAGATGTCGGCATACTTAATTCTGCTTAATATTAAGTGATACAATTATTATTAAATAATTATAATAAATATGTTATAATTGATATTGAGTAGAATTAATTTGAGCCTATTGGCTCTGCCTCCACACAAGTCACAGTCTCTCATGTGGCCCCTTGGTAAAATGAATTGCTCACCCCTGGTCTGGAATATAAAACTTGTAAATCTCTAGAAGTGGCACACCACAGGCACAAACTGCAAAACGTGTATAACATATGTTAGGGGTCCTCAAACTTTTTAAACAGGGGGGCCAGATCATGGTCCCTCGGACCATTGGAGGGCCGGAATATAATTTAAAAAAAATTATGAACAAATTCCTATGCACACTGCACATATCTTATTTTGAAGTAATAAAACAAAATAGGAACAAATACAATATTAAAAATGAAAAAGTAAAGTTAAATCATCAAACTTACCGATTTTTGGGTTCTTCGAATATCCTACACTTCGAGTCAAGTTTTTCTCTTTCTTGATATCATTGTTTCCTAGGGATTCAAAATTGCTATTAGTAAAATACCAACATATATACAGCGCTACAAAAGCAATATACCAGCAGTAAAATTGCCCACACAGAGACATACAGACTGCACCTATGTCCTCCGCTGCTCTGAAGAGGCGCCCGCTCGTCTCAGTCTTCTTCCGTCACACGCACAAGTGGCGTGACTTCATCAGGCCGCGCAGGCAGCATGATGACAATCACGTCGTCTGTGTACACTATGCTGCATACGGAGGGCTGCGCAACGCCTTTCCTCTGCGCCTCGTCCCGCCCGCGATTACAGGACCCGCCGGCATTGAATTGCAGTACAGTTCAATGTCGGCTTGGCCAGTGGCCGGATAAAAGTCCTTGGCGGGCCGCATGTGGCCCGCAGGCCGTAGTTTGAGGACCCCTGAAATATGTCGTATCATGAGACACAAAAATAGAGGGGAGCATAAAGTGGCTAACAAGTTACTTTGCTTAACATACAGGACTGGGACCCCGGGACAACTCTGAACTACATTATGTGTTACAGTATATATTATTTTACACTATTATTATTATTGAACTTTTTGGCATTGTCTTTAATGTCAATGACTTAGGCTATGTGCACACGTTGCGGATTCCGCTGCGGTTTTTTCCGCGTGGAAACGCAGGTAAAACCGCAGGTAAAGTGACCTGCGGTTTTCCTGCGTTTTGGTCTGCGGTTTTGCCCTGCGGTTTCACACCTCTACTATGGTAGAGGTATGAAACCGCTGCGGAAACCGCACAAACAATTGACATGCTGCGGTTTGTAAACCGCAGCAAAACCGCGCGGAAAAAACCGCACCGTCAGCACAGCGTTTTTGAAACCCCATAGGGTTTCATTGTACTGTACTTGGTCAGCGGAACTGCTGCGTTTCCGCAGTGGCAAACCCGCTGCGGAAACGCAGCAGAAACCGCACCGTGTGCACACAGCCTTAAGTTCGGACATATTCTCATAGTCTCTTCCATGGCTATGGTCTTCTTCGGTTGTGGTTTTAGAGGGCTATATTTGTGAAATTTCTATACTTCATGTCAGTTCTGTACACTGCATGGATAAATGTATTAAAAACATATGTGACATTCACAATTGTGAACAAGTCGGTGGACAGTGTTCACACCACCCAATGACTGAAACACAACAAGAAAGCACAAAATGACAAATTTGCAAAAATACTTTGCATTAAAAAATATGACCGTAATCAGCAAGTGCTGGATAACAAATACAGGGTATTTAGTCGACACGTTTTTTGCAAAAAATGTATGCCAAGCTGCTCCACCTCGTCACGGTAACCCTTCACGGAGCAGTCCCTATCTAATGTATTTAAAACCTGAACATGTGAACAGTGTCTAAACACTGTCCACTGACTTGTTCACAATTGTGCATGTCACATATGTTTCTAATCCGTTTTTTCCTTGCTTAGCATGGTTTGGGAGACCCCACCCATCTCTTGTGTGACATGCACATAAATGAGCTGTCTTACACCACAAGCCCATACTAGGAGGCGCCTGTCTGCATCCTGTTCATTTAGACACTGTTCACATGTTCAGGTTTTAAATACATTAGATAGGGACTGCTCCGTGAAGGGTTACCATGACAAGGTGGAGCAGCTTGGCATACATTTTTTGCAAAAAACGTATCGACTAAATACCCTGCATTTGTTATCCAGCACTTGACGATTACTGTCATATTTTTTAATGCAGAGTATTTTTGCAAATTTGTCATTTTGTGTTTTCTTGTTGTGTTATGGATAAATGTATGTACAGTATGTCCTCCATAAAACATCTACAATATTTTAAAACCTCCCATTCCACATTCATAGACATTAATATTGATTTGGTCTCCCCTATGCAGCTATAACAGCTTCCACTATTTTCAGAAGACTATCTTTAGGATTTTGGAGGTGATTGTGGGAATTTTTACCCCTCCATTGAGAAAAGTGTTTGTGACGTCAAACCCTGATGTTGGGGAGAGGTTGGGCTCACAATCTCCATTTTAGTTTATCCCAAAGGTGTTAGATGGGATTGAAGCCTAGACTCTGTGCAGCCAGTCATGTTCTTCCACAGTATGCCTTTATGGACCTTGTGCACTGGGTACAGTCATGGGGAATATAAAAGGACCTTCCCCAAACTGATCCCACACAGTTGGAAACTACAATTGTGAAGAAATATCTTGTGCCTAAGTATTAAGATTTCCTTTGACTGGATATAAGTGGCTGAAAAACAAGTGTGGCGCCCCTGAGGGTTCAGTCGCCACAGAGGTACTGCACCTCCTCCAGAGGTGTGGTGCCCCACCATTCAGGTAAGGTGGAGACTCCAGACCACACTCCAACACCTGGCATCCCACACAACATAGTAGTGTAGCAAAGCACCCTTTGGTGGCTCCCTGCTTGGAACACGAAGCGTGCTGGGAGGCGGGTGGAGTTAGTTGGCACCAAAAGAGCGGGAAGAGTTTAGGATTGAGTCAGTCTGACAGAGTCAGTGGAAGAGTGAACATCCCCTGAGTGGGATGGATGAAGGAAGTGCTGCAGCCGACCTCAGTGACCTGGGTCCGCTGGCACAGGAAAGAGACATTGATGGAAAGCCTAACTCTCTCCATAAGAAGGAAGGATTAGTACAGAACGTGAGTAGAGGAGGACTAAGGATTAGGGTTGGAGTAGAACCCTTCCCAAGTTCACAGCGCAAGGCCGGGGTCTGGTCCACGAGATTGTATGGATACTAATGGTCCTGCAGCAGACACCGGAGGAATAGAAGTTGTCACCACTTTATTCCCACACAAGACTTGGGGGCACAACAGCAACGTGAGTGAGCCGGGACTTGGTAGCAAGGAGTCCCCGAAGCAGGCTACAGCTGTCTGCCGTACAAGTAGAGTTCATAGGAACATCTGACAGGAGGAACTCCAGTGTAACTCAGTACTGTGAGTACTTCACTATAGGCGCAAAAGGGAGACGTTCAGAAAAGGCACATATGTTGGCAGAGTGTTGGAAGGGAGTACTTCATCTTGCCTGAAAGTTGGCTGAGCCCCTGACCTGGAGGACACGGTACCGAGGCGGGCACCTGTATGCTTAAAAGACTGTGAGTAAAGCTTTGGAATTACATGCCCTGGTGTCCTCCGCTTATTACTGCGCCAACCCACTCAGCACTGCTACATCTTGGTGCCGGACACTACACTCTCTCCCTTAACACCTATCTTCTCCATCTACTCTGCCCTGGGACTACAGCCCTACCTGTGGAGGGCTACACCATCATTGCTGCAGCACACCATCTGTCCCTGAGAATCTGTCTGCAGCGTCGGCTTAACATCTTCATTGCCGAACACCACAGGTGGCGTCACAAATCATTCACTCAGAAACTTTATTCCAACATCACTTAACCCCCTTTTACAATGGAAGCCCAGGGCCACGGACCAGGTCACAGCTGCCGTGACATCTCCCATTGAAATCCACCGGGCCCAGCTTCCGAGTATCCCCGCTGCCCTGCGTGAGGGCGATCCACAAGCCCATAGCATTATCCCTCCTTCATCAAATTTTACAGCGGGCACAATGCAGTCAGGCAGGTAACGTTCTCCTAGCATTCACCAAAGCCAAATTCAACTGACAGAGAAGTATAATCCATCACTGCATAGATCACTTTTGCACTGCTTCAGAGTCTAGTGGTGGTGGATTTACACCACTCCATCCAGCACTTAGCATTATGCTTTGTGATGTAAGGCTTACAGGCTGCTGCTCAGCCATGTAAAGCACTTTCTTTTTAAATCCGCTAAATCATTTTTTTTTCCAGAATAAACTTGTAAAAATATATATGTACTAAAAAGAGATGAGCAAATTGATTTGCAGGACCCTGATCCATCGACCAATACAATAATGTATCTACTGTATATACTTCTTTCTACACATTGCAGGTTTCACTAGTACCAACAGATGGCAGTCTCTTGTAACATAAAACCTCATTCTGTAACTATGTTTTCATTCTAATCTGAGTGTTACTATTTGCACAGCTCCACCTTCCAATGTTTTGTGTGTATTTCCAAACCAGCCAGTAGGATTTCTCTGCTCCTCCTGTACCCTCTTCACGTGGGCAATAAGAAATCTGTTAAACTTATAAAAAAAATATCCAGCTTCAAGAAGCATATAGGAGTAAAAGAATTATGAAGGCACAAACTAGTTGGAGGATGCAGCCTCCAGACTGACAGCACTGGATATACCTGTGCTTGGGAGTAGTAGTGCATATTTATACCGCGTACTTGTTGGCCAGGTCTGTGTATTTCAAGACAGGCAAGCATCATTTGAAGTATGCAATGCCTTTATAATTGCACTTTTACTTCTTTGCGGACTTAGGTCATGATGAATTCTCCTGTTCTGTCACCAAAAGAGATCCTTTTATCACTTCATATTTGGGAATTTTTACCCCTTCCACTAAAACTTAAAAAATGATGGCTATTAAAAAAGATAGTAACATTCCTAAATATGCATTTGTAAATAATTATGGTTGTAAGTAGCCTTTATTTTTGCAAGTGCGTTTTATGCAAATAATGTGCTGATTCCTCTCCAAAGTCACTATGAAAAGACCTCACAATAAGTTCTAGCATATTGAGCAACATAAAATCACAATCTCTAAGTATAAGATATCGCCATAACTGGCAGCAAATTCGAAAAGGTTACAATATTTTTCATAGCCTTAATTTTATCTATTCGAAGCGTTGGTGATGTGGCCTCTTTAAAAATATTATTTTATTGAAATGCTTGTATTTGTGGTTAAAAATCATTTTTCGAATTGGACGCATATAAAAATTGTAGCACTGTTTGCCTTCTGTACAGCTCTGGCAAAAATTAAGAGACCACTGCAAAATTTTCAGTTAGGCCAGTGTTTCTCAACTCCAGGTCTCAAGACCCACCAACATGTCATGTTTTCAGGATTTCCTTAGTATTGCACAGGTGATGGAATTAATGCTTGAGCAGGTGATGAAATTATCCCCTGTGAAATACTAAGGATATCCTCAAAACTTCACCTGTTACCTTACTCCAGTCCTCTATGGTCCAATCCTTATGGTCTTTGGCAACCTTCAGCCTGGCTCTCCTTTGCTTCTCATTGATGAAAGGCTTTTTTCTAGCTTTACATGACTTGAGCCCTGCCTCTAGGAGCCTGTTACAAACTGTTCTTGCTATGCATGTCACCCCAGCTGCTATTTGCCATTCCTTTTGTAGGTCACTTGCTGTCATCCTGTGGTTGCTGTGTGACATTCGAATAAGATGACAGTCATCCCGGTCAGTGGAGAGCCGTTTTCGCCCTCTGCCAGTCTGTAGCTTCGTTGTCCCCAATGTCTGCTGCTTGACCTTGTTGTAATGGACTGCCGTCTTAGAAATTTTAAGGATGGAGGCAACATGACACACATTGTATCCCTCTGCTAGTAAAGCCAGAATTGAGCCCTTCTTTTCCTCACTCAAGACTTTTCTTTTCAACTCCTTTGGCATGGTTAAAAGTTATTTTTTTCACTCCTGTTACTTTTGGGATATTACTAGCACTTGTTTTGCCATATAGCTTGTCCTATTGCAAGAGGATTTTGAACACCACATCAGGTTTTTTATACTTTCCCTCATTAAATAAGATTTGTTTCAGGTGATCACCTAATCAGAAGCACATTAAGTAGAATGAGGTGTACTCTGGTTGAAATTAAACTGACACTGGAATGGAATGGTGTCAGTCATGTAGAGAAGCTGATTTTTATAAAACTGTGCAGTGGTCTCTTAATTTTTGCCAGAGCTGTAGTTTTTGTATTGCATTTTGAGACTATCTAATGTATATGCAGGACCTCCTAACTTTTCTCTGAGATAATGTAAGGATGACGAAAGATCGAGCATTTTGAATTTCCGCTGGAAATAAGCTGCTGCCAAAGGTTGGAAAAACATGTTCACCCTTATCCAAAGTGAGCATGCATGTGTATGAGGGTGGGGAGGTATGAGGAATAACTATCGCCTGAGCAAGTGTGATGCTTGATGCATGGACACCTCAAGCCTCTTTCAAAGATTCAATATTTTGGGGCCAAAAAATAGCACTGTATGAACTACGGTGGGCCGCTTTTTACAAATGTTCACCCACCAGCTCTCCAAAACTGTCCATAAGACCCTTAGAAAAAGGGAAACCTCCCGGACGAGCTGATAAATGATGGACACCTGATTTTCCAAACACCTCGCATACAGCAGCGCTTCCTGATGGTCCTTTGCACTCAAGACTGGGATTCTCAGCCATCAGGGCCGGCAATCTGCAATATCTCTCAAGGGCAGCATGGTGATGACAGTGTGCTACTGAGAAAGCCTCTGACATTGTTAAGTACCTCCTCCTCCAACATAGGACCATGATGGAGCGGAAACAGCATCTGCCTGTGCTCTGTACGTATTCATTCATTGATATTTTGAAGTGTTGTCTTCTCCGAGATCCAATATCATATCTTGCAAGTTAGGCAGCAGCTTTAGCACTGCCAAGGATAGGGAGATTCTCTTGGCCTATATTTCCATCTTCATTGCCGTATGAGGGTTTTTTTTTATGGGATGAGTTGTAGTTTTGAATGACGCCATTCACTTTACCATACAATGTACTGGACAATTGGAATGGCGGAAAAAAGGGTGAAAAGAAATGCAATTCCATATGCAATACCATTGTTCCTTGCATTTTGTTTTTACAGAGTTCATTCTCCATGCCGATGCGATTTTGTTGATACCAAACTTGCATGCAAGTGAAAAAAATTCTGAAGTTTGTAAGAAAAAAAGTTTTTGGCTTCTCACAGATTGAAAGTTCGGAGAGATGAATATATAGATGTCACTTGTTTTCAATTTCAAAAAAGGTTCCCTAAATATGGAAGGTAATATATTACACTGTAATCTGCATCTTATTCAAAATGACCGCCCCATTCTCATAGAAAGGACATTTCTTTGGCTTCTTCACTCTGGTAAACGCTGACGAGCCGATCTTATCACCTCACACCATAGCTGTGCAAGAACGAATGTGGGCAGAAAAACCGGGAAGATTAATTTGTTTCATAGGTTTTCTACAACACGTCCCTAATCATTGCTACAGCTCGAACCTGAGGTAAACCGTACATACTACATTTCCCTCACTGAGTCCCCTCAAAAAAAAAAACAGTTCTGGCGCGCGCTTTATTTTGAATCTTCCCTCCCACCCACGTGATGTTAGTCGCGCGCCACTCGTCACGTGACATTTTCCTTTGAAGCCTGGGCGTGTCGCCTTGTAGACTGCGCATGCGTTGGAAGTAGCAACCGCGCAAGCGCCAGTGGGCGGAGCCGTCACCGGCTCATTCTGGTGACTCGGAAGCGGCCCCTCCTTGTCAGTGGCGGCCGCCGGGATTCTGGCCCCTCCTTCTATCAGCCTGTGTGTCCTGCTCGCCAGTCCAGCACCGGAAGCTAGTGACTGGCGATATCCGCCGGGCCGGAGCGAGAGCACAGCGGGGACCGGCCTGTTTGTCCCGGGCTCCTTTTCGTGTGGTAACTGCCTCCCTCAGCAGTGCTGGGACGCCGTCCTGACTCGCGGCATTACCTCGGCAACCTCTTCATGGACTGTCCGGTCAGGGGGTACTGAAGGAAACTTGGCACTGCGGAATAGTCGAGAGTTTCCAGGAGCCTCATCTGACAGAGGGGTGACCGGCCACGCCGGCACAGGAGCTCGAGGAACCGGCGCCCACACAGGAAGGATCACACGCCCGGAACTGAGTGCCTCACCCCACACCCTCTGTATCCGAGGGCCTCACTTGGGCACCCGATAGCCTGAGGGACAAGAACTCACCCGAGCTCACTCTTCATTCATAGCCCACCCAAAAACTTACAGGACCCTCTCAACGGGCACCCAGGACCCTCCAAGCAGCAGCACCTCATACAAGTGGCACATAGGACCCTCTATGTCCCAGGATTTCATTCAGGGGGCATTTAACACCCTTTAAGCTGCAGCACTTTCTATAGGGGGCACCCAGGACCCTATAAGCCCCAGGACCTCATACAAGACCAGCTAACCACCAGGACTTCATACAAGGATCATCTAAGCCCAAGGACCTCATAAACGGGGCAGCCTCCAAGCTCCAGGACTTTATACAAGAGGCGCCCCCAACCTCATACAAGAGGTACCCAAGACCTTTTAAGCATCGGTAACTCCTACAGTGGTCACCCAACACGCAAAGCCTCAGGACCTCATATAAGGGGCATCTAGAACTCTCCATGCCACAGCACCTTGTAAACGGGGCACTTAACACCCTCTAAGGCCAACACCTAAAATAAGGGACAATCTCTTGAACTCTTCAAAAAACTCTCAGAAAAGAAGACTTTATTCAATCCAAGACTCTAATCTTCTGTATAAACCCCATTACTGACTCATCAGTGCACGCCACCTGAAACCGTCACTCCAGCAAACTATCATAACCCTACAATTCAAGGGCAATCTGTTTGGCACCCTGCCTGTGATACTGGACTTTTTGAGCTACATGATATTACACCTAGCTCCTTTGTGTTACATTGTTATTCTATAAGATTTGCTCGGATATTGGCAATTCAAGAATCTTGTCAGTATTGGATACACCCAATTCTTTCTTTCCATTTAAACCGTATTTAATGCTCCACCATGGGCAAGGTGCTTTCCAAGATTTTTGGCAACAAGGAGATGCGGATTTTGATGCTGGGACTGGATGCAGCTGGTAAAACCACCATCCTTTACAAACTGAAGCTCGGTCAGTCTGTCACCACCATCCCCACTGTGGGGTTCAACGTGGAGACTGTCACTTATAAGAATGTCAAATTCAACGTGTGGGATGTTGGGGGGCAGGACAAGATCCGACCTCTATGGCGGCACTATTACACCGGGACCCAAGGGCTCATCTTTGTGGTGGACTGTGCTGACCGGGATCGCATTGACGAGGCTAGACAGGAACTTCATCGTATTATAAATGACAGGGAAATGAGGGACGCCATCATCCTTATATTTGCCAATAAGCAAGACCTTCCGGATGCCATGAAACCACACGAGATTCAGGAGAAACTTGGCTTGACCCGGATCAGGGATAGGAATTGGTATGTGCAGCCATCCTGTGCTACTAGCGGGGATGGCCTCTATGAAGGACTCACGTGGTTAACCTCCAACTACAAATCCTAATGACTATTAGAAGATCCGTTATGGTTTTGAGATATTACTTCGCCGAAGTGTACATTATTTTGTTGATCTAACCAATCATCACATTAAATCACAAAAGAGTGGGCTGGAATATCTTATATAAATATATACTATTTCTTTTTTTCCTCTTTGCTCTGCTTTAGGTTTCTGACATTACAAATTTTTCAGTTTAAAAAAAAAAGTGAAACTTTACTTCAAAAGCAAGATATAGAGCCCCAAAGTTAAAGGGATTGAGGGTTAACGCTAATTTCTTTGCTTAATTTTTCTTTTCCCGATTTTGCTGTAGTTTCTACATTCATACAGGGTATGTCGCTAGGTCTCTTTCCTCTAGTAAACTTTACAAATTATTCTTTAAAAATCACCCGGCAGTTTTGTCTTTTATGCTAAAACTGTTTTTAATAATTTTGCTAGCTAGCATTTAACTAATTCTAAATTGTTATTTTGTTTTAATATATACCTATATATTTAATATTTTACATGATTATAAGACCTTCAAATCAGTTGCTGATTATCTGTACAAAAATATATATTTAGCGTTGCATATGTGTTGACGAGAATGTCATGACGCATGCATGAGTAAGCTGAATGCTGGAAAAAAATACAATGTTTCTCCTAATTAATTTTTAGCAAGACATTACAGGAAGACTGAGGTATTGGTTTGTACAATGTCATCTTTATCTATTATGTACTTCAAAAGAAGAAATATCTGGGGTTTGTACATAGAGCTCCATTCACATGTAGCAATACTTTCAAATTATGCAAAGCACAAGTTTGTAATTTAATGCAAATTGCGCAAAGTTTTCTCTTTTTTGGACGCTTAGTAATCAGCCTCCTGCCTGATTTCTGTGTTATAAGGTACTTTACTCCAAAGCGTCTGAATCTATATGCATTTATTAATAAATACACATATTATTTCTCTACCCTCTTAGTGTACAGTACACTTTTTCTTTCCCAAGTCTGATTGATACATAGTGTTTACAGCCCAGGTGTAATTAAAAGACATTTCCTGTATGATGAATGAGAGAAAAAAAAAAAGATCTAGCAGGTTACGTTGCGTTGGTGTTCAGGCCTGTTGGACTTTAGTCTGTACTTCTTGCACTAGTCTGCTTCTATCTTTAGCTTCTACCACCTCTTCCTTTATTGCAGGTACAGTGCTACTCACTATGCAGTCATGTTTCAGTATCGGCTATGCCATGTTATTCATAGTCTAAAGATCTGTGCGCCTATTCATAGGATCTTATTTTTTTTTTTCTTACGATTAAAGGTATCGATCAGCTAAAAACATCACTTATCCACATTGCTGTCAGTCCCATAGACATTGGAGGGAGAAGTAGTGCCTATGCATGACCACTGCTCCTTTCATTCAGAACCCCTATATCATGATCGGTGACTATTCCATGGATACGTGTGAAATGTTTTTTATTGGCCAACCTCTCTAACCTAAGTATTTAATAGTAAGTACCTTGTGAACTGTCAATGCTACCACTTTAGTTCAAACTATCTATATGTGTATGTGACTGACGCCAACTATAGACTTTAAAGGGGTTGGCACCCTTGTTTAAAGCCATCCCCCCCCCCCATCCAATTAGATTTATACTTACCTCTGTTGCTGGCACCATTCCAGTTGTGTCGGCACTGGGTATCCCAAGGATTTCATGATATTATGCCACTTGATCCCTGTGTCCAATCAGCATCGGCTTCACTCTACCCTCCTTCAGATAAATCAAGACATCTGGAGGAAGTGAGCGCAGCCACAGCTCTCTCTGGATGTCCATTACGTCCATAGGAGAGTGAAGCCGGTGCTGATGGGTGCAGGGATCACATGATATGTCACGCAATTCTCGGGAAGGCCGGTGCTGACACCACTGGAATGTTATCAAAGGTGACAATAGGTGTTATTGTCGGCTACCCTTGCAATAAATATATATGGTTTACTTGTGGATATTTCCCATAGACTTGAATGAGATTAGAAAAATCCACAGGTTAAGAACACACATTCACTTGTTTTTAGTGCATTTCCGACCCGGAAATGCCCCTGTGATTCACCTATTAAATCAAAATTCTTTGGGTGTATGAAACATGGATTTTCTAAATTGCACAATACTTCAGAGTTGACTTCACTTCAGTGACTCAAGGCCGGATTATATTTGATTAAATGTATAAGCAAGGGTAGACCTGCTGTTTGACAGGGTATTGCCAACTGGGAACAAACCACAAAACATGAGCTTACGTGTATTTCTGGTGAACTATTGTAAGGAATCATAGGTCATAATGTTATTGAGGGGGTGTACACTGATCTAGCAACCCACTCAGTTGTCTGAGGCTAGCAATGGAGCAGGTCTAAGGCCGGCTTCACATTAGCGTTCCTCAGAGCTGCGGACTTCCGTGAAGCTCCACCCACTGTCGCACCTCCTCCGGTCAGCTCAGTCTACGTCCGCATACTTCTGAAGTCCGCAGCTCCTCCATACGCAAATGTGAACCTAGCCTAATATTGCATAACAAGGAACAACCTTGTATTAATGCAAAATTCAAACTTGCCTTTCTTTTTCTCACCCATATAATAGTCAAATATTGTCTGTGCACGGTAGTCTATGACTTGTCAAGGGCTGATGACTGAGGCTGGTTTCACACTTGCGTTTTTTTGCGCTGTTTTTCCCCTATACTTTAACATGGGTGCGCATACACATGCGTTTGTATGCGCATGCGTTTTTTTTGTAGTGTGTGCTCGGGCGCACAAAATGCATCCTGTTGCATTTTCTGTGCGTCCGACTTGCCCCCAAAAAACGCATGCGCATGCAATGTGTTTTTTTTTTACAGCAAAACACCCATTAAAGTCTGGGTGCGCATACGTGCGCATTGTAATGCGCACATATGTGCAAAAAAAGCACCAAAAACCGCACACAAACGCATGATGCGTTTTTTCATGCGTTTTTGTGCGCAAAAAACGCAAGTGTGAAAGTAGCCTGATTTCTGTGTATCGCTGTAATTAGATAGGATTATCCATCTGCTTTATTGATCAGTCTCGTCTGCATTGTAAATAGTTTGCCTATAAACAAATTGACCACATAGTGAAAACAAGGAGGTTACTGCATGTACAGAAGAGAGCAAGAACTTTTTCTTTCCTGCCTACAGTTCATCATGCGCTACAAATCTGTCATACTTCTACCTCCGTCTTCAGATGCTGAGAGCTTCTGTCACACCCTGCTAATGTTGGTTTCAGAGCGGCCTATGTAGTTTCCTGCTGATAGATGACTAATAAGATGAGCTGCACGAGCTAGTCGTGTCACAGACTGTATTTTGTTTAACTTGAATGTCAATTCTTAATGAGGACAACTGCCTTGTTGTGCAAACAATATACGGTACATCCATGAGTTAAAAAAGCGACTTTTTTCTTCAAATGTGACTGCATAAGCAATATGTTCAATAACTGGAAATTAAATGTACTATCTTATTTGCTAATTAAGTTAAAGGCCCACTTAAATAGGCACCTGAGGAATGGCTAAAGCTTGTTAAAGAAATTATTGGCAGCATTTTGACCTGTATAAACAAGAACTTTTCTGTCAATAGCACAATGTTCTATGTTCAAACAATTGTGCTCGGCCCGTCTAAATAGACCACTGAAAGATGGTCTTGCATATAATTGATTGCCAGCTGTATAACAGCCATGACTGGCACATTTAAATACAATATTATGTTAATTTTATATTTGGAGGATCATTTTGTAAAAGCCACTGCAGATCAATGCAATATAATAGGGACTTTGATTAGTGTAGGGCAGGGTGTCGCTCCTGACTGCCTGCTGAAAGCAAGTGGCAGAAGTGGTTGGCTGAGTGTTGTGCCCTTTAGACTGTAATCATCTTTTTTAGCAGAGCAGTGTAAGGGTACCGTTACACTTAGCGACGCACCAGCGATCCCGACAACGATGCGACCTGGTAAGGATCGCTGGTGCGTCGCTAAATGGTCGCTAGTAAGCTGTCAAACAGGCAGATTTGCCCAACGACGCAGCAGCGATCCGTATAACGACCTCGGCGGTCGTTAGGACCTTGTCACACAGCAGCGATTCTGACTCCCACCTGCGTCGCCAACGAGGTTGCTCATCGGTGTCAAACACAGCGATGCGCGCTGGCCAGCGGGACACCAGCTATCAAAAAATGGCCCAGGACATTCCAGCAAGATCAGCGACATCGCAGCGGGGGCCTGGTCGCTGCTAAGTGTCACACGTAATGAGATCGCTGGCGAGGTCGCTGTTGTGTCTCAAAATCGGTGACGCTTCAGCGATCTCGCTAGCGATCTCGCTATGTGAGACGGGGCCTTAAGCATTGTACTGATCCACATAAGACCTGTCTCAGTACCGGAATCCCCACTGATCAAAACTTCTAACATGTTACTGTTACTTCAAAGTTTCTGATAAACCCAATATCCTTCAGAGAAAGTGATAGTTATCTATACCAACATTCTTGTATTTTTTTTTTTTTCAATTGCTTTTGTGAACGTGTGTCTTTCCTTCCATCTCTTCTGTTAGTAACTAGCAGATGACCTACTCCATTAAGGGATCTTATTCCTATAAACAATCATTTTTTTTTTATTTCATAAACTATTAGATTAATACAAAGTAATTGGTGCTCAACATCTGGTAGGACACGCCACAGATTTGTTCACAAACTTCTAGCTTGTGATTGGCCTGAATGATACTGTTTCATTTGTCAATCTGCACTGAATGTGACCTTGTATCATCTAGGAGTTCAGTTCAGCCATTAAATAGAGAGACGCTGCCCTGGAAGAGATCGTTGAAGTTGTCTTTCCCAAATATGTTATCCATTTATGCTTTGACAGCAATGTCAATAATCTACTCATAAAAATCAAGAGGAGATCTTGCCATGAGAAATAGAACATATTTCTATAGAATAGTCTTTCTTGTTACCACATACATGGGTACTGTAGTTTGGTCAGTCAGACGGCCATATAAATCTGACTTTGGTGTACTGACTGGCTGGCGGCTCACCCGACCCGAGCATGGTGGCTTTATTTATTTCTATGAAGCTGTCATTCTCTAGTTGGGAAAGCTGCCGGCCATTCTGTGCACTGCGGTACGTTTTCGGTCAATATGGCCGTCTGAATTAACAGACTGAAAAAAATATCAACTGCAGCCTTGTAGCATCCATAAACATGGACAGATTTTGCAGAAATTTGCTTCATCTTGGCCCAGTTATTTCTTTTGCAGATTTCCTACCTGTACATAGCTGAATTGTCATACTGAAGAGCAAGGCCCTGTAGTCTATAATAAACTTATGGCTTTTGAGTTCTTAGTACCCAAACACAGATTATCACAATGGAAGAAACCTAAGCAAAGGAAACTTCCACTCATGTACTAGATGAAAATAAACATTTCCATTAATCAGAAGATCGGGATCCTTTAGATGTTGTTCGTGTACGTCCCAATGCGCTTTTTGGCCTCCCTTACCTACAGGTAAGTTAATACAATTTGGCACATGGAGAGAAATTTGGCGTTAGTGCTACCAGTAGTTATATTATTACAAGAAGTCAGTGCAGTCGGTATCTCTGGCATTTTTAGAATGACTAGAAGATATTTTCTGTGCTTATAGTATCAGAATGTCAGGGAGGCAGTACTCTATACTGGCATAATTTTCAAGAAGGCAGTGCTATCTGTGGCTACATTTCAGAGAAGCAGTATTTCTCTACATATGACATTATATTGGTAGTGGTATCTAATTACATAGTTTTCAGAAAAACTAGGAAGCAGTACTAATTATACCTACATCCTTACAAGAGCCAGTACTATCTTCCTACATCAGACTTGAAGGCAGTACTACCTGTACCCACATTACTACAGGTAGCAGTGCTATCCAACTACATAATTTACGGACGTCCGCAGTATGATGTATGCACATCACTTATATAGAGAGCTGGGAAGGTAGCCGTATTTATGCCTACATAAATGGCTGGGTGTGAGTAAAGAGTATGGTTATATTAGCGTATCATTAATGGTTCAATACTGCCATGCTTATATAAAGAAAAATAGGTTAAGGATGGCTACCAGCTATGTGTGTAAATGTCAGATGTGGTTCCTCAAATAGAGGAAGTGAGTTGTTGCACAAGTTTAGTTTTGTTTCTGACTGATGGTTGCTACAATGTGAAATTCTCATGCGTGAAATTACTGTGTGCAAGGGGCAAAACCCACAACTCCTCCAGCCGTCTTATTTCCATACAGTCATGTGTTTGTATTAATATGACTACCTGATATTCTATATTCATTATATCACATGTGTCATCCCACCTCCACATTTATTATGTCTTCGTCTTGTTCTGCTGAATGCTCCTGGGAGACACTTGTCTCGTGTATACAACATATACTGTATATTCTCTCTACAGAGCTGTTCTTGATCGCTTGTAAACAATTTACTAACATCAGTATAAGGGACAATTACTGATGTATAAGTTTGTTATGATTATTTAAAAGCTGCAGGAAATTGCAATCCCCTCCAATACGAGACTATAAAATGCTAGAGGAACAGTCCAGTACATTTTTCAGGTCTTTATTCTACTTGCCCAGGGATATATATGCCACCATTTATTCTCCTTTTGTGTGAGTGGCAGTACTGAGATTAGAGAGTTAGCTACAAAGTGACTCAAAAATACGAATTGTTGCCTCTTTATAATCTAGTTGCTATGTGAAACATTACTTTATAAAAATGGCTGTCCACAGGTTAAGATTTGGAATGTCTCGCGGTTTCATAATATATTAAAAGAAACACGTCTTTGCGAGTTCTGGATTGAAGCGCTCATAGAAGAATTGGGCATAACTAAATTTAGGATAGTGCTTCACAGTTGGTATTTTGGTTTTCATACACATTGAATGACTCATTCAAGCAGGGAGACAAAATTATTTATTATGCATTGCTTATATAGTGCCATCCTATTCTGCAGCACTTTACAGACATTATCATCACTGTACCCAATGGGGCTTGCAATCTACATACAGTATGTCTTTAGAGTGTAGCAGGAAACAGGAGACCCCAAAGGAAACTCATACACCCATGGGGAGAGAATGCAAACTCCTTGTGGATGTCATCCTTGATGGGATTTGAAACCAGGACCCCAGGGCTGCAAAACAGTGTGAAGCGCTGAGCCACCATGCAGTCTGATTATTGTAATTTGTTTCCATGCCATTTCCTCACTGAGACTGCATATACTCATGGCATGGTGTCAATATGCACCTCATGCAGTTGTGTAGAATAGTAGATGGACATGCTGACCTCCAAAATGGCATTGTGAATCCAGTATACTCCTACAGTTTGGCGTCCGGCGTCCCCATCATAGCTATCCACGAAGAACATATGTTGAATAAATTCTAGTATGAGTGTTTGGAAAGGGATCTAACAAGTAACCATGGGGTAGTCATTCTATCAAGACTTCTTTCATTCTGGAAATTGAGAGTTTGATTGTTCACTCTGAACTCATGTGAGGGCACTGAATTTTTTTTTTTATCATTTGATAAACCATCTCCTAGACAATCAGTTCAGAATTTTTCCATCTTGTTTCCCATCTCTGATATTCCTGCAACTTGTGAGCAAACAAATCCTGACCGACCCTTCCTGTAAAACAAGTCTTGTTAGGCACATGTCAAAAGCTTGGAAGCAAGCAATGAATCACTGGGATACATGTGTGTAATGCACAGGGATAAATGTGTGTAAGGGTGGTTTCACATTAGCGTTTCAGGGCGCAGCGACGGCCTGAGCACTGCCGCCGCTAAGCTCCGCCCCTGCCGCGCCTCCTCTGGTAGCTCCGCTACGGGCGCATGACGCTGCATGCGTCCTGCGTCCCCTATCTATCACTGGGGATGCAGGCCGTGCGCAGTATGCGTTTGGCGGCGCATGCGTCCTTTTGATGGTGCGCCGACCAGTGCCAAACGCAACCTGTTGCAATTTGGTTGCGCTCAGCGCACCGTCAAAAGGACGCATGCGCCACCAAACGCATACTGCGCATGGCCTGCGTCCCCAGTGATAAAGATAGGGGATGCAGGACGCATGCAGCGTCAAGCACCCGTAGGCGGAGCTACCGGAGGAGGCGCAGCAGGGGGCGGGGCTTAGCGGCGGCCGTGCGCAGGCCGTCCCTGCACCCTGGAACGCTAATGTGAAACCACCCTAATGACTGCTGTGCAGTGCTGAAGGGAACTGAATGAACAGAGGAAGTTTAATGCAGGAGAATATAATACAATCACAGAGGTCATTATTATCTGTTCAAATACAGCAGGTAAACCTAATTCTTGATTTCAAGATATGAATAATAATAGTCTTTATATAGTGCCAACATATTCCACAGTGCTTTACAGTTTAATAGTTTCAAACACAACAGTCATAAGTAACAACATTAACAATAATACAATAATTAAAGCAAAGTAAATGACCCTGCTTACAATTTACAATGAGGTAGGGGATATACAAAGTACAGGTGTGTATTTACATTGATGGTCCAGCCATCTTGAGGGAGTGGGGGATAGATATAGTGAATGGGCTACACACACACACAGATAAAATGACTTTGATTAGGGAATGTGATAGGCCGCTCTGAACAAATGTGTTTTGAGGGGGTGCCTAAAACTGTGTAAGTTGTGGCTGGTCCTAATTTTTTGAGGTAGAGCATTCCAGAGGATTAGTGCAACGCGGAAGAAGTCTTGGAGTCGGAAGTGGGAGGTACGGATTAGTTCAGGGGTTAACAAATAAAAAAAAACAGCATCCAATCCAGGTGATGAAAAAAATTAACTTTATGCATCATGGCAGAATAAAGTTTGTTACTTTTTTTTTCATCACCTGGATTGGATGCTGTTCTTTTTTTATTTGTTGGACTGTTCATTTCCAAATTGGGTCCTTGGATTTGGAGCGTGGATCCTATTTTTGATGTGCTGTCGGCTGTTTTCTATATCTAGTGCAGAGGTTAGTCGAAAGTCGTTTGCAGAGCGCAGAGATCGGCTAGGCCGATAGAAACGAGGGAGGAGATGTAAGGGGGTGCTGCACTGTGGCGAGCACTGTGGGTGAGAACAAGTATTTTGAATTGGAGCCTATAATGAATGAGCAGCCAGTATAACGACTGGCGAAGAGCGGACACGTCCGAGTACCGATTAGCCAGATGGACGACCCTGGCTGCTACATTAAGGATGGACTGTAGAGGGGAAAGTCGAGTGAGGGGGGTGCCAATTAATAGAGAGTTACAGTAGTCGAGGTGGGAGTGGATCAGGGCGACAGTGAGGATTTTGTTTCCATGGTGAGAAAAGGGCGGATTCTAGAAATGTTCTTTAGGTGTAAGCGGCAAGAGCGGGTAAGCGATTGTATATGGGAGGTGAAGGAGAGATTGGTGTCAAACATAACACCCAGACAGCGCGCCTGCTGCCGTGGTGTTATTACGGTGCCACACACGGAGAGGGAAATGTCAGATTTAGGGAGGTTAGTAGACTGCGTGAGCAGAGTTCAGTTTTGGACAGGTTGAGTTTCAGATAGAGAGTGGACATGATGTTGGAGTCTGTGGATAGTCACTGGCATTCTGTAGTACAGCGGGGGTAAGGTCAGGGGGTGATGTGTGTAGTTGTATGTCATCAGCATAAAAATGGTACTGAAAGTCAAATCTGCTGATGGTCTGTCCAGTTTGGGACGTGTAGAGAGAGAGGAGAAAGGGGGCCAAGGACTGAGCCCTGAGGTACCCCAACAGTGAGATGAAGTGGAGCCAGTGAACAAAACACTGAAGGAGAGGTCAGAAAGATAGGAAGAAAACAGTGTCCTTAATGCCTAGTGACTGGAGCTTAGAGAGTAGGAGATGGTGGTCAATAGTGTCAAAAGCTGCAGAAAGGTCGAGAAGAATGAGCAGAGAGTGGTCAGCATTACATTTTGCTGTCAGAAGGTCATTGGTCACTTTGAGTGCAGTTTCTGTCGAATGTAGGGGGCGGAACCCGGACTGTGTAGGGTCTAGGAGGGAATGAGTGGAGAGGTAACGGGTAAGGTGGGAGTAGACCAGGCACTCCAAGAGTTTAGAAATAAAGGGGAGATTGAGACTGGTCTGTAGTTGTTTGTGCAGGATGGAGCAGGTTTCTTTAATAATGGAGTAATTATAGTGTTTGAAGGAGGAGGGGAAAATGCTCAAGGAGAGGGAGAGACTAAAGATTGTAGTTAGGTGATTTGTGATGACTGGCGAGCGAGACTGGAGGAGATGTGAGGGAATGGGGTCAGTAGTGCATGTAGTCGGATGAGAAGGAGATGAGCCTGGAGACTTCTTCTGTGATGGGATGAAATGCGGAGAGTGAGCCAGGGGATATGCAGGGAGGGATGGGAATCACGGCACCTGGTGGCTGGGTGTGGATTTCCTGATGGATGTTATCTATTTTCTCTATAAAGTGGGGGGCCAGCTCATCAGCACAAATGTCTGCGATAGGGGCTTGTGCTTTCAGCCTGAGGAGGGAGTGAAAGGTTTTAAATAGTTTCTTGGGGTTGTTGGATAGTGAGACGATCAGGGTGGTGTAGTAGGTCTGTTTGGTGAAGTGAAGGCCAGAGTTATAGGTTCTTAACATAAATTTGAAGTAGATGAAATCTTGTGTGTGAGTTTTTCTCCAAAAGCGTTCAGCACTCCTAGAGCATCGCTGGAGAAAGAGTTTACGATGTGAGCCACGGCTGTTTTACTCTGTGTTTGGATGTTGAGGGGCGCTACTTGGTCAAGGGTGCTTCTGAGAGTGTCATTGTAGTGATGTATAGCCAGATAAGGACAGGAAAAGGAGATTGGGGACAGTAATGAGTGTAGGGAGTCTGAAAGAGGGTTAATGGCTTGTGGATTTCTGAATGTGTGGTAGGTAGGAGTGTGCTGGGGTGGGCGAGGATTTGTGCGCGTGAAGGAGAGAATGTTTTGGTCAAAGAGGGGAAGTGGTGAGTTATCTAGGTAGGTGATTGAACAGAGCCAGACAAAGACCAGGTCAAGGGTGTTACTGTCTTTGTGTGTGTCAGAGGATGAGAGCTGTGAGAGGCCGAGAGAAGTGGTTAGTGATAGAAGCTGGGATGCAGATGTGGAAATGGGACTGTTAATGGGGATGTTGAAGTCTCCCAGGGTAAGGGTTGGGAGTTCTGAGGACAGGAAGTGTGGCAGCCAGGCAGAGAAATGGCCAAGAAAGTGGGTGGGTGAGCCTAGGGCTGGTATATGACCGCTACTCTGAAGGAGAGGGGATGCAAGAGCTTGATGGTGTGAACCTCAAAAGAAGGGAATGAGAGTGATGGAACTGGGGGGATGACCTGGAAAGTGCATTGTGGGGACAGGAGTATGCCGACTCCACCACCAAGTCTTTTTGTGGGTCTTGGGGAATGGGAGAATTGTAAGCCACCATGAGAAATGGCAACAGGGGAGACAGTATCACAATCCTGAATCCAGGTTTCAGTGAGGGCCAACAGATTATATTAATAACAGAATATTAATATCAAGGTTTGTTGCCAGCAGTGACTATTCTATAATCTCTGAGTAAGCTAGTAAAATAGTAATCTATGTAAAGCTCTCATTCCGATCTATGGCCCTCAACTCTCCACCCTGCTCTAAGCACCCTGCTCCTCCACAAGTATCAGATTGGCATTAGCACCCGACATTGCACAGACCATGAATTGTATGTAGATCTGCAAGTTTAGGCCTGGTGGTGTAACTTGATGCGTGTGGGCTCCAATGTAAAATCTCAGGACAGAACCTCCAGTCTTCTTTTATGGGCAAAACAGAACCTTTCACGTCTCTAAGCTCCAAGGCCTGGGTGCAACTGTAACCCCTGCTCTCAATATTGTTATGCTCCTGGTTAGACAGCAAAGCAGCATGCACAGACCCTGTATAGTACCCAAAGTTCATGAGAGTCTGGATTAAGGACCATAGATTTAAATAGGATACAGAAGTGTTCACAATAATAGCAGTCTAAGGCTATGTGCACACGCTGCGGTTTTTGCTGTGGTTCCGCTGCGGTTTTGGCCCTGCGGAACTGCAGCAGTTCTGCAGACATGGTACAGTACCATGTAACCCTATGGGTTTTAAAAACCGCTGTGCTCACGCTGTGGTTTTTTCTGCGCGGTTTTGCTGCGGTTAATAAACCACATCATGTCAAATGTTTCTGCGGATTCCGCTGCGGTTTCACACCTTTAACATAGTAGAGGTGTGAAACCGCAAGAAAACCGCAGGTCACTTTACCTGCGGTGTTACCTGCGGTTCCACACGGAAAAACCCGCAGGTGAATCTGCAGCGTGTGCACATAGCCTTATATGACTAACCAGATTGATCATTGGTTTTGGTATAAATGATATTACCACATGTCAAACCATTTACCAGTTGGTGCAGTCGATTGTAAGAAAACCACCAGACTCCACATTCATGATATGCAGGTTTTTGAGTCTGTGTATTAGAATAGTGTATTAGTATAATTAATTGACATGGGGTGTGTTCAAAATAATAGCAGTGTGGATATCAATTAGTGAGGTCAATCATTCTGTGAATAAACTGGTGTGAATCAGGTGGCCCTTATTTAAGGGTGAAGCCAGGGCATGTTGTACATGCATTTCTCCTTGAGATCCTGAGACATATGGGTCGTTCGAGACATTGTTTAGAGGAACAGCGTACGTTGATTAAAAAGTTGATTGGAGAGGATAAACGTATAAAGAAGTGCAGACAATGATCGGCTGTTCAGCTAAAATGATCTCCAATGCTTTATAATGGAAGGCTAAACCAGAGAGACGTGGAAGAAAATGGAAGGCTACCATTCCAATGGATGGAAGAAGAGCAAGAATGGTAAAGGCTCAGCCAATCATCAGCTCCAGGATGATCAAAGACAGTCTCACAATACCTGTGAGTACTGTGATAGTTGGGAGATGCCTGTGTAAAGCTAATCTCTTAGCAAGAAGTCCCCTCAAAGTCCCACTGTTAAAAAAAAAAACGTACTGAAGCAGATACAATTTGCCAAAGAACACATCAACTGGCCTAAAGAGAAATGGAAGAAATGGAAAAACATTTTGTGGACTGATAAAAGTAAAATTGTTCATTTTGGGTCCAAGGTGGTGGACCTATTTACCACATACCAGGGATCATGGACCATTCTGCATATATTAAAATACATGAAGCGGTCATATCGCCTTATGCTGAAGAGGATAAGCCCTTGAAATGGGTGTTTCAACAAGACAACGACCCTAAACACCAGTAAACGAGCAAAATCTTGGTTCCAGTCCAATAAAATTAAGGTTATGGAGTGGCCAACCCAATCCCTGGACCTTAATCCGATAGAGCACTTGTGGGGTGACATAAAAAATGCAATTAATGAGGCAAAGCCAACAAATGCAGAAAACCTGTGGGATGTAGTCCATGAAACCTGGGCAGGAATAACAGCCGACAGGTGCCAGAAGTTGGGTGACTCTATGCAACATAGATGGGAAGCAGTTCTAAAATACTGTGGGCATATAACTAAGTATTAGGTTAGTGATTCACAGGAATACTAAATCCACAAAAAAGTATATATTGTGAGTTTGTAAAGATAAATGCAGACACTGCTATTTTTCAGAACAGCCCAATGTTCAATTTTTATTTTCTGTAAAGTATTTATACATTATATACATTTCTCTTCATGTTTTGAATTAGAAAACCGTGTGCAACGTTCCCAATGCTGGAAATAAATACTAAGTAAAGATTTTGTGATTAATTTATATTTTTGATCACACTGCTATTATTTTGAACACCACTGAAGGAAGTACCGTATATCTGCGCTCTCCGGATTACAACACAAATATTGGTAATATAATTGAACGTTTACTGTCAACACGTTTCAGAGTCCACTGACTCCTCCTTTAGGACAACCATACATGGATTAAGGACCGTAGACAATTAGTGAGATTATATGGTCTTTTATGGTGTTTTTTATATTATCCTCACAGATTCCATATACCGTATATACTCGCGTATAAGCTGAGATTTTCAGCCCATTTTTTTGGGCTGAAAGTCCCCCTCTCAGCTTATATGCGAGTCATATGGCGGGGGAGTGGGAGCGGGGGTGTGAGATCATACTGACCCCCCCGGCGCGTGTCTGCAGCCCCCTTGCTTGTCATACAGTCTCCCTTCCTTCAGCGGTCACGTGGTACTGCTCATTAAAGACATGAATATGCGCATATTCTGTCCCCATTCCCACGTTGCTCGCCGCTGCCTGCTGCATCCTCTGTCAGTGATTTTCAGGTCAGAGGGCACGGTGACGTTGTTAGTGTGCGCCGCGCCCTCTGCTGCCTGAACGTCACTGACACGACGTGGCAGACAGCGGCGAGCAGCGTGGGAACGGGGGCAGGTGAATATCTTCGGTGCTGGGTCCTGAGCCAGCAGTTACATCGGCACCTGGCCCCCAGTGACGAAGAAGTGAATATGTAATTTTTTTTTATTTGCAGCAGCAGCGGCATATGGGCCATATTCTATGGGGCATCTTATGGGGGCCTATTCTATGGGGCATCTTATGGAGGCATATTCCATGGAGCATCTTATGGGGGCATAATCTATGGAGCATCTTATGGGGGCATATTCTATGGGGCATTTTATGGGGGCATATTCAATGGAGCATCCATCTTATGGGGGCATAATCTATGGATCATCTTATGAGGGCCTATTCTATGGAGCATCTTATGGGGGCCTATTCTATGGAGCATCTTATGGGGGCCTATTCTATGGAGCATCTTATGGGGGCCTATTCTATGGAGCATCTTATGGGGGCATATTCTATGGAGCATCTTATGGGGACATATTCTATGGAGCATCTTATGGGGGCATATTGTTTAAAGCATCTTATGGGGGCTTAATCTATGGAGCACCTTATGGGGCATAATCTATGGAACATCTTATGGGGCCATAACCTTTATGGAGCAGCATATGGGGCATATTAGTCTATGGAGCATCTTTTGGGGCCATTATTAACCTTTATGGAGCATTATATGGGGTGTATTTTGTATGGAGCATCTTATGGGGCCATCATGAACTGTATGGAGCATTATATGGGGTTCCTGATTCAATATGATTATTCAAAAACATTTAACCTACTGATGTCTCAATTAATTTTACTTTTACTGGTATCTATTTTTTTTTATTAAATTTACCAGTAGCTGCTGCATTTTCCACCCTAGGCTTATACGGGAGTTAATAAGTTTTCCCAGTTTTTTGTGGCAAAATTAGGGGGGTCGGCTTATGCACGAGTATATGTGGTATCTATCTCGGCTACTGCTTTACCTGTACAAGTGCTAAAAGGATTGCCTTGTGATAAAAATGAACTGGTGAAATAGCCATGAGCAAACTTTGCAATTTACTAGTTATTTAATCCATTCCATTCTTAAGAAAAGTGTGATTTTGTAATTATTATTATTACTTATTATTATTTTAGCGCCATTTATTCCATGGTGCTTTACATGTGAAAAGGGGTATGCATAATAAAAACAAGTACAATAATCTTAAACAATACAAGTCATGACTGGTACAGAAGGAGAGAGGACCCTGCCCGCGAGGGCTCACAATTTTTAATTGCTGCTGGTTGCCTAGATTACCAGTAAGGACCGAGGAAGGAGTGCAAGGAATACAAGCTTGTTTCTGTAGAGCTTGTAAGTGCTTCACTGAACCTGGCCAGATTGCTGGATCCTGCTACTTCAGTCTCACTGCGCTCCTGTGCTGCTGCAGATGCAATGCAACCCTTCTTTGCAGACTCATAAAGTGCACAGTTCGGACCAGTTGCTCAATTGCACCATTGAGCAACTGGTCCGAACTGTGCACTTTATGAGTCTGCAAAGACTCCAAAAAAGCCAGAGAAGGCAACTCTATTAAGACAAACATATAAGCTAGTGTAAAATTAGCTGATCACAACAATTTTGATGGAACTCTCCTTCAACAGCTGATGGAGAGTAAAAGAAGGATCAGGCTGTTGCTTTACAACATGTCCAATCCTCATGTTCCCAGGGTAATCTGCTGACAGAGGTGCCTGGGAGTGACTTACACACAGGATACTCTACAAAACCAGATATGTAGACCAAAAAGGCGTTCAGCTCCCAGCTATTGATGGGTTTTAATTTTTATGGTACTTATGGAAGCTCAGGATGAGCAACACCATATATTTTGTGAATCAGTAATGCATTGCTTGGAACAGAGTGAGAGCTCAAGGAGGCAAATGAATAGTACTTATGCTTATCCTCTGTAAGCAATGCTGCATTTACAGCTGCAGTTTATGAGGCCTCCTGAATAGCTCTTAACCGGTAGCAGGGAGATCACTCTTGCAGCCGGCCTCTCTACTAAACACTTATAACTCAAGTCTCGTCTGTATTGAAAGAATGCATTATTTCACTAACCTAGGCCTCTCTGAAGAATGCAGTGACTTCCTATAATGAAATACCAGCATTCTGTTATGCAGCTTAGGAAGTAAACATTACCTTTAATAGGGAGGAAAATGAGCCGTGGGGAGACATATAACCTCCAGTAAACATGACTGAGCGATGCATCTTACTTATGATAGTGGGTTCCAAGAAGTTATCGTTTTCTGGATGCTTTAAATGTGTGTTTTGTTAGAACGGTCTGTGTAACAAATGTAAGATGTAGCGATTCCTCACATTTGTTGGGTTTCTTTTGTCTAGTAATATTGTAGATATCCACGTTTTCCATATTTGAATCCAGGACTTAAACCTTCAATATATTACGTAGTCATAGCACAGCCAATGAGCCCCTGTCCATCTTTTAGACAGTCCTATACATTGAAGCAAAAAAAAAAAAAAAACAACATTTACTAGTTCACTAAAATTAGGCAGGTAACGTTCATTTATGATGCCAAAGGTTAGGAATCTGACAACCACTTAGCCATTGTGCAGTAATTATTGTTTACTTTCCCTAACTTTCCTCACATTAGGCTTAACACAATGTTTCATATTTGACAAAAGTTTCCCTTTAATTGAAGGTCTGCTTTAAGTAATCTGTTGTTTCAACAAAGTTTGCTTAAATTAATAAACCAGGAGCAAATATAAGAAACTTTGAAATACATCTTATCAGAATAATATGCTTCTTTCTCCTTTTATGAAACACTGTATTCCTTCCCCATGTACTCTGAAAAACATCTTAAGTCCATCTTAGCCAACATGAGACAGACTGGCAGCGCACTAAGAGTTCAACTACAGCTGCCTATGGAAAGTAGAAAGAGACAAGTCACAAACAGTGGAGTTCTACATCTTTCTAGTAAGTGTTTTATCTCACCACAGCGCTGGATTCACAGCTACACTGCTTAGTACTGCTGTAAGATGTTTTCCTTTCCATACTGCTGTTGCTTTCTAGTATTTTATCTCATCTAAGAGCTAGATTCACAGCTACACCGCTCAGTACTGCTAAATACTATGTATATGCTTCTCCATGCTGCTGCTTCTGAACTCGTGCTATGTGGCAATAAGAGAGAAATAATCCCTCAGGTCTGTGTGTTCTGTGTAAGAAAGACATAGCAGCTTCTCTGCACCCACTGGTTCAGAGAAAACCGAAATTTGGAGAGAGAGTGTAGAGGGAAAAACTAATGAAAAAATGCTTTAGACTTTGGTTTTTACTATAATGGAGTTCCCCTTTTAGACTGCTGCTAAATACATTGTGATGGTTGACATATAAATGTGTACAAAATACCACCTGTATCACTGTTCTAAGATATATTGTGTTGACATACTACAAATTGAGGATGGAAGACGAGTTCTGTTACTCCATCCTATTTATTTTCTTACTGAGGTAGTGATTGTGAAAGTATTGTGAGTCGGCCAAGCTCTCCCTGCCTGGAGCATTGATGAGCAGTCGTGAGTTACGATGGGTGTGGACAACCAAAGAACTGGAGCTGAACAATCAAGACTTTGAATATAATAACACCATTCAATGTAACACACCTCGACATGCCCTGTGGTGTGTCAACGCTTGGCTCTCTGGGAAGCAAAGAAGAGGCTGATCCCAGCGGTAACCGGAGCACAGATTACAGGACAAGGACATGACTCAGTGCAACTTATTAGCACACCTTTGTTAAACTGCAGCGTACAAAGGGCGTGATTGCACGACTAGTAACTTCAGCAGATTTAGAGGAATGTGACCGGTTACCCATTAACTTTAAAGTTAATATTGATTTACGTTTTGTAGACAGCGGTTGTATGTCTGAACACTCGCAGTGCACACGTTTGGATATTGATTCATTTGCCTTTTGGTAGATTGTACTCTATAACTGTAGGGCAGTTTGCTTAAAGCATTGCCCCCTAAAATACTGCTTTGTACAACTGACTTAAGGTCCATTGGCACAAGCCAATAATCAGAGAACGAGCATTCATCAGCCATTGTAAACATACTACCGATTGACCATTGATTGAACAAAATGCTCACTCATGGGCTGATTGGATCGTTTAAGTAGGCTAATAATTGGTAATTGGAAAAGCTTCATTGGGAAAATGGGATGAGCTGCCAAAAACTCGAACTCGTCCTGCAAACAAAGAAGCCCTCATATGGATATATTGATGAAAAAAAAAATTATGGCTCTTGGAAAAGGGGAAGAAAAATAAGGCCAAAAAAAGAAAATTGGATGCGGAGGCAAGAAGTTAAAGTGGTACTCCATGGAATTTTTTGTTTTTATTACATCAGAATAAAATAAGCCCTACCTCCACCCCTCGAACTGTCCACAGTACCACTACTCTCTCTTGGAAAAAAACCACTTCTCACCAATCACACATTAACAGTTACCATCACCAGATTACACATATAGCCAGCAGCTTTTGTTTTGGCCAAAAGATTTTTTTTAAACTGCCACCAGGACAAGGAAGACTCTTTTGGCCGAGCCCTACTCTACTCTATCCTATTAAACATTTGTTAAAATATGCAATACAATTTAGGTATATTTTTATTTATTTTTCAATTTTTAAAATTAATAATATCACATCCAAAGGGACAAATACCACCACAGTGACCATATAATAGCACATTCAAGGGAAAAATAACACCACACCATGACCAGACCACATATTACCTCCACATGGTGACTGAATACTACAATACTGATCATTAATAAAAAAAAACAAAACACAATACTATCACCATAAGTGCCATTATACACAGGAGATCTGTACTTAGTATGCAGTGTCTGTGTACAGGTAATACAGGGCTCACCGGTGATATTATACACAGGACCTCTGTATATAGTGCCAGTGTACAGGTAATACAGTGATCACCAGTGCCATTATGCACAGTCGCTCTGTATATAGTGCCAATGTACAGGTAATACAGGGCTCACTGGTGACATTGTACACAGGAACTTTGTATATAGTGTATAGAGCCAGTGTGCAGGTAACACACTGACTCACCAGTGACATCTTTAGGTTAAAGTCCTTCAGCTTCGCTTTTCATCTTCATCCAGCACAGACCACCATTACGTCTTCCAGCCAGGGCTCATCTCTGCAGGAAATAACACAGTTATCTAGAGCTCCACTTGCAGAACACATTACTGAATTTTCTCCCAATTTCTACACTACACCAGAAGAATAAAAAAATAAAAAATAGTGTCGCTCTGCACAGTAACAAAACCGCCCCCCCCATTTAAAACAGTATCCTCAAAAAAAAATACAATAAATACATCACTGCAGTAATAACATCTCTTGATTAGCCCCTATGGTAATAATATCCCTCATCCTGGCCTCGTGTATGTCATTCCTTGCTCCAGCCATATATTCTTCCATCCTGCCCTCATGAGTATCCATTCTGCCCTCATATGATCTCCCCATCCAGCCCATGATCCTGCCCCATCTGTCCCAAGATCCTTCCCCATGATCCTGCTGACCCATCTGTCTCCATCGTATCCATCCTGCCCCATGATCCTGCGCCATCTGTCTCCTTAAGAGAATAGAAGAACCCAGGATATCTATAAACAGAAAGATAGTGAGGAAACACTTAGCTAACCTAAATGAATTCAAGTCACCAGGTCCAGATGAATTACACCCCAGAGTACTGAAGGAGATAGCAGAAGAAATTTCTGAACCCCTCTCCATAATCTTTGAAAATTCTTGGAGAACAGGAGAAGTCCCAGAAGACTGGAGAAGAGCAAATGTTGTTCCTATCTTCAAAAAGGGGAAGAAGGTGGACCCAGGCAACTATAGGCCGGTGAGTCTGACTTCTATACCAGGAAAGATCTTTGAACAAATTATTAAACAACATGTATGTCAGTACCTGGATAAGAATGAAGTGATTAAACAGAGTCAGCATGGGTTTGTAACTAATAAGTCATGTCAGACTAACTTAATTTCCTTCTATGATGGAATCACTGATTGGGTGGATCAAGGAAATGCTGTAGATATAGTATATCTTGACTTCAGCAAAGCATTTGACAAAGTATCTCATACAATCCTTATTGAAAAAATGTCTAAGTATGGAATGGACAAGGCAACTGTTAGGTGGATTCATAATTGGCTTAGTGATCGGACCCAAAGAGTGGTCGTAAATGGCTGCACATCCAGTTGGAAGAATGTCTCAAGTGGGGAACCACAGGGCTCTGTCCTGGGCCCTGTATTGTTCAACATCTTTATCAATGATTTAGATGAAGGAATTGAGGGTAAACTGATTAAATTTGCTGATGACACAAAGCTAGGAGGGATAGCTAATACTAGAGAAGAGAGAGAGAGGATTCAAAAAGATATAAATAAACTGGAGAAGTGGGCAGCAACAAACAGAATGGTTTTTAACAGGGAAAAATGCAAAGTACTACATCTGGGCAATAAAAATGAAAAAAGCATATACAGAATGGGAGGAATAGGGCTAAGCAACAGCACATGTGAAAAAGACTTGGGCATACTAATAGATCACAGACTGAATATGAGTCAACAGTGTGATGCAGCAGCAAAAAAGGCAAATGCAATTCTAGGATGTATTAACAGAAGCATACAGTCTAGATCACGTGAAGTCATTATTTCCCTCTACTCCTCTTTGGTCAGACCTCATCTGGAATATTGTGTCCAGTTTTGGGCACCACATTTTAAAAAAGACATCAACAAACTGGAGCAAGTTCAGAAAAGAGCGACCAGAATGGTGACCGGTCTGCAAACCCTGTCTTATGAGGAAAGGTTGCAGGATTTGGGAATGTTTAGTTTGCAAAAGAGGAGACTGAGAGGAGACTTAATAGCTGTCTACAAATATCTAAAGGGCTGTCACATTGTAGAAGGATCAACTTTATTCTCATTCGCACAAGGAAAGACTAGAAGCAATGGGATGAAACTGAATGGGAGGAGACACAGATTAGATATTAGAAAAAACTTTTTGACAGTTAGAGTGATCAATGAGTGGAACAAGCTGCCACGAGAAGTGGTGAGTTCTCCTTCAATGGAAGTCTTCAAACAGAGGCTGGACAGACATCTGACTGGGATGATTTAGCGAATCCTGCTTTGAGCAGGGGGTTGGACCAGATGGCCCAGGAGGTCCCTTCCAACTCTACGATTCTATGATTCTATGATTCTTACTGCACCATGATCCTGCCCCATCTGTCTCCATCCTACCCCATCTGTCTCCATCCTGCCCCATATTCCTGCCCCATCTGTCTCCATCCTTCCCTATATTCCTGCTCCATGTGTTTACATCCTGCTCCCGTGTCTCCCATCCTGTCCCTGTCTCCAGTCTCCCCGTGTCTCCATTCTCCTCATATCGCCATTCTTCCCCTTGTCTCCATTCTGCCCTGTGTGTTTGTCCTTCCCCCGAGTCTCCCATCCTGCTCCCGTGTTTCCCATCCTGCCCTGTGTCTCCCATCCTGCACCCGTGTCTCCCATCCTGCCCCCGTATCTCCCATCCTGCCCCGTATCTCCATTCTGCACCATGTGTTTATACCTGCCCCCGTGTCTCCAATCCTGCTCCTGTCTCCCATCCTGCCCTGTGTCTCCCATCCTGCCCCCATGTCTCCCATCCTGCCCCAAGTGTCTCCCATCCTACCCCCCCGTGTCTCCCATCCTGCCCCCTATGCCTCCCATCCTGCTGTCTGTGTCTCCCATCCGGCCCCCCTGTGTCTCCCATCCTACCCTCTGTGTCTCCCATCCTGCCCCCTGTGTCTCACATCCTGCCCCGGGCTTGCCATTCTCAATTAAAATTAAAAACAGTTTCTCCCTACCTGGCCGCGGTCCAGCGGCGACGTCCACCCCAGGCATTTCAGTGCAGACTCGCCGGCGAATGACAATGACGTCATATGCCAGCAACGTGCGCGTTGACGTCAGCTGCCAGCCTCCGATGCGTCTCGGACGCATGTTCAGTTACTGCATCTGCAAAAGCCTGCCGCTAGGGCCCGGTGAGCAGATGAGACGGGGCCCAATTCGGGCCCCCTCTGTTCATTGGGCCCCATATCCCAATCAGGGCAGTAATGCCCCGATGGCGGCCCTGCGCTGGCTGCAGTTGTGATCTCCTCAATAATTGACTGAGTGGGTATTTCCAGTCTGTGTAAACTATGGGCCCAAGACGTGTAGACCATCCTGGATCCTGTGAGCACCAGATTGGGGTGCAGTCGAGAATCAAGGAGAGTAAGTATGGTTACTTTTATTATTTTAAAGCAGTTAATAAAATATTCTCTGAGTCTCCCTTTAATGTACATACAGTTGTGGCCAAAAGTATTGACACCCCTGCAATTCTGTCAGATAATACTCAGTTTCTTCCTGAAAATGATTGCAAACACAAATTCTTTGGTATTATTATCTTCATTTAATTTGTCTTAAATGAAAAAACACAAAAAGAATTGTCCTAAAGCCAAATTGGATTTAATTCCACACCAAACATAAAAAAGAGGGTGGACAAAAGTATTGGCACTGTTCGAAAAATCATGTGATGCTTCTCTAATTTGTGTAATTAACAGCACCTGTAACTTACCTGTGGCACCTAACAGGTGTTGGCAATAACGAAATCACACTTGCAGCCAGTTGACATGGATTAAAGTTGACTCAACCTCTGTCCTGTGTCCTTGTGTGTACCACATTGAGCATGGAGAAAAGAAAGAAGACCAAAGAACTGTCTGAGGACTTGAGAAACCAAAATGTGAGGAAGCATGAGCAATCTCAAGGCTACAAGTCCATCTCCAAAGACCAGAATGTTCCTGTGTCTACCGTGCGCAGTGTCATCAAGAAGTTTAAAGCCCATGGCACTATGGCTAACCTCCCTAGATGTGGACGGAAAAGAAAAATTGACAAGATTTCAACGCAAGATTGTGCGGATGTTGGAAAAAGAACCTCGACTAACATCCAAACAAGTTCAAGCTGTCCGAGGGTACAGCAGTGTCAACCCGTACTATCCGTCGGTGTCTGAATGAAAATGGACTGTATGGTAGGAGAACCAGGAAGACCCCACTTTTTACCCCGAGACATAAAAAAGCCAGGCTGGAGTTTGCCAAAACTTACCCGAAAAAGCCTATAATGTTTTGGAAGAATGTTCTCTGGTCAGATGAGACAAAAGTAGAGCTTTTTGGGCAAAGGCATCAACATAGAGTTTACAGGAGAAAAAAGAGGCATTCAAAGAAAAGAACACGGTCCCTACAGTCAAACATGGCGGAGGTTCCCTGATGTTTTGGGGTTGCTTTGCTGCCTCTGGCACTGGACTGCTTGACCGTGTGCATGGCATTATGAAGTCTGAAGACTACCAACAAATTTTGCAGCATAATGTAGGGCCCAGTGTGAGAAAGCTGGGTCTCCCTCAGAGGTCATGGGTCTTCCAGCAGGACAATGACCCAAAACACACTTCAAAAAGCACTAGAAAATGGTTTGAGAGAAAGCACTGGAGACTTCTAAGGTGGCCAGCAATGAGTCCAGACCTGAATCCTATAGAACACCTGTGGAGAGATCTAAAAATGGCAGTTTGGAGAAGGCACCCTTCAAATATCAGGAACCTGGAGCAGTTTGCCAAAGAAGAATGGTTTAAAATTCCAGCAGAGCATTGTAAGAAACTGTTTCATTGATGGTTACCGGAAGCGGTTGGTCGCAGTTGTTTTGGCTAAAGGTTGTGCAACCAAGTATTAGGCTGAGGGTTCCAATACTTTTGCCTGGCCCATTTTTGGAGTTTTGTGTGAAATGATCAATGTTTTGCTTTTTGCTTCATTCTCTTTTGTGTTTTTTCATTTAAGACAAATTAAATGAAGATAATAATACCAAAGAATTTGTGTTTGCAATCATTTTCAGGAAGAAACTGACTATTATCTGACAGAATTGCAGGGGTGTCAATACTTTTGGCCACAACTATACAGTGTGTGAAATAACTATTTAACATGTCACTAATTTTCTAAGTAAATATATTTCTAAAGGTGCTATTGACATGAAATTATCACTAGATATCAGTAACAACACAGTTAACCCACACCGACAAAGAATTCAAACCATAGCTGTCCATCAATTATGTGTAATAATGAGAAATGACACAGAGAAAACGTATTGAACACAGCTGAAATCTATCGGTAATTAGAAAGAAATCGTGCTACATAGTGAAAAATAATATCAGATGGTTCAACTGGTGGCCTATAAAAAGGTGTCTTTACCAAGGTGCCACACAAGAAACATCTTGATGGGTAAAACCAGTGAGCTGTCTCAAGACCTTTGCAACCTTATTGATGCAAAACCTACTGATGCCATTGGTTACAGAAGACTTTCTAAACAACTGAAAGTTCCAGGGAGCACATTTGGGGCCATAATCTGGAAGTGGAAAGAACATAATTTCATCACAAAGTAGCCACGACCAAGTCCAAGATTTCAGACAGAGAAGTGAAAATAATTATCAGAAGCGTTTTCCAAGAGTCAACGACCACCTGTGGAGAGCTATAGAAAGACCTGGAATCAGCAGTTACAATTATTTCAAAGAAGACTATAAGTAATGAACTTAACCTCCATGGCCTGTATGCAAGCTCAGCACACATGACTTCATTGCTGAATAAAAAGCATGTTCAAGAGAGTTTAAAGCTTGCTCAACAAGATTTAGACAAACCTATGATTGAACTCTTTGGATGCCATAATAGACACCATGTTTGGAGGCCAAAAGGCACTACATATCACCCCAAAAACACCACACCAATTGTGAAGTTTGTAGGTGGCAACATCATGGTGTGGGACTGTTTTTCAGGATATAGCATTGACAAAATCCATTTAATTGAAGGAAGGATAAATTGACAAATATATTCTTGATAAAAATCTGCTACCATCTAGATGAAATGAGGGTGAACATTTCAGCAAGACATTGATCCCAAACATACAACCAAGGAAGCCTTCAATTGGTTTCAGTGAAAGAAAATAAAGCTGCTAGAACGACCGGGCCAGTCACCGGACCTGAATCCAATAGAAAATGTATGGAAGGAACTAAAGCTGAGAGTTCATAGAAGGAGCCTACGGGACCTTCAGGATGTGAAGAGTGTTTGTGTGGAAGACTGGTCCAGAATCACACCTGAGCAATGCATGCGACTAGTTTCTCCATACAGGAGGCGTCTTGAAGCTTCATCACCAACAAAGGATTTTGTACCAAGAATTAATTAAATTTCCATATTTTTTACCAGTGTAATTTATCATTATCACACATAACATAATTTATGGACATCTTTGGTTTGATTTCTTTGCCTGTGTGGATTTGATGGGTTGTTACCAACATCTGGTGAGAATTTCATGTCAATAGGATCTTTACAAATATATTTACTTAGAAAATTGACGACTTGTTCAATACTTATTTTATCCACTGCACATAGATTCCTTACGTTAGCGCTCTGCTCATGTTTAGATGCTTCCATTTGCAAATTTTACAGAAATCAATTAGGTCCAAACTGTAACCCTACTGTGCTGATCTAGAGTATATAAAAAAAAACCCAGAGACGGGTGTAATTGCCTCATATTAAGGGAAAAATTCCTTCTTGACTCCAAATATTCTTTTTCACTTATAAGTTAAGTTCAACATATGTGTAAGTGAATGGGTCAGCTGGAGGTACAAGCTACCAGGTCAACCCTCAAGACTCCAGCAGTGGGTCAATGACCAACAACTGCAGAAAAAAAGAAGTCCCTATTGTCCCTGGAGCCAGTCAGCTGTCACTCTGCTTTTTATATAGTGCAGGGAACCTGTTGCTCTCCCTGTTCTCTGACAGGTTCCTGAAGCTGAATAAACAATGTATACATTATCTTATTGTGTACGTCTCCTCCCTAGAGACACATATGACCTGGGGATCGCCTTCCAAGGATGGGAATGTGAGGGACTTGTCTATAATAAGGCACCAAACACCTTAATTATAAAGATTTATTATCTGCATCAAAAGTGCAGTTGAGCAGTTGGTATACACCTACCTTATACACACACAGGTCGGACTATCTGATGGGCAATTAGAAGTCAGCTCGACAGGCTTCCTAGATGTAATGTTTTACTAGAAGGCCTTGATGAAACTAATGTATTTTTGGTTAATGTGCGATATAGTAATACTAAGGAGCAAAAGACTATTTATAAAACCTAACTTTTAATAATATCATTAAAATGTATGCACCTAGAAGTGAAGGACAATGATAATCGACCAACCTATAACAATGATATAAAGTGCAAGTGCTCAGAAATAGCCAGTGCAGGTTTTCACTGTGTTGCAAAACCTTGCACAGTTGATATGGTCTTCCAGTGCAGAGCAGTACACGCATGCCTAAAATACAAATACAAACTGAACACTCTCAGCCGTAGGTATTGGTCTTTTTGGATCACTTGCACTTTATATCATTGTTATAGGTTGGTCGATTATCATTGTCCTTCACCTGTAGGTGCATAAGTTTTAATAATATTATTAAAAGTTTAAAAGTTAGGTTAAGCTAAGTTTTAAGGCAGGCATTTACTGTACTGCACTTGACAACCATATTGACTGTGCAACACAGTGTAAATCTGCTCTGGCTATTTTTGAGCACTTACACTTTATATCATTGTTATAGGTTGGTCTAATATCATTGTCCTTCACCTCTAGGTGCATACGTTTGAATGATATTTTTACAAGTTATTTTCTCATCTTGCTGAATATACCACACATAGTCCTTAAGAGGTTCCTTGGGACTCCTCTATACTGTATAGTCCAAGTTCAAACACTTAACTCTATGTGCGATATAGACTGCACATAGGCAACACACCAACAAATCGGTAAGGGTGGAGATTCATTAAGACCAGTAATATGCCGGTTTTAACTAAAAAGCTTGTGGAGTAATTGAATAGGAAGTGCGTGTCTCTTTATAATTTAGGTGTATCTCTTGCTGTCTGTACGTGCATCAGAAAATTAAATCTCAGCTGGCGAGTTTAAACTATAATTTATGCCAATTTCTGGCATAAATGATAATAAATTTATTTGGTCGCTTTATGGCCAGCTTAGGAGTGAAGGATGTCCTGTCCCGCTGTTTGGCACTCATCTGTCAATAGTGCTGCGCCGGTAGAGAAGAATAGGCCACCAATAACTCAATATCCCCAAGGTAAAACCAAAACACATCATGATAATCTTGTCTGATGCTGTAAGAATAAAACCTTGAAAATTTAGTGAAACATGCCAAGGAGTTTTTTTAAAGTGATAGAGAAGGGACTTATATAATACATAGACATTACATCCAGTGCCATCATCCAGGTGGTAAATGCCGATACCGGAGGTGGTGACGGCCCATCCATCAGTCACATTATCACTGCAGCCAATCTCAGACCTTAGTGGTCATGTTTGCAAATATGAAACCACTGAGGCCAGAGGTTATGTGACTGATGTGCGGGATGTCATCACTAATCTTGGACAACTTACTTTAATTTATCTTTACACATTAGCTTAATTAGTGGGACTACACATTGGTTCCAGCTTGTGCCATGCAATGCTTCATCAGTGTATAAGCTGAGGTTTCCTGGCGAGAATCGCTTGCAAAATAGCAAATACTGTGCAAGATATTTACAGAATTTTATCTGTGGAGCAAAGTGCAATATAACAATGTCCATTGTGGTTTTTTCCTTTCTCACATGTGCAGGAGGTGCATAAGATTATAAAGAAAGAATGGATGCCAAGTATTTCTATAGATTTCCCATCTTGAGCAGCGTCTCTGAGCACTGCTGTAATCTAGTGTAATTAAACCATGTAACCTTTCTCCTGTATTTGTACAGTACAGGCCTCCCGTCCGCCGTCACGATCAGGAGCTTTGATAGGGGACATTTGTGCGTCAGTAAAAGACTTTCTCCTTGAACTTTTTAGATTTGTGCATGGAAGTTATAATCCAGGAATGTATCTGTGGTATGGCTGTGAAACCAGTGGGGCCCTGCGCCGCAGTTATCCATATGCTGTCCACCTGGACTTGTACTACTCCAGCAAGAATTTGCATTTTGCTGGAATGTTGATCAATAGATCGTTTGAACCTTGACGTTACTCTGCCACTTTTCTGAATAGAGCAATGACATTTAATATAACCCTCTTGACCCTGGGCTATGGTGGGATTATTAATTGGGCAAGCAAAAAGCGTTGGTTCAAATGGACCAACAGCGGACGAGAGAGTGCTAGTTTCAAATGTCTGAAATTTGCAGATGTGACTTGATGGGATGTAACACATTTATGTGAACTCGGCCAAAATTATCATAATCATGTCAGATACAATAGGGAACTTGTAGCAAAAGGCTTGTTTTGACCATGATTCCCAAACTGTCCCTGATACACGAGCTGCGCACCTGGGTCGTTTATATACTATCAGCAGATACTAGCGACCATTGGTAAAATACTAGATTCTGCTGAGAATTCTGTATGGGAACCTTAGGGAAATTCCTGTAGGTTATATGAAAATGCTCCCTTGTGTGTTATCATTAGGGGTTGTCCAATACCAATACTTGTTAGAATAGCCCCAAACTGCCCCCCAAAGTATTTCTTCTACTTTTTGTAAGGCTTTTACTAGAGATGAGCAAATCTTTTGAAATTAATTTTGGATAATTTGTTCATATTGGGTGTTAGAAAGTGTTGGGATGGGATTAAGAAACCATAAAATATTATGACCACCTGTCGTAGGCCCACCTCTCACCTATACTGCAATCGCCGCTCCCTGCCCGATCCTCCACTCATTCGCTCCAATCTTTTTTCCAAGTTGGGAATGTTTTTTGTTGTTTACTGGGCCTCATGCTTTCATCTGGGGAACAATGCACATCAATAAGGGAGCAAGTGGAGGACCAGACGGTAAGGAGTGGCAGCAGGACAGGTTAGGGATGGGCCTAGGATAGGAAAGTATAGTCTTATATTTTTTTTTTATTTTCTTCCTGGTCATCAAAAAAATCCAGCAAAATCAATGGGATTAGAACAAATTGAATTTCAAAAATTTGGGATTCTGGCAAATCCAACATTTTGCCGCAGTTTCACAGCCTTCACTAACTCCACTCGATCATGTCCCTTCTTTCAGCACCTTCAGTGCTCCCATTCCTCTCATCATCTCCATACGTGTGTTGTTGGCTTCATTGGTCAAGGAGGTGAGATCCCGAGCTTCTCATATACAGTCGGGAAAATAAGTATTTGATACACTGACAATTTTGCATGTTTTGCCACCTACAAAGAACGGAGAGGTCTGTAATTTTTATCGTAGGTACACTTCAACTGTGAGAGACAGAATCTAAAAAAAAATGCAGAAAATCACATTGTATGATTTTTGCATAATTAATTTGCAATTTATTGCAGGAAATAAGTATTTGATACAATAGAAAAACAGAAGTTAATATTTGGTACATAAACCTTTCTTGGTAATTACAGAGGTCAGACAATTCCTGTAGTTCTTGACCAAGTTTGCACACACTGCAGAAGGGATTTTGGCCCACTCCTGCTTACAGATCTTCTCCAGATCTTTCAGGTTTTGGGGCTGTCGCTGGGCAACATTGAGTTTCAGCTCCCTCCTAGATTTTCTATAGTGTTCAGGTCTGGAGACTGGCTAGACCACTCCAGGACCTTGAAATGATTCTTAAGGAGCCACTCCTTTGTTGCCCTGGTTGTGTGTTTTGGGTCATTGTCATGCTGAAAGACCCAGCAATGACCCATCTGCAATGCTCTTACTGAGGGAAGGACGTTGTTGGGCAACATCTCACAATACATGACCCCATCCTTCCTCCCTTTAATATGGTTCAGTTATCTTGTCCCCTTTCCAGAAAAGCACCCCAAATTATTGTTTCCCCCACCATGCTTCACGGTTGTGTTGGTGTTCTTGGGGTTGTACTCATCCTTCTTCCTCCAAACACGGCAAGTGGAGTTGATACCAAAAAGTTCTGTTTTGGTCTCATCTTACCACATGACCTTCACCCATGCCTCCTCTGAATCATCCAGACGGTCATTGGTGAACTGCAAACGGGCCTGGACATGTGCTGGCGTGAACAGGGGGACCCTGCATGCCCTGCAGGATTTTAATCTATGAGGCATATTGTGTTACTAACGGTAATGTTTGAGACTGTGGTCCCAGCTCCCTTCAGGTCATTGACCAAGTCCTCCCTTGTAGCTCTGGGCAAATTCCTGACCTGTCTCAGAATCATCCTTACCCCACGAGGCGAGATCCTGCATGAGGCCAAAATCGAGGAAGATTGACAGTCATCTTGTGTTTCTTCTATTTTCTAATAATTATGCCAACAGTTGTTGCCTTTTCACAAAGCTGCTTGCCTATTGCCCTGTAGCACACCCCACGCTTGTGCAGGTCTACAATTTTGTCCCTGACATCCTTAGACAGCTCTTTGGTCTTGGCCATGGTGGAAAGTTTGGAGTGTGATTGATTGTGTGAACCTGTGTCTTTTATACAGGTAACGAGTTCATTCAGGTGCAATTAATACAGATAATGAGTGCAGAGTAGAAGGGCTTCTTAAAGAAAAACTAACAGGTCTGTGAGAGCCAGAATTCTTGTTGGTTGATTGGTGATCAAATATGTATTTCATGTAATAAAATACAAATAAATTATGTCCAAATCATAGACTCTGATTTTCTTTTTTGTTTGTTTGTTTGTTTTATATACTGTCTCTTACAGTTGAAGTGTATCTACGATAAAAATTACAAACCTCTCCATTCTCTGTAGGTGGGAAACTTGAAAACTTGCAAAATCAGCAATATATCAAATACTTAGTTAAAAAAAAAAGGAAGTGGCGCTCACCAATCTTCAAAGCGTAGAAGCGCAATAGCGTGAAACGGCCGTCGTCACCTGCTCACTCCTTTTCCCCGTTCTCACGGCGAAGATATTTTAACTGTTATGTAATAAACTGTGGACTTTGAAGATTGGTGAGTGCCACCTCCTTTCTTTTTACCAAGATTTGCAAACATTGTATTATTCTTGGTGAGCACCTGAAATCTCAGGTGTATGCTTGCAGCCTTACTGGACACCGGACTGAGGTGATTTATTGCTGTGGTTTTGGCGGTGCTGTTTCCCCTTTTACTTGGACAGATGGATATCAAATATTTATTTTAACCACTGTAGTTGCCAGCATGCCTTCAGACCTGTGCTAAGTCTATCAGTGCATGCTCAGTGAAGGTTAGAGCCAGTAGCGGTGGGAGAAGACTACACAGGTGCCAGGAGGACATTTTTCAGCTACAGATTTTAGTATCGGGCAACCCTTAGGCGTTCATATTCGTATAATTCCTTAATGCAACCTTTAAAATGGATCTAGAAATGGAGCTCACACCCTATTAGGCAAGCATGACGCTTTGTTACAAAACCTGTCCTGCTTTACGAGTGAGTAAGTTGAGGTTTCACAGTTGATTCCAGGATGTTCCGGCATCGATCAGCTTTTTACCAGGGAATCTGCAATATTCCCTGGTAAAAAGAAGTTGTACTCATCAGACGAGGGGGGTTCCCATGCTAATACCAGGACAAACTGCTATGGTTGACATTGTATATTTACTTTTTAATCTAACCAAGTGTAATATATCACGCTCATAAACTGTATGTATAAAGAAGGATTAGGGCGGGATGTAATAAGATTGTCATCGGTGTGTCAGACAGAATGAACGCTTGTTTAGCAACTAAAGAAAGGTATGAAAGAGATCGTTAGATTGTAGCATGTGCAAATTCTTTTTTTTTTAAACAAATTCTGTTATCTTATTGTTGGATGTTTTTGGGATCTGAGATACAAAATATATTTGATGCATCCAAGGTAATAGTAGCAAAATTATTCATGTGGGTTGGGAGAGGTGTTTTTGCATAACATTTTTAGCATAAAAGCATAAAGAGGATGTGCAATCAGAAAATGACATCGATTAAATCATGTTTTTTTTAGTTAGAATGAAAGGTAGCACCTCCATAAATATATATATAGAAAAAGGTCTGCTTCGCTGTGGTAAGGATCCTGAAGGTGCTCTAAAGAAAAATGGTCTTCACATAAAAAAGGGGAACCCTGAACACTGTGTAGGAAGTGTTCTTTGGACCAAACCAGTGGATTGGGACCCTATATCTGCTCTGACCAAATGAGTCTTAATATTTCTGGGTCTCTTATTACACAATAACGGTATAGTGTGCATATCCTTTTTTATTCCCTCTTTCTTCTTCCTTCTAGTTCCCCTTGTTTCTTTATTTCCCTACTTCTATGCAATTCTCCTTCTGTAGCTTGTTCTCTCTCATGTTCTCCAGCACTGTCTGCCTTTACTCAGCATATCGTAATCCCCGCATGCGCACTCTCATTGCTCTGCTTGATGTTACACTGCACATGACTGCACTTCTCTCAGCAATTTTCGCCATTATTTGGCTGCATACTCTAGGCACATGCGCACTGAACATCCGGAAGTTCAGCGTATGTGCACTGAACACTCAAAGGTTCGGAACATGCACAGTGAACACTCGGAGGTTCGGCGCATGCACACTGAACACTTGGAGGTTCGGCACATGTGCACTGAACACCCGGAAGGCCGACACTTGTGTCACCTGACTGCACGTTGAGCATCGCCCACACCTTTCATCCCATCCCTCTCGTGGTCCTGTACATGGCTGCATGATTTGCGACCTGGCACCGGACGCTTCACGTGATCATGACGCAGGCACCCGAGGGGATGTGAGGAAACTGGATCCCAGCACACTGCTCTGCCCAAGTGCGAAAATAAAACATGTTACTAGCTGTTACCTGGTCAGGTGACCGGAACAGCGCAGTAGTTACACTGGACAGTTGCACCCATTAGCCACGCCCCCCTGATGAAGCGACATTGACGCGAAACGCACGTTGGGGAACGCGGCCATGGAGCAGACAGGACTGCTTAACATAACGGGTAGAATAACCTTGCCTAATAACTAAATTTTTGATACTGTACATAATGCTTTCAGGATGAACCTGCTGTTACTTGCTAACAGACACTGAGTTACCGTCTTACTATATAGACCCTTTTCCATTTAGGGATCATATGAATCACTGATTTCAGATTACTCATATGTCTCTTTTTTACTGCACACATTTTACCTATTATGTCCTGATCTATTCCTTGGTCAGTATTTTATACCTTGGGATTACATCACAAATATACCTATAACTATATATTGATATATGTTGTGAGATATTTTTTTCTCTTTTGTAACTTAATAAACTTCAATATTTTAGCTTATCTAGACTAGTAAATATGAGTTGTTACAATATATAGGTACATTTACAATGTGGTACTGGTATCCGTATACTATTCTTTTGCATGTTTGTCACACAGTTGAAACCAGAAGCTTACATACACTATTATAAAATGACACATCTGCATGTTTTTCTCAATATCTGACATGAAATCAGAATAAACCTTTCCCGTTTTAAGTCAATTAGGATTACCATAATTATTAATATTTGCCAAATGCAAGAATAATAAAAGACAGAGAGAGAATGCTTTAAGGCATTTTATTACTTACTGCAAAGTCAAAAGTTTACCGTATTTTTCGAATTATAAGACGCACTTTTATGATACCCAAAATTAAGGGGAAAATGGGGGTGCGTCTTATAAACCGAACACTGTTCTTACCGAGGGGGTCAATGCTGCAGGCCTGGAGCTGGGGGTGTTGCGGTAGTCCTACGGCAAGCGGTGGTGGTACGGCGGCAAGCGGTAGCCCTGCGGTGGAGGCATATGGCGGACGCTATTCTTCTTCCTGGGTCCGGCATCCGGAAGAAAATTTGCATTTGGCAAATATTAATAATTATGGTAATCCTAATTGACCTAAAAAGGGAAAGGTTTATTCTGATTTTATGTCAGATATTGAGAAAACATACAGATGTGTCTTTTTATATAGTGTATGTAAACTTCTGGTTTCAACTGTAAATGTTTCAGATCACTAAACAAATTTAAATATCAGACACAGATAACACAAAATGCAGTTTTTAAATTAAGGTCTTTATTATTAAGGGAAACAGAAATCCAGACCTACAGGGCCCTGTGTGAAGTGATTTCCACCCCCCTACTTAAAACATAAATTAACTGTGGTTTATCACATCTTTAAGAAGCTGTGTTTACATTCCCTAGCTACACCAAGGCCTGATTACTGCCACACCTGTTCTCAATCAAGAAATCACTTAAGTAGGACCTGCCTGACAAGGTGAGGTAGACCAAAAGAGCCTCAAAACCTAAAGATCATGCCGTGACCTAAAGAAATTCTGGAACAAATGAGAAACAAAGTAACTGAGATCTATCAGTCTGGAAAATGTTATAAAGCAAACATGTAAAAAAAAATAGTAAATCAGGAAAGGGACAAACACTTTTTCACACTACTGTATATTTCTCCACCGTATGTGTGCATCACTGAGACTCTTTCGCCCGGGGCTCACGAAAACCTGGAGCCGGTACTGATGTCCAGTTTCTATTTCTTTACAAAAAAAAAGTCTCCGTCTATCGCTGTTAAATTCTATGTGAAAATCAGGAATGAGGAGGTAGGAGTCTGATATTAGATCTACTCGCCTGTGTGAAAATAACAATATGAAAAAAAAATGATAGAAGTTTAAAAAAAGAATATGTTTAACATAAAAATCTGATTTGAACAATAGGTAATTTACTGATGACACATACCCTTTAACTCCACCCAAGTGCAGGCTTGAAGGCGTTGTTCCCTGCAGGACAAGCCTCACCCGAATACCCTTTTAACCTATGTGGACATTACAGACGTTCACCTTATTAGCTACAGAGGTCTGCAACTGGGAAAGAAGCTTCTGTTCCGGACAACTCAATGTATTACATGGTGATGTTGCAGTTGGGAATCTACTTGCTGAACACCAAGGGTCAGAGTAGCGAGACCTCAGGGGATTAGTTGACCCCAGCAAGGGTTGAGCTGCCATTTCTAGAAATCAGTTGGGTGTACCAATAGTCAGTACCTTGATTTAATATAACCCCTTGACCTACTCTGTCCATCCCCTTTACCCTGTGGATTGTATTTCTATATGAGGGCAGGGCCCTCTCTTCTCTGTACCAGTCTGTCACTGTTAGCTTTTCCATTGTAATTTAAATATGTTTTGTATATGTAAACTCTCTTTACATGTGCAGAACCATGGAATCAGTTTATCCAGGCTGTCATTTGCTCTACATTGCCCCCTGCAACTAATAGTCATCAGAGGAAATAATCACATAATCCTACCACTCACTGAAATCCAAATTTATAAACTTGAAATTGCTTATACTGTGGTTTTTGTGGTCGGACACATGATTCAGAACCTGATGACTGAGTCACAGATGTAATTACATATTTCATATAAAAGATACACCTCTATCCTTCAGTCTCACTTGGGAGCTAGAGCTGGGCCACCAGTGATGACAGAAGAGGGAAATTATACAGTGGACGCTCGCAGTTAATGAGGATCTGCACCTCAATACATTTATTTATTTATTTATTTTACACAATATCTGATTAATAATGCTAAAGTCATGTAAAGTAGATTGGGAGATACACCATTTTATATGGGAATCAGGCATGTTTTTTTTCTAGGTATCAAAAAGGTTTTCCATGCATCCTTCCTTAGGATAAGTCATCAATACTTTATAGGGCATGTGAAATGAAGTATATTTGCTATATACATCCATTAAGAATAGTGTGTGGTTTTGTTTATACATTACCGTATATTCCTGTCTGTGGTAGCGACCCTTGCTACTTCCTAATAGATAGATAATACATAGATAATAGATAATAAATAGATAGATAATATATAATTAGTAGATGATAGATAAATAGATAGATAGATAGATAGATAACAGACAGGTGATAGATAGATGATAGATAGATAATAGACAGGTGATAGATAGATAGATAGATAATAGATAGAGAGATAGATAGATAGATAATAGATAGAGAGATAGATAGATAGATAGATAATAGATATATAATAGACAGGTGATAGATAGATTGATAGATAGATAGATAGATAATAGATAGAGAGATAGATAGATAGATAGATAGATAGATAGATAATAGATAGAGAGATAGATAGATAATAGATAGATAATAGACAGGTGATAGATAGATAGATAGATAGATAGATAGATAGATAGATAGATAGATAGATTAGATTAGCAGAAGCAGACTACAATGCATTCCAGGAGTAGAGACCAAAAGGTGCAGAGGAGTAAATAAAAAGGACAAAAGGAGTGAAAATTACACCAGAGAGTGATATTTTTTCTTTTATATGGATAAAATATTGGGATACATTACCCCCTTCCCCCCCCACACACACACTTTTTTGTATTGCAATCTGTGGGATACCCCCTTTTTAAGCCTGGAATGTCCCTTTAATCATCCATTTTTATGAATAAAGCTAAAATGGAAAACAAAAAGCATAACATATGAATTATTTCCATGTTATCCTTTTTTTTCCGATTAAGAGATTATCGTCAAAGGACCAGTCGAAAAGTCTCTGTCACTCGATAGTTGTAAGAAGCAAGCGCATGCAAAAGTTACCTGGACATGTAATTATTGCACGACCCATAGATTCCTTTGCAGGGCAATTTTTGAGAAAAAGTAGCTAAAAAAAAAGTGAATCACCTAGGAAAATAATATGCAAGCAATATGTTGGTGCCATAGTAACAAGGACACAAACAATTTGCTCATCTCATGATCCATGTAAAGAAGAACTCTGTCATTTTGAGTCAGGAAAATCATGTTGCTCATAAGTGGTTTCTCTCCACTAAAATGAGTTAGGAATATTTTTTGTATGGACCCCGAAATGGTAATAATAAAGACTATAGCACATAGCGCAAAATACAAGTTATATACAGTTCTGCCGATTGAAAAAAAAAAAAAGAAAAATTACAGCTCTTGGAAGGTGAGGAGGAAAAATGTAATGCAAAGAGGGACCCCGTCCCTCAAGGGGCTGCGTAAACCTGGAACCGGCTCTATAGATCAGGGTTCCCCAACTCCAGTCCTCAAGGCCCACCAACAGGTCATGTTTTCAGGATTTCCTCAGTATTTCACAGGTGATGGAATTCCTGCCTGTGTAGGTGATGGAATTATCACCTGGGCAATACTAAGGAAATCCTGAAAACATGACCAGTTGGTGGGCCTTGAGGACTGGAGTTGGGGAACCCTGCTGTAGATCACCCCAGCCTATACCGTATGTTGGATGAATGGAGCTGTATGGATACATTTCATTTACTGTTGTATCCACCAAATCTAATTGCCATTTGAAGCATTACAAAGCCCAGTATGTGCATTTTTTACTATAAACAGGCATTTTTTGGACATTTTAATCTAGGATGTTGTAGATCTTTAGAGTTATATAAACCAAAATGTATTCAAAAATGATGCAGCCTTTGCTTATGGACTATAAAGTACAAAAAGTAAAATAAACCTAAAAAAAGGAGAAATTGTAAAATCTAAATTAAAAAAAAACTTTATTTTAATAGCATTTATATTTTCATATTTAAACATCAAAATATTAATTATTTTAAGTGCAGTCAACTTTTCTTACTAATCAACTTTCGTCTTTCCTGTTCTTATATCTCACAAAGCTAAGCTTATCTGAAAATTAATTAACTTCCAAGTCATCTATCTCCCTCATGGTAGAGTAGATATTCTCAGCCTGTTGAATGAGAGTCTCCAGGGCCCATTATTAATTTAACAATTAAAGGAACGGGAGGAAAGAAATTCTTCCAGGGATTTATGGTTTTTTAGGCTGATCTAACCCAAGGTTGAGGTAGAAGAGAACATATCCAGCTGTCAGGGGGAGGTTACATGATTAAAATACTGTCATTCAGACTCTGAGTGACTGTTTAGTCTGAAAACTCCCAGAAATCAGGAATTCTAATTAGACCCCGTGAGGGTCATGTGGAAAATTTCAATCATAAGCCAGAGCTGACAGGAAGAATTGTTTGATGTGCCAGTGGTGTCCACTGATAACTAGTCATCATCAGGAGAAATAAGAAAGTGGGACATATATGTAGTTAGTATCTTTGTCTCAGATTTCTCCTCCAAAACAAGATATCATTTTATGTGTTGTATACATGTATCTGCTCCAATATTTTGTAGTCTGATTATTTGCTATTTTTTTCTATCCTTGTGTGTTTCTTCCTAAGATTTTGTCACTCCATTGTTGCAAAAAAATCACATGCTAAAGTTGCATTGACAAATGATTGTTATGGGTCGCCCTCACAGGGCTGTGGGGTACTCGGTACCGGGCCCGATGAGCTTCAATGGGAGATGTCACGGCAGCTGGGACCCGGCCCGTGGCTCTGGGCGCCCACTGTAAAAGGGGAAGAAATGTTCAGTGTGCTTTTGTTGATTGGAATGAATGAGTCGTGACGCCACCTGTGGTGTTCGGCAATGAAGATGTTAAGCCGACAACGCTGCAGACAGATCCTCTGGGACAGATGGTGTGGTGCAGCAATGATGTTATAGCCCTACACAGGCAGGGCTGTAGTCCCAGGGCAGAGTAGGTGAAGTGACACTTAGATGATGTAGTGTCGGTTGCAGGGGATGTAGCAGTGCTGGGCAGGTTGACGCAGGAATAAGTGGAGGACACCGGGGCATGTAGTTCCAAAGCTTTATTCACAGTCTGTTGTGGCACCAGAGCCCGCATCCGTGCCGTGTCCTCCGGGTCAGGAGCTCAGCCAACTTCCAGACAAGATGAAGTACTCCTTTCCAACACTTCGCCAACATATGTGCCTTTTCTGAACGTCTCCCTTTTGCGCCTATAGTGAAGTACTCTCAATACTGAGTTACACTGGAGTTCCTCCTGTCAGATGTTTCTATGAACTCTACTTGTACGGCAGACAGCTGTAGCCTGCTTCGGGGACTCCTTACTACGTAGTCCTGGCTTACACATGTTGCTGTTGTGCCCCCAAGTCAGGTGTGGGAATAAAGTGGTGACAACTTCTATTCCTCCGGTGTCTGCTGCAGGACCATTAGTATCCATACAACCTCGGGGACCGGACCCCGGCCTTGCGCTTAGAACTTGGGAAGGGTTCTCCTCTAACCCTGATCCTTGGTTCTCTTCTTCTCCTCACGTTCCGTACTAATTCTTTGCTTCTTATGGAGAGTCAGGCTATCTATTAATATTCCTTTCTTGTGCCAGCGGACCCAGATCACTTAGGTCGGCTGCAGCACTTCCTTCATCCATCCCACTCAGGGGATCTCCTTTCACAGACTGACCTCGTCAGACTCCTGTGACTAACTGACTAATTCCTATCCTCTTCCAGCTCTTTTAGTGCAAACTAAACTCCACCCGCCTCCCAGCACGCTTCGTGTTCCAAGCAGGGAGCCACCAAGGGTGCTTTGCTACACTACTATGTTGTGTGGGATGCAGGTGTTGGAGCATGGTCAGGTGTCTCCACCTTACCTGAGTGGTGGGGTACCACACCTCAGGAGGAGGTACAGTACCTCTGTGGCGACTGAACCCTCAGGGGCGCCACAGTTATATCCTTAGCAAGTTTTATCCTTAGCAAGTAGCAACACGCATAATCAATTCAGTCAGCCCAAGGTCCATGGAAAGAGGAACCCTGTGTTACTGTGTATCAGAAAAATATTGCTAAGGAACATAGTGAAGCCCATATTTTTTCTTTAAAGGGGATCTGTTGCGAGTTCATTTTCCCCTTCATTACTGAGGCCCGGGGAACTCCCTCTTCTGGTAAAGAAAGGTAGTGAGCCTGATTATCAAACACCTGAGGCTGATGATGATGACTGGCTGAGTGGAGTTACTGACTGGATATAAGGCTGCCGACGCCCTTCTGCCCTGCGGGTGATTTCTCTGTGGGATCCTTGGAGACCAGTCTGAAATCCTGCTCCTCTAAAGCTAAGTTTGCTGCTCGGCCTTTTGCTTTTGTGCTTTGACTTTGTTTTGCTTTGTTTTTCTGGATTTCTGCCATTCCCTGCTGGGGTGTGCTGAATTCCTTTAGCTCTGTCTTCTGAAAATACCTGAGTGCTGATTTAGTTTTTGAAGCCTAGCTGCTTCAGGGCCTTTTTCATATCAGCTTGTTGGCTTATGTCTTTGATAGGGTTTTGGCAGATTGCAGACAGCAGCCTTCCTGTCCTTTCCTATCTAGGTAGTTTTGGGCCCCGTCTTTGCTCAGTCTATCTTTCTGTCTGTGTTAGTGTTTTCATCTTGCTTCACCGTCATTATATGTTGGGGGCTGCCTATTGCTTTGGGGTCTACTCTGGGGCAGTTTAGATTTCCCCTTTCTTTCTTTAGGCCTATTTAATTCTCCGGCTGTGATCGAGGGGTCTAGGGCATCGTAGGAACCCCCCACGGCTACTGCTAGTTGTGTTGATAGGTTCAGGGGTCTGCAATCTGATAGTTGCCAACTTCTCTGGTTTTCTGGACTTAGCTTGTATTTCTGTTTTTGCCTCCTACGGTGACTCATTCATAACAGGGATCTGTCACTTGCCACAATTCTGTAATTTTTTTATGTGCTCTAGATGCCGCCATTCTCCTGAATCCATTGTTGTTTTTCTTTTGTTCCTGCTCCTCTCTGTTCCTGAGATACGGCTCCTTCTTCCTTTTGTATAAATCCATTCTCGGTAGCTAAGTGGGCGTGGTCATCAACTCTACTGTGTGGGCGTATTCTCACAGGCCTCGCCCAGTCAGATAATAAGACTAGATTTATATATAGAGATGAGGAGGTCATATTCAGGAACGGAGAGGCGCAGGAACAAAAGAAGAACAGTGCCAGATTCAGGAGAAAAGCCACATTACGGCAAATTAAAATATATTTATCTTTAAGGCAAATGACAGGTCTTCCTCGAAGGTGTTTTCATATGCCCAAATAAATATTTTAAAAAGACTGTTATAACTCATTAGACAGGGGCTATATGGTAATTTTACTTCAGAACATCTAGATCTTGCTATGTCACTGCTGCATCACAGTATAATGTAAGCGAATATGGTTGTGTTTTTTTTTCCTTTATCATTGTAGGGTTGTTACTTTTCCTCCACTGTCACTGCCACTTGTCCCTTCTTTTGGCCTCTGTAGGTTCTGTAGAAGAATATGAAGATCTGTAACATTTTATTAATCTGTAGAATTTTTTAACATTTTTCTGTTTCGCCATTACATTACATTTTGGACTTGTATCACAGAGAACCTCGATATGGTGGAGATGAGTTCAGGCTCATATTAGCTGAATAGCAAAATCCAGGCCACGTGCAAAATTGTGCTGAGCTTGCTGTTAGCGCGGTGAGGAATGCTTCGGCTCTGCAGGGACACTGCCATGCCTGGGACTGCTCCACATGAGTAATTACTAGCAGCTCCCATAGGAGTTTTTGCACAGGTTTACAAAACTCTTTGCAAATCTGACTAGTTAGGCTATGTGCAAAATAAGTTTTTTTAAGGATGTCAAAAACAACAGTTTTCTTTAGTGAAAACACTTCTTAGGCCGGTTTCACATTAGCGCTTTTTAAGCGCACGCACGGCCGGGGGTAGCTCCGCCCCCGAGCCGGCTCTCTGCCCGGCGTGCCCGCCCCTTGCTTGTAGCGCCGCCTTCTAGCGGACAGCGGCGCCTGCGATCGGCGCACCCTATCTTTAGCATAGGGTGCGCAGATCGTGCGCAGGCCGTGCGCTAGTTGCGCTTTGACCTGCGCTGCGCACTTTTGACGGTGCGCCGTGCGCGCCAAAATCGAACTTTTCGGATTTTGGCGCGCACGGCGCACCGTCAGAAGTGCGCAGCGCAGGCCAAAGCGCAACTAGCGCACGGCCTGCGCACGATCTGCGCACCCTATGCTAAAGATAGGGTGCGCCGATCGCAGGCGCCGCTGTCCGCTAGGAGGCGGCGCTACAAGCAAGGGGCGGGCACGCCGGGCAGAGAGCCGGCTCGGGGGCGGAGCTACCCCCGGCCGTGCGTGCGCTTAAAAAGCGCTAATGTGAAACCGGCCTTATTTGGGTATCTGCACGCAATGCCTTTTTCAGGTGGAATCTGCCTGGAAATTACCAGAAAAAGGACTAAAAAACATTAAAAAAGGAACATAGTGCACAGTAATGTATAAACGAAAGAGAGGTCACAAAATACATCTCATCGCCTTGAAAAACTCTACAGGTAAGCCGGCGTCTAAAATACGCCATGTACACATACCCTTTTGGAAGTTTTTGGAGGAGTTTTTAGTTTCCTAAAGCAAATTGAAAGCGTTTTGGAAATTAATTTTTACTTCATTGTTTTTTTGCAGCCTTTTGATTGGACGGTGCCTAGTTTGGAGTTGATGTCATCAAGAGTTGCTTTAAAGAAGTGACATGCACTTTTTTCCCAGTAGACATTTTTCAAAAACTAAAGTGGACAAAAAAAAACACACAAAAAAACAGCGGTAACTGCCAAAATTAAGGATTTTCTTTCCAAAAAAAGAAGAAGCAGATAAGGAAAACTCAAAAGACTGAACACACGGACAGCAAAATGATTTTACAAACAAAATGAAAATGGGAAGAGTCTTTCAAGCATTTTTGACTATTTTTCGGGTGGACATGCTCCAAAAAAAACTCCTCAGAAAGTGCAACGTGCCTATAACCTTCCATAGAAGACATGGGGAAATTGGGTAATAATGGCAACAACCGGCAGATGTAGAAGCCTCTATAGGGTACATACATATGTGAGTAAGGGTACCGTCACATTTAGCGATGCACCAGCGATCCCGACCACGATATGACCCGGACAGGATCGCTGGTGCATCGCTAAATGGTCGCTAGTGAGCTGCCAAACAGGCAGATCTCACCAGCGACGCAGCAATGCTCGGCGGTCATTACTTACCTGTCAGACGCGGCGATGAAGACGTCCTCCCGCCCGCATCCACACGTCGTTCGTCGGCGCCAGCAGGAATCCCAGCAGGAAGCGGCCAACGAGAAACGGCCCAGGACGTTCTCGCGCGATCAGCGATAGACAGCGGGGGAGCCGGTCGGAAGTAAGCATCACACATAGTGATATCACTAGTAATATTGCTGCTGCGTCACAAAATCGGTGACGCTTAAGCGATATCGCTAGCGATCTCGCTTAGTGTGACGGGGCCTTGAGTGTATTCCCAGCTGGTTGTGTAATCACGGCCACATTTGTAGCATTGTAGATCGAAATGCATGAAACTAGATGAGTAAGCAGAAAAGAAGACATAAGTGGAATTCATTAGATTTATCATGTGGCTGTAAGTCTCCAGGGAACCGGCGCTGAGCTGTAAAAAGAACAAGTAGAAGATTAAAATAGCAAATCATTACATTTACATAATTTGATCAATGTGCCATTCTACAAAATAAAGGCCAGTCCACGTTATATAGATCTACAAAGGAAGAAGGATGTAGCTGTAGTTGAGATTGTAGGACACAATGCCAGTCTGCTGCACATCTAAGGGTTCTGTTACACTTGCCGTCTTTTTTGCGGCCCGTCTCCGGCAAAAAGGGCCGCAAAAAACCTTCTCGAATCGCCGTTTTTCCCTGTTGTAACAAATTGGAGGAAAAAAAACGGTGATCCCCAAATACGGTGTACCGCAAAAACAAGCTACCATTGTTTTTGCGGTACCATTGATTTAAATGGAGGCGGTGAGCCATGAAAAATATCGAGTTATTTTTTCGCGACCGTAAATACGGCCCTCACGGCCTTACGGCACACGGCGCTCTGGTGTATTTTTGCGGGCCGTTTTTGCGGCCCCATAGAAATCTATTGGGGCCGCAAACACGGCAAGTGTAAAAGAACCCTAAAGCCAACAAAAAGCTGCCTTGTACTAGAAGAGGTTTAATTTTGCTTTTGTAGGGTGTAGGGTAATATTTTAAAGAGGTTGTCCACTTTTTCTAGATGATAATAACGATTTTTTTTATACGCTCATGTAAACTTCATCACATAAGCAACTGCTTTTTATAAAGTGACAAAATTAATACTATGCAGAATTAACGGTAATCCGAAAACCAAAGGTGACTTTAATACTAAATTTAATTCATAATCTAATCACTTTTCTAATATATTTCAGTTAAAAAAATTCTACCTTCCACTCTCTACTCTGACTTCCTGTCTGCTTGTGTTTTTTTTTTGTTTTTTTACTTCCAATGACATTTTGTTTGAGAATCCCAGTGCATTTTGGGGTACTCACACGGGACATCATCAAGGGGCAGAGGATGCGGTCACTGCCACAGCTGCTTTCCCCACCATGAAAAGAAGCATCCTCTGTTTCAGAGACTGGACTGGCCCCTGCCGGGTCAACTCTTCTCCTTAGAGCCAGCAATGGAGCGCACTGTCACTGTGCATTCAAAGGAATATAGCACAGAAAACTCATATTGAGTATGCATCAGAATTCATCCGGCAGTGGAAGGCTTATGGAACTACTGTTAGCCTTCCACGGCCTGGACAGCCTTTGAAAGTTTCCTCCCGTGCCGAGGCCAGGCTTGTCCGAAGAGTCAAGGCTAACCCAAGGACATTGGTTTCAGTCAATACCATAAGTAACATACTCCACCGCAATGGTCTCCGTTCCAGACGAGCCCGTAAGGTACCTTTACTTTCAAAGCGTCATGTCAAGGCTCGTCTACAGTTTGCTCATGATCACTTGGAGGACTCTGAGACAGACTGGTTCAAGGTTCTCTGGTCTGATGAGACCAAGATCGAGATCTTTGGTGCCAACCACACACGTGACGTTTGGAGACTGGATGGCACTGCATACGACCCCAAGAATACCATCCCTACAGTCAAGCATGGTGGTGGCAGCATCATGCTGTGGGGCTGTTTCTCAGCCAAGGAGCCTGGCCATCTGGTCCGCATCCATGGGAAGATGGATAGCACGGCCTACCTGGAGATTTTGGCCAAGAACCTCCGCTCCTCCATCAAGGATCTTAAGATGGGTCGTCATTTCATCTTTCAACATGACAACGACCCAAAGCACACAGCCAAGAAAACCAAGGCCTGGTTCAAGAGGCAAAAAATCAAGGTGTTGGAGTGGCCTAGTCAGTCTCCTGACCTTAACCCAATTGAAAACTTGTGGAAGGAGCTCAAGATTAAAGTCCACATGAGACACCCAAAGAACCTAGATAACTTGGAGAAGATCTGCATGGAGAAGTGGGCCAAGATAACTCCAGAGACCTGTGCCGGCCTGATCAGGTCTTATAAAAGACGATTATTAGCTGTAATTGCAAACAAGGGTTATTCCACAAAATATTAAACCTAGGGGTTGAATAATAATTGACCCACACTTGTATGTTTAAAATTTATTAAAATTTAACTGAGCAACATAACTTTTTGGTTTGTAAGATTTATGCATCTGTTAATAAATCCTGCTCTTGTGTGAAGTTTGAAGGCTCTAACTTATTTGCATCTTATCAAACCTGCTAAATCTGCAGGGGGTTGAATACTACTTGTAGGCACTGTATATATATATATATATATATATATATATAAATATATATATATATAAATTTATATTTCACAGAGTTCTTCATAGCAGAATAGCCGCTAATTAAATTGCCGGCTTCTATCAAATCATTCCCCAACCCGACATGAAATGACACATGGTTTACATTCAGTAAAGCATTTCATTTCATGTTTTTTTATATGTCCCTGACTAATAATTAGATGAGGGTTTGTGTGCAAAATTTGGGAGTTGTAGTTGTTATTTTAAGGGGTTAATTCGTTGTTAAAAAATGTGTGGGCTTCCCATTGCCCTGTAGCGATGGCGAATGGGTTAATCTAACAAAAGGTTAATGTCACCTTACAATCGAATGGTGACATTAACCCTTTGTTAGATTAACCCACTCTCCACCACCGGGTTGGGGAAAGATTTGATAGAAACCGGCAATTTAATTAGCGGCTATTCTGCTATGAAGAACTCTGTGAAATATAAATATATATATGTTTGTCACAATGACATGTATGTATATATATATATGTATTCTATGTGTATATATATATTCTTTCGTTTCTTTATTAAACCTGTCAGTGTGAGTTTACTGTATAGCGCACTTAATTGCCGGCTTTGGTAAAAGACACCGGGTTCGTATTTCTCACAAGTCACATGTGTGGTCTGTGTGTAATCCGCATTTTTTGCGCACCCATAGACTTGCATTGGCATACTATGGGCGTAGTAAGCTGACAATCGCAGCATGCTGCGATTGGCACGGACCGTAGAATACGGATGAGAAATATACGGCTGGTGCGAGTGACCCCATAGAGAATCATTGGTCCGTGTCTAATGCGTGCTTTTAGCGCCTCTCACTCGGCCGTATTCCTCGCCAGTGTGACCCCGGCCTTATATTCACACATGGTTTCTGAGGATTTTTGGGGGGGAGTGGATCCTCTACAAAATTCTTCTCACAAACTGCTTCACAATGGCTTGAAAAACCTTTCCTACTTAGATCTATGGAAAATCTGAATTGCTGTAAATGTTTTTTTTTTACCTTTTTTTCTTCTTAAGGGGTTTGGAAAAATGCGTTGTGAAAGAAGGTTGGATAAAAACGCTGAAAAAAAAAAACTGTGTGCACACGCCTTTAATGAGTTGAAACATTTAGGGTAATATTATTTCTCGCATGATGTAAATGCTATGGATTTTCCGCAGCAGAAAAACACATGAAATCCATTGAAACGTAATTGTGGAAAGAGAGCAGACATTCCGCACATTTAATTATTTGCACTGCAAAGCGAGAAATACGCAAGGACTTGCGCAGAATAAATTGTCATGAGGATTAAATCCACAGCGCTGCAGATTTTTTACGTAATAAATTCTCATTCACAATGCTGTTGCTGTAATGCAGAGCGGATTTTCTACAAGCGAATCTGCTGCTTATTTGCTGCTGATTTTCTTTGCGGACTTACAGTATGTGCTGAAAATCTGCATCTGCAGCATAATACGGCCCCAACTGAAATCTCATCAAATCTCATTTACATGGTTGTTGAAAATTTCTGTCTGGAAATTGTATGAATTTTACCTTTTGCAATAGAAATAATGAAATCTGCAACAAAATCCACATGTGCCACGTGCTGATTTTGCTGCGGAGTTTCCTGCGGATACGCTACTGATATGCTGCACAAAAACTGTGGGAACATTCGCTTCTGAGGTTAAGTGCCCACATTGTAGAAATGCTGCGGAAATGTCCGCAGCATTTCCGCAATTCCCCGCCGTGGGTAAAACGCATGCGGAATTCGTATGCGTTTTCTCGCAAAACACTAGCGTTTTGCCAGCGTTTTTAGCTTGCAGAATGCTTGCGCTTTCCAAGCGATTTGAAGCATCACTTGGAAAGGCGTTTGACAGGTTGGTCACACTTGTCAAGCATAGTGCTTGACAAGTGTGACCACCTTTTTACTATTGATGCTGCCTATGCAGCATCAACAGTAAAAGATAGAATGTAAAAAAAATATATATATATATGGTTATTCTCACCTTCCGACGGCCCCTGATCTCCTCAGCGACGCTCCCGGTACATTCCGGTCCCAGGGATGCATTGCAAGAATCACCCCAGATGACATCACGCTCGCGAGACGACGACGTCATCTCAGGTGATTCGTGCAATGCATCCCTGGGAACGGAAGATGCTGGCTGCGTGGCTGAGATGCAGGAAGGTCTCAGGGGGCCATCAGAAGGTGAGTATATCCCTGTTTTTTATTTTAATTCTATTTTCTACAGGAATATGGTACCCAGGGTCTGGAGGAGAGTCTACTCTCCTCCAGACCCTGGGTACCATCCGCACATGAAGCGCTCACTTTACGCATGGTGGGCATAGTCAAATGCGTAAAGTGAGTGTTTCAATGCAATCCTATGGCGGCGGAATCACCGCAATTCCGCAGGAATAATACACATGCTGCGGATTTTACCGCTATGCGATTCTGCAGCTGCAAAATCCGCAGCATGGGCACAGCAACTGCGGAATACCATAGGATTGCATGGGATGCATTTTAATAGCGTTTTTTAAGCATTTCCACTGCGTAAAAAAAAGTGGCAAAAACGCTTAAAAAACGCAACGTGTGCACATACCCTGGCTCCATGGGGAACCCAAGGTGAAACCTTGAGGCTTACAAAGGAGAACTGTTCTTAATTTTATAGCGTGTGACTTTCAGGCTGTGTGGCCACGTAGCATTTTTTAAGCATTTGTGCAGCGCTTTTAGACAAGCATTTCTGCTGCAAAAACACTTAAGAAAAGCATTCAATGGTTTTGTAATGAAAAACGCACATGTTGTGCCAATGGTGTGTTTTTAACTGCTGCGGAAACGCTTAGGGGTTAAAAACGCAGCATGTTCATTAATTTTGCGGAAACCATCAATTATATGGGCAAAAACGCTTAGGAAAACGCATGCAAAAATGCTTGACAAACGCTTACAAAAGCGCGCCAAAAAACGCATGCGTTTTCCCGGGAGCAGGGTGTGCGATTCTGCTCAGGTTTATTCTGCATGAGAATCGCTACGTGGGCACATAGCCTTACATTAAGGTGATTATGGGAAAATCTCTGTAAAAACCCCAACAATCCCTAGGGGCAATGTTTTTTTTTTTCAGATCAGTTCTATGGAAATAATATTAATGTAGAAGATATTTATGTGTTTTGTATATTAACCCTTTAGATACCAAAGAAGATTAGCATTGACTTAGCAACTGCAGGCTCCTAATACTCTAGGTGTCTGCGGTGCAGGATAGCACCGTCCCCGGGGGTCTAATTATAAGACGCTTATTTTAGAACCTGCTTTCAATGAAGAGTGGGTGTCAAAAGCACTTCACAAGCTTTAATCCTGAGACATAAATTAAGAAACATCTTTTCACATTCCTCTCGCTCTTGTTATCCTCATCATATGGATACAATAATACCAGTCATCATTGCAAAGGGACTTGTGAGTACTGAGTCAGGGAGGGTCGGGGAAATAGGGCTGGGATTGCTTTACTGCAGAGACCTAAAAGCCTATGTGTAATACATGAAAGCATGAGATACACACTATAGGGACTAAAGTATTGTGACACCACCACTCTACTGGGAAAGATTTTGTAGGTGCCTGTGGGAATTCTGCCCATTCACCCAGAAGAGCATTTTTGGGGTCAGACCCTGATGTTGGGGAGAGGCAGAGATCACAATCTCCATTCTAGTTCGTCCAAAAGGTGCTGGATGGGGCTGAGGTCTTGACTGTGTGCGGCCACACATGTTCTCTCTCTCTCCATGTCTGCATGGACCTTGTGCACTGGGCACATTCATGGGGAAAATAAAAGGGTCAACTGATCCCACAAAGCTGGAAGCTACAATTGTCCACAATGTCTTGTGCTGAATATTAAGCTTTCCCATTACTGGAATTCAGGGGCTGAGGCCACCCCCTGATAGCAGCACATAGCATTATCCTCCTTCACCATCTGTACAGCAGGCACAATGCAGTCAGGGGGTCACGTCCTGCTGGAATCACCAAACCCAGACTCCTCCATTTGCGAAGTGTGATATGTCACTGCACAGAACACATCTCATCCAGAGTCCAGTGGTGGCAGCTTTACACTACTCCATCCGATGCTCGGCATTGTGCTTGGTGATGTAAGGCTGCTTGCAGCTGCTCATCCTTAATGCTCCTCTGCAGGGGCACAATGTCTGTGCTGATGTTATACCAGAGAAGGTCTGGACTCTAAATTTATGGGGTCAGCAGAGTGGTGGTGACTTTTATGGTCTTTGTGCCTCAGCTCTGTAATGTTATGGGATCTCCCCTTCGTGGCCGAGTTGCTATGGTTCCTCCAACCTCTCAACAATATAACTTACAGCTGATGGGATATTTTGGAGGGAAGAAATGTCATGAACGGACTTGTCACCCCCGTAGAGAGTACTGCACCACCGGCCATTTTGCCACATGTTAGTAAAGACAAACAACATTGTGGGGGTCTGGAGGTTATACACCGGGAGGGTTGAGGGGCTAGATGTTGTACATTTGGGGCAATTGGACTAAATGAAAAGCACAAATTCATTAAGATATATGGGAATATTTTTGTTCATATAGTGTATCTAACATTGATGCAGTGATGGCCACGAATGAGTGACATTGCTCCAATCATTGTCATTCTTAACTGCCAGAGATACAGCCCTCAGCCATCCCATAGAAAATAAATTGTGATTAACAAAGAAAAAAGAAATAGGCCACAAAGCAGGGGATCGCCCTAGGAAGGAGATAGCATAAACAATTCACATTTTATTCAACACAGAAAAACAGACAAAAAATTGTTAAAAACATTAAAAATGGTCAAACATATGACACATATACACTTTGCACAAAGCTCATAATAGAGCAAACCACCTACCGCTAAACACTCCACAATGGGAAAATGACCCTAGGTCCATGTAAACAGCATACCAGAGTGTGAAAAAATACACCCCCTCAAACAGAAATATTTAACCATGCAGAAGGTAGAAAACACTCTCTGTGTAATAAAGGTGGACAATAAATTCATTACCTAAAAAGAGGGTTAACACTAATACCATAAGTCACCACAGATAGAGATATATAACTCAAGAAGTGTCTTGTCCGAATGCAATAAAAAAGAATATATTAGAGGCAAACGGTTTAAATCACCCCCTTTAAGAACATATATTGCACTGCTTCAAAAATACACATGAAGCATACAAATAACCCACATGGTCTAAGCCCCTGAACTAAGGAGAGAGAGGTATAGGCTAAAATAGCCTCCTACAATGGTCAGCACATGTTCACATTAGCGACGTACAAAACCCATGTAGAGAAAGGTATGGGCAAAAATAGCCTCCTACAATGGTCAGCACATGTTCACATTAGCGACGTACAAAACCCATGTAGGGAAAGGTATGGGCAAAAATAGCCTCCTACAATGGTCAGCACATGTTCACATTAGCGACGTACAAAACCCATGTAGAGAAAGGTATGGGCAAAAATAGCCTCCTACAATGGTCAGCACATGTTCACATTAGCGACGTACAAAACCCATGTAGAGAAAGGTATGGGCAAAAATAGCCTCCTACAATGGTCAGCACATGTTCACATTAGCGACGTACAAAACCCATGTAGAGAAAGGTATGGGCAAAAATAGCCTCCTACAATGGTCAGCACATGTTCACATTAGCGACGCACAAAACCCATGTAGAGAAAGGTATGGGCAAAAATAGCCTTCTACAATGGTCAGCACATGTTCACATTAGCGATGTACAAAACCCATGTAGAGAAAGGTATGGGCAAATGTAGCCTGATCATTGTAGGACGCTATTTCAGCCTATACCTTTCTCTACATGGGTTTTGTACATCGCTAATGTGAACATGTGCTGATCATTGTAGGAGGCTATTTTGCCCATACCTTTCTCTACATGGCAAATACACAACTTTAAGGTGTGCCACTAATAAAACCAACTCGTGCAGCAGACCTACATTGATTGAATAGAAACAGTTGATAAACACAAATAATAATAACCAATTGCTGCACCGAGGAGGTAATGATCGTGTACCTGATAATGCACCATAGGAAAATTACAGCAGGTTTAAATCCATTACTCAAACGTAACTCAGATAATCAAGTTACAAACACCTGTAGTGAATAACTATGCACTTACCCAGCTCCAGGCTTCCCCAGTCTCTAATCACGGGGTATCATCCCGATATGGTGGGTAGAAGATGGGCAATAGTAGTATGGCACTCTGGTGTCAAAATGGAGTGTACAGGGAAGCCATGCAGAGCCAGAGGCGCCCCCCCGGCTGGTGGCGTCCCTCGTTACTCGGTGAAAAAAATGTCCGACAATGCTCAGCAGCGTGTGATGTCACTGAGTTTCACACTCAGTGAATAAGCTTAGAACGAACTCGGTCAATACCCCTGGCTTTAAAGCCTGCGGGATTGCACTTGTGTTTTGAACGGAAGTGTTTTGGGATAGCCTTAAGAGTGCCAATGTCCGACACATCATGGGCGGCCTCAATGTCTCTTATATGCTTACGTATACGTAGTTCCCTAGATGTTGACCCAATATAAATCAATCCGCAGGGACACACTGCATAATATACCACGAATATGGTTCTGCAGGAAATATAATCCCTGATCTCATATATATTGAGGCCGTCCGATGAAGTGAAGGACACAGCCCGTTTTAAATTTTTGCAAGCAAGGCAATCACCACAAGGGAAAAAGCCAGTTCTAGAGGCACCAGCCCCCAAAACCCTAGGAATTTGTTTTACAAAGTGGCTCCTTACCAACATGTCTCGCAGATTTTTACTTCTTCGTGCCGTCATCAGAGGGCACTTTGGAAGGCAGCTCTGTAATATGAGGTCCGTTTGAAGAACCGACCAATGGCGGTTCAAAATTTCTCATAATGTCCCATCTGTGATTGAAAGTAGAGATGAATCTCAAATCTCCATCTGTATTCTCAGTTTTCAAACCTCTCATCCCCCCCATCAGTAGACCATCTCTAGAGGTACCCTTTGCTCTTACATAACCCCTCTTAATACAGTGGTTAACTGTAACCTCTCATTCTAAACCTCTCCCCAAGGTCCACGGCCTGTCTCTCAAACAAGGAATCTGTAGTACATATTCTCCTGGCCCTCAGAAACTGCCCTACTGGGATGGATCTGATCGTGGATTGCGGATGGGAAGAAGAGGCATGCAGGAGAGCATTAACAGGCGTCTCCTTGCGAAATAGATCAGTATGAATAAGACCATCCTCATGGACCTTAAGTGTGACATAGAAAAAGGAATTCCCTTGCATGATAAACATACGTGAGTTGTATGTTGGAGTCATTGCAATTCAGCTCCGACATAAAAAGATGTAAATCAGCAATTATACGGGCCCAGCCATATAAAGAGGATGTCATCGATATATCTATACCATCTTACAATTTGGGGAGCGGCGTGTGCGCCATCCAAAAATATGCTCCACTCCCAAAATACCAAAAATAAATTAGCATAAGATGGCGCACAAGCTGCTCCCATGGCAGTCCCTTGCTTCTGTAACAAAAATTTATCATTGAAAGTACATCACATCACCGCACCTTGATAAAGTGAACGCGAAATGCGCATCGGTCGCGGCGGGCTTTGGTCCAGTTCAGCACAATATGGGTAAGCACTATGCTTGAGAAACTGAATAGACTCCAGCTTATTGTCTGTGCACATGTTAAAGACTTTTATTAGCAGAGGTGTTAGCTATTTAACCCCTTATTGTCGCTTGTACTTCAGACAATTTAGCACTTTCTATTTTATTATTGGTGACCTTAGCCATCATTGCCTGATCCTTGTTTTGTCTATCTATTTATATACTTATATGTGTTTTGTCATTTTTGTGGAATTGTTAAATAAATTTACAATTTTTATATCAATATGGACTTTTTACTCCTTTGCGCCCTTTTTGTTTACAAGATTATACTATATGAGGAGGCTACATTGTATTCTATGGGGCGCTGCATTATATTCTATGGGGGGCTAGATTATATTGTATTGGGGCTTCATTATACTTTATGAGGGGGCTACATTATATTCTATTGGGGCTGCATTATACTACATGAGGAGGGCTACATTGTATTCTATGGAGGGGCTACATTATACTATATAAGGAACTGCATTATGTTCTATGGTGGCTGCATTATGCTCTGAAGGAGCTGCCATATATTCTATGAAGGGGCTGCATTATATTCTATGGGGGTTACATTATATTCTGTGGGGTGGCTGCATTATGCTCTAAGGGGTGGCTGCATTATACTAAAAGAGGGGGGCTGCATTATATTCTATGGGGGTTACATTATATTGTATGGTGGGGCTGCATTATACTCTGTGGGGAGGCTGCATCATACTATATGTGGGCTGCATTATACTGCATCGAGGACTATGGGGAATACATTATACTATATGAAGAACTATGTGGTTCATTATACTATGGGAAGTGAATTGTACTACATGGATGACTGGTGGTGTATTATGCTATATGGAGCACTATGAGGAATGTATTATACTATATGGAGGACTGAGCAGTGTATTTTAATATATGGAGGAGTGTATTATATTATATGGAGGACTGAGTGTAGGGCTATGAGGAGTGCTTGGTTTGAACAGCCATTCTGTGCTGACAGAGAGCCTTTAAAGAGGTGTCCAATACACTTGAAGGTTTTGACTCTGACTCACAACATTGTATATAACGTACCCAGTATTATATATCAGTATAATGTCAGCACGATTCTCCTGCAGAGCGGGTCCACTGTGGAATACACGCAGCGGGCATCCCGCAGTGGACTCGCTAGTGTAAAGCTACTCCAAGGTTGGTATCCAGGGATTCTGTTACAGGGAATCTGTCATTGATTTCATGGTGTCCTAACTAAGGGTAACAAAATAGTGACAGATCCCCATAGCAGAAAGCTGGGTCACTCAGTTGTACCAAAATCTTGTATTGGAAGCTCCAGCACATAATGATGAGTCCTGAATATTCATGAGTTCCTGACGTTCTCCGCCCCTGCTGCTAATTCAGTTAAACAAAAAAAAAAGCTGTAAATCAGGGGCCTGGTGTAGAGAAAGCCGAGAGCTTACGAACATCTGGACTCATCATTTTCTGCTGCCAGAAATTTATTTTCCTAATGAGATATAATACAAATATGTTTAACATCCCTGTCCTTATATTATATAAAAATGCTTATAGAAGCTGTAGAGTGGGCCCCTAGAGTTAATTCCCCTGGTGGGCCCTAGGCACCCCAGTCCGACCCTGATTAGAGGATATTCCCAACATTTTAAATGAACAGAATACAGGCTCTCAAAAAAGAACATCTGTATTCTGCTGAATTGCCAGGCAATGGCAGGACCCAGGAGGATTCTGTCCAGTGATAGCGTCACATTACGGAATGGTTATACGTTACTGTAACCCCCATACAGTTCTATGTGATGTTACCACGTCTGCAGCCAGAAAGGCAATGGGACCTTGTAGTGTTTTGGATCGATTGTTTAAAAATTGTTGCAAACTGTAACTTTAATTGAGAACTATGAAGGATCTAGTGTCCAAAAGCATCTGTGCAAGGACATGAATAATACAGTAAAGATGACAGAGGAGACAGCAGGATGTGGTGTAACTGCTTCAGTGCACGATACGTTATGTGATGCAGGTGTCAGAGATGTGGCCATGTTCTTATGCCCCATGTAGTAGCAGTGGGCGATTAGAGAGAATAATACAGAACTGAGCTGTAATACCAGACACAACCTATGGGCCAGTGTGGTGCTGTTTTTGGAAGAAATGAGCCATGTTTTTCTAATACTGGACAATCCCTTTAAAAAGGTTTTCCCATCTTATGATATTGTTGTCCAATAACTATGATGTGCCATCACTTTTTGATTAGTGGGGACCTTACCTCACTAATCCTTATGTGCCAAATCATTGCCTTCCTTTGTCTTGGTGCTCCCTATGATAATATATATGATAATAAAGTGATGGTATAATAGAGTAATATGCCCTCTCTTTTCCACGAAAATAAATCTGCGTCCATAGGATAGATATTAAATATAGAATCAATGGAAACTTAATAAGTAGCACCAACACCAATCATGAGGATCGGGGTCCCAAAGACCCCTGTGGCAGTGAGGCACTAGTGTTCATGAGTGAACAGTGCATTTTCAGGGACTGATGGAGACACCAATCCCGTAGATGTGAATGGAGCAGTGGCCACGCACGAGCGCTTGTGCCCCATTGACAAGGGGATTTTGGCACCTCCATTATCATGATCAGTTAAGACCCCTTATTTAGACCTCCATCAGTTTATCCTGTCCTGCTTATAAGTCATAAATGTACTTAGAGGGATTATCCCCTTAAAATGTAAGGTGAGTAACATGCAGCTACATAAAAAGGACTTCCTTGGGCTCTCACGTTTACAATCCATATTTCAGCTTTAGAAATCCCAGGCTTTGTATTAATTGCAATGACCTTCAATACCATTCTTCATACTCTATGGGGTTTTTCACTATTAAGTGTCAGATTAAAAGAGTTTTACATATTATATTAAATTACAGAGGAGAAGGAGTATTCAGTATTATGAGTCTCTATCCTAAAACTAATATTGGAGTCAAATAACATCTGAAGCCTGAAATCTCTCTTTACTTTTACTCTTCCGATAAAGTCTCAATGGAATTATGCAGCAGTCATCTTTACATCAAGGCAGAGACAGATGATGTCTCCAGTCTTTCTCATGAAGCCATGTCTGGTTCTTTTTTTATCATGCTGTGCAAAACTTTTAGGCAGGTGGGAAAAAATGCAGTGAGAATGCTTTAAAAAAATAGAAATGTTAGGTTTTTTTTGCCAATTAATAAGAATAAACTATGGTAAGTGATACGCAAACGAGAAATCTAAATGAAATCAATATATGGTGTGACCTCCCTTTGCATTCATCAGTTCTTCTACGTATACTTGCATACAGTTTGTGATGGCCCTCGGCAGAATGTTTGTGGCAAACATCTTGGAGAACTAACCACAGATCTTCTGTGGATCTAACTTGTGGATCTAGCTTCTGTGATCCCAGACAGATTTGATGATGCCAAGATCGGGGATTTGCAGGGTTGTATCATCACTTCCAAAACGCTTTCTTTTGATATGCCTTTGTATAACGAGAGACAGAGAGACAGCCAAAGATTCAGCTAAGACTTCCAAACATCCAGGGACTCTACAGGACTGCAGCCAATACATCATGGCTTCATCGCGTGGGAAACGGATCTATCATTCTAAGGAATGTCTGCTTAGGGGGACCTCGGCCCCAGCTGGAAGAATACAGATCTGCTTCATTGACCATTGCTGAACCATGGATGCGTTTGGAGAAAGCCATAATTGGGACCTGCCAGTTGCCTGGTTCCATGGTGATGTTCGGAGAAGCCAGGTTGTGACCCTCCAGTCAACTGGCCTTGTACCTGAATGGACTGTCATCTTCCTACACTTGTCGTTACCTCCTCTCTGTGTGCGTGCCACAGGTGGGGTAGTCGACCCTTGAAGCTCTGAAGTCACAGCTGCTCTTATCCCAGCGAGTTAGCAGAAGAGTGAGACTATGTAATGTGCACCATCTTAGGGTATTTTGCCGGGACTGTTCTACGTGTTATGTACCTGTTTTGTGGTTCAATAAAGTGTTGCCACAATGTTTTACCCTCACCCTGTGATGTCTGAGTAGCATCATGCCCAAGTTAAAAGGAGAGCGGGCGTTCGGCAGGACGATCCCTTGTCCGTGCGGTTTTGACTATCTGACCGGGGATGTCCGTCGAACCCCCCCCATGTCTCCACACCCAGCTAAAACCTACCTCCTGTTACAGCCAATTATTTCATATTTTGACTCCAGTCCGGAGCACCTCGTGGTATTTTTATGCACCCTTGGTATTTTGTTGTCCTGCAGAGTTGAGTTACTTGGCTTTGTCTCCACGTCAAGTATGGTTTTGGCTGCAGTTCTTCAATGAAGACCACTTCTGACCAGATTTATCTGAACAGTAGATGGTCCCACAGGTTTCTGCTCATTCAGAACTGATGCCACTGCTGGACATTTTGCAGGAAAAGTAAGCATGATGTGTCTTTCATCTGCTGCACTGCAATCACTGTTTCTATGTTCCCAATGTTGTCCACTTCTTGAAGTTCGCAATGCTGTGAAATAAAGATAGATATTTATCCATCACGCAATTTAATCATGGAGGCTTCTGATCTGCTAAAAATGCATTGTGGGGCAGGAGAACGACCCCAAACACACAGCCAATGTCATTAAGAACTATCAGCGTAAAAAAGAGCAATAAGTCCTGGAAGTGATGATATGGCCTCACCATTATCGAGTCTCTATGGGATTACATGGAGAGATAGCACTATATAAGCAAATAATGCTATCATATTCCACAGCACTTTACATACATTGTGATTGCTGTCCCCAATAGGACTCACAATCTAAAATCACTATCAGTATGACTTTGGAGTGTTTGTGGAAACCAGAGAACCCAGATGAAACCCACACAAACACAGGGAGAACATACAAACTCCTTGCAGAGCAAGGCTGCAGTGCTAACCACTGAGCAATCGTGCTGCCCAAGATATATGGATCTGCACAAGTCTAATACACAGGAGATCTTGGGGGAAGTCCTCCAAGATGTTTGGAGCAACCTCCCTGTCGAGTGCCTTTAAAAACTATGTATATAGATATATACACATAGTTGTTGTGAACTCGCTTTCTGGCCTATCTCTGGTTAGTAGTGAAGGTAGTGGAGCTGGTTATGTTGATAGAGGGGTTGCGAGTTCTCTTCCCGGGCTCCCTCTGGTGGTTACTGGAGGTAATGGAGCTGATCTAATTAACAGAGGCCTGCCACCTGATAATGAGGAGGATGACTGGAGGTCTGGAGTTTCTGACTGGATTTAAGACAGCCGACTCCCTCTATCCCTGCTGGTGATTTTTTTTCCTGCCTCCTGAGGTCTTAGTTTCCAGCTCAGTCCTTGCATGCTCAAGCTAAGTGTTCTTTTGCTATTGTTCACATCTGATCTGGTTTTGTCTATTTCAGTTTTGTGTGGTCAGCCAGCTCCGGCTGGGGCTGTGCTGAATTTCCATCCTTATGTTACTGTTTGTGCCAATTTGTTTTTGTCCCTTATTAGATTGGCCTCTTTTTGCTCTTCTTTCAGAATATACCAGAGTGCTGATATAGTGGGCGAAGTCTAGTGACTTCAGTATTTTTTCTATCAGACGTGTTGGGCATTTTTTGCAGGGTTTTTTGCGTGATTGCAGACAGAGTCTTTCCTTTCCTGTCCTGTCTAGTTAGTGTGGGCCCCATCGTTTGCTCAGTCTATTTTCCTACCTGCATTTGTGTTTTCATCTTGTCTCACCGACAATATATGTTTGGGGGCTATCTATTCCTTTGGGGTCTGCTCTGGGGCAGTTTAGATTCCCCCTTTCTTGCTTTAGCGTTAGTTCTCCGGCTGTGCCGAGGCGTCTTGGATAGTGTTGAGCATTCCGATACCGCAAGTATCGGGTATCGGCCGATACTTGCTGTATCGGAATTCCGATACCGACTTCCGATATTTTTTCAATATCGGAAGTCGGCATCGGAATCGGAAGTTCAAAGTTGATTGACAGCCTGACGTCATCATGATGCGGTGTGTGTGCGCATCATGATGCGCCGTCATTTCGGGCCTTCCGGGGGTCTCTGCCGGCCTGCCGGGGGGCTGTGCCGGCCTGCCGGGGGGCTGTGTGGACTGCCCGGGGTCTGTACCGGCCTGCCGGGGGGCTGTGCCGGCCTGCCGGTGGTCTGTGCACCCTGTGGGGGTCTGTGCCGGCCTGCCGGGGGGCTGTGCCGGCCTGCCGGGGGGCTGTGCTGATGTCCGGGGGTCTGTGCAAGCATCGTCCGATGGGACTACAAGTCCCATCTGGCGATGCCTGCTACCATGACAGTGATTGACACATTAGCCAATGATGGGACAGTAGTAGTCCCATCATCCGGCTAATGTGTTAAATGTTAAAAAAAAAAAAAAAAATACTACATACATACTACATGCATGCTACATACATACTACATGCTACATACATACTACATACATACTACATACATACTACATACATACCACATATATACTACATACATACTACATACATACTACATACATAACACATATATACTACATACATACTACATACATACTACATATATACTACATGCATGCTACATGCATGCTACATGCTACATACATACTACATATATACTACATACATACTACATGCATGCTACATACATACTACATGCTACATACATACTACATATATACTACATGCATGCTACATACATACTACATGCTACATACATACTACATATATACTACATACATACTACATACATACTACATGCATGCTACATACATACTACATGCTACATACATACTACATATATACTACATGCATGCTACATACATACTACATGCTACATACATACTACATATATACTACATACATACTACATATATGCTACATACATACTACATATATACTACATGCATGCTACATACATACTGCATGCTACATACATACTACATGCTACATACATACTACATATATGCTACATACATACTACATATATACTACATGCATGCTACATACATACTGCATGCTACATACATACTACATGCTACATACATACCACATATATACTACATACATACTACATGCATGCTACATGCTACATACATACCACATACATACTACATACATACTACATACATACTACATGCTACATACATACTACATATATACTACATGCATGCTACATACATACTGCATGCTACATGCATGCTACATACATACTACATACATACTACATGCTACATACATACCACATATATACTACATACATACTACATACAATACATTCATACAATACATACATAGACATACAGTACATATAACATAGAGTAACATACTTACCAATACTTGTCACATTGTTCCCCGAAGCCATTGTCTTTTACGGAATAAATATTAACATAACAAACCACAAAAATACTCACCCACGATCCGAAGCAGTCCACGAGTGTGTCCCATGACGATCTTGGGTAGAGAACTGCAGCATCAGCTGTTGCTGCCGTTCTCTACGGGCTGCAGGAATCCAATGACGGAAGGTAGGTATCCTTCCGCACTGTATTCCTCCGCCACTTAAAAAAAAAAAAGTCCCTAGTCTCACTTTATGCCATTGCTGTGTGGGAAATTCCCACGCAGCAATGGCATAAAGTGAGACTAGGGACTTTTTTTTTTTAAGTGGCGGAGGAATACAGTGCGGAAGGATACCTACCTTCCGTCATTGGATTCCTGCAGCCCGTAGAGAACGGCAGCAACAGCTGATGCTGCAGTTCTCTACCCAAGATCGTCGTGGGACACACTCGTGGACTGCTTCGGATCGTGGGTGAGTATTTTTGTGGTTTGTTATGTTAATATTTATTCCGTAAAAGACAATGGCTTCGGGGAACAATGTGACAAGTATTGGTAAGTATGTTACTCTATGTTATAAGTACTGTATGTCTATGTATGTATTGTATGAATGTATTGTATGTAGTATGTATGTAGTATATATGTGGTATGTATGTAGCATGTAGTATGTATGTAGTATGTATGTAGCATGCATGTAGCATGCAGTATGTATGTAGCATGCATGTAGTATATATGTAGTATGTATGTAGCATGTAGTATGTATGTAGTATGTATGTAGTATGTATGTGGTATGTATGTAGCATGTAGCATGCATGTGGTATGTATGTAGTATATATGTGGTATGTATGTAGCATGTAGTATGTATGTAGCATGCAGTATGTATGTAGCATGCATGTAGTATATATGTAGTATGTATGTAGCATATATGTAGTATGTATGTAGTATGTATGTAGCATGCATGTAGTATATATGTAGTATGTATGTAGCATATATGTAGTATGTATGTAGCATGTAGTATATATGTAGTATGCATGTTGCATGCATGTAGTATATATGTAGTATGCATGTTGCATGCATGTAGTATATATGTAGTATGTATGTTGCATGTAGTATATATGTAGTATGTATGTTGCATGTAGTATATATGTAGTATGCATGTTGCATGCATGTAGTATATATGTAGTATGTATGTTGCATGTAGTATATATGTAGTATGCATGTTGCATGCATGTAGTATATATGTAGTATGTATGTTGCATGTAGTATATATGTAGTATGCATGTTGCATGCATGTAGTATATATGTAGTATGTATGTTTCATGTAGTATATATGTAGTATGTATGTTGCATGTAGTATATATGTAGTATGAATGTAGCATGTATGTAGTATGTAGTATGAATGTAGCATGTATGTAGTATGCATGTTGTATGTATGTAGCATGTAATTTTTTTATTTTTTTTACATTCAACACATTAGCTGGATGATGGGACTACTACTGTCCCATCATTGGCTAATGTGTCAATCACTGTCATGGTAGCAGGCATCGCCCGATGGGACTTGTAGTCCCATCGGACGATGCCTGCACAGACCCCCGAAGCCTGCACAGCCCCCCGGCAGGCCGGCACAGCCCCCCGGAGCCTGCACAGCCCCCCCGGCAGGCCGGCACAGCCCCCCGGCAGGCCGTCACAGCCCACCGGAGCCTGCACAGCCCCCCTGGCAGGCCGGCACAGCCCCCCGGCAGGCCGGCACAGACCACCGGAGCCTGCACAGACCCCCTGGCAGGCCGGCACAGCCCCCCGAAAGGCCCGTACAGACCCCAGAGAGGCTGTACAAGGGAAAAACAGGATTTTTCTTATTCCGATACCGGAAGTCCCATAGACTTGAATGGGACTTCCGGTATCGGAATCGGCGATACCGATACTTTTTTTTAAGATCGGCCGATCCATTCCGATCCGATACTTTGAAGTATCGGACGGTATCGCTCAACTCTAGTCTTGGATCATCGTAGGCACGCTCCACGGCTACTGCTAGTTGTGTGGATAGGATCAGGGGTCTGCAATCTGCTTAGTTACCAACCTCTCTGGTTTTCTGTGGCTTAGCTTGGTCTTGCTTTCCTCCTCGGTGACTCAATCATAACACTTCCTTGTGCAAATGAGAATAAAGATGATCCTTCTACAATGTGACAGCCCTTGAGATATTTGTAGACAGCTATTAAGTCTCCTCTCAGTCTTCTCTTTTGCAAGCTAAACATTCCCAAATCATAACATATAGTACTATCCATGGTGTTATTATACAGTATAATGTATAATCAGTATGCAATAAGCACATAATATGAATTTCAATTTTTTGACATTGCAATGGTTTATATTGGCTGAGTACATATTCTTTAATGTTTTATTACTTATAATCCGTAGTGTATTTATAGTTTTATAGTATATTTTGCAGGGAATGAACATGCATATTTTCAGCAGTAGATCAGCGTTTGAGTTGCATTCTCTGGTGTAAATTATTCCTTCGATTCTTGAAGCTTTCCTTTGTGTACAAATGAGCAATATTTCCTTCCTGAGTGCACATCTGGATGTTTCACCACATGGTCAGTCCAGGTCATAATAACCTTGTCCTCATTATGCCGGTTCTGCACCACAAAGCTTTTAGGATCTTTCAATGTTAGTAGTACAACAGCCTTACCCGTCTGTGCTCCGGCACTGGCTGCCTCTGCTGTCGGGCACAGCCACTCCATTTCAGTGGGCAAGACAACAGTGTCGGGGATACTCTCGTATCAACTCCTGTGAAGTGGGAGCGTTCGCCGTTTCCCCTGAGCGGTATGAGCACCATCCAGTCCTAAATATTAATTTTACAATACAAGTAAATATAAGTCCTTGATTATCGCTGGGAGCCAGTCAGCGGACTAATGTCAGAGCCGGTTTGATTGCCACATTTCCTTTAGTACGAACGCTATTCCCTGAAAATAAACTTCTGGGGGTCTGAGCAAGTATATTTTCCAGTTATTGTGTTGTACTACAGCTGATATTGGATTGACCCAGTGGCTCCTGTTCAGCGTTTATTCTGCCATTTGGATACCACTTTAGATTAGACCCCTGGGCTGTGTGTTTACTCTTCTTTCTGACCCCCTGGACTTGAATACGGCTTTTCCTGACAACCATTTTGGCGTCTGATTCTGTAATTGCCTCTGCATTTCTGGTTCTAACCCGGCTAACTGACACTGGTTCCTTCAGCTTCCACCACCAGCAGTTTTTCCATAAATGCAACTGAAGGCTAGATCCCTCTATAGGGGTGAAAAGTTGGAAATATGAGAATCTACTAAGTGGAGTTGCTTGCACCAGGTCTGTCCCTGGCAGACCATCTGGGTTTATGTAGCAGTAATGCAATGCCATCAGCAGACGTGACGTAGACACTACCACAAATACAAATCTAGAAGGCTTACAGCATATGTACAGGCAACGAAAAAAAAGTAACATTTCTTTGTTGGCATTGACGTTCCAAGGTCAGTGTCTCAGCATTTTGCTACTGTATTTAATTTTAGAGTTTTCCTATGGCAACACTTCCGGCTCAGACTTGTTATGCAGACAGTTTAAATATGTCAATTGCTGTGTACATTCATTAAAGATAAGCAAACGTTGTGAAATTGGAACATGCCAGCATAGTGAATTTTTTTTCCACAAAATCGATTTGCATTGGATCGTAGCCTGCGATTGTCCGGAAAAGACGAATACCACTATGTCACGTGGTGGTCGCAGGGTATTATAGGGAGAACTGCGCAGCCAGGCCTGGGGTTGTGTGAGCCCTCTGCAGCTCATGCAATCTTTTGTAATGCGTAGGATGGCAGCTAGTCTTCTTTTGGTGATTTGCATCAAATTGCAAATTGTTTGATTCATCAAATTACCTAAAATTTGGTTCATATAGAATCGAGTAGCTCATCTCTAACATTGATGTTTAAATTACAATGGTTGAGGTTCTTATGAAGGTTCTGGTGCTTACGGCAAGGGTCAACCATCACACTACCAGATGGGAAGTCATATGGACAACAGAGAAGAGCTGGGGATTTGGAAACTGAGAAGAGGACTGAAAACTATTTTTAAGTTTTCATTTACATTCACTCCTTGAAGTTCTTCTTAAAGGGTCTACTAGGACTTTATAATTTAGCATAGGTTATCAATTTCAGATTGGTGGGGGTATGAAACCCAACAACTCAACTTCATTTGGCACCAGAAGTGATCGATTCTACTATGCAACTGATCACTTCCAGCTTTCGACAAGACCAGGAACACCTGATCAGCCGTGAAGCCACGTATTGCACCTTCACCGATCTGGTATTGATGGCCGATCCTAAGGATGCTCCATTAGTATAAACTCCTGGACAACCAGTTTAACTGTTATAAGGTGTGAACATTTCCTTGAAGGAAGTGTGATTGTAAAGTGTATCTTTACTCAGCACTTTCCTTCTGATACTTTGCACCCAATAAAACCTTTGAGAAGATTTATAAATAAAATCATACAACACAAGTCATCTATAAACGTAGAAACAGCTCTGATTACCAGCACAGGATTGCTGCATAGTTTGAGTTACACATAAAGTGAGGGAAAAAACAAAAATGGAAAGCGCACATAGGGTGTATTGTCTTGAAGAACCACAATAGCAAGCAAGCTCAATCAGTTAGACTCACCTGCTGAAGTTGTGTGAGTCACAACAAACTGGGAATCACTCATAAAGGTCCGGTCGTCGCTGGTATCCCGCTGGTAGTAAATGAAACAAATCCAAAGTGGAAAAAAGAGCCGGGCTAAATAAACCGCGCTGACCAGAAAAAAACGCACCTTCGGCAGTCCATATAATAAAAAACTTCTTTAATAAGCCTACGCGTTTCGTGGCAAAACCAGCCACTTCATCAGGGCATAAAAAACAATCACAAATTTCAGGATATAAATACAATCACAAACTGTTTCAATACACCTTTCTTTGACATCATTTCCTGTGGAAACACCCATATATCATATAAAACCATGTAGATAAATAAAAAATGCTTAAATATTGTGATTAAAATCCAATAAAATATCTATCAATATCATGAAAATTTTATACACCAAAATAACAAAAAAATATATGATAAAATAAAATGCAAAAAAAATGAACTCGAACCCACCACTTCAGAACAACTCAAAAATGTAGTTTATGTGTCTTAGCCCACTGGACCACACCAAATCCACAAACACCTTGAGATCCTCATATGTAACAAATACCCCACTCATTTAATTATTTCACCAAAATATGTCTAAAAAAGGTCACTAATTTCATTTAAACCCATTGGTTAGAGTGTATTTAATTTATATATCCAATAAGTTTCCTTTCTTTTTAAATTTTGTATTCTATTCGGGGTATGTTCGGATACATGATCTATGGGAAGCACCATCAGAGACACAGAACCCTGATGGAACACTGCGCAGTGACGGGACAAACCATGTTTCATATATCCCTTCCGAATGTTAAACCTATGGGAATTAATCCTCTTATGTAAAGGTTGAGATGTCCTACCTACATATTGCTTCCCACATTTGCATTGAATCAGATAGATGACAAAACTGGTCATACACGTCATCCTATATCTGATCCTAAATTCCCCACTCGGTTAACTAAAGGAGTGGAATCTATCAGTAGAATCAATTACAGATCTACAACACTGACAGCCTTTCCTGTTACATTGAAAAGCGCCTTTTTTCTCCTGTAGTATACTACTGCTTAGTGAAATATCCCTTGAGGAGATAACACTTGGGGCTAAAATATTCTTAATGGTGGGAGCCCTCCTAAAAATCAACCCCGGCTTCTGATCCACCACTTTATTCAGAACTGGATCATTTAAAACAATTTTCCAGTGTTTTTCCAATATGCTACGAATCTGAGAATTCTGTACAGAAAAAGTGGTTATAAAATTCGCATCATAATTATCCACACCTCTATCAATCTTACGGGAATAAATTAAATCCTTTTGAGTCAAATTTTTTGCTGATTTATATGCTCTTTTTATCAGTCTGGAAGGATAATTTTTTTCTTGAAATCTATTTAATAAAACTTTGCTCCCCTCCTCAAAGGTTATATTTGAGGAGCAATTTTTTCTAATCCTAGTATATTGATTGCGGGGAATATTATTAAGCCAAGGTTTATAATGGCCACTATTATAGTGAACATAGCCATTGGCATCAACCTTTTTAAAATAATTCCTAGTAAAAACCTTCCCAGAATTGTCTGCATAAATAATGAGATCCAAAAAAATAACACTCTGCTTATCAATCAGTGGAATCAATTCTATACCCCAACAATTATTAGTCACCCCTTCTAGAATCTAGAGAATGATGTCAAAGAATTTCTAGATGGGGTGACTAATAATTGTTGGGGTATAGAATTGATTCCACTGATTGATAAGCAGAGTGTTATTTTTTGGGATCTCATTATTTATGCAGACAATTCTGGGAAGGTTTTTACTAGGAATTATTTTAAAAAGGTTGATGCCAATGGCTATGTTCACTATAATAGTGGCCATTATAAACCTTGGCTTAATAATATTCCCAGCAATCAATATACTAGGATTAGAAAAAATTGCTCCTCAAATATAACCTTTGAGGAGGGGAGCAAAGTTTTATTAAATAGATTTCAAGAAAAAAATTATCCTTCCAGACTGATAAAAAGAGCATATAAATCAGCAAAAAATTTGACTCAAAAGGATTTAATTTATTCTCATAAGATTGATAGAGGTGTGGATAATTATGATGCGAATTTTATAACCACTTTTTCTGTACAGAATTCTCAGATTCGTAGCATATTGGAAAAACACTGGAAAATTGTTTTAAATGATTCAGTTCTGAATAAAGTGGTGGATCAGAAGCCGGGGTTGATTTTTAGGAGGGCTCCCACCATTAAGAATATTTTAGCCCCAAGTGTTATCTCCTCAAGGGATATTTCACTAAGCAGTAGTATACTACAGGAGAAAAAAGGCACTTTTCAATGTAACAGGAAAGGCTGTCAGTGTTGTAGATCTGTAATTGATTCTACTGATAGATTCCACTCCTTTAGTTATCCGAGTGGGGAATTTAGGATCAGATATAGGATGACGTGTATGACCAGTTTTGTCATCTATCTGATTCAATGCAAATGTGGGAAGCAATATGTAGGTAGGACATCTCAACCTTTACATAAGAGGATTAATTCCCATAGGTTTAACATTCGGAAGGGATATATGAAACATGGTTTGTCCCGTCACTGCGCAGTGTTCCATCAGGGTTCTGTGTCTCTGACGGTGCTTCCCATAGATCATGTATCCGAACATACCCCGAATAGAATACAAAATTTAAAAAGAAAGGAAACTTATTGGATATATAAATTAAATACACTCCAACCAATGGGTTTAAATGAAATTAGTGACCTTTTTTAGACATATTTTGGTGAAATAATTAAATGAGTGGGGTATTTGTTACATATGAGGATCTCAAGAGGTTTGTGGATTTGGTGTGGTCCAGTGGGCTAAGACACATAAACTACATTTTTGAGTTGTTCTGAAGTGGTGGGTTCGAGTTCATTTTTTTTGCATTTTATTTTATCATATTTTTTTTGTTATTTTGGTGTATAAAATTTCCATGTAGATAGATATTTTATTGGATTTTAATCACAATATTTAAGCATTTTTTATTTATATACATGGTTTTATATGATATATGGGTGTTTCCACAGGAAATGATGTCAAAGAAAGGTGTATTGAAACAGTTTGTGATTGTATTTATATCCTGAAATTTGTGATTGTTTTTTATGCCCTGATGAAGTGGCTGGTTTTGCCACGAAACGCGTAGGCTTATTAACCCCTTTCTGCCATCCGACGTACTATCCTGTCCATGTGCCCTGGGCCCCTATGCCCATGGACGGTATAGTACGTCGGCGCGATCAGCGGCGCCCACGTGGTGAGCGCCGCTGATCGCGGCCGGGTGTCAGCTGATTATCACAGCTGACACCCGGCACAATGTGTCAGGGGCGGTCACGGACCGCCCCCGACACCTTAACCCCTTGCACACCGCGATCAAACATGATCGCGGTGTACCGGGGGTTAAAGGGAAGCATCGGCAGGGAGAGGGCTCCCTCCGTGCTTCCCTGAGCCCCCCACGGCAGCGCAATGCGCAGCGCTGCTGCGGGGGGCTCCTTTCCTCCAGGCCCCCGAATCCAAGATGGCGACGGGGGCCTTCGGGGGCCTGAGGAAGCTGGCTTCCTCAGTGCCTGCAAAGCGCAGGCATGAGGAAGCCTTCTGCAGTGCCTGTGTCAGATCGCTGATCTGTCACAGTGATCTGTGATGTGACAGATCAGCGATCTGTCACAGGACAGTGATGTCCCACCTGGGACTATTTAATAAAGTAAAAAAAAAAATAAAAAAAAGTGTTAAAATAATTAAAAAAAAATCGCCAAATAAATTAGAAAAAAAAATATATATATTCCCCCAATAAATCCATTTTTTGGAAATAATAAAAAAAAAACAATAAAAGTACACATATTAGGTATCGCCGTGTCCGTAATGACCCACCCTATAAAACTGTCCCATTAGTTAACCCCTTTAGCGAACCCCTTAAAAAATAAAAATAAAAAACGAAGCAAAAAATAATGATTTATTATCATACCGCCAAACAAAAAGTGTAATAACGCGCGATCAAAAAGACGCATATAAATATCCATGGTACCGCTGAAAACGTCATCTTGTCCCGCAAAAAACGAGCCACCATACAGCATCATCAGCAAAAAAATAAAAAAGTTATAGCTCGCAGAATAAAGCGATGCAAAAATAATTATTTTTTATATAAAATAGTTTTCATTGCATAAAACCGACAAAAACATAAAAAAACTACCTAAATGAGGTATCGCTGTAACCGTACTGACCCGAAGAATAAAACCGCTTTATCAATTTTACCGCACGCGGAACGGTGTAAACGCACCCCCCCAAAAGAAATTCATGAAACGCTGGTTTTTGTTCATTCTGCGTCCCAAAAATAGGAATAAAAAGCGATCAAAAAATGTCACGTGCCCGAAAATGGTACCAATAAAAACGTCAACTCGTCCCGCAAAAAATAAGACCTCACAAGACTCGGTGGGTCAAAATACGGAACAATTATAGCTCTCAATATGTGGTGATGCAAAAACTATTTTTACAATAAAAAGCGTCTTTTAGCGTGCGACAGCCGCCAAACATAAAAACCGCCATAAATAGTAAATCAAACCCCCCGATATCACCCCCTTAGTTAGGGAAAAATAATAAAATTAAAAAAAAAGTATTTATCTCCATTTTCCCATTAGGGTTAGGGTTAGGGTTAGGGCTAGGGTTAGGGCTAGGGTTAGGGCTCAGATTAGGGTTAGGTGTGTGTTGGGGGTGGGGTGGAGTTATAATTGGGGGGTTTCCACTGTTTGGGCACATCAGGGGCTCTCCAAATGCAACATGGCGTCTGATCTCAATTCCAGCCAATTCTGAGTTGAAAAAGTCAAATGGTGCTCCTTCCCTTCCAAGCTCTGCCATGCGCCCAAACAGTGTTTTACCCCCACATGTAGGGTATCAGCCTACTCAGGACAAATTGCAAAACAATTTTTGGGGTCCAATTTCTCCTGTTACCCTTAGGAAAATAAAAAATTGGGGGCAAAAATATCATTTTTGTGGAAAAAAATGATTTTTTTATTTTCACGTCCGAGTGTTATAAACTTCTGTGAAGCACTTGGGGGTTCAAAGTGCTCACCACACATCTAGATAAGTTCCGTGGGGGGTCTAGTGTCCAAAATGGGGTCACTTGTGGGGAGTTTCAATAGTTTAGATACATCAGGGGCTCTCCAAACGCACATGACACCCGCAGACCATTCCATCAAAGTCTGTATTCCAAAACGTCACTGCTTCCCTTCCAAGCCCCGACGTGTGTCCATACAGTAGTTTTCTCCCACATATGGGGTGTCAGCGTACTCAGGTCAAATTGGACAACAACTTTTGGGGGTCCAATTTCTCCTGTTACCCTTGGGAAAATGAAAAAATTGGGGACTAATTGATCATGTTTCTGGAAAAAATACGATTTTTTTATTTTCATGCCCTGGCATTATAAACTTCTGTGAAGCCCTTGGGGGTTCAAAGTGCTCACGTCACATCTAGATAAGTTCCTTAGTGGGTCTAGTTTTCAAAATGGGGTCATTTGTGGGGGGTTTCCACTGTTTAGGTACATTAGGGGCTCTCCAAAGGCAACATGACACCCGCAGACCATTCCATCAAAGTCTGCATTCCAAAACGTCACTACTTCCCTTCCGAGCCCCGACGTGTGCCCATACAGTAGTTTTCTCCCACATATGGGGTATCAGCATACTCAGGACAAATTGGACAACAACTTTTGGGGTCCAATTTCTCCTGGTACCCTTGGGAAAATAAAAAAATGGTGACTAAAAGATCATGTTTGTGGAAAAAATACGAATTTTTTATTTTCACGCCTGGGCGTTATAAACTTCTGTGAAGCACTGGGGGGTTCAAAGTGCTCACCACACATCTAGGTAAGTTCCCTGGGGGGTCTAGTTTACAAAATGGTGTCATTTGTGGGGGGTTTCCACTGTTTAGGTACATTAGGGGCTCTCCAAAGGCAACATGACACCCGCAGACCATTCCATCAAAGTCTGCATTCCAAAACGTCACTACTTCCCTTCCGAGCCCCGACGTGTGCCCATACAGTAGTTTTCTCCCACATATGGGGTATCAGCATACTCAGGACAAATTGGACAACAACTTTTGGGGTCCAATTTCTCCTGGTACCCTTGGGAAAATAAAAAAATGGTGACTAACAGATCATGTTTGTGGAAAAAATACGAATTTTTTATTTTCACGCCCGGGCGTTATAAACTTCTGTGAAGCACTGGGGGGTTCAAAGTGCTCACCACACATCTAGATAAGTTCCTTGGGGGGTCTAGTTTACAAAATGGTGTCATTTGTGGGGGGTTTCCACTGTTTAGGTACATTAGGGGCTCTCCAAACGCAACATGACACCCGCAGACAATTCCATCAATGTCTGCATTCCAAAACGTCACTACTTCCCTTCCGATCCCCGACGTGTGCCCATACAGTAGTTTTCTCCCACATATGGGGTATCAGCATACTCAGGACAAATTGGACAACAACTTTTGGGGTCCAATTTCTCCTGGTACCCTTGGGAAAATAAAAAAATGGTGACTAAAAGATCATGTTTGTGGAAAAAATACGAATTTTTTATTTTCACGCCCGGGCATTATAAACTTCTGTGAAGCACTGGGGGGGTCAAAGTGCTCACCACACATCTAGATAAGTTCCTTAGGGGGTCTAGTTTCCAAAATGGTGTCATTTGTGGGGGGTTTCCACTGTTTTGGTACATCAGGAGTTTTCCAAACGCGACATGGTGTCCGATCTCAATTCCAGCCAAAAACGTCAAATGGCGCTGCTTCCCTTCCGAGCTCTGCCATGCGCCCAAATAGTGGTTTACCCCCACATGTGGGGTATCAGGGTACTCAGGACAAATTGCACAATAACTTTTATGGTCCTGTTACCCTTGGAAAAATAAGAATTGAGGGTGAAAAGATCATTTTTGTGGAAAAAATATGATTTTTTAATTGTATGGCTTTATGTTATAAACTTCTGTGAAGCCCATGGGGGTTCAAAGTTCTCACCACACATCTAGATAAGTTCCTTAGGGGGTCTAGTTTCCAAAATGGTGTCATATGTGGGGGGTTTCCACTGTTTTGGTACATCAGGGGTTTTCCAAACGCGACATGGTGTCCGATCTCAATTCCAGCCAAAAACGTCAAATGGCGCTGCTTCCCTTCCGAGCTCTGCCATGCGCCCAAACAGTGGTTTACCCCCACATGTGGGGTATCAGCGTACTCAGGACAAATTGCACAATAACTTTTAGGGTCCTGTTACCCTTGGAAAAATAAGAATTGAGGGTGAAAAGATCATTTTTGTGGAAAAAATATGATTTTTTAATTGTATGGCTTTATGTTATAAACTTCTGTGAAGCCCATGGGGGTTCAAAGTTCTCACCACACATCTAGATAAGTTCCTTAGGGGGTCTAGTTTCCAAAATGGTGTCATTTGTGGGGGGTTTCCACTGTTTTGGTACATCAGGGGTTTTCCAAACGCGACATGGTGTCCGATCTCAATTCCAGCCAAAAACGTCAAATGGCGCTGCTTCCCTTCCGAGCTCTGCCATGCGCCCAAATAGTGGTTTACCCCCACATGTGGGGTATCAGCGTACTCAGGACAAATTGCACAATAACTTTTAGGGTCCTGTTACCCTTGGGAAAATAAAAATTGGGGTGAAAAGATCATTTTTGTGGAAAAAATATGATTTTTTAATTGTACCGCTGTACGTTATAAACTTCTGTAAAGCCCTTGTGGGTTCAAAGTTCTCACCACATATCTAGATAAGTTCCTTGGGGGGTCTAGTTTCCAAAATGGGGTCACTTGTAGGGGGTTTCCACTGTTTAGGTACATCAGGGACTCTCCAAACGTGACATGGCATCCAATCTGAATTCCAGCCAATTTTGCATTGAAAAAGTCAAACGGCGCTCCTTCCATTCTGAGCTCTGCCATGCACCGAAACAGTGGTTCCCCCCCACATATCAGGTATCTGCGTACTCAGGACAAATTGCACAATAATTTTTGCAGTCCAATTTCTCCTGTTACCCTTGGTAAAATAAAAAAATTGAACCTGAAGTATTTTTTTTATGAAAAAAAGTTAGATGTTCATTTTTTTTTAAATATTCAAAAAAATTCCTGTGACGCACCTAAAGGGTTAATAAACTTCTTGAATGTGGTTTTGAGCACTTTAAGGGGTGCAGTTTTTAGAATGGTGTCACTTTTGGGTATTTTCTATCATATAGACCCCTCAAAGTGGCTTCAAATGTGATGTGGTCCTAAAAATAAAATGGTGTTGTAAAAATGAGAAATCGCTGGTCAACTTTTAACCCTTATAACTTCCTAACAAAAAAAAATTTTGGTTCCAAAATTGTGCTGATGTAAAGTAAACATGTGGGAAATGTTAGTTATCAAGTTTTTTGTGTGCCGTATCTCTGTGATTTAAGGGCATAAAAATTCAAAGTTGGAAAATTGCGAAATTTTCAAAATTTTCGCCAAATTTCCGTTTTTCTCACAAATACACGCAAGTTATTTGAATGAAATTTTACCACTAACATGAAGTACAATATGTCACGAGAAAACAATGTCAGAATCACCGGGATCCATGGAAGCGTTCCAGAGTTATGACCTCATAAAGGTACAGTGGTCAGAATTGTAAAAATTGGCCCGGTCATGAACGTGCAAACCACCCTTGGGGGTGAAGGGGTTAAAGAAGTTTTTTATTATATGGACTGCCGAAGGTGCATTTTTTTCTGGTCAGCGCGGTTTTTTCAGCCCGGCTCTTTTTTCCACTTTGGATTTGTTACATAAAGTGAGGAGCATATGCTCCTGGTCACCAGGAAAAGTATCAAAATCCAATTTTTTTTTTTGTAGTTTCTATATAATTTCCAAAAGCAATTCTGTATATCTTCTACTATCTGTGAAGTTTAAATCACCCTGTAATTTCAGACATCTTTATCGCATTTGATTAGCAATCTGATAAATAGACAATCTGCAAATCACTTTATTAAATAATGTTGTCTTACCTCCAATTAACTTATTCCAAGGTGCCAGACTCTAGGTGTCAAACCTGTGTGATGTAGTCCAAGCATCCTGGGCTGGAATCACAGCTGACAGGTGCCAGAAGTTGGGTGGCTCTATACAACATAGGCGTGAAGCAGTTCTAAAATACTGTGGGTATATAACTACAGTAAGTATTAGGTTAGTGATTCACAGGAATGCCAAATCCACAAAAAAAGTACATATTGTAAGTTTGTAAATATAAATGCAGACACTGCTATTTTTCAGAACAGGACATTGTTCAATTTTTATTTTCTGTAAAGTAGTTAAAAGCTATATACCTTTCTCTTCATGTTTTGAATTAGAAAACCGTGTGCAATGTTCCCAATGCTGGAAATAAATACTAAGTAAAGATTTTGTGATTAATTTATATTTTTGATCACAGTGCTATTATTTTGAACACCACTGAAGGAAGTACCGTATATCTGTGCTCTTCGGATTACAACACAAATATTGGTAATATAATTGAACTTTTATTGTCTGCTACCTGTTGTCAGGTGTAATCCATCGCTAGCAGCAGAGATAACAAGACCAATTAGAGAAAGTGGGGACAGGTCTTTGTCTCACTACAGAAAGTGGGGACAGGACTTTGTCTCTCTACAGAAAGTGGGGACAGGTCTTTGTCTCTATAGAAAGTGGGGGCGGGTCTTTGTCATGCTACAGAAAGTGGGAATGGGTCTATATCTCCATAGAAAGTGGAGACGGCTCTTTGTCTCTCTACGGAAAGTCGGGGGACTTGTCTTTGTCACGCTACAGAAAGTGGGGACGGGTCTTTGTCATGCTACAGAAAGTGGGGACGGGTCTTTGTCTCTCTACAGAAAGTGGGGACGGGTCTTTGTCTCTCTACAGAAAGTGGGGACGGGTCTTTGTCTCTCTACAGAAAGTGGGGGCGGGTCTTTGTCTCTCTACAGAAAGTGGGGATGGGTCTTTGTCTCTATAGAAAGTGGGGACGGGTCTTTTTCTCTATAGAAAGTGGAGACGGGTCTTTGTCTCTATAGGGGGTGGATACAGATCTTTGTCTCTCCACAGAAAGTGGGGGCGGTGTTATGAATGGGAACCCGAGGAGGAAAAAAAAGACAACAAGCTAAGTCTCAGAAAACCAGAGAAGTTGGTAACTATGCAGATTGCAGATCCCTGATCTTAACCGCACAACTAGAAGCAGTCGTGGAGCGTTCCTACGTTGGTCCTAGACGCCTCGTCACAACCGGAGAACTACATAAGCCTAAAGCAGGAAAGGAGGAAAACTAACTGCCCCAGAGCAGACCCCAAAGGAAAGACAGCCCCCCACATGTATTGACTGTGAAGCAAGATGAAAATACAAACAAAGGCAGGAAAATAGGCTGAGCAAACGATGGGGCCCGGCTAACTAAAAAGGCCAGACACTGTCTGCAATCTGCCAAAAAATCCTACAAAAATATTGTCCAACACTTCTGTAAGCAAAATTAACCCTGAAGTCACTAGACTTCTAAACCTATATCAGCACTCTGAAATATTCTGAGACAGAGCAAAAAAGAGGCCAACCTAATAAGGGACCAAAAGCAGATTGTCAAATACTGATTTTTAAGAGTGGAATTTCAGCATAGCCCCAGCAGGGGCAGGCTGATTACACAAAAAACTGAATTGACCAACAAGCGCAAGTGTGAACAATAGCAAAAAACAAACTTAACTTGAGAAGACTGGAAGAGAGCTGAAGTCCAGAACCTGAGAAGCAGACTGAATCACCAGCACCTGGATAGGGCGTCAGCTGTCTTATATCCAGTCTGATACTCCAGAGATCCAATCGTTATCTTCCTCATCAGGTGGCAAATCACTTCCACTTAAACCAACAGCACTACCTCCTGTCACCACCAGAGGGAGAACGGAAGGGGAACTCTCAACTGGTGGAGCAGAAAATGAGTTCATGACAGGGCGGGTCTTTACTCTCTACAGAAAGAGGTAGACGGGTCTTTGTCTTTATAGAAAGTGGAGACAGCTCTTTGTTTCTCTACAGAAAGTGGGGACGGGTCTTTGTCACGCTACAGAAAATGGGGGTGGGTCTTTGTCTCTATACAGAAAGTGTGGGCAGGTCTTTGTCTCTCTACATAAAGTGGGGGTGGGTCTTTGTCTCTCTACAGAAAGTAGGGACTGGTCTTTGTCTCTATAGAGAGTGGAGACGGGTCTTTGTCTCTATATAAAGTGGGGACGGGTCTTTGTCTTTCTACAGAAAGTGGCTGACAGATCTTTGTCGTGCTAGAGAAAGTGGAGATGGGTCTTTGTCTCTCTAAAGAAAGTGGGGACGCGTCTTTGTAATGCTACAGAAAGTGAGGACAGGTCTTTGTCACGCTACAGAAAGTGGGGAGGGTTGCTGTCTTTCTACAGCAGTCGTACCCAATCTTTCTATCCTTGAGAGCCACATTCAGTTCTGAAAGAGGATCGCCTGCACATCCTACTCTGAGAGGGTTACCAGCCACATCTAGCTCCTGCCCCACTCACAGTAGTGACAACCAGAGACACATATTACAAGTATAGCCAAAGCTTTTCCACTGAAATCACACTAAGGCAGTATGCCAAGCACCAGGGTTTACTATCTTATCCCTATTCATACCTGCTCTTCTGTGCCGGGCTACACACAAAAGTCACCATCACCATGCACCAAGCTGACAAACAACCGTGAACCACACATCACGGGCCTGCGAGCCATATATGGCTCTCGAGCAACAGGTTGGGGACCCCTGTTCTACAGGAAGTGGCAACAGGATTGTGTCTCTCTGAAAGAAGTGGGGGCGGATCTTTGTCTCTACAGGAAATGGGAGTGGGTTGTTATCTCTACAGGAAGTGGGGGTGGGTCTTTGTCTCTCTACAGGAAATGGGGGTTGGTTTTAGTCACTAAAGGACTATGTGTAGTTAGGTTAAATACACAAGAATTATTTAAAGGGTTTTCTTATCAGCCATATGGTCAATCAGTTCTTCAGTGTGGCACCCCAATTTTTTTTTTTTTTTTTTTTTAAAAAGCAAATATTTGCCTTTGTTAACCATTGCATATTGAAGTTTTCCGTTTGCTAGAACAGGTGCTGAGCGGGGAAACGCTGTGCTCATATGGGTTGTGCTTAGTTAATAGAGGAGTTTTCGGACTGGACTCTGTTACCTAGTGTACTTCATCACAATGTTATTTTATGTAACTAATGAAAAATGCAATTAAATTAAAAATATTGGAAAAGAAAATGCCTAACACAGCATAACAAATAAACCTTAATCAGTGCGCTCAGGTGCTCCCTGGTATTAACAAGTCACAGGATGTGATGATGAGATGTGTCAGTAATAAAATGTATCGTTTGGTAACAACCCGAGTTTCCCTCTGTAGTTATCAACTAGGCAATTCTTCAGATGCCCAAATGGATTTTTTTTTTCTAAAACTCTTGAAATTTATTAAGAGCTTTGAGTCATCAGATGACTACATTGTAACTCATCTTCATATGAACACTAGTAGAATTATTTGCCTTTCTATTTAGCTCCTATAACTGTTTAATTGTTCTGTATGTTCTCCAATTATTCAATCCAGTATAGTAAACGACTATTTCACATATTCCATTATTTGCACCGTTAAAGCAGATTTCACAATACAAATTGTACTACATACTGCGACCTGATGAGGCTGGACTACATGTTTGTAAATCCATTTTATGAATTCAGCTACTAAAGAGTGATAGAGCTCGAGTTCAACAGTACTGTCTCCACCCATCCAGCTTGACTGTCAGTTACAGCTTGGACTGAGTAGTGTGAGATCTCAGCTGCATCAGCAGTGAAGAGGGACACTGAAGAGCTATCTATCAGGCTAGTTATGTCACTAGCAGGGAGGAGGGGCACTACGTAATCGACACTGAGAATGATGTGTGGAGATTCAGAAACGGCGAGGAACGACATTAAAGGGGTTTTCCCACGAACAAAATTTCATTTTAATCAATAGATTTTGGAATAATATTTTCCACAATTGGTTGTTTAAATAAAATGTTCCTGTGCTGAGATAATCTTATAAATGTGTCCCTGCTGTATACTGTGTAATGGCTGTGTCTGACTGTGCAGGGACATGGTCTTATCATAGCACATCTGTTGGTACTGCTCAGTGTTCGCCGGAGTATCCTGATTGACAGCTTCTCAGTGTCCCTCCTCTCTGCTGCTGCTGCTCAATCTCTGCCAGAGTGTCCTGATTGACGAATTTGGACGATAATGCGATATCAGGCTGCGCTGCTGTAATAAAGGATCCCTAGGAGCAAGATGAGTTGAATGGTTTTTATTTCCACAACGCGTTTCAACGCTGGACTTGCAACTTTTTCAATTGAAAAAAAACAACTGCACAATCTGAAGTATCCCGATTGATAGCTCCTCAATATCCTTCCTCCCTGATGCTGCTGCTAAATCTCTGCCGGAGTATCCTGATTGACAGCTACCCAGTGTCCCTCCTTCCAGCTGCTGAATTAGGCAGAGGAGGAGAGACATTGAGTAGTAAAAAGGAAGAGGGACACTGAGGGGCTCTCAATCAGTTTAGGTGGGCAACGATTGAGTGTAAACTTTCAAAACATACTGTAGAGTCATTCTGACATGCATTTTCAAAGTAAGTACACCAGTCTTATCAAGTCTAAAATATGCATTTAGCATGTATGCAGATTGTATTATGAAATTTGGTATCAGATTACCTTTAAATGATCATTTCTTTTTTATTGGACCCAGCATGTACCTGGAAGCCTAAATCACAACAAGTGCTCTCTAAGAATTGCACCAAACCCGTTTAGCTTCTCTTACTTTAGATTGGTTTATCTGAACATATCGATTACAGTGAACTTACAATCACAGATGCAAATCTATCGTTACCCCTGATTATTATGACTGATGACATGTCCCTTAGGGATACTAGTAATGACAAAGTCCTGTACAGGATGTTCTGAATACACTTTACTACATCTCTACTGAAAAAAAAACCATTGAAGATATAATACCCATAGAAAATTAATTCTCACATATTCCTGGAGACGAAATCTGCGTTGTTTTGTTTTGTTTTTTTTTTCTTAATCGATTGTCTCTGATGATGAGAAGTGACTTAGAAGAACTGCAGAGAATCAAGGACCAAAATAACACTTCTATGTCCGGCAATGCATGTAGTCACGATGAATCACCCTGTGATCATTATTAGTAACCCTCTACTCCAACCTCAGATAGCTGGGGATGGTCATTATTTAAAGGGAAAGTTTGTATTTTCTCTGATGATCCTTTTCAGCCTAGAATAGACAGCTTGGAAAGATTGATAAACGAGGAGGGGGTGTCGCATTGTATGTTCGAAACGCGTATATCTGCACAGAGATTGAAGCTTCAGAGACTGGGAGTTCTGTGGAAACTGTTTGGGTAAGAATACAAGGACAGAACAATGGAAAGGACACCATTGTAGGCATTTACTACAGGCCACCTGTGCAAGCCGAAGATATAGATGAACTCTTTATGCATCAGATGGCCAAGTTCTCCAAAAAATATGACATAGTTGTCATGGGAGATTTCAACTATCCAGACATTTGTTGGGAATCTCTCTCAGGCAAAACTAACAGGTCAAGGAAATTCTTATCCTCTCTTGCTGACAACTTTATCTTCCAAAAGGTAAGGGAGAAAACAAGGGGGACTGCTACCTTGGATCTAATCCTTATAAACAGGGAGGAAATGGTTGAGGAGGTAAAAGTGGCTGGGACCCTAGGAGGTAGCGACCATGCTATTTTAGAATTTTGGATTACTAGAGGTGGAAGATCTGTGAAGACTCAGACGTCAAGGTTAGATTTCAGAAAGGCAGATTTTAAGGGATTCAGAAAGAGAATTGGAGGGATCCAATGGCTGGATATCCTTTAAGACAAAAATGTCCAGGAAGGATGGGAAATCTTGAAAAATGAAATTCTCAAAGCACAGTTGTTAACAATTCCGAAAAGAGGGAAGAATAGGAAGCATTTAAGGAAACCAGGATGGATGAACACAGAACTTAAGCACATGCTAAAAAGGAAGAAAAAAATGTTTATAAAATGGAAAGAGGGAGACATATCTAAAGAAGAATATAATGCTGTCTGCAGAACCTGCAGGGCACAAATCAGATTAGCTAAAGCTGAAAATGAACTGAGGCTTGCAAGAGATGTCAAAAGCAATAATAAAGGATTTTGGGGATATGTCAAAAGTAAAAGAAAAGTCAAAGATGCTATAGGATTTTTACAGGATGAAAATGATGAAATGGTAAGACAGGATGTTGAGAAGGCTGAACTTTTAAATTCCTATTTTGCATCTGTTTTCTCTCAGAAAGGAAATGCAACATCAACTGTTATTCACTGTCCTATTAAGGGAATAGAAGAATCCAGGATATCTATAAACAGAAAGATAGTGAGGAAACACTTAGCTAACCTAAATGAATTCAAGTCTCCAGGTCCAGATGAATTACACCCCAGAGTACTGAAGGAGATAGCAGAAGAAATTTTTGAACCCCTCTCCATAATCTTTGAAAATTCTTGGAGAACAGGAGAAGTGCCAGAAGACTGGAGAAGAGCAAATGTTGTTCCTATCTTCAAAAAGGGGAAGAAGGTGGACCCAGGCAACTATAGGCCGGTGAGTCTGACTTCTATACCAGGAAAGATCTTTGAACAAATTATTAAACAACATGTATGTCAATACCTGGATAAGAATGAAGTGATTAAACAGAGTCAGCATGGGTTTCTAACTAATAAGTCATGTCAGACTAACTTAATTTCCTTCTATGACGGTATCACTGATTGGGTGGATCAAGGAAATGCTGTAGATATAGTATATCTTGACTTCAGCAAAGCATTTGACAAAGTCTCTCATACAATCCTTATTGAAAAAATGACTAAGTATGGAATGGACAAGGCAACTGTTAGGTGGATTCATAACTGGCTTAGTGATCGGACCCAAAGAGTGGTCGTAAATGGCTGCACATCCAGTTGGAAGAATGTCTCAAGTGGGGTACCACAGGGCTCTGTCCTGGGCCCTGTATTGTTCAACATCTTTATCAACGATTTAGATGAAGGAATTGAGGGTAAACTGATTAAATTTGCTGATGACACAAAGCTAGGAGGGATAGCTAATACTAGAGAAGAGAGAGAGAGGATTCAAAAAGATTTAAATAAACTGGAGAAGTGGGCAGCAACTAACAGAATGGTTTTTAACAGGGAGAAATGCAAAGTACTACATCTGGGCAATAAAAATGAAAAAAGCATATATAGAATGGGAGGAATAGGGCTAAGTGACAGCACATGTGAAAAAGACTTGGGTATACTAATTGATCACAGACTGAATATGAGTCAACAGTGTGATGCAGCAGCAAAAAAGGCAAATGCAATTCTAGGATGTATTAACAGAAGCATACAGTCTAGATCACGTGAAGTCATTATTTCCCTCTACTCCTCTTTGGTCAGACCTCATCTGGAATATTGTGTCCAGTTTTGGGCACCACATTTTAAAAAAGACATCAACAAACTGGAGCAAGTTCAGAAAAGAGCGACCAGAATGGTGACCGGTCTGCAAACCCTGTCTTATGAGGAAAGGTTGCAGGATTTGGGAATGTTTAGTTTGCAAAAGAGAAGACTGAGAGGAGACTTAATAGCTGTCTACAAATATCTAAAGGGCTGTCACATTGTAGAAGGATCAACTTTATTCTCATTTGCACAAGGAAAGACTAGAAGCAATGGGATGAAACTGAATGGGAAGAGACACAGATTAGATATTAGAAAAAACTTTTTGACAGTTAGAGTGATCAATGAGTGGAACAGGCTGCCACGAGAAGTGGTGAGTTCTCCTTCAATGGAAGTCTTCAAACAGAGGCTGGACAGACATCTGACTGGGATGATTTAGCGAATCCTGCTTTGAGCAGGGGGTTGGACCAGATGGCCCAGGAGGTCCCTTCCAACTCTACAATTCTATGATTCTATGATTGCTGCACAAAGTGCTACTGCATAAGTGACTTCTACCCGATACCAGACAACACAGAAACTTGTGCTATGTGACCTATGGTTCCCTTTAGGTTAGGGAATTCATATGAAGCGCCCTCACTCGCCAGGGCCGTGGGGTACTCGGTACCGGGCCGGTTGATCTTCTCAACGGGAGTTGTCACGGCAGCAGTGACCCGGTCCGTGGCCCTGGGGCTCCGTTGCAAAAGGGGTTGTTTCAGTGTGCTTATGGTGGTGAAAGTTTATAAGTGATTCGTGACGCCACCTGTGGTGTTCGGCAATTGTTAAGCCGAAGCTGCAGACAGATCCTCTGGGACAGATGGTGTAGTGCAGCAATGATGTTATAGCCCTCCACAGGCAGGGCTGTAGCCCCAGGGCAGTGTAGGTGAAGTGACACTTGGATGTTGTAGTGTCAGGCGCAAGGGATGTAGCAGTGATGGGCAGGTTGGCGCAGGAATAAGTGGAGGACACCAGGGCATGTAGTTCCAAAGCTTTGCTCACAGTCTTTTGTGGTACAGGTGCCCGCATCTGTGCTGTGTCCTCCGGGTCAGGAGCTCAGCCAACTTCCAAGCAAGTTGAAGTACTCCTTTCCAACACTCCGCCAACATATGTGCCTTTTGTGAACATCTCCCTCTTAGCGCCTTTGAGTGAAGTACTCACAGTACTGAGTTACACTGGAGTTCCTCCTGTCAGATGTTTCTATGAACTCTACTTGTAACGGCAGACAGCTGTAGCCTGCTTCGGGGACTCCTTCTACCTAGTCCCGGCTCACACACGTTGCTGTTGTGCCCCCAAGTCTTGTGTGGGAATAAAGTGGTCACTACTTCTATTCCTCCGGTGTCTGCTGCAGTACTATTAATATCCATACAACCTCGGGGACCGGACCCCTGCCTTGCGCTTAGAACTTGGGAAGGGTTCTCCTCTAACCCTGGTCCTTGTTCTCTTATTCTCCTCACATTCCATATCAATCCTTTCTTTCTTATGGAGAGTCAGGCTTTCTATCAATGTTCCTTTCTTGTGCCAGCGGACCCAGATCACTGAGGTCGGCTGCAGCACTTCCTTCATCCATCCCACTCAGGGGATCTCCTTTCACAGACTGACCTCCTCAGACTCCTGTGACTAACTAACTAAATCCTATCCTCTTCCCGCTCTTTTAGTGCAAATTAAACTCCACCCGCCTCCCAGCACGCTTCGTGTTCCAAGCAGGGAGCCACCAAAGGGTGCTTTGCTACACTACTGTGTTGTGTGGGATGCAGGTGTTGGAGTGTGGTCAGGTGTCTCCACCTTACCTGAATAGTGGGGTACCACACCTCAGGAGGAAGTGCAGTACCTCTGTGGCGACTGAACCCTCAGGGGCGCCACACATACAAAGGTAAACCAGTATTTTTTAAAGGGGTTGTCATCTACCTTGATACTGATAGGTCATCATTATGATGGCTGACATCCGACACTCTCACAATCAGCTATTCACTGTAACAGTAGCTGAGTTGCAGTACCGGAAGTGGCCACTACACAGTATACAGCTCTGTATTATCAGTGGGGATAACACTTGTCGAACCCCCACCAATTTGATTTGGATGACCAATTGATATCAAAGTAGTGGACATCCCTTTTAAAATGATTCAATAAAGCACCAATTAGCACTTTAAGAAAGCACATGTCTCTAATGATGAATTTTCCAGCCCATCGATTAGTACTTTAGGAGGCAGTTTAGCATCCTGTGGTTGCAGCAGTAAAATATGGAATCCAAAGTTATACAATAGCCATTAATAAAGCAGATATCCAGAATCTCACTGCATTTGCCTCAGTCTAGGTGCAGCAAGTTGTCTTGTGAATATATATAGCAAACAATGCAAAAAAAAAGCAGACCTGCAGTGTAAAGTAAAGGGAAAAGTAGATTAACAGTTTGAAACTCTAATAAAACTAGATGGGTCTTAGAAAGCCACATTTTTTTTCTTTGCATTTAACATCTCTCTGTTAGGCGTCGGGCTCTGGTCGCTGCACAGCGGGAATCTCGAGCCTTACTTCCAGCGGTCTCTCATTCCTCTCCAGTCGCAGAGGAGGTTGCTCAGCAAACTCGTCAGTCTCGGCGCTCTGCCCAGACCAGCTCTGTGGGTTTGCTTGCTGCTGCCACCTCTGGCACAGCTACAGCAATACATGCTGTTCAGCAGTGAGATTCTCCAGGGACAAAGTCCCCATGTCGGGCCACTGAGCATGCCCGTTGAGTGATCTCCCATTGGAGATCGAAGGTCACATGCTCAGGTCCTGCTCCAATTCGGATTGGCCCATCCGAGAAGCCAGGAAGGTCCCGGACGCTCGCGGCTATAAAAGGTTCGCATTGTCCGCTCGCCCATGCGCTAGGATAGACTGTATTTTCAGACTATAAGGAGTGAGTGATGAATGCACGTATGAATGTCTCTGGTGACTGACTCATTATGAAACCCCTACCCTTGGTACGCATGTGTTGTGCAGCCTAGCCTGCTAGCGCCCAGGCTTAGGTGTAGGTAGGTCAGAGTCTGAGTCAGGCATTAGCCATTATCAGTGACTCGGCACGCCTATGTGCAAGTGCTCCATACTCCTTAGCCAGCGTCTATAGCGGCGTTCGTGGCAGCGACGCCGCGCGCCCAGTTTGCTGTGCGCTCTTTGGCCGAGCTCTGTGAGCTAAACAGGCTCCGGCATCCACGTTCAGCGGCTGTGCGGTTCTGTGAATTAACAGTGTCTGCTCCTGTTCACACTGGGTGACGTAACCCACGTGTGACTGTTTTTCATGCCGCTCTATTCTTCCGCCATTGTCTAGCAGCAGTGTACCACCTCTGCACCACCGTGCTGCGAACACACCCACTACTACTTTATAATCTGGTGCGTTCCGCCAGCCCTAACACTCTCCATTCCTAAGATAATGACCTTATCTTGCCTGTAAAACTATTCTTGTTATCCAACTGGGTGTGGTCTTTGGAGAAAACGCCCATACTGTAGAGAGTTCCACACCAAGTTTGCTAAAAGCCTGGATTTATATATTTCTTATCAGATTATTGGTCTTTAGCTTTGATCAATTAGCCATTTGTTGCCAAGCATTTCCATATATTGATCAGCCATTACAATATAACTGACGGCTGATGGGAATATCTTCAATACTTGTGTCCTAAAATATCACTAAATCTCCTACCACAGACAGGCGCCATTGTGGCCAGATAACCATAGGCAGCCATTTCCACCAGCGTCTAGACCTGACGGACAGGCGGTCTCCTTCCAGTTCTGTTCTCTCGTTATGTATAAATGTTCTTTACAAGGTTTCCACTATTTTGTGACAACAGTAACCGAACACATAGCCACAATGTAACACGTGTCACCCTGGTCGTGTGCACAGTACTGGATGACTCTGTCTGACCCCAGATATTACTAAAATATCGCAGACCTGCTCTCACATTCTTCCTTCTTCATAAAAGGAAACTTATTACTTTTAGCTTCACCATAAAGTTAAAGATCAACAAAACCCTAAAAAATAAAAATGATCCAGTAATCAGACCTGCAATGCTGTAAATCCACATAAAAAACCTTAAAAAAAAAGTTGTGGATGAAGTTTTTATGTATGGGGCGTCTTTTCTGCTTCAGTTAATTAAGTGTTTATAATTTTAATTTGGTATTTATATATTACAACATAAACACCCCAACAAATGACTTGTTTCTTCTTTTCCCTCATGCAAAAAAAATAAAATAAACATTTGGAAAGAATAGCACATAAACTAAATGCATGAGAATCCTTAAAGTGAAGTGTTATCCCTGATTTAGCCGTGTTTATTTGTGAGTATGCAAATAGCATCTTCATAAGGGAGCCCTGCATGACCATAAATCAGTTTATCCAAACTTGTCACTTTCCGCAAAGAAAAATGTTACCCCTTAGACTCACTTTAACCCCTTAGCGACAGAGCCAGTTTGCAGCTTAATGACCAGGCCAATTTTTACAATTCTGACCACTGTCCCTTTATAAGGATATAACTCTGGAACGCTTTAATGGATCCTGCTGATTCTGAGATTGTTTTTTCGTGACATATTGTACTTCATGTTAGTGGTAAAATTTCTTCGATAATTCTTGTGTTTATTTATAAAAAAACGGAAATATGATGAAAATTTTGAAAATTTTAAAACTTTAAATTTTCATGCCCTTAAATCAGAGAGATGTATCACAAAAATTTCTTAATAAATAACAGTTCCCACATGTCTACTTTTGGAAGCAAAATTTTTTTTGTTAGGAAGTTATAAGGGTTTTAAAAGTTGACCAGCGATTTCTCATTTTTACAACAAAATTTACAAAACCATTTTTTTTAGGGACCACATCATTTTGAGGGGTGTACATGATAGAAAATACCCAAAAGTGGCACCATTCTAAAATCTAGACCCCTCAAGGTGCTCAAAACCACATTCAAGAAGTTTATTAACCCTTTAAGTGCTTCACAGGAACTAAAGCAATGTGGAAGGAAAAAATTAACATTTAACTTTTTTTTTGCAAAAAATTTACTTCAGAACCAATTTTTTTTATTTTCACAAGTGTTAAAAGAGAAAATCAACCACAAAATTTGTTGTACAATTTCTCCTGAATACGCCGATACCCCACATGTGGGGGTAAACCACTTTTTCAGCACACGGCAGAGCTCGCAAGGGATGGAGCGGAGCGCCGTCTGAAAAAACGCAGAATTGGGTGGAATTGAGATCGGATGCCATGTTGCGTTCGGAGAGCCCTTAATGTGCCTAAACAGTGGAAACCTCCAACAAGTGACCCCATTTTGGAAACTAGACCCCCCCCCAAGGAACTTATCTTGATGTGTGGTGAGCACTTTGAACCTTCAAGTGCTTCACAGAGGTTTATAACGTAGAGCCGAGAAAATAAGAAATCCATTTTTTTTCCACAAAAATGATCTTTTCACCCCCAAATTTTTATTTTACAAGGGTAACAGGAGAAATCATACCCCCACAGTTATTGTGCGATTTGTTCTGAGTACGCTGATACCCCTTATGTGGGGGGGAACCACTGTTTGGGTGCATGGGAGAGCTTGGAAGGGAAGGAGTGCCATTTTGGAATGCAGACTTTGATGGAATGGTCTGCGGGCATCATGTTGCATTTGCAGAGCCCCTGATGGGCCTAAACAGTAGAAACCTCCAACAAGTGACCCCATTTTGGAAACTAGACCCATTAAGGAACTTATCTAGATGTGTGGTGAGCACTTTGAACCTTCAAGTGCTTCACAGAAGTTTATAACGTAGAGCCGTGAAAATAAAAAATCCATTTTTTTCCACAAAAATGATCTTTTCGCCCCCAAATTTTTATTTTTACAAGGGTAACAGGAGAAATCATACCCCCACAGTTGTTGTGCGATTTGTGCTGAGTACGCCGATACCCCATATGTGGGGGGGAACCACTGTTTGGGCGCATGGGAGAGCTTGGAAGGGAAGGAGTGCCATTTTGGAATGCAGACTTTGATGGAATGGTCTGCAGGCGTCATGTTGCGTTTGCAGAGCCCCTGATGGGCCTAAACAGTGGAAACCCCCCACAAGTGACCCCATTTTGGAAATTAGACCCCCTAAGGAACTTATCTAGATGTGTGGTGAGCATTTTGAACCCCCAAGCGCTTCACAGAAGTTTATAAACGCAGAGCTGTGAAAATAAAAAGTCTTTTATTTCCACAAAAGTGATTTTTTAGACCTAATTTTTAGACCCCCAAAGTTGGTAAATAGTAGAAACCCCTCAATTCTTGCTACAACCCTAACCCCAACACACCCCTAATCCCAACCCTAACCTTAATCCCAACCCTAATCCTAATTCTAACCCTAATCCTAGTTCGCCCTAACCCTAATTCTAACCCTAGCCCTAACCCGAGCTCTAACCCTAGCCCTAGCCCTAACCCTAGCCCAACCCTAACCCTAACCCTAGCACAACCCTAACCCTACCCTAACCCTAGTCCAACCCTAACCCTAGTCCAACCCTAACCCTAGCCTAACCCTAACCCTAGCCCTAACCCTAGCCCAACCCTAGCCCTAACCCTAGCCTAACCCTAGCCCAACCCAAACCCTAACCCTAGCCCAACCCTAACCCTAGCCCAACCCTAACCCTAGCCCTAGCCCTAACCCTAATGGAAAACTGAAAAAAAATATATTTTCTTTATTTTGTTATGTTGGCCTAACTAAGAGGGTGATAAACGGGGGGGGTTATGTACTATTTTGTTTATTTTGACCACGATGATAGTTTATCATCGTGATCAAAATGAATGAATGGAATCTGCCAGCCGGAGCCGGCAGATTCCCGGCGGACGCACTACGCATGCGCCCGCCATTTTCCCCGGATCCAAGATGGCGCCACCCACTGGAGGACGTCGGCAGGACGCAGGACCACCAGGAGGGGACAGAGGACCACGGAGAGGTACCGGGGGGATCAGGGACCCTCTTTCTCTCTCCTCTGATGTGCGATCACATCAGAGGAAAGAGAAATTAAATGTAAAATCGCGGCTTTTTTTGCGGTCGCCGTTAAAGAGTTAATATCGGCGATCGCAAAAGCCGGGTCGGTAAAAACCGACCAATTCATATTCTCTGGGGTCTCGGCTACCCCCGGCAGCCGAGACCCCAGAGAAAATCCGACATTGGGGGGCACTATTCACTTTCTCCACAGCGCCGTGAATTAGCGGCGCTGTGGTTTTAGTACAGATAAATACCGCCGTTAAAAGGCGTATCGGCGGTCGCTAAGGGGTTAAAAAGCAACCGTTGTTTCAATTTAACTAATTAAGTTTGTAGTATATCTTATCAGATGAATCTCCTTCTTTTTCCTTTTGGATTATATTTCACTCTAAATTTATGGAATCTGTAAAATCAGTTTTCAGTGATGTTCCCTGTTACGTGTTTTATAAGTCCACGGAACTTTTGGCGATAGGCCTCTGGTGTCAGCGCATACTGGGCCAAGATCACTTCTTTGATCCGCTCATAGTCCATACAGTCCTCATCAGGTACCGTGCGATAGGCGTCCACTGTCCGGCCTGTCAGCTTGCTGGCCAGAATCTGAACCCGTTCCTCCGGCTTCACTTGCTGAAGGGCACACTGCCGCTCAAAGTCCTGCAGAAAGCCATCAATGTCTTCCTCTGCCTCCCCCAACTGTCGGAATGCATTATACTGGATCTTTTTGTGGCTTACTGTTGAAGGTACCTGGTCGAAGGCCAGAGCTCCCCCTGCTCGCTGACTCTCCGCTCTGCCATCTCCATCTTGGCCAGCTCCACTTTGGTCCGCTCTGCCATCTCCATCTTGGCTAGCTCTATCCTGGTCCGCTTGGCCATCTTTTCCTTCAGATCAGTACGCACATCAGCCATCACCTCTCGTATGATCTCTACTGCAGGGTTTAGGCCATAGAACGCCAGTCTGTTCTTTACCTCCCTCTGGAATTCGGTCTCCTCCACGTTCACATTGGGGGGCGCTGCACTGGCGTGTTCCATGATGGCTGCTATCAAATCCGCTTTTGTTTTGTTGCTGGCGATCAACCCTCGGGCTTCCACCAGATCTTTTAATGTAGTCACTTGATTCCGAGCTTTCCTTTGCCCCCCACATTCGATCACTGGCTCGCTCTTGTCATCTGCACCTCATAAACATTTCTAGAATTCGACCTTTTCTTACTTTTGACTCTGCAAAAACTCTTACTGTTTCTCTTATTCATTCTCGTCTCGACTATTGTAACTCTCTTCTAATCGGTCTCCCTCTTACCAAACTCTCCCCCCTCCAATCTGTCTTGAATGCTGCAGCCAGGATCATATTCCTCACCAATCGTTACACCGATGCCTCTACCTTGTGCCAGTCATTACACTGGCTACCCATCCACTCCAGAATTCAGAATAAGCTTATTACCCTCACCCACAAAGCCCTCCATGGCTCAGCACCACCCTACATCTCCTCCCTTGTTTCAGTATACCACCCTACCCGCGCCCTCCGTTCTGCTGATGACCTGAGGTTAGCATCCTCAATAGTCAGAACCTCCCACTCCCGTCTCCAAGACTTTACACGTGCCGCGCCAATTCTTTGGAATGCACTTCCCAGGTCCATACGATTAGTCCCCAATCCCCACAATTTTAAGCGTGCCCTGAAAACGCATTTATTCAGACTGGCCTATCGCCTCAGCACATTAACCTAATCTATCCCTGTGTGGCACAGCCAAAAGTTTTACCATAACCAGATTTCCCGCATCATGTTCCCACATGCTTTATGCATCCATTAGCCCTCTGTGTCTGTACTGTTACACACTTAACATTATGACTGGTCCATACAATCAGGGCAACTGTTACCACTCACCTTTCGTGTCTACCTCTTTCCTCATAGACTGTAAGCTTGCGAGCAGGGCCCTCTTTCCTCTTGGTATTTGTTATAATCTACTGTATGTGATTATTGTTATGCTGTAATGTCTATTGTCTGTACAAATCCCCTCTGAAATGTAAAGTGCTGCGGAATATGTCGGCACTATAAAAATAAAATGTATTATTATTATAGTAGTCCTCTTTAACTTCTGGTAGTTATTTTCCATTCATTCCTTTCCTCCTGTAGAAGGGGTATCAAATCCCGCTGTCTGCCACCAGTGTAACGTGGTCATCCAAGCTGGGGTACCTCTTTCAGTACCACCCTGTGTTTTCGGAGGTCCGCTCTGCGTTGGCTGGAGTCTGAATGAATGCCGCTGGCAGGAATTCCTCTGAGTGCATGGGTGCATATAAAAGATCACTGCTTCTCCATGTATTTCCAGTCTGACAACACTTTACTCACAGGACACAGAATATATCACACAGATACAGAGGGCCGGCCAATAGACAAGCGTCAGGCCAGACATGCATTACAAAAGCCGCAGGTGGCCGGAGCCTGCCATGTTTACTGTGGGAATTACAAAGGTGGGGGGAGGGCGGACACTGCTGATACATTAGGGACATGCATCTCTCATAGAACCTATTATACATCCATATAACTGCACAACATATTCTGGGTGCTGAGTGGTTCTGTAACACGTAACATTCCCATTACTGAGATAGGCGATGACAATTAGTGCTTTTAAAATGCTATGGAGGACGAAGAAGCTAGAGGCCGACAAACATTCTGCTGCAAGCTCTCCTGAAACAACAGTTACAGTTCTCCATAGAACGTTATGAGCACCAACTGCTAATCCCCTATCTCAGTAATGGGAGAATCTTTATTTATTGAGGAAAGATATTATACCGTGAAATTAATATATTGAAATTGAATGATCAGTCAAAGCAGGAAAGAAGGAATAATACAATGCTGCTTATTTTCATTTTCTACCATTGATTTATATTACAAAATTACAGGTTACTCTTTAAAAGTGCACAAGAAGAAAAAAAAAAAAAAACAGCTCACCTTAATAGCCTGTGGAGCGGGGAAGCACGGAAACCATGGATTCGTCATGGATAATAATGAAGAGAAAAAAGAAGGATGTTCCAGCTTCCAAAAAAATTCCAATTTATTGTAGATAAAACAACATGAAAAAATAGACAGTAGTTCACATGGTGTGAGATAAGGTTACGCGTTTCGAACAGAACACTGTTCTTTCTCAAAGCTTCTTTTTTCTACTCTTTAAAAGTACATTTACACTGAGCTTTTATTTACATTGATTTTTGAGCAGTTGCCGCTCCAAAAAACACAAACACTTCACATCCTTTTTCAACGTGCTTCCTATTAATCTCAATGTGATGTTTTTTTCCGTGTGTGATTTTTTTTTCAGATAGAAAAAAGAAGCAACATGTCAATTCTGCTGAAAAAAGCAGTACACATAAAAGCAGGAAAAAAACATCCCCATACAGAGAAATACCCATATACACAAAATGCTCCAAAGGATTTTTTTTTTTTTCATATACCAGTTTTTCAATGTGTATTTTCTTCAGATGGACAAAAAAAACTGCATAAAAAACTCTGTTAACTTTAATGGAAGGAATGTGCAGTAATTTTAGGTAAGAGATTTAATAATAATAATTACAGATTTACACAGCTCTCAAGTTGTTAAGGCATTTTAAGGTATGTGCACAAGTTGCAGATTCGTCTGCGGATTTTTCAGCGTGGAATCTGCGGAATCCGCAGGTCAAAATGCCTGCGTTTTACCTGGAGATTTAGTGCGGATTTCTAGCAGATTTAGTGCGGATTTCTCCTATGTTTTTATACCTGCAGATTCCTATAATGGAATAGGTGTAAAAACACTGCTGAATCTGCACAAAGAATTGACATGCCGTGGAAAATAAACCGCTGCGTTTCCGTGCGGATTTTCCGCAGCATGTGCACAGCAGTTTTTGTTTTCCATAGGATAACATGGTACTGTACATTCCATGGAAAACTGCTGCGGATCCACAGACAAATCCGCAACGTCTACACATACCCTTAGGTCGGGATCACACATGCGAAAAACACGGGCGAGTCTCGCATGTTAATACCCGGCACTGCCGTCGGCACTCGGGAGCGGAGCGTGCGGCTCCATGTATTGCAATGCGGCCTTAGAGAGCGCCATGTGAGGTTAAAGGGATCAGCAGGTGTTAGAGATCATAGATTGCCCTCAGAATTTTTCCAAATATACAATTGCACCACAGCAGTGTTCACACATTGCAGCCGCACTGAAGATTAATGCAGATTTTACGTGGACGGCAGCTAAAAGCAGTTTGGTCGTTTTCAGTCACATTTCCCATAAAGATGGAATTGTTTTAACCTGGTGTAAACACCGCTGTTCTGAATCCGGCGCTGTATTGATTTTGTTTCTGCGCCTCTCCGTTCCTCTCTTCTCCATGTGGAAATCTAGCCTTTTATCCGAGTTCTGTGCAGGTCACTGTCTTTCCACAGACCATGTGTCCGTGGGCAAGACATGCTGACATGTCCGTTTTTTAACAGCAGCATGGGCAGCACAACATTCCACACACGTGCACACTGATGACACACAGGGATGTCATCAGTATGACACGTACCGGCGCCTGGAAAGCAGCGGTACAGTTAACGCTGTTCCCCGGCACCGGATGCTGAAGAAGGCTCACATTATTCTCCCATGCTCTGCCGACGATCAGCATGAGCAGGAGAGAATGATGAGAGCTGTGTTCAACTGATAACAGTTAAAGCAGGAGGTGTCTGATGGGACTATTAATCCCATCAGCCTACACCTGTTGCCGCTAACAATAGTGAGAATAGGTGGCGGCAGATGGGAGTATTCATCAGCCACTGCCTGTGCTATAAAATAAATAAATAAATTTAAAAAAACAGCGTGGGTTCCCTTATATTTTTGATAACCAGTCAGGCAGAACTGACAGCTGCGGGCAGCATCCCTCAGCTGTCAGGTTGGTTATCAAGAATAGAGGAGTTCTCACGCTGTTTTTTTTTTTTGTTTTTTTTTTAAATATTTAATAAAATTTTAAAAAATGGCATGGGGCTCCCCAGATTTTTGACAACCATCCTTGCTAAAGCAGACAGATGGGGGCTGGTATTCTCATCCTTGTAAGGGGCCATGGATATTGACCTCCCCCAGCTGCCAAGAAAAGGTACATCTAATGGATGCGCCAATTCTGGTGCTTTGCCCGGCTCTTCCCACTTGCCCTGTAGTGGTGGCAAGTGGGGTTCATATTTGTGGGGTTGATGTTACAAACACAGTTATACTCACCTAACGCCCATTCCACTGAATCCCTCATTTCCTGTAATAAAAATGAAAAAATTCAACAATATCCCTCACCTGTCTGATGTTCTGTCCCACGCTGTAATCCATGTCTGGGGATAAATAGTTTTCAATCTGGATGACGCCAAGATGTGACCGTCCAGGCTGAGAACCACTGGTGAATGAGCTACTGAGAGCGCAGCGTCAGTAAGCAGTGGTGATATCATCGAAGTTACTGCCAGTCACTTCACGTTGGTAGTGTCGAGTTGCCACCAGACAGGCATGGGAACCATCTCACCCTGTCACCAAACCTCCCCCCCGCCTCACCTCCAATAATCCCCACCACAAGACACGGAGACTCGAAATTTCTTTTGGAATGTTATGGCCACAGCAGCCTTTATTATAAACACCAAAATACAAACAGTGAATCATAAATCACATTAACAATAACATGAACCTGAGAAGGAGTCCTTGAAGCCCCAAGATCTTGGTGAATAACCCCAAAAATTGCTGTGGACAAAAACCCCTCATGATTGCTCCCAGCTGATACCCCACAGGCTCGGGAGCACCAACACTGATATATCTTGTCCACTAAGCTACTCGGGGATCCACCACTTCGGCCGGAAACTCCCCCACCACCTTTCACCAGATCACCCCCAAGATACCTGTTTAAACGAAGGAGACCCTAGACACTGAGTCTCCAAACCCAATTTTTACCGACTTCAAGGACTCCCCCCCTCTCGAAACTGCCATGACCCAAAATAAAATATAACCAACAGCACACCAAGAACACAAAGGGAGGGAGGGCGGGACTTCTCCTTGTGTGGGGCCAGATCCAAAGAGGAAGGGGACACCCACACCCCTCCTCTATATACCCCCCAACTCCAGGGTACTCCCCCTGGTAGCCGACCACCCCCCCCGTCATGCTGGCCTCCGCCTATGCCTCCTTGGGGGGGGCAGGGGAGGCTCAGCTCCGGCCAATTCTTGACGTTGGTAGTGTCGAGTTGCCACCAGACAGGCATGGGAATCATCTCACCCTGTCACCAAACCTCCCCCCCCCCCCCGCCTCACCTCCAATAATCCCCACCACAAGACACGGAGACTCGAAATTTCTTTTGGAATGTTATGGCCACAGCAGCCTTTATTATAAACACCAAAATACAAACAGTGAATCATAAATCACATTAACAATAACATGAACCTGAGAAGGAGTCCTTGAAGCCCCAAGATCTTGGTGAATAACCCCAAAAATTGCTGTGGACAAAAACCCCTCATTATTGCTCCCAGCCGATACCCTACTGGCTCGGGAGCACCAACACCGATATACACTCACTGGCCACTTTATTAGGTACACCATGCTAGTAACGGGTTGGACCCCCTTTTGCCTTCAGAACTGCCTCAATTCTTCGTGGCAGAGATTCAACAAGGTGCTGGAAGCATTCCTCAGAGATTTTGGACCATATTGACATGATGGCATCACACAGTTGGCGCAGATTTGTCGGCTGCACATCCCTGATGCGAATCTCCCATTCCACCACATCCCAAAGATGCTCTATTGGATTGAGATCTGGTGACTGAGGAGGCCATTTGAGTACAGTGAACTCATTGTCATGTTCAAGAAACCAATCTGAGATGATTCGAGCTTTATGACATGGTGCATTATCCTGCTGAAAGTAACCATCAGATGCCTGTTCTTAGCTGAGAGGAGTGGTACCCAGTGTGGTCTTCTGCTGCTGTAGCCCATCTGCCTCAAAGTTCGACGCACTGTGCGTTCAGAGATGCTCTTCTGCCTACCTTGGTTGTAACGGGTGGCAATTTGAGTCACTGTTGCCTTTCTATCAGCTCGAACCAGTATGCCCATTCTCCTCTGACCTCTGGCATCAACAAGGCATTTCCGGCCACAGAACTGCCGCTCACTGGATTTTTTTTCTTTTTCGGACCATTCTCTGTAAACCCTAGAGATGGTTGTGCGTGAAAATCCCAGTAGATCAGCAGTTTCTGAAATACTCAGACCAGCCCTTCTGGCACCAACAATCATGCCACGTTCAAAGGCACTCAAATCACCTTTCTTCCCCATACTAATGCTCGGTTTGAACTGCAGGAGATTGTCTTGACCATGTCTACATGCCTAAATGCACTGAGTTGCCGCCATGTGATTGGCTGATTAGAAATTAAGTCTTAACACACAGTTGGACAGGTGTACCTAATAAAGTGGCCAGTGAGTGTATCTTGTCCACTAAGCTACTCGGGGATCCGCCACTTCGGCCGGAAACTCCCCCACCACCTTTCACCAGATCACCCCCAAGATACCTGTTTAAACGAAGGAGACCCTAGACACTGAGTCTCCAAACCCAATTTTTACCGACTTCAAGGACTCCCCCCCCTCTCGAAACCGCCACAACGAGGGCCCATTGAACACCTCAATGGCCCGAGACCCCCCGAACCCGCCATGCCATGGCCCGCTCAATACCCTCCTGGAGACCGAGAGCCCAAATGTCAGAACCAACCGAATTCAAATGAACCCCATCGGCCAGCCAGAAATCACCCCCGCCTTTTTCCAAATCAAAGTGTCGCACCGCCACCCCTCCATTCCTGATAACAAAAGAAGACACGGCCCTGTTCACTTTTATCCGGGCCTTATCAACCTTCGCGAGAGACCTCATGGAACGCCATCGCCTCCGAGGAACAATGTCGGACCAAACGATAGTGACCCCTCGGTACAATAACCACAAGCGCAGACAGTCCTGCTTGATGTCCCGTATCAACTCCCGAAAAGGTCGAACCGCCAAGTCGTTACCCCCAACATGCAACACCAGGATGTCCGGAGCACGGTCCAACCGAACGCACTCGTATATCTCCGGCAAGACACGTCTCCACTCCATCCCCCTAAAACCACACCAACGCACCAAGGCCGTGTTCCTGGAAAAACCGAGCTGTCTGCCTTCGTTCCGGACATCCGCCCGCAACGCTCCCCAGTAAACGAAGGAATGACCAAAAATCCACACCAGCAACGGCTCGACACCTGGAATAAAAAAGGCGATGCCAACATCAAACACAAACACCATTAGCGTGAACGCCCTCTACCTCACCCATCACCACCCACCGACCTAACATAACTTCGGTAACGATTGGACGCCCAACCACCAATGCGCCGAATCGAAGCCGCATCCAAACCCCGAACTGCTGCTTCTGATGCCGCCCCAATCCTGAACGAATGAGAAGCGAAACGGGATTCATCCAAACCCAGCGATCGGATGGACCTCTTGAGAACCGCACCAAATTGGTATCTCAACAAACTAGAGCCATCCACGTGACACAAAAGGGGGCCGCTCAAACTAGGACCCAGCTCCCAAAACCCCCGCAAACACTGAACGGGACACATCAAAGACCTGGGCACATGGCGACCTTTACCCGCCTGATCCGTCTTAGACCGTCGCAACCAAAACTCAATTCCCCGCGCAGTAAACACAACATCCCTAGCCAATATACCCCCGGCTGACTGCCTGTTCCCCGACACTAGTTCCCCTACCCTTAATGCGCCAAAAAATGCCAACGAAAAGGCTAAGCGAAATAACAAAACCTCATAGCGTGAAGAACACACCGTCTCCAAAATGCTGCCCAACCGTTCAAGCACCTCAAAAGATATCGGACGCCGCAAGTCGCCCCCGCTTTTTGACCGGCGAAACCCTTTTGCCGCTTGTTTCACCAAAAATGTTTTCGTCCAATCGTGGCAGCCGCGCAAGCGAAATCCAAAGGACAAACCCGCTAAAACGCACATGGCTTTTGCACCCGACCAACCCTCGGAGGCCCCCCGCCCCAACCAAGACAACAAAACTCCCTCCTGATCCAAGCCGGGCCCGACTGCTACGCCGGCGGCTAATTGTTCCTCCCACTTGCACCATACAGCCCGGTAAGCCTCCCAGGTCTTTGGAGCCAAAGACGACTCAATCAGAGATGCCGCGGCCCGTAGGCCACTATCCATAGCTCCTCCGGACAAGCTAAACCCATGACCTCCGCCTCTGGCGCCAAAGAGCGAAACCGATCCCACTGTAAACGAGAGAGAGAGTCAGCGATATCGTTCTTGACACCTGGAACATGCGTCGCGGTCACTTGTGCATTCAGGTCCAAACAGAGGAGAACCAACCGCTGTAACACCCGAACGACTGGGGGAGACGATGCAGTAAGACCATTGATCGCGCACACAACGCCCATGTTATCGCAATTAAAACGCACCCGCCGATCCCGAAATGCACGTCCCCACAAATGGACGGCTACCAGAATCGGAAAGATCTCCAGCAGAGTGATATTGCGTACCAAGCCATCCGCAACCCATTCCTTGGGCCACCGGGATGCGCACCACTGCCCCCAAAAGTAAGCCCCAAAACCAACACCGCCAGCCGCATCTGTGAACAACTCCAAACACGTCACTGCTGACCACCTCTTCCATCAACAACGAACGACCGTTGTACCCCTCCAAGAATGACTCCCAAATCGCCAAATCGGCCCTGAGTTCCGCTGACAACCTGATGAAATGATGAGGGGCCTGAACACCCGCGGTCGCACTGGCCAGACGACGTGAAAAAACACGCCCCATTGGCATGATTCGACAGGCAAAATTGAGCTTTCCCAGCAACGACTGTAGATCGCGCAGCGACAACTTCTTGACCCTGCGCGCTCGGACCACCTCCGCCAAAAAATAAGCCAACTTATCCTCGGGCAGCCTGAACTACCCAATTCACCGTATCAATGACAATTCCCAAAAAACGCAAACACGTACAGGGGCCTTCGGTTTTTTCAGGCGCGAGAGGAACACCAAAACGCTCCGCCACCCACTCGTTGGCCTGTATCAGTCTCTTGCAACAATCGGAATCCGTGGAGCCCACGCACAAAAAATCATCCAAGTAATGAATAACCGAATCAAAACTGGAAACATCGCGCACGACCCACTCCAAAAAGGAACTGAAGGCTTCAAAATACGCACAAGACAACGAACATCCCATGGGTAGACACCTATCCACAAAAAACATGCCTTCCCAATAGCAACCTAACAACTTCATGCTATCCGGATGAACCGGGTGCAAACAAAAAGCGGATTCCACATCCGTTTTAGCCATAAGGGCGCCCCGACCACATTTCCGCACCCACCGCGCTGCTTCATCAAAGGAGGAGTAAACCACCGAACAGATTTCCGGATCGATACCATCGATCACAGAACCCCCGCGAGGGTACGACAAATGTTGGATAAGCCGAAACTTATTCGGCTCTTTCTTCGGAACCACTCCTAGAGGAGAAACAACCAAATCCGAAAAAGATGGGGAAACAAAGGGGCCAGCCATACGTCCCAACGAAACCTCCTTTTGCAGCTTTTCTGAAACCACTGAACCATGTAACAAGGCCGAACGCAAATTTTTTAAAACCCGAGGAATGGCAAAAGGGGGGTGAGGGATCACAAAACCGTCCTTGAAACCCGCGTACAGCAAAGCCGACTTCTCCCTATCCCCATATCTATCTAGATAAGGGACCATCCTTTCCAGCCTCACTGGGGTCTCCCCCTTGGGAATTACCACCGCCGGTTCGGGGCTTCCCTTTCTTAAAACACTTGGCGGCTCAATGGGATGCGCTATTGCAGTTGGAGCAAAGATGTTTAAATTTGCAGTTCGCCCCGAATTTACACAGGCCGTCGTTGAACTGCCAGCAAACCCCCAACTTATGATTTCCCGTTTGAACCTGCCCGCCCCCTCCTGAGACGCCGGAACTGCCGCTACTCTGGCTGGTACTCCCAGCCCCCCCATGAAAGGAGCTACCAAATTTATTTTGAGCTATGACCCGCATCCACAGCCCAATGTCCTTCTGGTCCCAACGGATAGCCGGACGGACGGCCTTCCTCTGCCGAAATTGCCCATCATAGCGCAACCAAGCCTGACCCCCGTACACCCTATAGGCCTCCCCGATGGCGTCAAAATAACAAAATAACGCCGAGCAATTATCAGGGGACTTTTCGCCAATGACGCTCGCCAAAATAGCGAACGCCTGTTGCCAATTAACGAACGTTTGCAGGATCAGACGCCATCTACGCTTCTCTTCATCCTCCTTTTTGCTATCCTCCTTCTTTCCCTTATCCAAATTAAATTTCTCTAATGGCAATAGGGAAAATATTTCAACATACTCGTCCTTCCAAATGCGCTCCTTTACTTCTTTCTTTAAATGAGCCCCCAACTGTCCCTCAAAACAAACATATACCTCCCCATGAGCTCTATCGTCCAAGTGCACGCGACATTCTTTCTCTTTCTCAGTCTGCACCGACACCGGTTCACTTGCGCGCCCGGCCAAATCCGACCCACTCCGCCCCGCCGGACTCCCAGCTTGTGCCCAAGCTGCCACTGGTGACGGTGAAGCGAGACCCGGCTCCAGACGTGACACTAAATTACGCATATCCGCAAGCACGTCGCTAAGCCCCCGGCCGCGGCTACGCCACCAAATCCCAACCCCCCGCTGACCCCGAGGGATTCCGCCAACGGCCCCCCACCCAACCAGGATGATGTTGCAATTGGATGACAAACAGGGGACACAGAGCCATACTCACCGGGCTGCGAGGGGGCTGTGTGCCCTCCAGCCGGAAAACCTGGGTCCTCGGATGTACCTTCGCCGGCTTGCTGTCGACCTCTGGGACTCCCCGCAGGAGGAGCCAAACGATGATGACTGGGCCCCCCGAGGGACCCCGGCAATGGACGCTGACCGGGACACCGTGAGGTCTCCTCCCGCTGCCACGGCTGGCTCCTGCAGCGAAGCACTGAGGGCCCCCCGCTGCGCCTCCAGGCCCCCGGAAAAGAGCCCATCGCCACTGTACATGGGCATCGCTGTTGGCGGCCCCACAGGGGAGCAGGCCGCGGTCCTGGTGTGGAGACGTCCCCCTCCTCTTGTAGCGGCCCCCGAAGCGGACCGCCGATGCTGGGCCCCTTCGCTGCGGACCCCTGCCGCACTCGGTGTTCCCCCACTGCCTGGGGATGATGCTGCCAGCCCTGCCAGGCTGCAGGCAGAAGCTCCCCCGACGTCCGCCCCTCTGCTGGAGAGGGAGGCAGGCCGCGCGGCGAGGTTACCGCCGCGGCCTCCCGCTGATGCCGGAGCTTGCCGCCGCCCGGCGCCTGACAGGCCCGCCCCCCGCCTGGAAGTAGGCCACGGCCTAGCCATCGCCGTGGGCCCTCGCCTGGCCTGCGGATTCCTCCCGGGCCGGGTAGCGGCAACCGGCACAGAACGCTGCGCCCGGCCTGGAGGGTCCCCGGAGGGGCTCCGGCGGCGTCGCGAGGCCCTGGGGGATGCATCGGGTGAGAGACGCTCGGGAGGCCTCACCCGTCTGTAGCGCCGCTCCCTCCCCGCTGCTGCTGCAGACTCTCCGGACGTCCCGGGAACAATGCTGGCCACCTGAGACGCCCGCCAGCCTGGGGGCTGTGACTGCGCCGCCGCTCGCAGCTGCTCCAAAACCCGCTCCACGTCCGACATGGTAAGGTGACTTCTCCTTGTGTGGGGCCAGATCCAAAGAGGAAGGGGACACCCACACCCCTCCTCTATATACCCCCCAACTCCAGGGTACTCCCCCTGGTAGCCGACCACCCCCCCCCCGTCATGCTGGCCTCCGCCTATGCCTCCTTGGGGGGGGCAGGGGAGGCTCAGATCCGGCCAATTCTGAAGCTGCGTTCTCAGCCAGCTGAACTGCCGTGACCTCAGTACCATGGGAAAAAGTCACTGAGTTCACTGCAGATCAAAGCTCAAAGGTCTGGGGTGAACTCACTGAGCTGAACTGCTGTGAACTCAGTGACTTTTTCATCAGTGGTTCTCAGCCTGGACGGTTGCATCTTGGCATAGGGTTTTATTTAGTACCACTAGTGCATAATATACAAAATTCACTCTTGACCAAACTCCTGCACAGTGTTTGTCTTTTTCTGTACTGTTTGTGTTATCATCTCCACTTTTGATCAATTGTTTTTATGCTTGGATTGTTAATAAAAATTTATACTTTTGGATACTACTCTTATTTTCTTGAATGATCCTTTTGTTCTATTTAGGTTTTATACTGTAAAAAAGTCTGCAAAGGTTGAATGGTGTCATTAATAAGTTGTAAAAGAGGTAGTCCCCTTTCGAAAGGTGATTGTGCACAGGCTGCAGTGATGTCGTCACATCAACAGTGCTGCAGGCAATCACTGATCTCACATTGGCAGTGCTGTTGAGCTAAGTGATTGGCTGCAGAGTTGCTGCTGTTACATCACTGCAGCAGTGAGAGGCAGCGCTTCATTAAGTCTTCATACACTTCCAGAAAGAACAGCAGAGGAAGAGCAATAATAGCTGGAGTGCTTCTTTAAGTACATTACTCTCTTTTATATAAAAAGCTGACTCATCACCATTAAATAAACCAAGAACTCAAGTAACAAACCATCTGTATGACGTAACATTGGGGGATCTCCTTGGTTTATAAGATTTAGGTTCCATAAACACATCTTCTGTTCACACAAACAATAATCCGAGGGCTGTACTGTACTCCAATCTGCTGAAGACTTCCAGGAATCACTGTCCTCACATCAGCCGGGACCAGCATGGAGTCGTTTCTACATTCGCGGTCACTAACATTGTCTCCAAAGTAACAAAATATTTATTGTTACCATTGATGGTGAGGAAGTGAATCTCCCATTGCTTCTATATATTGTAAACATATTCTGCAACATTGTTCCCAGAACGCAATCACTCCCATCAGATCTTGATGTCAGAGCTGACCACCACTCCTCTGACAACTATTCCTCTGGAGCCTCCATATAAACACTGAGTATCAAATACCGGGCACACTCAAGGATTTTTGGTGCAAAAAAATCAGAATTTTAATGCATACAGTAGCCACTATTTACAAACGTTTCGGTCGTGATAGACCTTCATCAGTGTACTAGGGTTAATTTCTAGATGCTAGTGTGAGTAAATCACAAATAGTAGCCAAAGATCAGGTAAAGAGTGTAGCCCGGAACATAGGTGGTCAGTGACCTACAAACAGGTATGCCAAAATAGGTATATGTCGGGTATCTTATGTCATGATATCCACCGCAACACAGGGACTCCTTGTCTTGCAGTGGATAGCGTGACATAAGGTATCTGACAAATACCTATTTTGGCAGGGGTGGACCTACCGCCCGTGCAGCCCGTTCATTGAACGGGGGCCCCGGGGGAGAGGGGGCCCCTCCAGCTTCCAGCACCGCATGGCTAATTCATGGCTCCCAAGTTCCAACCGTCCTGATTCCCGCAGGACAGTCCCGTTTTTGACACCCCTCTCCCGCATCCCACCCAGGATGCTATTTTTCCCGCATTGCACTGAGCCGCCATGCTCGCCGTCCCAGATAGACGCACTGCAGCCTGCAATGATGTGGCTGGGCTGTCTGTGTTCTGTGCGTAGAGGACCTGTGAGGGGGGAGGAGTCGTGTCTATGTGGCTCGGCTGTGTGTGTTCTGTGTGCACAGGACCTGTGAAAGGGGAGGAGTCAGGGGTCACATGATCAGGGGCCATGTCTGCCTCTGTGTCTGTCTGTACTCTGCAGGACCCTGCTGTGCTGGTTGTCATGGTGCTGGCTGGATGAGGTAAAGTTTCTGTGTGGGGTCAGGAGGGTTTTACAGTGTGGATGTAGCAGAGCTGTGTGTGTTCGAGGTGTACGGAGCAGAGCCGCAAGTGTATGAGGTGTACAGAGCGGAGCTGCACGTGTACAAGGTGTACGGAGTGGAACTGTGTGTGTACGAGGTGTACAGAGCGGAGCCGCATGTGTATGAGATGTACGGAGCAGAGCCGCGTGTGTACGAGGTATACGGAGCAGAGCCTTGCGTGTACGAGGTGTACGGAGCGGATCTGCATGTACGAGGTGTACAGAGCGGAGCCGCGTGTACGAGGTGTACAGAGCGGAGCCGCGCGTGTACGAGGTGTACGGAGAGGAGCCGCGCGTGTATGAGGTGTACAGAGCTGAGCCACACGTGTGTGAGGTGTACGGAGCAGAACCATGTGTGTATGAGGTGTACGGAGCGGAGCCGCGTGTGTATGAGGTGTACGGAGCGGAATCGCGTGTGTATGGGGCGTACGGCGCAGAGTCGCGTGTGTATGAGGTGTACGGAGCGGAATCGCGTGTGTATGGGGCGTACGGAGCAGAGTCGCGTGTGTACAGAGCGGAGCCGCACGTGTACGAGGTGTACGGAGCGGAGTCGTGTGTATACTTCGTGTACGGAGCGGAGCCGCGTGTGCATGGGGTATGCGGAGCCGTGTGTGTATGGAGTGGAGCCATATGTGTAATGGATGTAAGGAGCAAAGCCAAGTGTGTACTAGGCATACAAAGTGGGCTTTTCCCAAGGACACAGGAGTACACGGCAGAGACCTGAGGAGCACTTTAAAACTCATACATGACGTTCCACCAGAAGTGATGTGCTGGAAGCTGACCAGAAATGAGGTAATTACATGAGGAGATTGTGACGGAACCAGGAATGCTTCAGATCCATCACCATGTCCTCCTCGGACAGCAGGATCGCCTTGGAATCAGGGATGCCGGCCATGTGAGCGGATCATGATATGTCCTGCACCGGGAGGTTCAGGTGGGCATTACAATGGGAGCCGGGCTGCTATAGTATCTTTATAGAATCTTTCTTTCTTTCTCTCTGTGCTTTCTTTCTCTGTTTCTTTCTCATTGTCTGTTCTGTCTTTCCCTCTCTTTTTCTTTCTCTCTCTGCTCTTTCTTTCTCTCTCTAATCTTTCTTTTTTTTTTCTTTCTCTCTCTCTCTGTTCTTTCTTTCTCTCTCTGTTCTTTCTTTCCAATCTTTCTTTCTTTCTTTCTTCTCTTTCTTTCTCTCTGTTCTTTCTTTCTTTCTTTCTCTCTCTGCTATTTCTCTGTCTCTCTCTGTTCTTTCTTTCCCCTCTTTCTTTCTCTCTGTTCTTTCTTCCCCTCTTTCTTTCTCTCTATCGCTCTGTTCTTTCTTTCCCCTCTTTCTTTCTCTCTCTGTTCCTTCTTTCTTTTTCTCTTTCTTTTTCTTTCTCTCTCTCTATTCTTTCTTTCCCCTCTTTCTTTCTTTCGCTCTCCCTCTGTTCTTTTTTTCTGTCCCCTCTTTCTGTCCCCTCTTTCTTTCTCTCTCTGTTCTTTCTTTCTCTCTCTCTCTCTCTGTTCTTTTTTCTGTCCCCACTATCTTTTTCTGTGTTCTTTCTTTCTCTTTCTTTCTTTTTCTCTGTTGTTTCTTTATTTCCCCTCTTTATTTTTCTCTGTTTTTTCTTTCTTTTCCCTCTTTCTTTCTCTCTCTCTGTTCTTTCTTTTCCCTCTATTTCTCTCTGTTCTTTCTTTTGCTCTCTGTTCATTCTTTCCCCTCTTTTTTTCTCTCTGTTCTTTCTTCTTTCTCTCTCTGTTCTTCTCTCTGTTCTTTCTCTCTGTTTTTTTTTCTCTCTCTCTCTCTCCTTTCTTTTTCTTTCTTTCTCTCTCAATTTTCTTTCTTTCTTTTACTTAGTACCAGACAGTGCCCACAGTACCAGCCACTGTGCCCATAATGCCAGCCACTATGCCCCTAATAGCAATCAGTGTGAACAGCAGTGCTAAATGGGTGAAGCTGGGCGTAGACATGGGTATGACTAGTCGCAAAATGGGTGTGGTCGGGGGCGTGGTCTAAAACTTGTGCTGCAGCCTTTGTCCCTCTTTCCTTTCTTCAAAAGCTGGGAGGTATGCTAATTATTTACCTATTCAAATTTACCATGTGGAGCGCCGCGGAGCCAAGGCGCAAGGAGGAGAGCAGCACTGCAGGAGGTGCGTGGGAGCGGGTCCTGAGAGTGCGAGTGCCAGTGCACAGGAGCCAGCCCTGAGGTGAGATCAGCGTCAGTGCTGTGCTGTGCTGCCACTGTGGGGGAGGAGAGGAGGAGACAGGCTGACTGTCACTTACTGTGCGTGTGGCGCCGGCTGGCCAGTGGCTGCGGCGTCAGTGTGTATCTGTGAAGTCACTGTGTGCCGTGCCCCATAATTAAATGCTGCAGCTCAGGAATGTGCGGACAGTGGATGGATCCTCTTGGTCTGGCCTGCCCTGCCTGCTCCAGGTAAGAGTACCAGAGCTGAGCAGGACTGTGGGACTGGGACCGAGGCAGGCATGATTTTGGGGGCTCCTGGGGGAGAACTGAAGCTTGGCAGGCATGATTTTTGGGGGGCTTCGTCCTAGGGGAGAACTGAAGCATGGCCTGGCTGCTCAGGAATGGGGAGCCCCTGGCCTGGGGAGAAGGGAAGCATGGCCTGGCTGCTCATGAATGGGGGGCCCCTGGCCTGGGAAGAAGCATGGCCTGGCTGCTCATGAATGGGGGGGCCCCTGGCCTGGGGAGAACTTGAAGCATGGCCTGGCTGCTCATGAATGGGGGGGGCCCCTGGCTTGGGGAGAAGCATGGCCTGGCTGCTCATGAATTGGGGGGTCCCTGGCCTGGGAGAAGCATGGCCTTGGCTGCTAATGAATAGGGGGGGCCCCTGGGGAGAAGCATGGTTGCTCATGAATGGGGGGCCCCTGGGGGAGATGCTTGGCTGCTCATGAATGGGGCGGCTCATGGGGGGAGAAGAAACATGAATCGGGCGGCCCACATAGGGGGAGAAGCAGCATAAACTGGGGGGGCACATGGGGAGAAGCAGTGTAAACTGGGCGGCCACATAGGACAAGAAGTACTATGCCAAACGTAGACTGCATATGGGGGAGACCATTATGAAACAAAGGGAAACGGGGGTGCCTATATATATTACCTGGAGGCTGTCTTGGGCTATATATGTTACCTGAAGGCTGTGCTGGGCTGTATATATTAACTGGAGGCTGTGCTGGGTTGTATATATTACCTGGAGTGGAGGCTATGCTGGGCTGTATATATAATCTGGAGGCTGTGGTGGGCTGTATATATTACCTGAAGGCTGTGCTGGGCTGTATATATTAACTGGAGGCTGTGCTGGGCTGTATATATTAACTGGATTATGTGCTGGGCTGTATATATTACCTGGAGTCTGTGCTGGGCGCTGTATATATTACCTGAAGGCTGTTGCTGGACTGTATATATTAACTGGAGGCTCTGCTGGGCTGTATATGTTATTTGGATGCTGTGCTGGGCTGTATATATTAACCCCTTAACGACCGCCGATACGCCTTTTAACGGCGGTAATTAAGGGTACTAAAACCACAGCGCCGTTAATTCACGGCGCTGTGATTTAAGTGAATAGCGCCCCACAGTGTCGGATCTTCTCCGGGGTCTCGGCTGCCAGGGGTAGCCGAGACCCCAGAGAACATGAATCGGTCGGTTTTTACCGACCCCCGCTTTTGCGATCGCCATTATTAACCCTATAACGGCGACCGCAAAAAAAAAAGCCGCGATTTTACATTTAATTTCTCTCTCCTCTGATGTGATCGCACATCAGAGGAGAGAGAAATAGGGTCCCCGATCCCCCCCGGTACCTCTCCGTGGCACTCCGTCCCCTCCCGGTGGTCCCACGTCCTGCCGGCATACTCCGATGGGCGCCGCCATCTTGAAAATGGCGGGCGCAAGCGCAGTGCGCCCGCCGGGAATCTGCCGGCTCCGGCTGGCAGATTCCATTCATTATTTTGATCACTATGATAAACGATCATAGTGATCAAAATAAAAAAAATAGTACATAACCCCCGTTTATCACTCCCTTATATAGGCCAATATAATGAAATAAAGAAAATATTTTTTTTTTCAGTTTTCCATTAGGGTTAGGGTTAGGGTTGGGCTAGGGTTAGGGCTAGGGTTAGGGTTAGGGTAGGGTAGGGTTAGGGCTAGGGTTAGGGCTAGGGTTAGAGTTGGGCTAGGGTTAGGGTTAGGGTTGGGCTAGGGTTGTGCTAGGGCTAGGGTTGGGCTAGGGTTAGGGCTCGGGTCACGGCTAGGGTTAGAATTAAGGTTAGGGCAAACTAGAATTAGGGTTAGAATTAGGATTAGGGATTAGGGTTGGGATTAGGGTTAGGGTTGAGATTAGGGTTAGGGGTGTGTTGGGGTTAGGGTTGGAGCAAGAATTGAGGGGTTTCCACTATTTGCCAACTTTGGGGGTCTAAAAATTGGGGTCTAAAAAAAAAAAGACTTTTTATTTTCACGGCTCTGCATTTATAAACTTTTGTGAAGCGCTTGGGGGTTCAAAGTGCTCACCACACATCTAGATAAGTTCCTTAGGGGGTCTAATTTCCAAAATGGGGTCACTTGTGGGGGGTTTCCTCTGTTTAGGCCCATCAGGGGCTCTGCAAGCGCAACATGATGCCCGCAGACCATTCCATCAAAGTCTGCATTCCAAAATGGCACTCCTTCCCTTCCGAGCTCTCCCATGCGCCCAAACAGTGGTTCCCCCCCACATATGGGGTATCGGCGTACTCAGGACAAATCGCATAACAACTGTGCAGGTATGATTTCTCCTGTTACCCTTGTAAAAAATAATAATTTGGGGGCGAAAAGATCATTTTTGTGGAAAAAAATAGATTTCTTATTTTCACGGCTCTACGTTATAAACTTCTGTGAAGCCCTTGGGGGTTCAAAGTGCTCACCACACATTTAGATAAGTTCCTTAATGGGTCTAGTTTCCAAAATGGGGTCACTTGTTGGAGGTTTCCACTGTTTAGGCACATTAAGGGCTCTCCGAACGCAACATGGCATCCGATCTCAATTCCAGCCAATTCTGCGTTGAAAAAGTCAAACGGCGCTCCATCCCTTGCGAGCTCTGCCGTGTGCTGAAAAAGTGATTTACCCCCACATATAGGGTTTCAGCGTATTCAGGAGAAATTGTACAACAAATTTTGTGATTGATTTTCTCTTTTAACACTTGTGAAAGTAAAAAAATTGATTCTGAAGTAAATTTTTTGCAAAAAAAAGTTAAATGTTAATTTTTTCCTTCCACATTGCTTTAGTTCCTGTGAAGCACTTAAAGGGTTAATAAACTTCTTGAATGTGGTTTTGAGCACCTTGAGGGGTCTAGTGTTTAGAATGGTGCCACTTTTGGGTATTTTCTGTCATGTACACCCCTCAAAATGACTTTAAATATGATGTGGTCCCTAAAAAAAATGGTTTTGTAAATTTTGTTGTAAAAATGAGAAATCACTGGTCAACTTTTAACCCTTATAACTTCCTAACAAAAAAAAATTTTGCTTCCAAAATTGTGCTGATGTAAAGTAGACATGTGGGAAATGTTATTTATTAAGAAATTTGTGTGACACATCTCTCTGATTTGAGGGCATAAAAATTTAAAGTTTTAAAATTGCAAAATTTTCAAAATTTTTGCCATATTTCCATTTTTTTCATAAATAAACACAAGACTTATCGAAGAAATTTTACCACTAACATGAAGTACAATATGTCACGAAAAAACAATCTTAGAATCAGCGGGATCCATTAAAGCGTTCCAGAGTTATAACCTCATAAAGGGACAGTGGTCAGAATTGTAAAAATTGGCCTGGTCATTAAGCTGCAAACTGGCTCTGTCGCTAAGGGGTTAACTGAAGGCTATGCTGTTCTGAATACCATATTTTATTTGGAGGCTGTGCTGGGCTGTATATATTAACAACTAGAGGCAATGCTGGGCTAGTGGGCTATATATGTTATCTGGAGGCTGTGCTGGCCTGTATATATAATTTGGAGGCTGCAACTGGCAAATAATAAATACAGCCCAGCAGCACCCTACAGATATTATATCCAGCCCTGCATAGCCTCAAAATTAAATAACAACAAATAACTTTGTTGCCCTATGAAGGGCGGGGGGGGGCCCGAAAAATTTCTTGCACAGGGGCCCACTACAGTCTGCATCTAGAAATTATCCCTAGCACACTGATGAAGGTCTATCACAACCGAAACGCTTGTAACTAATGGCTGCTGTATCTATTAAAATTCAGATTTTTTTTTTTTGCACCACAAATCCATGAGTGTACCTGGTATTTGATACTTGGTTATAAGGTTTGGGAACCTACTGTGTGGCACCTCCCTGTTTGGCTGTGCTAACATTTATTCCGATCCATATAAACACTCACTTGGCTCCATTATGTAGAGGGGAGTCGGCAGCTTCTGGACAAGTCTGATGGCGGCATCTCTCCTCCGGGAACAAACACATCAGACATTGAAATCCAACATGTCAGATCCTTCTTGGGGAAAGTCAGGACACCCCCATATGCTAAGATGGTTGGCCAATCCCGAAGAAATCAGAGAGTCTAGCTAATTTGTGATTCACACATGTGTGTGCCACAAGTACAGGACCACAGTGCCAGAACTGGCATGGGTCTCCTGAATTAAACCCAACAGCCTCATATACTGTATGCCTATAGGCTGCGTTTCTCCAAAAATAATATATTATATTATCTTTTGCTCAGAAGAAGGGTAAGAGCTTATTTTCAGGGGATGTCTTATTTTTTCCATGAACAACAATCAACCTGCACAAAAAAATCAACATTTATTCAAATATACTCATGTCACCACACACACTGCACATACATATACTGTACACTGCACATACATATACTGCACATACATACACACACTGCACAAACATACACAAAGACTGCACATACATACACACACTGCACATACATATACTGTACACTGCACATACATATACTGCACATACATACACACACTGCACAAACATACACAAAGACTGCACATACATACACACACTGCTCATACACATATAAATACATACACTGCAACACTGCACATACATACACACACTGCAAAAAAAATACATAAACACTGCACCTACATACATACACTGCACATACATACATACACTGCACATACATACATGGGCATGTAGCAGGAATTCCTCTGTAACATGCAGTGAAAATAATTGCTAAAAGGCACTCAGCATCATAACCTGTCAGTGGGCGTATTCATAGTGATCGTCCCTTCGCAGGCACGAAAGGCTGGAGGTCAGGAGGTTAAGTGGGAACCTCATCTCGCCATTATTACACATACTAGTCACTCCCTCACAGTCGCCCTTTCGCCTCTAGTGATCAAACACAAACACACTAACCAGTCTATTTAACCTCTGGGTAATTGACCGAGACCTCTATGTCCACACTTCTTAAAGGGATTGTGTAATCAGAAAATGACCTATTGTTTAAATCAGGTTTTTGTGTTACATGGATTTTCTTTTTAAATGTTGCCATTTTTTGATATCCCAATCTTTATTATAAAAAAAAGAAGAAAAATCGCAATCTTTAAATTTTCACACTTGCCACTATTGTTATTTTATAATAAATTCCTGTCCATTCAGGAAGAGTTTTCAAGAGGCTTATTATCAGCAGAGGCAGGATTACAACAGGTAACACCTGTATATAAAGCAGTTAACACACAGTATCCAACATTCACAATAGGTGATGTCACAGCTCACCCCCCTTCCCTGTACAGTAACTGATATAACTCTATATACAGTAGATAACACAGGATCCACCATTCAGAATAGGTTATGTCACAGCTTACCTCCTCCCCTTCTGTACAAGGACTGAACACCTCTATATAAAATAGATAACAAAGGATCCACCACTCACAATAGGTTATGTCACAGCTCACCTCCTTCCCCTGTACATATACAGTACATAACACAGGATTCACCATTCAGAATAGGTGATGTCACAGCTCACCTCCCCTCCTGTACAATGACTTCTAACACTTCTATATACAGTAGATAGCACAGGATTTACAACAGGTGACGTCACAGCTCACCTCCTCCTCCTGTACAATGACTAATAACACCTCTTTAATCAGTAGATAATACAGGATCCACCAATCACAATAAGTAATATCACAGCTCACCTCCTCCTGTACAATGACTGATAACACCTCTATATACAGTAGATAATACAGAATCCACCATTCACAATAGATGATGCTAAGATACCCTTTATTCCCACTGTCCAGGTTGAGGGCCCGCTCGTCTTTTGCATCTCTGACTTTGCTTATGCCCCAATGTTGGCAGGAGCTACATGAAAGATCCATTATATCTGTGCATTACTCCAATGAATATTGAAACTATGTAATGAGGGCATTGCAGGGAACGGATAGTTGTCAGACTGATTTGCCCGAGATAAAACTTGGGAGTTCCAGTATCCATCGCTTGCAAACAGTTGATCATGTCAGTCATGATAACAGCATAGTTGGCTGAGCATATGTGCCAAGAGGGCGTTGCACTGCGGACAGCCTTGCAAATGGTTAAATTTGCAGTTTTAAATGATGAAGTGAATGCAGTACCAGACGCAGCCACACTTGAGTTCATGGCGCTGTGCTCCCTCATCGTGATAACTGCAGGTGGTTGTACTCCCATTATTCACACACTGATAATCTCAAATATAGAATTAACTATAATATTGTGACCAAATGAGGAATTACTTTTTCAAACAAAATATGTTTTATGAAAGCTAATTAATAAATTCGGTTTTCATGCAACTTCCACAAAAACAACACAATTTCTGCTTTTTTCCCCCAAAGATTTCGGAAAGGAGAACTAGGGCTTTGTGCAGTATAAAAGCAAAGAGTATGTGTGTGAAGTTCTTTCAGGATACATTCACATGTAGCGGTAATGTTACACCAGGAAATCATGACGATAACACAGCAATAAAAACCTCATGTGAATGTACGAGGCTCTTGTAGGTCCAAACTTCTGTACTGGTTTATTTCTTAATACCTGTTTATAATAATCGACATAAGAGTCATTATTTAGTTGGATTTAGATATGCAGGGAGCTCCCCCTAGTGGTGGCTGCAGGCAGACACAATCTTATCATGTACCTCTGTATACAGGGAGCCCCCTAGTAGAGGCTGCAGACAGGATCTTATCATGTATCTCTGTATACAGAGAGCTCCCCCTAGTGGTGGCTGCAGACAGAATCTTATGTTTCTCTGTATACAGAGAGCTCCTCCTAGTGGTGACTGCAGACAAAATCTTATCATGTATCTCTATGCAGGGAGCTCCCCCTAGTGGTGGCTGCAGACAGAATCTTATCATGTATCTCTGTATACAGGGAGCTCCCCAGGGTCGGCTCCAGGTTTTTGAGGGTCCCGGGCGAAAAAGTCTCAGTGGGCCCCCCCCTTTAACACATACCACTATTCATGCCGTGTGACATCCGTGGTGCCGGCCAAAAACAGACTTGTCTCCGTGTGGATCACATGGACCCGCATGTGATCCACACAGACACTCGATCTGTGGCAAAACACGTTCATGTGAAGGAGGCTATTGATTAGTAGTGTACGCATGAAAGAAGATAGAGAGAAAGAAAGAAATAATAGAGAGAGAACAGAAAGAGAGAAAGAAAGAACAGAGAGAAAGAAAGGAAGAACAGAGAGAGAAAGAAACAGAGAGAGAAAGAAAAAGAAAAGAACTGAGAGAAAGAGAAAGAAAGAGGGTAAAGAAAGAAAGAACCATGAGAGAAAGAAAAAGGGGAAAGAAAGAAATAACAAAGAGAGAAAGAAAGAGGGTAAAGAAAGAATAGACCGAAAAAACAGAGAGAAAGAAAGGAAGAACAGAGAGAGAAAGAAACAGAGAGAGAAAGAGAAAGAAAAGAACTGAGAGAAAGAGAAAGAAAGAGGGGAAAGAAAGAAAGAAAAAGGGGAAAGAAAGAACAAAGAGAGAAAGAAAGTGTAAAAAAAAGAACAGAGAGAAAGAAAGAGTGGACAGAAAAAAAGAACAGAAAGAGAGAGAAAGAAAGAAAGAAAGAAAGAAAGAAAGAGGGGAAAGAAAGAACAGAGAGAGAAAAAGAGTGGACAGAAAAAAAGAACAGCGAGAGAGAGAAAAAGGAGGGGAAAGAAAGAACAGAGAGGTAGAGAGAAAAAGAAAGAGGGGAAAGAACAGAGAGAAAGAAAGAGGGGAAAGAAAGAAAGAGAAAGCACAGAGAGAGAGAAAGAAAGAGAGGAAAGAGAGAACAGAGAGAGAGAGAAAGAACAGAGACAGAAAGAAAGAAAGACAACAGAGAGAGAGAAAGAAAGAACAGAGAGAGAAAAAAGATTAGAGAGAAAGAACAGAGAGAGAGAAAGAAATATTCTATAAAGATACCATAGCAGCCCGGCTCCCATTGTAGTGCCCACCTGAGCCTCCTGGTGCAGGACATATCATGATCCGCTCACATGGCCGGCATCCCCGATTCCAAGGCGATCCCGCTGTCCACTCTGTCAGAGGAGGACACGGTGATGGATCTAAAGCATTCCCTGAAGTGCCTCCATGGTTCCGTCACAATATCCTCCCAAAATTACCTAATTTCTGGTCAGATTCCAGCACGTCACTTCCGGTAGAACGCTACGTGCGAGTTTTAAAGTGCTCCTTGGGGCTCCGCTGTGTACTCCTATGTCCGCGGGAAAAGTAAGCTCCCAGCTGGGGCAGTCTCTCTCTCAAAATCGGGACTGTCTCGCTGGATCCGGGACGGTTGGGACTCGGGAGGTATAAATGCTCCCCATCATACACCTCGTACACGCACGGCTCCGCTTTGTAGGCCTCGTACACACACATCTCCGCTCCGTACATCTTGCACACCCCCGGCTCTGCTCCGCTCCATAAACACACGGCTCAGCTCCCTACACACAGGGCTCTGTTCCGTACACCTCGTACACACACGGCTCCGCTCCGTACACCACGTACATATGCGGCTCCGCATACCTCATACACACATGGCTCCGCTCCGTACACCTCGTACACACATGGCTCCACTCCGTTCACCTTGTACACACATGGCTCCGCTCCGTACACCTCGTACACATGCGGCTCCGCACCGTACACCTTGTACACATGCGGCTCCGCTCCATACACCTCGTACACATGCGGCTCCGCACCGTACACCTCATACACATGCGACTCCGCACCGTACACCTCATACATACATCGCTCCGCTCTGTACACTTCGTATACACATTGCTCCGCTCTGTACACTTCGTACACACATGGCTCCGCTCCGTACATCTCGTACACACACGGCTCTGCTCCGGTACACCTTGTACACACATGGCTCCGCACCATACACCTCGTACACTCGCGGCTCCGCTCCTTACACCTCGTACACACGCGGCTCCGCTCCTTACACCTCGTACACACGGCTCCGCTCTGTAAACCTCGTACACACGGCTCTGCTCCGTACACCTCGTACACACACGGCTCTGCTCCGTACACACACGTCTCTGCTCCGTACACCTCGTACACACACGGCTCCGCTCCCTACACCTCGTACACACACGGCTCTGCTACATCCACCTTGTAAACCCCTCCTGACCCCACATATAAACTTTACTTCATCCAGACCAGCACCATAATGACGCGACCAGCACTGCAGGTTCCTGCAGCCACCCTGATCATGTGACCCCTGACTCCTCCCCTCCTGTGACCTCATCACAGGTCCTGTGCCGCACACAAGATTACAGCCGAAGCAATGATCATTGCTGGTTGTAAGGGGCTGCGTGGGTCCCTCGGGGAGGGAGCAGGATGGGGTCAGTACATGGGGGGCATGGTGGAGCCAGCGGGTATCCCAGACAGCGTGAGTGAGCCCCCCATCTCGCCAGAGCCCCGACACTTGCCCAGGTGCGCCGGGTGCTGACGCCGGCCCTGGAGCTCCCCCTAGTGGTGGCTGCAGACGGGTTAACCTAGTATCTCTGCTGCCTGAGGCAGGTGAACCACAAAAAAAACACAAAGTGGTGCTTAGAGTGCAGAATCCCAGCATTAAATCTACACCAAAAATACAAACACAGGGAAACCTAAAAAATACGTCAATGACCCAATAATCGGAGCAGATTGTTAACAACAAAAAATATATATATTAAAGACGAAATGTGGAAAAACGCAGGGTTTCTGCATTTAGGACCATGGCACAGGGGGCAGACAACCTGGATATATCGGCAGTACCCAGGGTGTAGGATTTGGGGCCATTTTGCTGACACAAATTACTTGTGAATAAAACTGGTGATAAATCTTATTAATTCCTCCTGCTTTGTCCAAGCTCTGCACCTTCCTGGGAGCAAACATTGCCCGTATGCACACAGATAGGGCTGCCACTAGAAATTTCTGGGCCCCCTTGAGACTCCGCTCAGGCTCCACCCCAGGCCTGCCTCCACCCTGCGAACTGTCCACAGTGCCACTGCTCTCTTGGAAAAACACGTCTCATGTATCACACATTAACAGTTCCCATCACCAGATCACACATATATTCAGCAGATTTTGTTTTGGCCAAAAGATTTTTTAAGCCGCCACCACGACAAGGTAGACTCTATTGGCCGGGTCCTACTCTACTCTAACCTATTAAACATTTGTTAAAATATCCAATACAATTTAGGTATATTTTCATTTATTTTTCAATTTTTAAAATGATCAATAATATCACATACAGGGGACAAATACCACCGCACCATGACCAGACACCATATTACCACCACATACAGTAGTGACCTATAATACCACATACAAGAAGCAAATATCACCACACCATGACCAAATCATATATTACCACCACATAGTGACCTATAATGCCACAAACAAGGAACAAATGCCACCACACCATGTCCAGACCACATATTTCCACCACAGTGACCGAATAATACCACATACAAGGAACAAATCCCACCACACCATGACCACAACACATGTTACCACCACATGGTGACCAAATAGCACATACAAGGAACAAATATCACCACACCATGGCCAGACAACATATTACTACAACAAGTGACTGAATACTACAATACTGATCATTAACAAAAAAAAACACAATACTAATGTCACCTTAAGCGCCATTTTACACAAGGGATCTGTACTTAGTATGCAGTGTCTGTGTACAGGTAATACAGTGATCACTGGTGACATTATACACAGGAGCACTGTATATAGTGTCAGTGTACAGATCATACAGTGATCACAAGTGACATTATACACAGGAGCTTTGTATATAGTGTCAGTGTACAGGTAATACTATATAGTATGCAGTGTATAGTGTCAGTGTGTAGGTAACACACTAACTCATCAGTGACGTCTCTAGGTGAAGTCCTTCATCTTTGCTTTTCATCTTTCATCCAGCACAGACCGCCATCACTTCTTCCAGACAGGGCTCATCTCTGCAGGAAGCAACACAGTTATTTAGAGAACTGCTTGCAGAACACATTACTTAATTTTACCCAAATTCTAAACTACACCAGATGAAGAAAAAAAGCGACAGTATCGGTCTGCACAGTAACAGGACCACTCCCCATTTAAAACAGTATCCTCAAAAAATAAAATAAATACATCACTGCAGTAATAATATCCCTTAATTAGCATATAAAACAGGAATAGAACAATCCACAAAATAGATTATCTGTGTAGCAAGGTGGATATTAAAATGTAACCTTTATTAGGCAAAATTGTAAAACGCCAAATTAGTCAAACAAAAACAAAGGGGTACCACAGTGAAGGAAGTGCCCTATAACCAACAAACAGAAAAAGGGGGGGTTAAAAAGGTACTACTGGCCTCTCAGATCCTCAATATTAAACAAACAACATAGAGAAAAAAACGATCCAAGGTCCCAAGATTAACCCCTTTCTGACATCAGACGTATTATCCCGTCCATGGGCCCCGGGCCCCTATGCCCATGGACGGGATAGTACGTCTACCGCGATCAGCGGCGCCCACGTGGTGAGCGTCGCTGATCGCGGCCGGTTGTCAGCTGATTATCACAGCTGACACCCGGCACAATGTGTCAGGGGCGGTCATGGACCGCCCCCGACACGTTAACCCCTTGCACACCGCGATCAAACACGATCGCGGTGTACCGGGGGTTAAAGGGAAGCATCGGCAGGGAGGGGGCTCCCTCCGTGCTTCCCTGAGCCCCCCACGGCAGCGGAATGTGCAGTGCTGCTGCGGGGGCCTCCTTTCCTGCAGGCCCCCAAATCCAAGATGGCGACGGGGGCCTTCGGGGGCCTGCAGGAAGCTCGCTTCCTCAGTGCCTGCAAAGCGCAGGCAAGAGGAAGTCTTCTTCAATGCCTGTGACAGATTGCTGATCTGTCACAGTGATCTGTGATGTGACAGATCAGCGATCTGTCACAGGACAGTGATGTCCCACCTGGGACTATGTAATAAAGTAAAAAAAAATAAAAAAAAAGTGTAAAAATAATTTTAAAAAAATCGTCAAATAAATTAGAAAAAAAAAAAAATATTCCCCCAAATAAATCCATTTTTTGGAAATAAAAAACAAACAAACAATAAAAGTACACATATTAGGTATCGCCGCATCTGTAACGACCCGCCCTATAAAACTGTCCCATTAGTTAACCCCTTTAGCGAACCCCTTAAAAAATATAAATAAAAAACGAAGCAAAATTTAATGATTTATTATCATACCGCCAAACAAAAAGTGTAATAACGCGCGATCAAAAAGATGCATATAAATATCCATGGTACCGCTGAAAATGTCATCTTGTCCCGCAAAAAACGAGCCACCACACAGCATCATCAGCGAAAAAATAAAAAAGTTATAGCTCGCAGAATAAAGCGATGCAAAAATAATTATTTTTTATATAAAATAGTTTTCAGTGCATAAAACCGACAAAACATAAAAAAACGACCTAAATGAGGTATCGCTGTAACCGTACTGACCCGAAGAATAAAACCGCTTTATCAATTTTACCGCACGTGGAACGGTGTAAACGCACTCCCCCAAAAGAAATTCATGAAACGCTGGTTTTTGTTCATTCTGCGTCCCAAAAATCGGAATAAAAAGCGATCAAAAAATGGCACTTGCCCGAAAATGGTACCAATAAAAACGTCAACTCGTCCCGCAAAAAAAAAGACCTCACATGACTCGGTGGGTCAAAATACGGAAAAATTATAGCTCTCAATATGTGGTGATGCAAAAACTATTTTTACAATAAAAAGCGTCTTTTAGCGTGCGACAGCTGCCAAACATAAAAACCTCCATAAATAGTAAATCAAACCCCCCATTATCACCCCCTTAGTTAGGGAAAAATAATAAAATAAAAAAATGTATTTATTTCCATTTTTCCATTAGGGTTAGGGTTAGGGCTAGGGTTAGGGTAGGGTTAGGGTTAGGGTTAGGGCTAGGGTTAGGGCTAGGGTTAGGGTTAGGGCTAGGGTTAGGGTTAGGGCTGAGATTAGGGTTAGGGGTGTGTTGGGGTTTGGGTTGGAGTTAGAATTGGGGGTTTCCACTGTTTGGGCACATCAGGGGCTCTCCAAATGCAACATTGCGTCTGATCTCAATTCCAGCCAATTCTGAGTTGAAAAAGTCAAATGGTGCTCCTTCCCTTCCAAGCTCTGCCATGCGCCAAAACAGTGTTTTACCCCCACATGTAGGGTATCAGCCTACTCAGGACAAATTGCAAAACAATTTTTGGGGTCCAATTTCTCCTGTTACCCTTAGGAAAATAAAAAATTGGGGGCAAAAATATCATTTTTGTGGAAAAAAATGATTTTTTTATTTTCACGTCCGAGCGTTATAAACTTCTGTGAAGCACTTGGGGGTTCAAAGTGCTCAGCACATATCTAGATAAGTTCCGTGGGGGGTCTAGTGTTCAAAATGGGGTCACTTGTGGGGAGTTTCAATAGCTTAGGTACATCAGGGGCTCTCCAAACGCACATGACACCCGCAGACCATTCCATCAAAGTCTGCATTCCAAAACGTCACTGCTTCCCTTCCGAGCCCCGACGTGTGTCCATACAGTAGTTTTCTCCCACATATGGGGTGTCAGCATACTCAGGACAAATTGGACAACAACTTTTGGGGTCCAATTTATCCTGTTACCCTTGGGAAAATGAAAAAATTGGGGACTAATTGATCATGTTTGTGGAAAAAATACGATTTTTTTATTTTCATGCCCGGGCATTATAAACTTCTGTGAAGCCCTTGGGGGTTCAAAGTGCTCACCTCACATCTAGATAAGTTCCTTAGGGGGTCTAGTTTTCAAAATGGGGTCATTTGTGGGGGGTTTCCACTGTTTAGGTACATTAGGGGCTCTCCAAACGCACATGACACCCGCAGACCATTCCATCAATGTCTGCATTCCAAAACGTCACTACTTCCCTTACGAGCCCTGACGTGTGTCCATACAGTAGTTTTCTCCCACATATGGGGTGTCAGCGTACTCAGGACAAATTGGACAACAACTTTTGGAGTTCAATTTCTCCTGTTACCCTTGGGAAAATAAAAAAATTGGGGACTAATTGATCATGTTTGATTTTTTTATTTTCATGCCCGGGCATTATAAACTTCTGTGAAGCCCTTGGGGGTTCAAAGTGCTCACCTCACATCTAGATAAGTTCCTTAGGGGGTCTAGTTTCCAAAATGGTGTCATTTGTGGGGGGTTTCCACTGTTTTGGTACATCAGGGGTTTTCCAATCGCGACATGGTGTCTGATCTCAATTCCAGCCAAAAACGTCAAATGGCGCTGCTTCCCTTCCAAGCTCTGCCATGCGCCCAAATAGTGGTTTACCCCCACATGTGGGGTATCAGCATACTCAGGACAAATTGCACAATAACTTTTAGGGTCCTGTTACCCTTGGGAAAATAAATATTGGGGTGAAAAGATCATTTTTGTGGAAAAAATATGATTTTTTAATTGTACCGCTGTACGTTATAAACTTCTGTAAAGCCCTTGTGGGTTCAAAGTTCTCACCACATATCTAGATAAGTTCCTTGGGGGGTCTAGTTTCCAAAATGGGGTCACTTGTAGGGGGTTTCCACTGTTTAGGTACATCAGGGACTCTCCAAACGTGACATGGCGTCCGATCTGAATTCCAGCCAATTTTGCATTGAAAAAGTCAAACGGCGCTCCTTCCATTCTGAGCTCTGCCATGCGCCGAAACAGTCGTTCCCCCCCACATATCAGGTATCAGCGTACAAATCATCAGGACAAATTGCACAAAAACTTTTGCAGCCCAATTTCTCCTGTTACCCTTGGTAAAATAAAAAAAATTGAACCTGAAGTATTTTTTGTGTGAAAAAAAGTTAGATGTTCATTTTTTTTTAAATATTCAAAAAAATTCCTGTGACGCACCTAAAGGGTTAATAAACTTCTTGAATGTGGTTTTGAGCACCTTAAGGGGTGCAGTTTTTAGAATGGTGTCACTTTTGGGTATTTTCCATCATATAGACCCCTCAAAGTGGCTTCAAATGTGATGTGGTCCTAAAAATAAAATGGTGTTGTAAAAATGAGAAATCGCTGGTCAACTTTTAACCCTTTTAACTTCCTAACAAAAAAAAATTTTGGTTCCAAAATTATGCTGATGTAAAGTAAACATGTGGGAAATGTTAGTTATCAAGTTTTTTGTGTGCCGTATCTCTGTGATTTAAGGGCATAAAAATTCAAAGTTGGAAAATTGCGAAATTTTCAAAATTTTTGCCAAATTTCCGTTTTTTTCACAAATAAACGCAAGTTATTTGAATGAAATTTTACCACTAACATGAAGTACAATATGTCACGAGAAAACAATGTCAGAATCACCGGGATCCATGGAAGCGTTCCAGAGTTATTACCTCATAAAGTACAGTGGTCAGAATTGTAAAAATTGGCCCGGTCATGAACGTGCAAACCACCCTTGGGGGTGAAGGGGTTAATGAAAAAATGCAAAATGTGCTTTATTAAATGTCACAGGATACAGGCAGGGGTCAACGGTGAAAGGCATAAATACAAGCAAAATAACACATGTAGGGCACACACGAGGACCACACATGGGTGGGGGTAAGGGAAAGAAATTGAATGTAAATCACATTTCAATAAAGGCGGCTACAATGTATGCCACTATGCATATTGCATTGATCCCAACTGGCCTAAAATTCAACAAACTGAATGCATCATATGAACAAGTGTGGAAATGAAAGTTTTAATCCATTACCTATATCGGCCAGAAGCTGCCCACCCGGTGCGTCCACCCCGACGCGCATTTCGGCGTGATGACCTTTCTCAAGGGGTGATGGGAAAGTGGAAGTGCAAGGATTAAAAAGCCCCATCCACCAATGATGAGGCAACCCCCGCTCACATGATCCAAATGGTCCAAACGATCCCTGGTAAGCCGCCGCTTATATATTGAAAACACCCCCTGTTGTCATGGAATAAATCATGCTACTGCCTCGTGAGACCATGCCGGGACCGCCTCCAGTGACGCGTGTATCACCGCAGCAACCAAGGACGCCAACCGGCGGCAGCGTCAGGTGCCCGGTGACGTCACAGTGACGTGACCGCTCACCCAGGTAACTGGAGACGCTGCAAGCCGGAAGGTATGCGAGGGGCCGCGGCGCACGCGTGTACCAGCGGTGGGCATGATTACAGGAGAGCAGCGCACTGAACTAGGAGAAAAAATGGGGGGGGGAAAGTAAGGAAAAAGAGCATGTATATTGAAAGTACCCAATATACAAAGGCACAACTCTGTCCACAATTCCTACACAAATATGTATACATATTTCAATAGTGGCATATTAACATCCTGAATGGTACAAATAACATGTGGGAACATATTAGGACCTTATGAAAAAAACAATAATACATGGTACAAAGAGTTGCATAATTGGAACACCACGATTATAGTAATAATATCAATGCCTCTAATTCTAAGTAATGAGGCATCACATCCATGGTGTAACTTAAAATGTGTTGGTAGTGTCCTAAGCGTGGTAGGGTCATCATGGTCGGCCGCCACCTGAATCCCCAAGATGTGTTCACGAATACGTACTTTAAATTGGCGGGTAGTCATACCAACATAAATCAAATTACAGGGCTATAAAGTAAAATAAATCACATAACGAGAAGTACATGTGATGTATCCCCTAATATCAAATGTCCGAGTGCCAGCTGAATTAAAAAATGAAGAAGTGCGTTCAACATTTGGGCAGGCGACGCACCGACCGCTAGGAGCACAGCCACGCCTAGGACGACCAACATGGGCAAAAACGGGCCTGGACTCACTGTGGTAGGGGCTATGTACCAGATAGTCTCTAAGATTCTTGGACCGTCTAATGGTAATACTTGGTACACTAGGGAGAAGTTGATTTAAGGCAGAATCAGTCTGGAGAATGGGCCATGCCCTCCGGGGCAGTCTTTCATGCGCGCAAACTGAGAATGATAACTGGTGATAAATCTTATTTTCTGAGATGGATTTTTGTCATTCTTTTTGTAAAGTAGAGACTGGCGTGTAGCATATTTAGCTCTATTGTATGCTCTTTTTATTGCCCGTCTACTATATCCTCTTTCCCGAAATCTCTCAACCAGATCCTGTGCTTGACTTTCAAAGTCGTTATCATTGCAACAAATTCTGTGTAAACGCAGAAATTGTCCGATGGGGATGGAGTTAATTAGTGGTTTTGGATGGGCGGAGGAGGCATGAAGTAGCATGTTGGTAGATGTTTCCTTCCTGAAGATACTGGTCTGTAGAATATCATCTGAGTCTCTCCATATCTTGACATCCAGAAAGTTAATCACATCAATAGACGACTGATAAGTTATATGGATGTTTTTATCATTGTAGTTGATGCTCTCCATGAACTCACGCAATAATGTAGCACACCCCTGCCAGATCAGGAAAATGTCGCCAATGTACCGCACCCAAAAGGGGATGCAGTCCATTGGGGACACCAGATCCGACAGGTAGAGGTCCCTCTCCCACAGCCCTAGGAACAGGTTGGCATAAGATGGGGCAAAGGATGCACCCATCTCTGTGCCCTGGAGCTGTAGGTAGAAGGACCCCTTAAATGTAAAAAAATTATGCGTAAGAGAGAACTCCAACAGTTCCAGAATCAGCTGGATGATCTCCGTTGGTAGATTAAGACATATTCAAAAAATACTTAGTGGCCGCCAATCCATCCGTATGTTTAATGTTGGTGTACAGGGATTCCACATCACCTGTCACCAACATGGAATCGCGGCCAACATGGAGACCATCCACCCTCTTCAGGAACTCACCAGTATCAACAAGGGAGGAAGGAAGGCCTTCCACAATAGGCTGTAATTTGGAGTCTATCAGCAATTCACTTTTTCTAGATAATTTCCTGAGCCCGAGATGATTGGAAGTCCCGGGAGAACCTCCATGCTCTTGTGCACCTTGGGTAACAGGTACATAGTGGAAATGGTGGGTTCCCGTACTTGCAGTGCCGAAGCCATCTTTTTAGTGATAACACCATTCTGAACATAGAAAAAGATTTTCCAGCGTCTCCAGGAGATAAAATAACAATTGCTTTATTGAAAATATAAAATCTTCTTACCATCAAGTAAAAACAACATAAAGAGGCATATGGAGGGGAGCACTTTCCTACGCGTTTCACCCTGAAAGGGCTTAATCATGGAATGACGCATTCCATGATTAAGCCCTTTCAGGGTGAAACGCGTAGGAAAGTGCTCCCCTCCATATGCCTCTTTATGTTGTTTTTACTTGATGGTAAGAAGATTTTATATTTTCAATAAAGCAATTGTTATTTTATCTCCTGGAGACGCTGGAAAATCTTTTTCTATGTTGTGCATGCACTATACACCCGGGTCAGGGTGTTTCCGTGCGTCGGAGGTGTGATAAGGAGTGAAGAGGGGTGAGCAGAACATTTCCTTTTGTGCATAACACCATTCTGGGTAGCTGAATTTAAAATTTTAAGTAGCTGTCCCATGAATGATGAAAGGGGGTTAAAAGTAAGACGTTTATAGCATGTTTTATTGCCAAGTTGTTTAAAAGCCTCCTTTTCATAAAGGGGCTTAGGCCATATAACTATATTGCCCCCCTTATCAGCTGGCTTCAGCACTACATCGGGAAGTGACCTCAGTACGTCCAACCTCTCACGTTCCTGGTGACTCAGATTGTCCCTACCTATACTTCTAGGGATATTCATGAAATCCCGTGTAACAACTTGTACAAAAAGATCAACTTGTGCACAAGTGGATAGGGGAGGGAGTCTTTTACATTTGATTCTTATTGATGCTGGGATCTTACCTCCCTCGCCTAGTTCGTGTTCAGTGGATAAGTCCTCCAGTTCTTGTAACGCTATTTGTTCCTCCTCTGTGGGGAACAAGGTTTGCAAATTAGGCAAAATTGTAAAAAGCCAAATTAGTTAAACAAAAACAAAGGGGTACCACAGTGAAGGAAGTGTCCTATAACCAACGAACAGAAAAAGGGGGGGTTAAAAAGGTATTACTGGCCTCTCAGATCTTCAATATTAACCTGACCTGATAGAAAAATGACTACAGTTGCCCATAGGATATGTCCTCCACTTGCCCAAGTAAGTCACAATAACATGTATGGGTATAACATCCTTTTCTTATAAGCACCACTTATTTGTACCATATAAATGAGATCATGTATATACTATTCATCCTATGAATCCTATCTTTGTGTACTGGTGGCTGCAGACAGAATCTTGGCATGTACTGGTGCTTCTCACAAAACTAGAGTATTATCAAAAAGTTAATTTATTTCACTTCTTCAATACAAAAAGTGAAACTCATATAGAGTCATTACAAACGGAGTGATCTATTTCAAGTGTTTATTTCTGTTAATGTTGATGATTATGGCTTACAGCCAATGAAAACCCAAAGGTCATTATCTCAGGAAATTAGAATAATTAACAAAAAACACCTGCAAAGGCTTCCTAAGCGTTTAAAAGAGTCCCTTAGTCTGTTTCAGTAGGATCCACAATCATGTGGAAGACTGCTGACTTGACAGATGTATAGAAGGCAGTCATTGACACACTCCAGAAGAAGGGTAAGTCACAAAAGGTCATTGCTATAGAAGCTGGCTGTTCAGAGTGCTGTATCCAAGCATATTAATGGAAAGTTGAGTGGAAGGAAAAAGTGTGGTAGAAAAAGATGCACAAGCGACAGGCATAACCGCAGCCTTGAAATGATTGTTAAGCAAAGGCCATTCAAAAATTTGGGGGGGATTCACAAGGAGTGGACTGCTGCTGGAGTCATTGCTTCAAGAGCCACCACACACAGACCTATTCAGGACTAGAGATGAGCGAATTTGTTCGGATTTTGTCCGCGAATCTGATTTTGACATATTCGAGCCATATTCGAACAATATTCATGCCGAATGTATGTCTTATAATCGGTTCCGAACATATTCGGTAATTTCTACTCCTATTAACTCTAATGACGTTCGACTGTGTTCGACGAATATTGCAAAAACAATATTCGATTCATATTGTATTTGGAACCAAATCCGAACAAATTAGTTCATCTCTATCCAGGACATGGGCTACCAGTGTCACATTTCTTGAGTCAAGCCACTCATGACCAATAGACATCACCAGAAGCCTCTTACCTGGACCAAGGAGAAAAAGAACTGGACTGTTGCTCAGTGGTCCAAGGTGTTGTTTTCAGATGAAAGTTAACCCCTTAGTGACAGCCATTTTGCAGCTTAATGACCAGGCCAATTTTTACAATTCTGACCACTGTCACTTTATGAGGTTATAACTCTGGAACGCTTTAACGGATCCCGCTGATTCTGAGAATGTTTTTTCGTTACATATTTTACTTTATGTTAGTGGTAAAAATTGTTCGATATGACTTGTGTTTATTTATAAAAAAAAAGCGGAAATATGGCGAAAATTTTGAAAATTTTGCAATGTTCAAACTTTAAATTTTTTTGCCTTAAATCAGAGAGATATGTCACACAAATTTCTTAATAAATAACATTTCCCATATGTCTACTTTACATCAGCACAAGTTTGGAAACAGCATTTTTTTTTGTTAGGAAGTTATAAGGGTTAAAAGTTGACCATGATTTCTCATTTTTGCAACAAAATTTACAAAACCATTTTTTTAGGTACCACATCATATTTAGGGTCATTTTGAGGGGTGTACATGACACAAAATACCCCAAAGTGACACCATTCTAAAAACTAGACCCCTCAAGGTGCTCAAAACCACATTCAAGAAGTTTATTAACCCTTTACGTTCTTGACAGGAACTGAAGCAATGTGGAAGGAAAAAATTAACAATTAACTTTTTTTTTGCAAAAAATTTACTTCAGGACCAATTTTTTTTATTTTCACAAGTGTTAAAAGAGAAAATTGTTGTGCGATTTTTCCTGAATATGCTGATACCCCATATGTGAGGGTAAACCACTTTTTGGGCACACGGCAGAGCTCGCAAGGGAAGGAGCGCCGTTTGACTTTTTCAACGCAGAATTGGCTGGAATTGAGATCGGATGCCATGTTGTGTTCAGAGAGCCCCTGATGTGCCTAAACAGTGGAAACTCCCAACAAGTGACCCCATTTTGGAAACTAGACCCCTTAAGGAACTTATCTATATGTGTGGTGAGCACTTTGAACCTCCAAGTGCTTCACAGAAGTTTATAACGTAGAGTCGTGAAAATAAAAAAACATTTTTTTTCCACAAAAATGATTTTTTCGCCCCCAAATTTTTACTTTTTTAAGGGTTACAGGAGAAATTAAACCCCCAAATTTGTTGTGCAATTTGTCTTGTGTACACCCATACCACATATGTTGGGGTAAACCACTGTTTGGGCGCACGGCAGAGCTCAGAAGGGAAGGAGCACCGTTTGACTTTTTCAATGCAGAATTGGCTGGAATTGAGATTGGACTCCATGTCACATTTGGAGAGCCCCTGATGTGCCTAAATAGTGAAAAAACCCCACAAGTGACCCCATTTTGTAAACTAGACCGCTCAAGGAACTTATCTAGATGTGTGGGGAGCACTTTGAACCCCCAAGTGCTTCACAGAAGTTTATAATGCAGAGCCGTGAAAATAAAAAAAAAAATTTTTTCCTCAAAAATTATTTTTTAGCCCGCTATTTTTTATTTTTCCAAGGGTAACAGTACAAATTGGACCACAAAAGTTGTTCTGCAATTTGTCCTGAGCACGCTGATACCCCATATGTGGGGGAAACCACTGTTTGGGCACATGGGAGAGCTCATGAGGGAAGGAACGCTATTTTGGAATGCAGACTTTGATGGAATGTTCTGCAGGCATCATGTGTTTGCAGAGCCCCTGATGTGCCTAAACAGTAGAAACTCCCCACAAGTGACCCCATTTTGGAAACTAGACCTCCCAAGGAGCTTATCTAGATGTGTGGTGAGCACTTTGAACCCCCAAGTGCTTCACAGAAGTTTATAATGCCGAACCTTGAAAATAAAAAATCTTTTTTTTCCACAAAAGTGATTTTTTAGCCCCAAAGTTTTTTATTTTCTCAAGGGTAACAGAAGAAACTAGACCCCCAAAGTTGGTAAATAGTGGAAACCCCTCAAATTCTTTCTCCAACCCTAACCCCAACACACCCCTAACCCTAATCCCAACCCTAACCCTAATTCCACCCCTAACACTAATTCTAACCCTAATTCTAACCCTAATTCCAACCCTAACCCTAATTCCAACCCTAATTCTAATCCTACCCCTAATTATAACCTTAACGGAAAATTGAAAATAAATATATTTTCTGTATTTTATTATATTTGCCTAACTAAGGGGGTGATAAACGGGGTTTTTTTTTACTATTTTTTTTTTATTTTGATTACTGTGATAGTTTATCACAGTGATCAAAATGAATGAATGGAATCTGCCAGGCGGCAGATTCCGGCGGGCGCATGCCTGCCATTTTGTTCCGGGACCAAGATGGCAGTACCAACTGGATGAGGCAGGAGGGCCCGGGGACCACAAGGACCACCGGGAGGTACCGGGGGGGATCGGGGACCTTATTTCTCTCTCCTCTGATGTGCGATCACATCCGAAGAGAGAGAAATTAAATGCAAAAACGTGGCTTGTTTTAAGATCACCGTTATAGGGTTAATAACGGCGATCGCAAAAGTGAGGTTGGTAAAGACCGATCCGAATCATGTTCTCTGTTGTCTCGGCTACCCCCAGCAGCCAAGACCCCGGAGAAAATCCAACGCTGGGGGGTGTTATTTACTTTATCCACAGTGCCGTGAATTAACGGCGCCGTTTGTTAAGTACCCTTAACGACCGCCGTTAAAAGGCATATCGGCGGTCGTTAAGGGGTTAATGTTGCATTTCATTTGGAAATCAAGGTCCCAGAGTCTGGAGGAAGAGTGGAGAAGCCACAATCCAAGCTGCTTGAGGTCTAGTGTGAAGTTTCCACAATCGGTGATGGTTTGGGGAGCCATGTCATCTGCTGGTGAAGGTCCACTGTGTTTTTATTAAGACCAAAGTCAGCTCAGCCATCTACCTGGAAATTTTAGAGCACTTCATGCTTCCCTCTGCCGACAAGCTTATTGGAGATGGAAATTTAATTCTCCAGCAGGTCTTGGTACCTGTCCACACTGCCAAAAGTACCAATTCCTGGTTTAAAAACAACAGTATCACTGTGCTTGATTGGCCAACAAACTCCCCTGACCTTAACTCCATAGAGAATCTATGGGGTATTGTCAGGAGGAAGATGAGAGACACCAGACCCAACAACGCAGATGAGCTGAAGGCTGCTATCAAAGCAACCTGGGCTTCCATAACACCTCAGCAGTGCCACAGGCACTGCCTCCATTCCGCATTGATGCAGTAATTGATGCAAAAGGAGCCCTGACCAAGCATTGAGGGCATTTACTGAACACACATTTCAGGAGGCCAACAATTCAGATTTTAAAATCATTTTTCAAGCTGGTGTTATAAAGTATTCTAATTTTCTGAGATAATGACTTTTGGGTTTTCATTGGCTGTAAGCCATAATCATCAACATTAACAGAAATAATCACTTGAAATAGATCACTCTGTTTGTAATGACTCTATATAATATATGAGTTTCACTTTTTTGCATGGAAGAACTGAAATAAAATAACTTTTTGATGATATTCTAATATTGTGTGAAGCAAGTATGTAGAAAGCTCCCCCTAGTGGTGGCAGCAGATAGAATCTTATCATGTATCTCTGTATACAGGGATCTCCCCCTAGTGGTGACTGCAGAAAGAATTTTATCATGTATGGTGCTCTGTATCATAATTAATAACTCATTGCCATAAAAATATATTAAGAAATTAATCTGAACATCTTTAGAAAAAAACAAAAAAGCAAATGTTAAGGGTTAAACGTTCTAATTTAATTAGCCTGTGCAACCTGTGTTAATTTGGCATTGATGGGACAGATTCAGTTACGGGGTAGGGTGTAGTGACACAGTCTGAATGAGGTACGTCAGCCGGTTAAACAAGTTGGACAAGAAAAGTACTGATGGATTTGGTGATATTAGCACAGTCTGGGAGCGGCCGCATGTAGCGAAATGAAAGTGGAAGGATGGAGACGTGGCTGGTTATGGAGCTATCAGGATATCACATGGGGAACAGGTCACTTTCTGTGCGCTTACCCCAATGATCTCGTTTCCTATACTAAATTACAAAATCCTCAGTAACTACAACTCACTGCTGACAAATTCTAAGAATCATATTTAGGGGTTCATCAGGTGCAGCGCTCTTTAAATGAAGCTGAAATTTGCTTCCTCAGATTCTGTCTGAGCCCCTGTAATAATTACGGTACTAGACAGACCCTAGTTACAGCGCCATGCAAACAGCCCCCAACTCCTAGTGACATCAGAATGCCTTATTTATAATGCCATCATTGTACCACCAGATTACCCCCTATCCAGAGTGCAAGGAGAGTGCCCCCTCTCCATACTGACAGCAGAATGCCCTTAAAGGGATTATTCAGGCTTGGAGTACCCCTTTAATTTTACAATCTTGCCTAAAATCTATGAAGGGAACTCGTCTTTTCTCCCACAGGAGCTACTTGGCTCGTGAAGAAGCCCAGACAATATGGAGGAGTAGGCAGGCACAATAGAAGCCTAGTTATAAATTATACACTACTGTACTTTCTGGAAAGCTGGGAAACAATCAGCATGACAGCCACTAATATCTCATTAATCAGTTTCCAAACTGCACAGTGAACTGTGACAGCACACGGCATCGCAAGGAAAGATTCTGCTATTCCCTGCAGAAGTAATAAAACCGTGAAACAAATCAGAATGTAATGGAGTCAATGAAGAATCTTCATGATGTTTCTCCTTTTTTATTATTGTGTCACAGAGTCTTCTGTGCTTCATATATGAGGATCCGGCTATTCAGATGGTGACCGCGCTGCTCAGTAAAGCACATATGTAGATCCAAATAGATTTCCTTTAGGTAAATTTTACTTCCTCTTTCAATTTACTTCCCCTGTGGTTTTCGGCAGTGACGCTATAAGCACTTACTGACTGAACATAATATCATCTATGCCCGGATACATTACCCCCAAATCAGAGCGTATTAGTATACACCGAGCTATGTTACATGTAATAGGATATAACCACCTGATCAACATTTTACAGTTCAAGTAGCAGAATAGTGAGTGCAGCTCTGGGGTAGAAAACAGGATGTAACTCAGGATCAGTAATGTATGTATGTACAGTGACTGCACCAGCAGAATAGTGAGTGCAGCTCTGGGGTAGAAAACAGGATCTAACTCAGGATCAGTAATATAATGTATGTACACAGTGACTGCACCAGCAGAATAGTGAGTGCAGCTCTGGAG